>NC_142960.1:18665500-19293000 GCF_039701765.1 Tetranychus urticae
AAAGTGATTCTGTAATTGGAATGGTAATTATGACAAAGGGTTTAATAATAAATTCATAGCGAGTAACGATCAAAGCCCTTCAAAGAGCAAAGTTGAAATGTTTTTCAATTTTCTGGTTCATTTTCTGGTTCAATTTTCTGGTTCAATTTTCGGTTCATTTTTTGTCTTGAATCTTTTGTTCAACTTTCAGGATTTTTTTCACGAATTTCTCGATCGATTCTCTAATCTAAACTCTGAATTTACTGGACATCTAAGATGAAATGTTTTCACGTTTTCTGTCGGATGTTGAATATGAAAAAAAATCAGGTTGATATGCTTAAGCAAGCACAATTAGTAAGTACAATTTGATTCACATGAGTTCATCTCATGGATAGATTTTCATGGGACATGAGAGACTGAAAAAGGCAGATTGTCTCTGTGACATTAAACTAGTTTTTTACTCTTTAGTTAATTACAAGCTTGATTCGAAGCAATTAACTTTCAATGTTTTTGAAGCAAATCAAAAATATTCAAGGTTAGGGTCGTTCATCTATTTTTTGCTTTCAACTCTCATCTTCAGTTAATTGTTTCAATGGCTGTAAACAGTGTGAAAATTGGCTGTAAAACTTGAGGTCAAGACAATCAGTAAATTGTCATTGATTGATAAATGGAAGAGTATTTATTGAGTAAATTGTCGTAAACAATTAAGGGTAACGTGATTCAAGCCTCATCATTATCAGTCAGTTTACTGTTGTTATGTTATTAACAATGAGCAAGCATTAATCAATAGTAACCTCATCAAGAAGGACAATCAACTAGCAAGAGAAAGTTCAACAATCATTCAACAAATGTGATTAAATCGCTTCTCCTTTTCCCATTGATTGTGTTTTACCATCATTAAATGAGAACCCAAAATTAAGCTAATTAAGAGAGAGAGAAATGAAAAATTCAATTGAAACTGGTAAATGCCTTTGAAAACGATTCATATTTCAATGGAAACCCATTTAGACTCATTAAATCTGCAATTTTATCATTAATTTCCTTATTGTTGATGTTATTCAAATATAGCTTTTGATTAAATTGATTGTTTAAATCAGCTTTTCATCATTTTTTTCATGTTTAAACATTGACTTATCTGTATCAGTCTCAATAGACAAAACAGATTTCAGGTTTGAAACCTTTTTGTTCAGGGTTCATCTTATTTCGTCTATCTGATTTACTCAGGACTTTGGTGATCTAACTTCCTCTTTACGTCAATGAAGATCAGGAAGATGAGACAATGATGATGATAACATTATGAGATTGTAATGGAGGTTGGATGAAGTAGCAATAAATTTTTCTTGATTACATTTCAATTGGCTTATTTTCATTTCACTTTGTTTCATAATTAATCTTATAACCATAATCATTGTTATTGCTGTTAATTTCAATTTAAAAGAGCAATTAATTTGTTTACTAATAAGCTTGTTATTGAAACTATTGATAAAAAAATAGCCAATAATTAAATGAAAAATCAATCGATAGAATGTCAATTGAAGAGAGAAATTTTTGCATCAAAAATATTCATCGATTAACCAAGTTGTAGTCAACACATTGAGTGATGCTTACAGTTGATTAAATCACTTGTTATCGAGTGTTTTGTTAACATCAGCAATTAAATGAAAAGACCTTAATTACTGTATTAATCATTTGTAGACTTTAAAATAAAGATGGAAGCAACAATAAGCAAGAAAACATTAAATACCAGATTGAGCAAATGGTAAATGTTTGTTGAGTAACAAAGCTTCATTTAATTGCAGCTTAATTAGTTACATTTAGCAAACGATTTAAGCGTCAATAAAACGTGTAAACTTAATAACAATCAAGATAATGACAATAAAAGGCAGAAAATGTTATTCCAAATGAAGTAATCAACAAAAATCAAGAGTTTACGTAAATAATTTCTCGCCTATTCGTTGAAAGGTGAAATTTTTGTAGCCTTTCAATGATCTTTTACGTCAATTTCAATGAGTCTCAATGAAAATAATCTTTTGATTTGCTTTTTACTTTTGGATTGTTTCACTCAACTGAACAATTTAAGTTGTTACCAGAAAAATGCTCAATTTTTCAATATTAGCATAGACTGTACAAGTTTATGTTACAATTGATAAACTTGTTGGTATTTTGATTAACTTGGTGTGTGAGTGTAAACTGTATGAAGGTGTATTGAAAAGACCAGAAAACAAGATCGGGTTAACTGGTTAAATTTGATATGTGAAACTATGAGTTACCCAAAACTGGAAAAGGTAAAACGTACAACCTGAAATACAGAAGGAATGATAGGAATATACAGATATAATCAAATAAATGTTATGCAAGTAACTACCATGAAACCATAAAACAAAGCAGAGTTAGAGAGAATAGAAAAATTAACCCAAATATAATAATCTTTACATTTGGGTAGGAAAAAGTAAAAAAAGGCAAGAATTAAGAAGACTTGTCTTTATTTTACAATTCATCATCTTTATGGTTAACAGTTGAAGTTAAATATGAATCGATGAATAACGATCAAAAAAATGAGGACCTACAATTAATCCTTTACAGTAACCTGAGAGACACAATTAATTAAGCAAGATTGAACAGTATGAAAGGAAAGATGAAGAAAATCTGAACAAATTATCTTATAATAATAGTTTCTTTATAATCTGCCAGACTTTGCTATTGTATCGAGAGGCAAGTTGAAAAAGGTATTATCAATTTTTGGGAGATGAACTCACAGATAATTTATATTCAACATTTGCTATTTTACACATTTTCTGGTTAAAAGAATGATGAAGAAAAGGAAAACTGGTAAAGTAAATTCTGATAACATGGTAAGAAACGATTCTGAGTAAACTATGGAAATGATGATTAACAGAGTGAGAAAAAAAAGACTAATAGTAACAAGTTGAATACAACTTAACTTGTAAAGGAAAAAGGTAAAGTCAATATTCTGATATTGTTATGATGTTATATTATTACTGTCAATAACATGGGTTAGAAATGATTAGATTATTTTGCTTTCAGGTAAGATGTTAACTATTGAGGTGAAGTGAATCGACAAACTAAAAATTGACTTTGGTGTTGATTGTATGAGATACAATCAACAGAAAAAAGAAGACAAAAAATGAACAACAAAAAGTCAACAACAACAAGCATCAATGAAAGTCTGTTACAATGGCTGTAGTGGAGGAAGACGATGATGAGAAGAGGAAGACATAAAAGAAGTGTAAAAATATATAAGAATAATTTTGAGGTAGATTCGGTGAAATTGTTAACAAGCTGGTTTTTTTTATATTTCATGATCTTGCTCCACTTTTTCACTTTCTTTATCTGCCGTCTTCCTCTGTGTCTTCATCTTCTGCCATTTTACCTCCTTCTTCTGGACTCTTTCTCTTCTCTTCTGTCTGTTGCTTGCCTTTTACCATTTTACTTTTACCAGCAACTAGCCTTTCACAGTATTACTGATAGCTTTTAACAAAAAAAACCAATCGATTACAGATTCCTTAAGATATATAAGGAATTGGTCTAACCATTTACACCAAAGTCTGATAATAATAACAGAGTATACTTTCATTTTCGCAAATATCTTCCTTTTTTTCACTTTCAGTAATAAATCTAGTTCATTTTAGATGATAGCTTGTTATTTATGAACATGATGATGTTTATGTTTGTTGTTCAACTTGTCATCTTAATTGTTTGTTTCTGAAATCAATCTAAATCTTTCACTTCAAGGCCCAACCATACGAATTATTATTAACAGGCTTTCGGGTAAATTCAAGATTGCTTCAAATGGTTTCTGCTCTTGCTGTTGCTCATATACTGTTGGCTGTTATTGTTGTTCATCTTGTTGTTGTTGTTGTTGTCTTCCTCCTTTTTTCGGGGTAGGAATGACTTATTAATTTTCATCTTCCTTATCCTTCACCTCATCTTCAGTTTCAATGTCTTAATTCAGTTTCTCCTTCAACATCTTCAAGTAAATGGCTTTCCCTTTCTCCTTTAACCATTTTTCTCGCTTCTAGACACTTTGGAACTTTAATTTCTCAAGTGATAATGGATGGAACCACAAAATATTTCAGCATATTCAATTGATAACTCAGATACAAATAGCAAGAGAAAAAGAAAGAAAAATATAAGTAATAATGATCAAAGTTTCATATTTTTTGAAATACACAACTCACACAGTTTTTGTACTGTAACATGTACTTTTTAGACTCTTGTTCCCGGTTTTTTTTGCTTTATGTGAGATTGAATTTCCTCACATTTTAAAAGGAATGGAAATGAATTAAAAAAGGTGGGAAAGAGGTAGAAGGAGTAAAGTGTGTAGGAATAAGAGAAAAGAAAAAGGACAAAAAAGTAAATGAGGGTGAAAAGTTTACCTCTAAATTGTTTTTCTTTGGTATAATCATTAATGGCAGTTACTAAGACAACGATGGCGACTGAAACAAGAATGGCTACTCCTTCAATCCAGCTTGCTGATGATTCACTATCATCTCCTCCACCTAAGGATCATTCATTGGGTTGAATGTTTTGTGTGATTGTTGTATAATCATCATCACCATTATAATGAGAGGTATCAACAGAAATAATATTTTAAGTGTCAATCGATAAACCAGTGAGTAAAAGATAACCAAACCAGAAGAAACCAAAAATGACAAGAACATAGAGAGAGAGAGGAAAAAAGGTATTATTAGTAATATTGAATGTGAAATTTGTTTAAAAAATCGATTGAATTGATAGTAATTGAGAGTAACTAGCAATAATATTGATAACAATAAATGAAGAGCTGAAAATGGCTCCAAACTGAGAACCATAAAAGTCAATGATAACAGTGAGAGTTAAAACATTAGCAACGTTTCGCTTGATCAACAATCCATAGGATTGAAGATGGATAACATCATCTTACAATTATTGTGAAGTAAACAACTGATCAACTCTATTTTAATTAACATCAATTTATCTATCGTGTATCAAAGTGAAAAGGCAAAAACATGATTATCTTTTTCCATGTTCACAGATTTACTTTTCTCCATGTGCTTATCAATTATGTGTTGCTGCCATCATCTTTGTATTAATAAAATAACTTCTTCAATTATCATCATTGTTTACAATAGCATGTTCCAAAGTGTTTAGTTAATTGTAATTAAATGAGAACTTATCGCCCTGGCATTGATTCTAGCTGTCAACTTGATCTGTGAACACACAAGTCACATTGAGATTCTAATAAGTCCTGACAATAAATTTTATCATTGAGGTAATACGAAATTTTTTCAATGGCGTTTGCAGCAAACACACAACAGTTAAACACATAGTTGAACACGTATCAGTTTGGACCATTGAATTTATAGTTGATTTTGAATTTTCCTCACCTCCTTCTCCATGGTCAGGAGCCGAATAAAGTGATAGTAACAGGGATATGATGGCAGCTACTTGTAATATAATCAATGTAACATCTTGAAGAGCTTCTAAGACAAGCTGTAAAAATGTTTTAGGTGGCTTTGGAGGGATCTCATTTGCACCAAATATCGTTCGTCGTTCTTCTAAATCACTTTGAGCTCCACTTAACCCTAAACAAGGAAACAAAAGTAAAAATAAAAATTAATGAAAGATGACAAATAACATGAAATTTGAATGAAAAAAAACATGATTTGAGACTAAAATTGTATGTAAGAAAGATCGGTCAACTGGTAATCTGAAGGTTTTTATCAGACAGTTTTCTCGTTCTGGGGGGAAAAAACTGTTGATAGACGGTTAATCACTGTTGAGTCAACTTACCATTAGTCGGTGATGTATTTAGTTTAGCACACAAGCCTTGAGCTCCTCCAAATTCACTATCAAGCTTAGTTATAGCTTCTTTACCCCTACATTCCATAAGGTCTTTCAATTGGGGTACAGAAACACTAAAACTGACACTTATTCCTCCGTCGGCACCCATGTTTAAACAATAGTCAGTTTGTGGTTAAAATTAGGTTGATTTATTTGGTATTGTTGGTAGCTATGTATAGAATGAGAAAGTGAAAAATATACACTGTTAATCACTTGTGAAGCACAACTGATGAAAAATCCGGTTAAAAAGATGTTACAAGTTATGATGTCAATTTGGTTAAAAGTGAGATGATTATGATAAAGATGGTAAGGATGATAAAAATGGCGATAGCTTTTTTTGTTTTTCAAAAGTGAACTGTTTGACTGTTGAGTTACAATTTTATAATTAATATTATTTAAACTAGCCAATGATGATGAGACAACAGCTTTTTTTCCGTTGCAAAATGAAAATTATTGTTGACAAGAGAGTAGGATTGTTTAGATTTATGTTTTTCAACTTTATTGATGTTAAGTGATTTCTTTTTTACTGTCACTCGGTGATAATTAATTAAACTGATTTCACTGACACTTTGGACCAGTATGGTAAAATGAATATATTTATATGATTATTAACATTCAAGTTGTTAGCGGAGTAAATTTATTGGAACACTTAGGTGATCACCATTTTGATGAGCAGAAAACTTGATTGATTCAATTAGCGGGAAACAGAGTAAAAAAAACAATGCATAACATTTAGAGGAGAGAAAAGAGAAGAGAAAAAAATAGAAGAGAAGGAGAAATTTCTGATTAAATGAAATTTCGTTAAAATTAAATGGGTTGAATGGTGCAACAATGTAAATCAAGTTAACCGATGGTGAAAACAAATGGCAGGGTAAAGTGGAGAAGAAGAAAAAAGAGCGAAAAAAAAGTAAAACACAAAAGTAAATGTTACCTGATTTTGTAAAGGTTTAAGGTTGTAGACAAAATAAGGGTTGAAGAGTCACAGTTGAAAATTGATGTGAATCATGGGTAAGACAAGTTCAATGGCAACTCGTCAGATGACAGATGAAAATATTTCATTAGAACAATTTGATTGACCAAAAACAACAGCAAAACAATAACCCAGTTTAACTATTCACCAAGTTTCGATTGGAGTTCAATTGAAACAAACAGACCAAACAAAAACCTGAATGAGAACTGAGTTTGCCTCTGATTTTGCTTCCAACGTCTTTCCAACATCAACTTTTACTCACAATGTTTGTTTCATTTTCAGGCGGGTTTTCCTTAAAATGGCGCAAGCCCAGCAATATACAAGTTTAATGATAACACAAACACATAATAATTATGTGTAAATTACATGGAGTTGATAATTTAAGGATGAAACTTCGATAAGATTAATGTCTCTTGTTAAAGTCGATATTAATTGTTGTAATCACGTTAAGAAGGATAAGCCATTTCTGTTTAATGACAAAGGAAGAGACTAGACTTGATCACTGTTATTCAATAACAAAACTATTGATCCTTGAAGCTTATTTTTTAAAAACAGGTTTTGTCCGAATTTTGATTTTGGAGATTTATCCAACACATGTTAACAAAACCAGTTCAATTGTTAAGGTTACTTATTATTTTCATTATTAATTGCCGACCTTTCCAATTATCTTGCAACAATTAAAAGTAGAAAGTTGCATTTGTTTCTGGTTCCATCTATTGAATCGTTTATAAACTATTTCTATCAGATACTGACAGATATCAGTCTATCTTAAGTCATTGAAATTGAAAATTTTGAGTAAACACATTTATTTTTAGATTTAAATTGTTTATTAGCTAAAATAAATTGTCTTTTCCAACTATTGATTGTATTTTCATTTGTTAATGTATTACATTTCCTGTTGGTTATCTAGGATCAATTGAGGCTCATCTAGAAATTTTGACAATCGATGAGAATATTTTCAATTGATTGGTTCTTCTTTACCAAAGATCGTTTATTCATCCTGGATTAACTAATCTTTTCTCTGAATTTTCCATCAACTGTGATCATCAATCTGTAATGCTTTATTCATCTCAATGCCTTGGACTTGTCACTATCTTTTCATGATTTTTCTCGTGCAAAAAGTTCCACCTCACTCAGAGTAGCTAACTCTAATTATCAGTCTCGATCTTTATGACTCAGTTATTAGATTTAAGTTGTCTAATCATTTCTTTGAAACACTCAATTCTCAATGTCTATCAATTATTGATTATCGTGTAGCTCATTGATGATAATGTTTACTGTTTAATTTGAATATTGAACGTGGTTTCTAGCTAACTTGAGATTACAACTCTTTCAAATAATATCAATTCAAGAGAAAGGATTACACAAAGGTTAAAAATAGTCCGATGATGTTTGTACTTGATACTGCAGTTCATCGACAATAATTTAATCAAACAACGGTCTTGTTGGGTTCACCAGAAGCAATATTGATTTAAAGATCAAACCCTTGAAATAGATTATCATGAATATGATTAAGATTTCATCTAATCGGTTAAAGTAATAAATTTTTAGAAGATTAAAGCTGATGGTAATAATATTTTAAAAAATACTGAATAAACAATTGAGTTTAAAGATTAAAATTAAAAATCCGGATAACTCACTAACCGGATACTCGGAATCGGTAATCTATAGCATCAATGTTCCTCATGATTGTTGTTTATAGTAACAACAATGTATTGTCATTGTGTTGATTGATTTTTAAGAATTTTGTTTTTGTCTGGTTGCTTGTTTTTAATTTTCAAATTTCGTAAATGATACATGACTAAATTAACTAGTTCCTTAAACTCGTTACTGCATGAATCAAACGTCTTTCCAAATTAACATTGACTTCATCTGGTTTGTTTTGCTTTCTGCTACAACAAAGCTGTTTTTAGCACCATTATCAGTCATACAGACTTGTTTCTTTGATTACTGAAGATTTCAACAGTGACAAATAGTGACTACAACATCAACTAATCACCAATATCTATTACGTTTATTTACTATTAATTAAGTGTGAGCTTTTTTCTAACTTGTTCCATTGTAATTTTAAATATTGTTTCCATAATTCCTTTTTCTGCATCTCTGTGTGGTTGCTCTTTTTTTACTAACAAGTGAAAGGTTAAACACTAACCCAAAGCTTAAACATGTTTCGGTCTAATTCAACCTTTGATAAACTCATTGGTAAATAGTCTCTTTTTTGCTTAATCATGGTTGTTTTATGATGTTTATGCGCCATATTATGTCTTATCTTTCCACTCCCTTCATTAATTACTCTAATTTTGATAACTAATTTGGTTATTGTTGCTCTTGCTTACAGAGAAAGCAACCAGTAATTTGCTACTTGAACCAGATTGGAACTCTATTTTGACCATTTGTGATTATATACGCCAAGGAGATGTCCAGTAAGTGACTTCAATATTTATTGGTTTTGGATGATTCACTAATTATAAATTCAATGTTTTCCTTTGCAGGCCTAAATATGCCCTCAACGCTATTAAAAAGAAGATGTATGCAACCAATCCTCATGTAAACCTTTATGCTCTCCAGGTTTGTTGCTAAGGACCACTTGGTTTTGTTGTATTTATTTATACTCTTTCTCATCGCCTCTTTATGTGTGTTGTGATATTCTACTTTTTGTGACATCTATATTTTTGTGTTCATCCCATAGATATTGGAATCATGTATGAAAAATTGTGGATCATCATTTCATTTCGAAGTTGGTACCAAGAGTTTTATGGAAGAATTGAGAGAATTAGTGAAAGTAACTTCTGATGAAAAGGTCCGTGAAAAATTATTAGAATTAATCCAAGCCTGGGCTCACGCATTCCGTAAGGAGCCAAGCTTCCGAATTATTCAAGACACTTTTAATACTATGAAAGCTGAAGGACACCAGTTTCCACCTCTTAAAGAAACCGAAGCCATGTTTGCTGCTGATTCAGCCCCTCAATGGGCTGATGGTGATTGTTGCCATAGATGTAGAGTGCAATTCAATCTTGTTCAAAGGAAACATCACTGTCGCCATTGTGGTCAAATCTTTTGTGCAAAGTGCTCATCTAAACAATCAATTATACCTAAATATGGGTTAGAGAAAGAAGTGCGCGTTTGTGAAGACTGTTTCGAGAAATTAAGCAAACCAACTGATCCAAAGACTAAGATTAGTACACCATTTAGCCGATACAGTGAATCAAAAGAACCTGAACCAGCCAACGCAAAGCCAACCATGTCAAAGACAGAACAAGAGCTTCAAGAAGAGGAGGATTTGCAAATGGCTATTGCTTTATCTAAAAGTGAAGCAGAATCAAAAGAGAAAACTCGTTTACCTGTAACCGATTACTCTTCTTACAGTCAAATAATTTCTAATCCAATAATCAAAACAGAAAAAACAAACAAAATGGGTGCAGATGTAGAGAAATATCTCGACAGAAGCTTCTGGGAAACAAAATTACTGAACTCTAAGCGTAGTACAAGTCCGGCCCCCAGTGCTCCATCTCCACATTATAACATTGTTACTACCAAATCAGGTTCCGAGATAGAAGAAGAATCTAAACTAAATGCTATGGCAAATAAACAAGAGAATGGAATCGACAGCAATATCGATACTTTTCTGTCTCAACTCAAGACAGGCATCGAAATGTTTGTTAATCGTATGAACTCGAATCACGTTAGAGGCAGACCAATTGCTAATGATACCTCCGTTCAAGCACTCTTCCTAAACATAACTAATATGCATTCCCAACTTTTACGCTACATCCAAGACCAGGACGATGGTCGATTGTATTATGAAGGTTTACAAGATAAGTTAGGCCAAATAAGAGATGCTCGAGCAGCTCTGGATGCCTTGAGAGAAGAACATCAAGAGAAACTTCGATTAGAAGCTGAAGAGGCTGAGAGACAACGACAAGCTCAAATGGCTCAAAAATTAGAGATTATGAGAAAAAAGAAAAATGAATATTTACAATATCAAAGACAAATGGCCTTGCAACGTATCCAAGAACAGGAAAGGGAAATGCTCATAAGACAGGAGCAACAAAAGTACCAATGGCCTCAAGGTCCAGGAGTACCTAGTACTCCACAATATCCCACACAAACAGGCCCAATTGCGTATGCAGCACCAACTATTGGATCACAGCCTCCGCAACCACCTCAAGGATCAGTGATTTATCAACCTCCATTAAATCACGGACCACCATCTATGGGTCCATCACCGTTAACTCAACAGCCTGTTACAGCGTCTCCTTCTCGGTCAACTTACATTAACCCACAGGGTCAAATGCCAACGCCGATGTACCAGATTCCACAACCGCCATATGGAACCTCGTATGCTCCTATGGTTGGACCTGGAGTTCAATCCGTAATGCCTATGGTCACTTCACTACCTCCACTTGGACCAGATCATAGTCAACTTCCTCCCCAACCACAGCAAATGCAGCCACAGCCGCAGCCGCAGCAACCACAACCACAACAGCAACAGCAACAACTCACTCAAGATACTTACAATTCCAATAATCAACCATCTATTGAAGAACCATTGATTTCTTTTGATTAAACATGTCCTCCCTGCAAACATTAACAGAGTTATTGAGCAATTGTTATTCTATTTGGAGGAACTATCATTTTTAATCACTGATTTATAATCAACATATTAATTTTTTCAAAATAAATAAAAATTAATTCAGAGTGTGTGTTTATACACAAATGTATCATGTTAGTCCTGAAATCATTAGCTTTATATTTTTCAGTTGTCAATAACTTATTGATAAGTAAATATTTGATTATTCATACAATTATTTCATAATTTTTATAGAACCACCGATCTTTAAAATTTTTCCTGGAAATCAATCAAATCCCTACAATTGCCTACGAAGCTACCAATAGTAAATCTTCAACGCAAATAACAAACCACAGGCACAAATTGTAATCGTATTAATTTTTATACAATTTCAGATAATTTGTGAAATATGCTTTGAAAGTCAGACATCAAGAGTAAGAAATAAAGATAAATATTTAAGTGATTTCATTCCAGCTGATAGCTTTAAAAATAGTGAACCAGCTGAAGACAGTAAAAGCATAATATGCATCAGCTGTATGTTTACAAAGAACCTTGTCCATAAACATGATTCTTCTTCGATTTTTGTCTCCAAATTTAAACTGTTTTCGGTCACGATTAATATCCATTAACAGTAACACTAAACTACTGTATACAATTAACCATCAGTGTTTAGTTAGATGTCACCAATCGAATGAAGCGTCAAGTAAATCAAAACAATCATTAACACACCGCGAGGAAACTAGTGATGATAAAAACAAGGTTTCTACTTCTGTTGGCGAGAAGGTTGTTCATGGGACTAAATTGATTTTCTACCTGAGTTTCTTTGCGGGTGGATTGGTTCTTTTTGGTGTCATCGGTTATACAGTTTTCAAAGAGCTTTTCTCGTCCAGTTCGCCATCCAAAATCCAAGGTAAAGCATTTGATTTAATCAAAGAAGATTCTCGAGTCATTGATTTACTTGGCAAAGATATGAAATCTTTCGGCTCAGCAACATGGGGAAGGAGAGGTCGACATCAACCTGCCTATGTTACCAGTCAAACACCTGAGGGAACAATCAAAATGAATATGGCCTTTAAACTTTCTGGTCCTCGCGGTCGTGCTACAGCTTATGTAGAAATCGATGATTATGGTAAAGGTAATTATATCTCAGCAGTAGTTGTACAATCTGATTTAGGAGCAAGACAAATCATCAAAGTTTTGTAATTTGTTAACTCTGAGTAGATTTTTTTCACAAAAATAATAATAAACATGATATTTTAATGGATTATACCGGGAGTAATGAATATTTACAAATTTTAATGTTCAAGAATGAACATTCCAACATAAATAACAAATTTTGATAACTACGGATTTCGGGTAACCCTAATCTGGCTCCTCTGAATCAAAATAAGACTCTTCAGCATCACGGTCCATTAGATTGATTGGGTCATATTTATCGTCATCATCGACAGTTTTGTAGTCGAAACTGGAGTCTCTGCCGGCGAGAAAATTTTCGTACATTATATTTGTGAACTCTTTCCTTAAATATTGTTTATGTTCTTGATCAGCTACTCGAATCGCTTCAAGTTTACCGTTCTTGATAGCCTTTTCATTTTCGTCCTCTTCTTCTTCCTCTTCTTCTTCTTCTTCTTCCTCCTCTTCTTCGCCATCTTCTTGTCGATTGTATTTTTGAATTCTTTCTAAGAAACCATTGTCATTGCTATGTTCATCGTATTGACCACCATCTATATACTTTTGCTCTATTCTTGATTCTTCTATGCGGTTTTTATCCATTTGTCGCAGTAAGAATGTTGATAGTGGCCTTTGCACATCACTAAAATCTCGATCTTGATCTTCAACTTTACTTCTTTCTTGATTTGATAAATACCTGCCAACCATTTGCTCGTATAAATAGGGATTTCTCTCTCTCATATTGTTATCATTGAAATAGTCTCCATCAGCTATTAAAGCTTGTAATGCTGTGAATCGCCTCTGTTTTATCTGGTTGATATTTTTACCCGGAATCAGTTTATCCAAAAAATACAACACTTCTTCATCCATTAACGATGTGTTTCGAATAAACTCAAGTTGCTCTTTTGTCAGAAACTTGTTATATCTCACCAGGAATATTAATTTTTTTGATTGATACAAATCAGCGAGTATTTTATGTCGCTGTTCATCAGACAGTTCAGGAGCATCTTTTTGTTGGTCAACAATGAAAGCTGAAGGATTCCCCAGAATGGATTTGAATAGCGCTTCCTCTTCATTTGAGTCACTCATTTAGACAAATTCCTTCAATTCACGCAATCAATTAAAAAAACTGTCATATAAATACAAATAACCACAGAAAATTAAAAACCAATTGAATATAAACTAACCAAAACAATCAAAACATCATTTCCCTCATTTTACAATGAAATGTAAACGCCATCTACTAGACCCCGCCAATAACGTTTACTTTTAATTTTGCCATTTATAATTAGCAATTAATTTATTAGACTTACAATTAATTTGATTAATAAAATTTCCAAGAAATAATAAATAATAAGTTCTATCCAAACAGGGAGATTATGAGTCAACAGATAAATATTAATTGGTGCAACAATCAAACCTGATAATCTTAGCTCTAGTTTCATAATAAAAATTTTAAAATCACATTTTCATTTTTGTATTACATTGCGACAAAACCAAATTATTGTATTCAACTGTGCAAACAATTAAAACAACAAATATTGATTTAGTCTGTCTAATTAAAAAATTTGAGTTCATTTTCCAATGTAAATAAATTCAGGGCAATTTGAGGTTAATGGATTCCAATAAACTAATTAATATTTCACATGAATATTGATGATTCATTTGAAAGATATTTTTAATTGGGTAAAAAGTGTCAAAGTGATGCAGTAATCAACTTACAGAGTGTCATAAAAGATAAATAAAGCAAGTTTGATAACATTTGTTCAATGAAATGCAAAAATGAATTGTTTACCCTCTTAAATTTCACATTAATTTTGTTTAAATTTCAAGACAGTAATTAGATAGATTGAAAAACGAGAAACTAAATAGTTGAATTGCAATCAATAAGTTGTCTGCAATTTGAATCTAATCCTCATCCAAGCCAATTAGATCAATAACGGTTGCTTCAACATCTTTCTTGATGGCAAACTGTTGTTTCACTCCATCTGTATTGTATTCAATTATCTCTGGAATTTCATCTGATTTTGATTTGGTAAGATCATCAATCATCAGGTTATTTTCGTTCTCTTGATTAACCTCATCAATGGATAGTTGATCATCATCCAAGGAGCGACGTTTCCTTCCTAAAAACATTGGCGTTTGACGGATTTGCTGGAAAAACAAATGAACACAAAATTAGCAAAACAAACGATGTAAATGCCTTAAACTTACCCCTAAACATTGTGATATCAGGCAAAAGGCTTGTGTTGCTGTTATGTTAACATTCAAGGCAGTCTAATTGAGTTAAATTGTAAAAAACATGAAAACACAATCAAGGAAATAGACATAAATGTAAAGGTTAACTTACTGATCCTGTACAGCCCATAACCTGAAACACAAACAGATGATTAAGATTTGGGTTTCAATTGATTAAATAGCAAAAGATGAATACTTACAGTTGCATCAAATAGGAAGTAATTACACAAAACACATTGACTCTGTAATTAGACAATTAGTAAATTGGGAAATTAGATTGTTGTTGGAATGGGTTAAGATTTAGATTCTTACGCTGACTCGGGTTGGTTCTGGTGAATTGTAGCAGAATCTGGTCGTCATTTTGGGTAACAAAAATGTATCTGTTAGAGCAATCAACATAATTGTTGCTGATAATATTGTAATAGGAAAGTTAAGAGAAAAATTAATAATATTTTTTAACATTGTTAAGGTCCGAATGGTAGCAAGGCAAAACGGTGTTACTGGTTGAGGTTTGGGTTGAAAGTGAATCTGCTACTGATTGGTCTGTAATTGTGATTAAACCTTGCTTCGGTGACTTAAAACTCATCAGACTCACTGGCAATATTAAATTATAACGATTCAACTACAAAAGTTGCTGATTTTGTTGCTGTGATTAAATATAATACAAAGATGAATGAATATATTTCCGTTTGATAATTGAATATTTTTTAGGTTAACTAAGCATAAATGGACAATTAGCTAATCTGGACGGTAGAGTTGAAAGATATTTATTAAACCCAAATTTTGTTGGATGCTTGCTGAGCTTTCATTTAATCATTAGGGTGTTGTCTGAATTTTGTTGATTAACTGTCTACATTGATCATTGTTAAATCTCATTATGATTCACCTTCACTTTTCAATCTTTTAATAATTTAATTTTGCCAGTTTCCTGTTTAAATATGGTCAATTCAATTGTTATTTATTTAATGAAAACCCTCAACAAATCAACCTGATTTTTTATGCAAACAAACACTTACTCGGTCAAATTAAACCATGTTTACATTGGTTTTCAGATTCTCAATGAAACCCAAGACTAGATTACATTTAGTATACAAAATATTATTTCAAATCAGTCCAAATTGTCGTTATTACACACGCTCAATCACTTCGATTTACATTTTAATGCGTTTTCAGTAAAAGATGATGTCTTTCAAGATCAATAGATGACAATTAGCTTTAACTAACTTTAACTACTATATAATATTAACTTTAGGTTAACTTTCACCAGCTGATGAAACAAATTAAGCTTTTTGTCTGTTTTTTGGGTGATTTGTGCTTATTGGTAATCTATTTCAGGTGAATCTTAATTCTCAGTTCTCTGTATGAGCTTTTGTTGAAAAACGGACAATATTAATCTCGTCTGATCATAAGATTTCATGAGAATGAACATAGCAACAGTAGCTAGTTATGATGTATTATGACTTATTATTAGGATTCAATTAATGAAAATTAAAAAAATAATTCTCTAACTAATCTGATTGCTGAACAATTAGCAAAACAATTTATGTGTCAATTTTTGGTTGCACTACCTTAACATTGACATGTTGACGAATGACTCCTTTTATTGTGATGAATCTTTGTTCTGGTTAAACTTTTAATGCAACATTTCACAGTCTTACCTTCAATTGATTCACCATTGATTGAGATTTGTCCCTAAATATTGAATATTGAATGCTAGTTTTGTGCCATTTTCTGACAACTATTGACAGAATTAATTTTATTATTTATAAAATGACTACTTTGATGATATTAAAAACATAACATTTTGGCACTTTTCTTATTATTTATGCAATGCATTTGAGATATTAATCAATCATTGACTGTCTCTTGTCCAAAGTCTAAATTATATTTTCTGAAAAACATTTTCCTGAAGATTCATTTGAAATTTAAAACCTTGGTAATAGTTCATTCAACAATCGAAAGCCATTCATCTTCACGAATTTAACTAATTTATTTTAATTTAAGACAAAGAAATTATTTCACATCATGCCAGAAGAAAGAATTGGAAACCAATCGCCGATAATTTCAAGTCCATCAAGCATCATTAGTAAAGCGATTTTACAGAAAGACAGATTTTCACAATTTCTCCATGCATTTTTGATACTCATATACATGGTGAGATTTTTTTATGCATCTTATATGGTGTTATTTGACTCTTCATCACTTTATTTACTGAACAACAATTTAGGCAAATTTGAAAGCCTTCTGAATACATTTTACATTGGATATAACTGCTTGGTTCTTATTCACGCCTTTTATGCTCGAAAATTGTATGCACAGTTCATGGAGACATTAAATGAAATACTCGATAACAATTCGATTGTGGCAAATGAGCACATAACTAAAAGTCAAAGTACAATATTGAAAATGTGTGCATTCATGTGCGTATATGAATGTACGTCTGTTATCATCAAGAGCGATCCGAAAACAATGCTAAATGATTTTGCAACTCTGCACTATTTCAATATGATTTATCATGGAATACTGTTTCTTTCCATTTTCACCTGGGTTTCAATTGTTCATTTTATAATTGAATCTTGCATGTATCTACAATCTGTATTCATTGTTATTGATGAATACTTGGAATATTATCAATCCAATTTGCATATAATCAGAAGTAATCATCACGCTTTAATGATCATTCGTTCGGTTTACATGAAAGCAATAATAGCTACTCGCCATCGCTAATCGATAAATTCAACAGATATCTCATATTTGGTTTCTATGTTTATTACACTGGATATTGTTTGACGCTTTTTGGTCGATTCTTTTATGTGGCCAATAGCTCACCTGCCGGTAACTTTATAAGGTTCATTGGGGGATCATCTTTTGTTTTTGTAGTGACTTATTATCTGGTCCGTATTAACAAATTGTCAATCTCTGTCTATGATAGAGTCTATTCATTCACATTGATGAAAAACAAAACCATTGAGTTCATTCATGAGGTATGTTTCATCAATTTTTCAACTAAACTATTATCTTTTTTATGGCTATAAGGATATTTTGAAAGTTTTGCCTTTTTCTAGTCTCTTATGATCTTATTGGTTTCTATTAATATTAACATTTCTCTTTCGTACAGATTAAATTTTTCTTGATGCGAATAAATCAACATGATGTTGGCTTCACTTTTGGTGGATTATGTATCATAACAACCAACTTTGTGTCAACCATTCTCACTATTGCATTGAAATTTGGGTTTAGGTTTACCAAGTCTTTTTCCTTAAATGCACTGGCATCTTTGAAATGCGAATTATCATTAACATTATGATTCGACAGTTTTTATATTTGGTTGCTGTCATCAGGTCCATAACATTAGAAACAATTAGCGTAAGCAAATTGAAAATCAAATTTGTTGTTGGAATTGGTTAAGATCAAGATTACTTACGCTGACTCGGGTTGGTTCTGGTGAATTGTAGCAGAATCTGGTCGTCATTTTGGGTAACAAGAATGTATCTGTTAGAGCAATCAACATAATTGTTGCTGATAATATTGTAATTGGAAAGTTAAGAGAAAAATTAATAATATTTTTTAACATTGTTAAGGTTCGAATGTTAGCAAGGCAAAACGGGGTTACTGGTTGGAGTTGGGGTTGAAAGTGAATCTGCTAATGATTGGTCTGTAATTGTAATTAAACCTTGCTTCGGGACAGATTAACTTGAAACTCATCAAACTCACTGGCAATATTAAATTATAAAGATTCGACTGCAAAAGTAAACACGCTTAATCACTTTGATTTACATTTTAATGCGTTTTCAGTAAAAGATGTTGTCTTTCAAGATCAATAGATGGTAATTAGCCGGCTAACTTTCGGTAACTGAAACCAAGCTGATGAAACAAATTAAGCTTTTTGTCTGTTTTTTGGGTGATTTGTGCTTTTTGGTAATCTATTTCAGGTGAATCTCAATTACTGTCAGTTCTCTGTATGAACTTTTGTTCAAATCGGGCAATATTAACCTTGTCTGATCATAACATTGACATGTTGACGAATTACTCCTTTTATTGTGATAAATCTTTGTTCTGGTTTAAATCAAAACTTAAACTTCTGATGTAACAATTCTTACCTTCAATGTTTCGATTTTTCGTCCCTAAATATTGAGAACTGAATGCTAGTTTTGTGCCATTTGCTGACAACTATTGACAGAATTAATTTTATTTTCATTTTTTTCAAAAAGACTACTCTGTTGAAGTTATAAACATAACCTTTTACACTTTTTATATTATTCATCTTATTAATAGATTGGTTAAAATATTAATAAATCATTGTCTGTCTCTTATTCAAAGTCTAAACTATTGTGCATTTTTTTCTGATAAACATTTGCCTAAATAACTATTTGAAACCTGGTGATAGTTCATTCAACAATCAAAGGCCATTCCCAATCAATATTTGCCATTCATTGCGTATAATAAATGTAACTGGTCTTATTTTAATTTAAGAGCAAACACATCTTTAAAAGTTCCTTTAGTTTTAGTTCCCAAGTTTTAATTGTTAGCATTAGTATTACTGTAAATTGAATCCAATACGAAGTAATTATTTCGCACCATGTCAGAAGAAGGAATTGGCCACCAATCAACGACAATTTCAAGTCCAACAAGCATCTTTAGTAAAGCGATTTTACAGAAAGACAGATTTTCGCAGTTTCTTTATCCTGTTTTAATACTCATATGTATGGTGAGATTTTTCATTACATCGTATTTGGTGTTATTTGACTCTTCATCACTTTATCTACTGAACAACAATTTAGTCAAATTTGAAAGCCTTTGGAATGCATTTTACATCGGTAACAACTGCTTGGTTCTTATTCACGCCTTTTATGCTCGAAAATTGTATACACAGTTCATGGAGACATTACATGAAATACTCGATAACAATTCGTTTGTGGCAAATGAGCACATAATTAAAAGTCAAAGTACAATATTGAAAATGTGTGCATTCATGTGCGTATATGAATTTACAGCTGAAATCATCAAGAGCGATCCGAAAACAATGCTAAATGATTTTACAAATTCAAACTATTTTAATATAATTTATCATGGAATATTGTTTCTTTCCATTTTCACCTGGGTTTCAATTGTTCATTTTATAATTGAATCTTGCATGCATCTACAATCTGTATTCATTGTTATCGATAAATACTTGGAATATTATCAGACCAATTTGCATATCATTGGAAGTAATCATCACGTTCTAATGTCCATTCGTTCGGTTTACATGAAAGCAATAATAGCTACTCGCCAACTCGATAAATTCAACAGATATCTCATATTTGGTTTCTATGTTTATTACACTGGATATTGTTTGACGCTTTTTGGTCGATTCTTTTATGTGGCCAATGGCTCAACTGCCGGTAACTTTATAAGGTTCATTGGTGAATCAGCTTACGTTGCTGTAGTGACTTACTATCTGGTTCGTATTAATAAACTGTCAATCTCTGTCTATGATAGAGTCTATTCATTCACATTGATGAAAAACAAAACCAATGAGTTCATTCATGAGGTATGTTTTATCAATTTTTTAACTGAATTATAAACTTTTTTTTGAAAACGTATTAATATTAAATATTACTTTTTCGTACAGGTTAAATTTTTCTTGATGCGAATAAATCAACATGATGTTGGCTTCACTTTTGGTGGATTGTGTATTATAACAACCAACTTTGTGTCAACCATTCTAACTATTGCATTGACTTTAGGTTTAGGTTTACCTAGTCTTTTTCCTTAAATGCACTGACATCTTTGAAATGCAAATTCATGATGACAGAATTAGCATTAACATTGTGATTCGACAGACTTTATATTTGGTTGCTTTCTTCAGGTCCATAACATTAGAAACAATTAGCGTGAGCAAATTGAAAATTAAATTTGTCGTTGGAATGGGTTGCAATTAAGATGTCTTACGCTTACTCGGGTTGGTTCTGGTGAGTTGTAGCAGAATCTGGGTGTCATTTTGGGTAACAAGAATGTATCTGTTAGAGCAATCAACATAATTGTTGCTGATAATATTGTAATTGGAAAGTTAAGAGAAAAATTAATAAATTTTTTTAACATTGTTAAGGTTCGAATTTTATTCAACGGCAAAACGGTGTTACTGGTTGAGGTTTGGGTTGAAAGTGAATTTGCGACTGGTTGGTCTGTAATTGTGATTTAACCTTGCTTCGGCGATCTTACAGAATATTATTGTAAATCAGTCCAAATTGTTGTAATTAAACACTTTGATGTTTCAAAATTGTTATTAGTACGAAATTTTATTGAAACGCAAAACAGTGTTACTGGTTGAAGTTTGGGTTGAAAGTGATTGGTCTGTAATTGTGGTTAAACCTTGTTTCGGGACAAATTAACTTAAAACTCATCGGACTCACTGGCAATATTAAATTATAAAGATTAAACTGCAAAAGTAAACACGCTTAATTACTTTTATTTACATTTTAACGCGTTTTCAGTAAAAGATGTTGTCTTCCAAGATCAATAGATGGTAATTAGCCGGCTAACATCAGGTAACTGAAACCAAGCTGATGAAACAAATTATACTTTTCGTCTGTTTTTCTGTGTGATTTGTGCTTATTGGTAATCAATTTCAGGTGAATCTTAATTCTCAGTTCTCTGTATGAACTTTTGTTCAAATAGGACAATATTAACCTTTTCTGATCATAACATTGACATGTTGACGAATTACTCCTTTTATTGTGATAAATCTTTCTTCTGGTTTAAATCAAAACTTAAACTTCTGATGCAACAATTCTTACCTTCAATGTTTCGATTTTTCGTCCCTAAATATTGAGAACTGAATGCTATTTTTGTGCCATTCTCTGACAACTATTGACAGAATTAATTTTATTTTCATTTTTTTCAAAAAGACTACTCTGTTATGAACGTAACCTTTTACACTTTTTATTATTTATATTATAGTTAAAATATTAATAAATCATTGTCTGTCTCTTATTCAAAGTCTAAACTATTGTGCATTTTTTTCTGATAAACATTTGCCTAAAGAACTATTTGAAACCTGGTGATAGTTCATTCAACAATCAAAGGCCATTCCCAATCAATATTTGCCATTCATTGCGTATAATAAATGTAACTGGTCTTATTTTAATTTAAGAGCAAACACATCTTTAAAAGTTCCTTTAGTTTTAGTTCCCAAGTTTTAATTGTTAGCATTAGTATTACTGTAAATTGAATCCAATACGAAGTAATTATTTCGCACCATGTCAGAAGAAGGAATTGGCCACCAATCAACGACAATTTCAAGTCCAACAAGCATCTTTAGTAAAGCGATTTTACAGAAAGACAGATTTTCGCAGTTTCTTTATCCTGTTTTAATACTCATATGTATGGTGAGATTTTTCATTACATCGTATATGGTGTTATTTGACTCTGCATCACTTTATTTACTCAACAACAATTTAGTCAAATTTGAAAGCCTTTGGAATGCATTTACATTGGATACAACTGCTTGGTTCTTATTCACGCCTTTTATGCTCGAAAATTGTATACACAGTTCATGGAGACATTACATGAAATACTCGATTACAATGAGTTTGTGGCAAATGAGCACATAATTAAAAGTCAAAGTACAATGTTGAAAATGTGTGCATTCATTTGCGTATATGAATTTACAGCTGAAATCATCAAGAGCGGTCCAAAAAAAATGCTGGATGATTTTGCAACTTTAAACTATTTCAATATAATTTATCATGGAATAATGTTTCTTTCAATTTTCTATTGGATTTCAACTGTTCATTTTATAATTGAATCTTGCATGTATCTACAATCTGTATTTATTGTTATTGATAAATATTTGGAATATTATCAATCCAATTTGCATATCATTGGAAGTAATCATAACGTTCTAATGTCCATTCGTTCGGTTTACATGAAAGCAATAATAGCTACTCGCCAACTCGATAAATTCAACAGATATCTCATATTTGGTTTCTATGTTTATTACACTGGATATTGTTTGACGCTTTTTGGTCGCTTCTTTTATGTAGCGAATGGTTTAACTGCCGGTAACTTTATAAGGTTCATTGGTGAATCAGCTTACGTTGCTGTAGTGACTTATTATCTGGTCCGTATTAACAAACTGTCAATCTCTGTCTATGATAGAGTCTATTCATTTACATTGATGAAAAATAAAACCAATGAGTTCATTCATGAGGTATGTTTCATCAATTTTTCAACTAAACTACAATCCGTTTTTATTAGTCCGTTGTGGTTATAAGGATATTTTGAACGTTTTGCCTTTTGTAGTCTCTTATGATCTTATTGGTTTCTATTAATAGTAACATTTCTTTTTCGTACAGGTTAACTTTTTCTTGATGCGAATAAATCAACATGACGTTGGCTTCACTTTTGGTGGATTGTGTATTATAACAACCAACTTTGTGTCAACCATTCTCACTATTGCATTGACTTTAGGTTTAGGTTTACCAAGTCTTTTTACTTAACTGCAACTACATCTTTGAAATGCAAATTGTAAAATTAGATTTGTTGTTGGGTTAAGATCAAGATTACTTACGCTAACTCGGGTTGTTTTGGTGAATTGTAGCAGAATCTGGTCGTCATTTTGGGTAACAAGAATGTATCTGTTAGAGCAATCAACATAATTGTTGCTGATAATATTGTAATAGGAAAGTTAAGAGAAAAATTAATAATATTTTTTAACATTGTTAAGGTCCGAATGTTAGTAAGGCAAAACGGTGTTACTGGTTGAGGTTTGGGTTGAAAGTGAATTTGCTACTGATTGGTCTGTAATTGTGATTAAGCCTTGCTTGGGTGACATGTTGTTAACATTATTGTAAATCAGTCCAAATTGTTGTAATTAAACACGCTCAATCACTGTGATTTACATTTTAATGCGTTTTCATTGAAAGATGTTGTCTTTCAAGATCAATAGAAGTTAGTCGACGAACTTTGGGTCAACTTTAACCAGCTGATGAAACAAATTATGCTTTTCGTCTGTTTATCGGGTGATTTGTGCTTATTGGTAATCTATTTCAGGCGAATCTCAATTACTGTCAGTTCTCTGTATGAACTTTTGTTCAAAAACGGACAACCATTTTCCTTGTTAAACTCGTTCTTCAATCATTTTTTTGTTTTGTATTATTCGGGCAACAGTTGCTCGACTTACATGGAATTTGTTCACAGCTGAATCTATTCCGTATTGATTTCGACAATCGATTAATTTTGATTTTTATAATTCAAGTTACAACGGGCATTTTGTGCAAAGAAACAAAGATATAAATGAACAAAGGACATTTACATTGAACTATGGCAACGTCTTATTTCAAATAGTCTTTAAGATTAAGTTATTTAAGATTGAATGCTTTGTGCCATTTTCTGACAGCTATTGACAGAATTAATTTTATTATTTTCATTTTTCCAAAAAGGTTACTTTGTTACCTTTTACACTTTTATACTATTTATATTATGGTTACAATATTAATAAATCATTATCTGTCTCTTGTTCAAAGTCTAAACTATTGTGCATTATTGGCTCTGGAAAACATTTGGCTGAAGATTCATTTGTAATTCAAAACTGAGTTCATTTCAAGTTCAATTTTTAGTTTTTAGCATTAGTATTGAAGCAATTTATAATTTAGTAATTATTTCACACCATGCCAGAAATAAGACATTGGAACCAATCAACGACTATTTCAAGTCCATCAAGCATCATCATTAAAGCGATTTTACAGAAAGACAGACTTTCACAGTTTCTTTATGCATTTTTAATATTTTTATACTTGGTGAGATTTTTTTATCCAACGTATATGTTTTTATTTGACTCTTCATCATTTTATTTACTGAACAACAATTTAGTCAAATTTGAAAGCCTTTGGAATACATTTTACATCGGATACAACTGCTTGGTTCTTATTCACGCCTTTTACTGTCGATCGTTGTATGCACAGTTCATGGAGACATTACATGAAATACTCGATAACAATTCTTTTGTGGCAAATGAGCACATAAATATAAGTCAAAGTACAATATTGAAAATGTTGGCCTGTATGTTTGCATATGAATGTACGTCTGATATTATCAGGAGCGATCTGAAAACAATGCTAAGTGATTTTGCAACTTTAAACTATTCCAATATTATTTTACATGGAATACGCTTCCTTGCAACTTTCACCTGGCTTTCAACTGTCCATTTTATAATTGAATCTTGCATGTATCTACAATCTGTATTTATTGTTATTGATAACCACTTGTTACATTATCAGACCAATTTGCATATCATCGGAAGTAATCATAACGTGTTAATGTCCATTCGTTCGGTTTACATGAAAGCAATAATAGCTACTCGCCAAATCGATAAGTTCAACAGATATTTGATATTTGGTTTCTATGTTTATTACACTGGCTATTGTTTGACGCTTTTTGGTCGCTTCTTTTATGTAGCCAATGGTTCACCTGCCGGTAACTTTATAAGGTTCATTGGTGAATCAGCTTACGTAGCTGTAGTGACTTATTATCTGGTCCGTATTAACAAACTGTCAATCTCTGTCTATGACAAAGTCTATTCATTCACATTGATGAAAAATAAAACTAATGAGTTCATTCATGAGGTATGTTGCGTCAATTTTTAACTGTTAATTATCCTTTTTACGGCTATAAGGATATTTTGGAGTTTTTGCTTAATTCTGGCTCTATCCTCGTACAGGTTAACTTTTTCTTGATGCGAATAAATCAACATGACGTTGGCTTCACTTTTGGTGGATTATGTATTATAACAACCAACTTTGTGTCAACCATTCTCACAATTGCATTGACTTTAGGTTTAGGTTTACCAAGTCTTTTCACTCAAATGGACCATCTTTGAAATGCAAATTCATGTTGACAGAATTATCATTATCACTTTGATTTTGACACACTTTATATTTGGTTGCTTTCATCAGGTCCATAATTATTACATACTTAATTATCACAGAAAAACAAGAGTACTTTATTGCCAAGTATATCATTGCAGAACGGCAAAAATGTAATTAACATTTTAACGATGTGGAGTCACTGAAGGGTTTTACAATTTGTCTTTGTTGTGACCAAATATCAAGAAAAGGCTCACTCGGTTTAATTACTACTGAGTTGTTTTTGTTGTGTTAACGAATAAAAGTAATCCATTTTTCAATTTAACGAAGATCAATGAATACAGTTGCATCAAATAGGAAGTAATTACATAAAACACAATGACTTCGTGATTAGAAACAATTAGCGTTGATTTACATTTTAATGCGTTTTCAGTAAAAGATGTTGTCTTTCAAGATCAATAGATGGCAGTTTAGCCGGCTAACTTCAAGTTTAACTTTAACCAGCTGGTAAACAAATTATGCTTTTCGTCTGTTTTTTGTGTGATTTGTGCTTATTGTGTTTTTAGTTTGTGCCTTTATTTTCAAAATGACTGAGCCGCAGTTTTGTCTTAAATGGAATAATTTCCATACTAACTTAAGTGATGTATTTCATAACATGCTTCTTAATGAAAGTATGGTAGATGTTACTATTGCATGTGAAGGAGCCAGTCTGAAAGCTCATAAAATGATTCTAGCCGCATGCAGTCCCTTCTTCCAGAGCCTTTTTATTTCAAATCCGTGTAAACATCCGATTGTTATCCTGAAGGATATACGATTTGTCGATCTCAAGGCAACTATAGACTTTATGTACAAAGGTGAAATCAATGTTACTCAAAGTCAGCTGGGCTCTGTCCTTAAAACTGCTGAAACTCTCAAGATTAAAGGTTTAACCGACGTTGTACAAAGACATCGAGACCAGAATCCAATTGAGAACGAACCAGACAATATTATCACAGCTGACAATCGAGATACTCATCTTCACGATTCCTCTCCACATCATGATGTGCCTATGGTGACTGTCACTGAAACGGCAAATATATCTCAGTTAATGCTTGGTAAGAAATTGATATTGAAAAAGAATACAAATTACGTTACATTTCAAAGACGATTGTATACTTATCATCATTTTCACTCTTCATTCCAGAACCTTTGACCAGTAACCAGCTTCCTGGAGTTAAACGTAGATCTATCATGCAAAGAACGTCCGCTTTCGCCCGAGTACAAAGATATCGAGATGAAACTTTTTACGAAATTAATAATGTATTACACTGTAAAGCTTGTGGAGAGATCCTTAATCATAAAAAACTATCCGTTATAAAACATCACATTGAAAGTCAAAAGCATGAATTAAATAAAAAAAGGATGAGTAGTTCGAGTCAAACATAAACCGGAGCAAATTATACTTTTATAACAATTAAAGTAAATTTATTGTCACACATTCCACCATGGACCTGTTTTCGTTTCGTCGATTCCACTTGGTTATAGACATTAAAAATTATAACAAATTATTGGTGTAGAGTAAATGTCATATCACTCCACCAAAAATACTCTCGACAATCAATTTAGAGTCTAAAGCATAAATATTAGTGCAGTGATATTCACAGCTGTCTTCTACCTCGATAATTATTCAGTATGTAATACATTGAACAGTATCACTTTGATTCCTTAAGGTTAATTGGTTAGGATTGTTAAATTATATTTTCCGGACGGCACTCAAATATTTCCGATTCGTTTTTTCCGATTTGTATTTCGGTGAGAAAAAATTATCAAAACAAGTCAAATGAATATGATTAATGCAACCAATTACATGTTTGACATAATTGAAACGATCGTCACTTAATTACTTCAGAGTTCATAAATGATAAATATCTTAACCGAGACTAGACAAGAATTTTCAGAGAAATTTTTTTTAAATGAAGTCACATATTATATAAATCCGGTTCGTTTGCAAATACTAGTGTTTTGTGATCTTAACAAACCTGGAAATATCAACTGATTGTTTGCGGTGATACATTGTATAACATTATTTAACTTTCTGTCCAGACTTTCTTCATTTATTTAAGAACCGCTAATTAACCTTTTCTTTTATCTTCCCTTTTACCGATCATTTGGTGAAACGTGAAAATACTGACATGTTAAACATTGTACATTTACTTTTGATTTTTAAATTTATCCTAATTGTTTTCGTCTTTGCCTTTTCATCTCACATGATTGTTCCTCCTACTGTGTTTACCTTTACACTCATTTTTCTCATCTTTCCCATCATATAACCTTCATTATGCTAATTGTTCATCATTTTTCACCAAATCCACATCCGAAGTTACCATAACAAGCAGACACATCTTCAACGATAACTAAAGTCTGACCATATATGATCAGATTATGATCAATGGTGTTCGTGTTGTACAAAATAAAATAGCTGAATGAATAAACTATGAAACGACAAAAGTAAGCAAGAATAACAAAGCAAGAGCAAGCAAGAAAACATTGTTGACTCTAATAGATCATTGATTAATTGCAACTTTCATACGATACAATTGAAAAAATATCTTTCTTACGTTGTTTGGGTACACAAAAATTGCTTGTTTAATTCAATAGCAACGAAAAATTGGTCCAAATCATTGAGCAAATCAGTCTTTTATATTCAATGCAACCTCTCCTTCACCATCAATTGTTAGGTTTTACATAAATTATTATGGTAAAGTTTAGTGGTTTTTTCTTCAATTATTTGTGTATTTGTGTGAGTGTGACTGTATGTCTATTTTCAAAATGGGTTTTACTCTCTCTCTCTCTTTTCTTCTCTGTCTGTGTGAGTGTGTAAATAACCAGTCATCAACAACAATAACAACAGAAACAACCTTCTAACAAAGTACCAAAAAAGAGGAGCCGAAAAGGTATTACAAAAGGTAAAAAAGACAATCCTAGTTTTGCCATTATTCATTATCATGGAATCAATTTTTTGTGATTCATTGGATAAATTCCTAATTTTAAATGGAAGATCAGATCAAGTCAAAATAGTCTTTCCCGGATCTTCACAATCAACACCCAATCAATTAAATCAACGTAAACCCAGAGTATAAGATAAAAATTGAAAGACCAAAATTTGATCTCATTCATTGATTGTAAATATCCACAAAATTGGCTGCAAATTTTGGCTAAAATTTCTGAACAGGCGATGATTTTGATGATTAAATGATTGGCATTCGCTGTAATCAATCCTAGGTGGAGGCTTTACCATACCCAGTCCATTGACGGTATAAACCAGTATTTAATCTATGAGAGTTTCAGGTTTGGGTTAAAGAAGAAAAAATAAAGTTACAAGTTATGCAGGTTTACAGAATGCAAAGAATCCAGAAATGATGAAAAACTTGTCAATTATTGTACTTACCGGTGTTAATAGAGTAATTATGACAGGTTCGATTTTTACAGGATTTAGATAATCAAATGTTGAAACCGTCATTTGGTTTATCTGTCATCGAAATTGAGATCACCATCATCCTAATCATGCCTAAATCCTGTTCATCAACGCCATCAACAACTTGTAAAGTAACAGGTTACAATAGGGATGAAAAATATATATGTGGGCAAAGTAAAAAAGAAACTAACGACAGGTACATTTTTTTGAGAAGCAAGGTTAACATATTTAAAGTGATTTTTGTTGCCGAAAACAAAGGTGAATAAGAGATGAAAATGAAAAGATGAAGGCGAAGGCGAAGGAGATGAAAAAGATGGAAAAGATTGGCGAAGATTGAGGTAAAAAGGAGAGAGAAAGAGAGAGAAAAGGAAAGCAATGAAAAGAAATATTTTTTCCGGCTTAGGTCCATTGTGACCTGGTTTATTTTTTGGCAACTTTACTATGGACTTAAAACAAGCTCTTTGTTATTAAGTTTCACTGTGAAATACAAAAGGCTAGTTTTGGCGAGTTAAAAGATTGATTCAAGACAATTTGGTTTCTTACCTTTACCTTTCAATCCTTACTCTTACTTTTTTTGCTGCTGCTGCTTGTTTCCTTGTTGATGTTAAATCCTTTTCAACTTTTACCTTTCACCATTTAACAGGTAACCTTTACCTACTTTAAAGATTTTCTTAGGCTTGTCACAATGTTTATTTTTCATATCTTACACTTCAACAGGTATAACCTCTTATTATCCTTATTACTACTCTTTGGCTTCTTGGTCATCGTCTTTTCCTTTGAGACTTGACATTCCAAACTTTGACCTTTTTCTTTCAAACCTTTTGCCCTATTATTAAGGCGACCTTTCGTCATTATTATCTTCATCATCAAGTACGCATTTATTTGTCCACTCCTTGATTCCTTAATTACTAATCATCAATCTAAATCTGGATACGGTTTAGCATAAGGGCTTATTTTAACAAGCAAATGTCGCCAAAATCCAAAGACATTCTTTTTTATTCCAAACCAGTTTACGGAAGCTCACCATTTTAACACCGAAACTGTAATTAAAAGTAGATTTATTAATGATTGACAGTATATTGTTTCATCAGAAGGGAAAAATATAGATTTATCAGTCTTAAAAAATAAAAGCAAAAATAGACTCAACTGGATTTGTTGGCGTAAGGCTTACAACTTAAGTAACTCGTTTTAGTTTTTATGTATCAATGGATTTTATTTGTATTTGCTTACCTTTTGGCTTTTCCTTTTTTTACCTGCACTTTATCCTTATTTAATACAGTTGTTGGTTAATTTAGATTGTATTTTACATTGAAGTGTTACAGTTATTGTGGACCATCATTTTAAACAATATTGGATATCCAATAAACTTGACTTGTCCATCTCAATTTGACTCCATTTGGCATTTGTTTCTTTATTCTCTCCTTTGATTCCATAAATTATTCTTTCAGATTAAATATTTCTTTGCTAACTGAGAAAACGATTAAATCTTGAAAACACATTACTTTGGATTTAATTCTTTAAGCATTTCATGATTTTATCAGCTTGTTGTTTTTATTGGTCGAGACCTTCGATTATTTTTTTAAAACGTTAATATTAAGGTATGAATAATAACGGAATAACTTGGATTACAAGTAAAATGGTGACAATCAGCTAATGGTATTTCAAAACTACTCTGTATTTAAATGAAAAAATGAATTTGGTTGGTTAATATAATTTTAATTAATTAATTAATAGGCACTTTAAGAAACATGTTTTTATGACTCTGCGATTTTTACAGTCTAACCGTACTTTGGGCTTTTTTTGGCCAGATGGAGCCAGGAGAAAGAAAGAGGGAGAGAGAAGAAAAGTTGAGAAAAATTCTTCTTCTCTTACAAGTTGTTCAGTGAGAAACTTCACAAAAAGCTAAAACTGTGAGAGTAAAAAGTTTAAACACAAATCTTACTTTTGTTGCAAACAATTTTCACAGACGTATTAATGGAATATGTTTAACTCAAAAATATGACAAACAGTGAATTAAAAGTGTATACTGTGATAATATTGACTTTATGGTTAACAGGTGATTTAGTGAATTTTGTTTATTGTGATTCTAAGGATGCACCTTCAACACATGACGACAGTGATTCAACACAACCTTCGTTATTCCATCTTATAACAAAGTTAAAAATGATAGCCTCTTCTGATCACCTTAAAGTTAATGATACTCTTCCACCACATCGTCGATATAACTTGGACTCTGGTGATGATGAAGATGGCTATGATAGTGAAACAAGTGGTGATGATGGTGAGACAAGTGGTGATGAAGAATATTTAGAAGGATCAGGTGATTCTGAACATTCTGGTTCTTCTGAACCCTCTGTACCTATTGAGCCCACTGTACCTTCTGTTGGAAATTCATTAACTGTTAAACCAATTGTTGTAAATATTTTAATTGTAGCAATCATATCATTTGTAAAGAACTCAAATTTCATCCCAGGTTTATCATTTGGCTGAAAAATTGGAAATTTTAGATGATTTGTCCTCAGAAATGCTTCTTTGGATGAGATTTTCATTTTTGGTAACCTGTTTGGTTGCTAATTGAAAGTTAAATGCAAATCGCAATTCATTTTTAACTCCTTCCCAAAATGATACCTAAATGTTGAATATAAGAAAAAAGAGAAATAATTGTGTAAATAAAATTTTTAAGGTAAAAAATACCTAAATAAAAATGACTTTTAAAAAGTATCAATGAATAATTAATTACAGGGTCATTGGATGTATTCCATAACTTAGTGAATAGTTCACAGAAAGCAATTAATAGTGCAACTCCACAACCAATCAGGAGGACAATAAAAGCACCACCAACATTGATTAATTTAAATGATGTAACTGCTGCTGAGGTATCGGCTTTAGCAGCACAAACACCACCACCATTACGCTGTTTCCACCATCTATCATAAAGGACTCTTAACTGTCCAGATTCTTGTAATGCTAATAAACCTTGATTTAAGATACGCAATAAAGGTGAGTTTCGTTTAACCGCTATACCATAACCTTTATGATCAAGTAGCCCACCAATTTTAACTATCGAACAATTACGTTCCAACTTATAATCAATGGTAGCTGATTCCATAAAAAAGGCATAATCAAAATCACTTTCTCTGACCCTCTCTTCGCCTTCATCATTTGTACTGGCCAACCACTCTGGATGCTCCATCATCCGATTATAAATCTCACGGTAAATTGGATCGTTTGAGTCTTTGAAAAAATTCAACGTTGAACCACTTTTTTTACATCCAAATTTGATCGCCTGCACTTCTGGTGTATCCAGTGTAATCAAATCCTTAGCACTTGAAAATGGATAATTGAAATCTTCTATTGTCAAAGAAGCAGCTAAATTGGCAGTGTAACATGAGACGAGGATAAGAGTGAAAAAATACCAAACACCGGCTAACCAACGAGTTGATAGAGTCCTGCAGATGAGAGATTGAAAACCATTAGTTCAATTGGTATAATTGGCAATCATTTTTGTAAATCAAGAGATTTTATTACAAGTTATATCAAGTACAGATTATCGTTTAAAATCTGTGAAAACTGTCAGGAATGGAATTACCTTGGTGCAATCTCGGAACCCTGTTGCATGAGAGCTGCTACAATGAACCAAGAAGCGTTTTGCTGAGTTAAATCATTTTCCAGGATTGGCTCATCTTGGCGACATGGATAAGGATTAACCCACTCATACGGTGATAATCGCCCGATAACATGGAACGAGATGGAAACAGCAATAATGGTGAAAGTAATCATACACCAAACAAGATAGGTGAATGGTGATAAAAAGCCAAACAATTGAGTTTCACTTTTGGTTATTTTCTTAAACAAAACGGATATTCCAGTGTTGATGAATGGATGAGTAAAATCAACAACCTCTGATCTGCCCGCAGTAATAGTTAAATCAACTAAAGCAAGATGTGCACGATCAGAGGTAATCTCACCCAACATCCCGGTACAGGTCATACTAGTTTTATTACAATCACCATAAGCTTTACTATCAAACAGGCTAATCTCATAATTGAAGCCTGCAAATTTGGATAACTCTTCAACCAAATCGATAACATATCCTTCATACTTTTCATTTCCCTCCAAGGGTCTCCGATCATTCTTAATCATGGTGTAACCTTTTTCCTCCACAGTAACCACTTTCAACATTCGGTCTTTGATAGCATTTTCACTGGGATTATAATATTTCGGTTGTTTATTTTCAATCTCAAGGCCTTTCTTATTGATATCTGACCAAAAGCCCAGCTAATGAAATTAAGAAGAAGAGAAAAGAAAAAGAAAAGAGAAAAATTAATTAGCAAAAAACAATGTTATTTAAAGATGTTATTTTTTCAAGACAAGGAAAAACAATCAACAGTAAGTTATTAATTTTAATCTTGGCTGTGATTCAGATTTGATCATTTGTAGACACCAACGAGGCAGCAAATTAAGATCAAAGTTCATTGTTAATGTTTACATAATTGAATAGCTTAAATATGTGTGTTCCTACTCAATCATACACCAGTTAAAAAATTAAGTATCTAATCACAGGAAATAATACAACTATCATGTAATGAATCAAAAATTCAAATATAAACGTCTGTTTGTCTGAAAAAAATCACAATTTCCATCTCCTTAATCATTTTAATTGCTATTGATTGCGAATGATTTTTATATTTAATTTCCTAAGTCCGTCAGGTATACACGTGTGGTTAATATCATCACAATAGGTGTTATGTTATTTTTACTGAACGTGGATTCATCATCAATATCATCAGCGTTATCTTCATCTACCTACTTTGGCAAGAGTTGCTTTTGAAAGTAAAATTTTCATGATAATTTTTTCTTTCAGTCAAAAAAATCTACAAATTCACCCATGACAATGGTTTGGATGAAAGCCATGAAGACGTGAATTTTTAAGGGAAGAATGCAAAACTGTTTCTTCGCTTCTTCTCGTTCTTTTGAAGATCATGTTTTTAGGATAAGAGGATATTATTATGATGGCGATGATAACAACGCTGATGATGATGATGATGGTGATACAAACAAAGGTGATCTACTTTAACGTCAATTGACACTAGAAACGGGATAAATGAAGAAGTGAACATTTCATCATTTAACTTATTGCTCCTTGAAAAGTGCTTGTTAGAGTATCAATTGTCACAAGGTATGTAGGATAAAAGCAGTGAATAGATGCTGTAAAGATGATCATGTTAAAAGTGATGGGAGGTAAGTTTTGCGTAGGTGAGTCTAAAACCATATCCGGGCCATGATTTGCAAGGTTTTTTTGAGTTATTTTTTAATTTAAGGTAAGGTTGAAAAGTAACAGCAATCACTGTGATTACTATTGTTAAAAAGGTTTTCTAGTTACTCGATTAGGAAAAGAGAGAGAGAAAGAGATGAAGGTAAGAGCAGGTAAAACTTCTTCGGCAACTTGGTGTGGTCACTTGGCATTGTGGCCTCTAGCAAAATAGCCTTAGGCTTTACTCTCTTTGTCTCTATAACGTTTTGAATGTAGTTTTTGGCTTGCTTGGCATTCCATCTCCTCATTGTGCATTATTGTTACCAAGAAGAGTAAACATGCAATAAATAAAAAACAATTAGTGAGTAATTGGAAGAAATCATTTAAAGTGAATAAAAAATTTGGCAAAACAAAATTCGAACCAATAATGATTTTTGCTTTCGAATCAGAGTTCATTGAGAAACAACAACAATTACAATCAGCTCATCTTTCATTTTTGACCAACATTTGGTAATCTAATCAAATCTATCCTGAATCTTTACAGGATAACCATTTAACAGGATATTTGATAACTAAATTTGGTGAAGTCAAATGCTCTAATGTGTGAATGTTGTTGTTGTTGCTTTTTTGGTTGTAACTTACACGATTGAAACCTTCATTGGAAAGCTCATACAGGTGGAGGACAACATTGGAACGATAGCCTTCTTCATCGAAAAATAATCTTCCAGTTACACCATCCATCTGAAAGATGAAATTAAGTTGAATGGGTTAGAAGTGAAAGGTTAATTTGTTGGATGGTTGTAAGATTGTCTTTGATAATTAACGGAAGTTGCGAAAAGATGAAAGACTAATCAAGCTACTCAGGTTTTAAGTTTATCGGTATTTGTGAATAGCGAACACTATAATTAGAGTAATTTTAATGTTATCATGCTGAGTTTGTTTCCTCAAACGATCGGTTGTTCCTCCTTTTTTTTATTATTGCAAACATATGACTACAATTTTTGGTGAGATTTTAAACCCAACTTTCCAGTTCAATGGATACACAAAGAAGCTCTCTCAGCAGGATGATGCTCTCTATGAAATTTTAGCTTATCTTTTCATCTAACGAAGTAGTTTAAACAAGCTAAATAAGATGGGAAACGCTCTCACAATATGACTAACTTCAGGTTTCGTTGTTAACTTGATTTTTACATCAACATTTCAACAGACATTGAATTTGCAAATTCCCAAGTAATTGAAATGTGTTCAAGTTAAAAGCAAAAATTTCCCTTTATTACTTTCCTTTTTTTTCAACCTTTTCTTGCCCTGTTTCTTGTCCCAGAGTAGTCACACGATTATCCCTTAATTAGACGCCAGCTCTATTAGCTATTAGTTAATTATCAGACCTCTACAGAGACACAAACACAGTGACATACCGGATTAGCGGTAAGAAAATTTAATATTGACGTCCCTTGTGACCAGGTAAGTGGTTCTTCGCAGGAAAGTGAGGTTGGTTCGACTTGCATAGTTTTTTCAGCTTCCTTGATGGCATTTGAAACAAGAAGCACAGCATCATAAACTAATCCAGTCTCTGTCTGAGTAAAGGAAGAAAAAAAAAGAGAAGAAGAAGAAGAAGAAGAGAAAAGAATACGAATATTAGAAAATCATTAAACCACTTAGAAACTGAAATAATAAAAGGAATTGCATATTAACATAGATCATAATCTTTTCCAGCTATTAATGTGTTATATTGCGTAAAACTAGAAAGCTTCACTGATAATATGAAAAAATTTTAACTGCTAACAACCATTTCGTCTATTATGGTGTTTATTTTCAAACATCAATTAACATAATAATAGACTGTGAGGTTTAAACGGCAACTGCAACAACAACTTGTAATGTCATCATTGTTTCTGGTCTATGTTGTGATTGCATTTCATTAACTTAAATTGACGGCATTTCAATTTAACCTTAAAGTTGTTCGATGTTTCCGACGGTTCAATTCCCATCTCTTGGGCCAGGTTTTCCCAATCGTGAATAAATTGACGAGATTCTTCACTGTTTGTGTCTACTATCCTATAGGAATGTATTTTAGCTCCACTGTACTTAAAATCTTTCAGGTCAATGGCATGGAGATCCTAGAAAAGTATGTGAAACAATGCATTAATTCACTTTTCGTTTGTCAGATGATTGTAATAACTTTTATCTCTATGTTGACCACTCACCAAGGAAGTAAGGATAAAACTGTATTCATCTGTCATTAATCCGATTTGTTGGCCCTGATGATGAAAAGAGATGAAGTTTAATCAGCAAACGTTTCTTAGATTCATGTTATGATATCAGGTTTAAAAATTGTGGGAAGATCTTAAGAAAATACCTGCTTAAGTGCATCATATAAATTGTCAGATTTAACATGAAGAATTATATTCTTGTACTGACTCCGTCGGACCAAGCCAAAAGTATCTCGGTACGAGTCAACTGATGAGAACTGGTAAACACCAATTGTCCAATCAAGACGATTAACAGGGAAACCAATCATTTGTTCATATTCCTTTTGTGTTTCCTTGAATAATTCATTGACAAACGCAGTGTCTACCAATTACACGATTGGTATTTGAAGAGTTGAAGATTTTGATTTGAAATAAAAGAAGAAGCAAAAGTCAATTAATTTAAGCAGGTTTCTTGTTGGATCAGGAGATTGAAAAAAAACAAAACATTATCAAAAAAGGATTCTTCAAATCACGAATATTACCTTCATCATCTTCAAATAAAACAGCAAACTCTTTCCATCCAAGTTCAATGATTAAGTCTATAGTGGCATGAGCTATACGAAGTGGATGAGGATACAGATTAATTGAAAAGGTGCCCATTGATTGTCTCCAATCATAACGGGTCCGAATATGAGGTATCTCATAATTATCACAAATTGCTTCAATATGATGAGAACAAGGTGAACTCGTAGTGTCAATAATAGCTGCTACTTGTTCCTGCAGCAGTTTACACACTTAACACATCAGACCAATCAATAAGTCAATTTAAAGAAGAGATGGAGATGATAGTGAAATGGTCGATAGTTGGCAGATGATTATAGAAAGACGGTGAGAAGATAAAGCCATTAGTCAATTTAATAAGTCAAGACGGGATGAAATTTGAACAGGAAAATAAGTTATGCAGATGATATTATAACTAGATAAAATGCTTACCATTTGATTGAGCCTGATAACTATCAAAGTATGAAACATTGTACTTAATTCCTTGGACTGTGGCTGATGAAAATCGGTTAAAATCATTTAAAACCTTTTGGATGGCAACTTGAAAAGCTAAATCTTGATCCAATGAGTTAACAGTGAACAAACCGCCTAAACCGAAAGCAACAAAACAAAGAAAAATGACGTTAAAGTGTAAAGAGTTATCTTGATTGAATCGAAATGTGTTGATAAGAAAATAAAACAACAAAGACAGTGAAAGATGATCAAATAGTGAATGATATTGATGACACAGAGTTTGTTACAGAATCCAGATCAAGATTTTCCAAACAAGTTAACCTGTTAACCTGATGTGTCAACAATTACTTGAGCTAAAAACTGACTAAATCTGGGATCTGACGATCTGAGTCACTGTGTTAAATTAGAAACTGTTACAAGTGTCTTTACTTTGCTAAAAGACGCTAACAGAGCTTACTAGAGATAACCTGATGAATCACATTTTGTAAAACAAAGCATTTAGAACCCTTAACTAACTTATATTGCTATCAAGTTGGATCATTTTGAAGCTCAGTAATTAGTTAATCTCATGTTTCCATATTAGAGATACTAAAGATTCAACTTTTAGACAACTCTAATGCAAGAAATATTAAAAGGGTTACTTACCAATGTTCAAGGTTTCAGGTAATCCAAATCCAGATTGAATCACAGTTAAAAGGAGTAAAAATTTACCAATTATTTGAAAATTCATTTGTTTAATTGTACTGTCTTTATTACAATAGAGGTTGAACATGGTTAAATTTTGGTTATCTCATTCTGTTTTGATACTTTAACCATAATGTGTATTTTTGGTTATCCAACAAAAGAAAACTTTCATCCGATTCTTCCCTTATCCTCATCATTTCTCGAAGTACATTTAGAGTTACGCTTTTGGTGCAGCATCTTCCATCGTTGAAAGGGAGACAAAGACAGACAGAGGAAAACGGAAGACATAAAAGACAGTTAGATGAAAGTAAAATTGAGAATAAAATGAAGAGGAAAGATGATGAAAAATCTTTCTGTCTATTTTGAATCATCTCCAAAAATTCATCTCAAACAGATTCCACCAACTTTGTCAATGAGTTTTTGTTGAACAGGCAAAGTCTTTTAATTACAGAATCAAAAATTCCAATTCTTGACTGGTTCAGTTTTCCTCATTATCATTAATCTTCATTTTACTCGCTTTTGTTTCTGCTCAGTTTAATGTGATTTTCAAACAAGAAAATTGGTTATTGTGTGTCATTTTAACGTGTTTATTTATGTTCAAATTAAGGATCGGATAGAATGTCGAAAATTCAGTTTAAATTTGGATTAGTTTCACTTCGTTGATTCTAATTGATTGTTTAACCTGATGATGCTCATCTAATTTAATTGTAAATTTTGTTACTCAGTTTACTAATTGTCTTCGGTTTGTTGATTTCATTAGTAAACTTATTGAAGAAGCTTGATTAACGTTTTTTGATACCAATCTTTTTAATGATAGGTTGGTTAATTAACAAAACGAGCCAAGAATTGTTTGAATAAAATTTATTTTCATACATTTTCATGGGATCTTAGAGATTATTATCAGATAAATTGTTGACTTGGATAAACAAGTTAAATCATTTGCATAAGAAACATTGGATAAACTTCATTTAAATAAAGATTTTTACAAAGATGCTCACAATTAAATAATCATTTGATTAGAGAAATATTTCCCTTAATTTCAAATTTGAAGTTACACAAGACTAGGTTTAATAAAATAATCAAGATATTTTGATTTATCATGTTCGAAATTAAAGGATAAAATTTCATTTGCAAGAGCATTATAATTCATTTGACTGATGTAACAAAAAAAACAACAAAAGATTAAAATAGAGATTAATCATGATAGTAATCATGTTCCATGTATCCATAAAGCTCATTAGCAAGCCAATTTATAGGAATATTATGATTATAAAGAAATTTTATATTCAATTAATCATCAATTCATTAATATCGTAGGTCAACAATCTTAACTGCCGCTTTGTCTTCAAAAATAACATGTTTACTTTCTTCATAAATTGGTGGTGAAGTTGGGTGTGGATGAAAACCAGTAGTTTTACACTGGGCAATGAAATCAACTCCATAATCATTGGTCAATGAAAAAACACCAACTTCACCAAATTTAGGTGCACATACTATTGCTATTGCTTCAGGCAACATTAATTGGTATGAACAGTGGGTATGTAGATCGATTGATGACATGAAAGAGCTTTGAGATGGGTGTGTATGGATCCAGCCTAGGGTTATTAGATCATGTTCATCTTGATAAAGAAATAATTTCTCTTCATCTTCGGTTAAACATGAGTCACTGGTTCCCCTTTGAGGTGGTATTAATACATGAGTTATGGTGAAATTATTCGAAGTGATTCTACCAGCAAGAATACCACAGGTTTCAATATTTCTTTCAGTATTAGATTTTGCAAGCTCCAAAAATCTCAAAGTTAATGCTCCTGGAACAATTATTTTCTTGAACCCTTCATTTCTTTCCAATGAAAATAGACCATGAGGTTTATTGGAACGATCAACCATTGGAATGCCTGGTTCATTAAAAGATTCTGGCAGAGAAAATTGACTATTTCTTTCTACGGGTGTGGTGGCTGGCGTTGCAGTTGGTGACGAGGAAACCCTTAATGACATTGGGTTTGATTTATCAGTATCTTTAGGAGATTGTCTCTCTTCCATTTCAGACAATTTGGATTGTATCTTTTCAGCTAACCGATCTTCTAATGATTTTTGGAATTCCAGCCGTTTTCCTTCAGACCGGCGAGCTTCAGCTTCTTCCTCTTCTTTCTTTTGTTGCTCCTTTAATTAGATAAAGCGAACATAAATATAAGAATGCATTGTAGTAAAAAGCACCAGAATATAATGAAAAATAACTCGACTTACCCTTTTTTCGAGAACAGCAAGGTATTCTTCTTCATATTTGCTTTTAAGTTTATTCTTCAAATCTTCGAGAACGGGGAAAATATCTTTGCAAGTTTTAATTACTGCACTTTTTTGAGCTGGATCAGCTTCTTTATACTGTGGATGTTCTCGAATTTTTTCAAGAAATAAAGTCACATATCTCATGTACAAAATATATACTTTTTCGTAATTACGTTCCTTTAAGAAAAGCCTTCCCATCCGAAGCATTTCATTTCCAGAGTTGAAATATAACCGTATTTGGAAACTACGATCAATAGAGACTTTCCCACTGAGATCATTTAAGGCTTTAAGACGAACATCAGGGTGACGAGGGTCAAGAGAAGAGCTGGCCATTATGTGAGTTGTATAAATAGATTAACTGCCAACTAGAAGAGCACAAGAAAAAAACATAAAAAATTAACAATTAGACGAGCTACTACTGTTAGATGTCTACGATTAGTTAGCTTTAAACGTACACAAAGTATCATAAAAGATTAAATCTTGGAACTATATACTTTGAGGCCAAGTTAATACAGCACATCGGAATTACTCACGATTAGATCAATAACACCAAAGGAAATTGAAACCAATACATTAATTACTGTAAAGTCAGAATCGACTGTAAATAATTTTACAGCTGTGACAGCTGTCAGATGATTTTTCTCCTTATCCGATAGATGGCAACCTCTTCAGCGATATTCGATACGGATTTGATACAACAAAATAGTATCGGTAGTTTTAGATTTTTTGACAACATGGCAATGAATCAATGCCAATGATTCAGCGGAAGTCGATTAGATTGCCTATTTATCAGTTTTAATTGTTCATTATATAATTTTGTTTCTTGATTGAAATTTCTAATCAATTATTCATTCTTACTTTGCTGTCTTCTTGGTTGCCGATTTAAAACAATGACCAGTAGTAGTGTTTCCGAACCTGGAGCTGCTCCAACATCAAAAGGCGTCTTTGATAAATTAATATTAAAGGTTAACTTAGCTGATGATTATCGTTTAGTACCTCTTAACAACGAGGATATCACTTACGATGAGTTAATAATCATGATGGAACGGCTGTTCAAAGGAAAATTGGGGCCTAAAGATGATGTTTTAGTAAAGTTTAAAGACTGGGATGGTGATTTAATCACAATAACTGATGACGCTGACTTGAATTTCGTTATCCAATGTTGCAGTCATGCTACAATCAATACACTTCGTATGACGGTTTTTATCAAAGAAGAGCCGGTGGCAAGCAACAATTCTAAAAAGCAAAATGCTGAACCTCAAGTCGTAAATGGAGAGACCCAAACGGTAAATCAATCAACAGAGCAGCCTGCGACCATCCAACCGTCGGTGCAACATTTATCCACTGGTTTCAATAAAAAAGCTGCCAGTCTTACTGGGCCTTCAAGTTTCCAAATTTGTCCTCCTATGCCACAAGGTCCTCCTCCTCCTGGTTCATCATCTGATTTTTCAAATCAACCTTTAGGACCTCCTAGAGGTGCTGGTGATATTTTTGGCCAAGATCGACAACAACAGTCTCAGCAGCAACAACAGTCTCAACAACATCAGCAGCCTCAGCAACATCAACAGCATCAACAGCCGCAGCAACACCAACAGCATCAACAGCCGCATCAACAACCTCTAGGACCTCCTAGAGGACCTGGTGATATTTTTGGCCAAGATCGACAACATCAGCATCAGCAGCCGCAGCAACATCAACAGCATCAGCATTATCAACAGCAACAAGGTCCACCGCTAGGTCCACCTCAAGGTCCTCCACAAGGGCCACCTCTTGGTCCACCGTTAGGTCCACCGTTAGGCCCACCGCAAGGATCATCGCAAGGGTCATCGCAGGGTCCATCTCAAGGTCCTCCATTAGGTCCACCACTCGGACCACCACTTGGACCACCCCTTGGCCCACCACTAGGCCCACCACTCGGCCCTCCACAAGGACATCTGCAAGGTCCCCCTCAAGGTCTTCAGCAAGGTCCACCCCAAGGCCCACCACAAGGTCCACCACAAGGCCCACCGCAAGGTCCACCGCAAGGTCCACCGCAAGGTCCACCACAAGGTCCACCACAAGGCCCACCGCAAGGGCCACCTCAAGGTCCACCCTACCAGCAACATCAGCAACAACAAGGACCGCCGATGTATTTAAAGCGAGGATATCCTCCTGTCAACGGATATCAATGGCAATAAATTTTATTGACCTAACTATCTTATTATTACTATCTTATTAAATATTGTATTAATCTAAAAAATTAAAAATATTTCAACAATCTTTAATTGCAAAAAGTATAATATTAAATTTATTTTAAATTTTGATGAATTTTTCTGAAAACTTTGAAAACTGAATCTTGCAAGATATAAAGAGTAGAAAGAGTAAAGAAAGAGAAGATGTATTATTTCTTGATCGGTAGTTTCACTTTTTTGATGATGCAACTCAACTCGTTAGGAGACGGACCCTTAAGATTTGCGCGCGCTCAGCTGGTTTACAATTTTTTAATTTCATCGTTTTCTTATTGTGTTGCTTATTGTTGATTCATCTCAATTCAAAATAAAATGTCTACTCAACCATCATCTTTACCAACTTTGGCTAGTCAAGATCTACTACCAGAATCAAAGTTCACTATTCTGGTTGCTAGTGATATACATTTGGGTTATGCTGAAAAAGATGTCCTTCGAGGTAAATATTCTTTCATTGTCCACTTTTCCTTTTACTTAATTTCTTTTTAATCGTCTTAATCTATGTTATTCCAAAGGTGATGATACTTACACAACGTTCGAAGAAGTACTGCAAATTGCTCGAGCAAAGGATGTTGACTTCGTTTTGCTCGGCGGAGACTTATTTCATGAAAATAAACCATCGTCTAAAGCTATGACCCGGTGTGTCGAGCTACTCAGAAAATACTGTTTAGGCTCTAAAGATATTCCTATCAATGTTGTCAGTGACCAAGAAGTAAATTTTAATCATAGTTATTTTCCTGTTGTTAATTATGAAGATGAAAATTTAAAGATCTGTTTACCTGTTTTTTCTATTCATGGGAATCATGACGATCCTGTTGGGAAAGAACCTCTTTGTTCTTTGGATACTCTTAGTGCAATGGGTTTAGTGAATTTTTTTGGAAAATATGTCAATATTGAAAAAATTGATGTGCAACCATTGCTTTTGGAAAAGGAGGAAAATAAAATTGCTCTATATGGCCTCGGTGCAGTTCCAGAAGAAAGACTTCATCGTTTATTTTTACAAGAACGAGTTGATTTTATACCTCCTGAGGGTAATTCAGAGCGGTGGTTCAAAATCTTTGTTGTTCATCAGAATAGGGTTGCTCATGGAACTAAATATTTACCTGAAAAGTTTCTTGGAAATTTACCCGATCTTGTTGTTTGGGGACATGAACACGAATCTTTTACTGAAATGACTTTTAACGAAGAGAATCAATTTTATGTCTATCAACCTGGTAGCACTGTTGCCACATCTTTATGTCCTGGTGAGTCAGCTCCTAAACATGTAGGATTAGTTCACATTTATTATGATGCTGAAAATGATACCAATAGCTTCCTGATGGAGCCAATTCCTCTTAAAACGACTAGACGTTTAATTTGTGAAGACATCAATATCGACAATCTTCTCAGTAACCGTGGTGATCGTGATGATGATGAATTGAACCAAGTGATTTTTGAATTTATAGCTGACAAAATTCAAGATGTAATCAATATGGCTGCCGTTGAGCATTCTGGTGATCCAAGGGAACCTAAAGAACCGTTAATAAGGATTCGTGCTGAATATTCCACTGACTACCACCACCTTAATCCAGGTCTTTTCGGTCATCGTTTTATTGGTAAAGTTGCTAACCCTAAGGACTTGGTAATGTTTAAATGTAAACGAAATAGATCTAATTCGAAAGACTCCGAGAGTTTTGATCGTGGGGAACTGGATGAACTAATGGAATTCAGTGTTGCCTCAAGATGTAATATTGATGATGTGATCTATGAATATTTTGCTAATACGGATGAGCGTAATAAGTTAACACTTCTCTCTGAAAAAATTATGGTTGAAGCAATCAAAGAAATTGTCGAGAAAGAACAAACAACTGACAGATTAGCTCAAGCAGTTGATTTTTTCCGGATTAAGATACACGATATGGTTACAAACGAAAGTGCTATTTATTCTGAGAATAAAGAAGAAATCGAAAAGGCTATCAAAGACGCAAAGGATAAGTACATGAGAGACGAAGCTCGAGTTTTGAAGGAACTTAAGCATCTCTTTACACAAGCATCTCAATCAAACGGAGATCAAGATATGACCATTGATGATAATATGTCAGACGATGATTTCAGTACTGGCCCCACTGTAGGAAAATCACCGCCTACTTCATCTCAAGTCAGTACCAGCCGTGCAAGAGGTCGTGGTCGAGGACGTGGTGCTGGACGAGGACGAGGTCGTAATGCAACCCAGTCTACTCAAGGAACTCTTGATAGTTTAATTAGTGTTAAGAGACGTTGAAATTAATTTCTTGAGCTTATTGATCAATCTGATCTATCCATAATAATCTAATCAAAGTTATTTTTCATTCAAATTACTTTATATAAATTTATAATTTTTTAATTAAATTGAAATTTATTTCATCGATTTTCTGATTTTTTTCTCAAATTGTTTTTTTATAAATAATGTAATTAACTTTACAAAATAGAAACATGCATGAAATATTGTATATTGATACAAATGGATGAAAAGGAAAAGTACAAATGAGACAAATTATTATGGACTGATGTCGGATATTAATCGTCATCTCCAAACATGTCAACCGGCTTTTTCCTTTCTTTAATTATAGCTTCAATTTCTTCGTACTTAAATTCGTAAATTGTTCTCTTATCTTTATCTGGAATCTTGTCATTATCGGCATCAGCATTTTGACCAATAACCATTTGATCAGCTAATTCTGTAAGTTCTTCTAACTTTTTGCTCTTACTCTTTATTTGTTCGGCTAATGCTGGACTTTTCTCTTTCCTATTCCTGGTTCTCAGTTCTTTAAGGTCGGCTCCTAATCTTTGGATTGCCCTTTTGACAGTTTCATTACTTTCCATCAAGTCCAACAATTTCTCGTAAATAACTGTAGTGTTAACAAGTTCTACATCCGAAGTGTCATCTTCTTTGGTGATCTTTGATGTATCTGCGATTGCACAGCTGTCGATATTTTGAACCCAAAAGTCTTTTACTTCGTCTTTGTCTTTTTTGAAAATGTAAGTTCCATCTTTATCGAAGTGACCTTCTTCCAGCTCTTCTTTCATATTGAACGCTGTGAATTTGATTTCGCCCTCAATCCTATCAATCCCCTCTTCTTCTCCAACAAATCCTTCTGGGCCTAAACAATTATACTTATCGCAATTCGCTTCATCATCCTCTTCATCACTGTCCAATGTATGTTTAAATTTTTTACCGAAAGGTAATGTACCAGAGACATTCTGATATTCTTCTTCAACTGTGTCTGCAAATCGGATCCGTTTTTCACTCGCCATAAATAATTTTTCACAAAACGAACAGAACAGAACAAGTAGAACAATTTAAATCCAAAACACAAACAAACTAAACAGATAAATTTGTCTTGTCAAACAATTAGCAGTTCAAACACAGTTTTTATAAACTCAATGATTATTTTGGTTTTTGAGCGATTGTTCCTTGCCTTGGTAATAACATATGTTTATATTCATTTCGGCGGTTCTTTCGAAATGACTCACTTAATTGTCAGAGATTATTAAACATTGAGGATATTTAATCTTCCCTTATAATTAAGAGACAGAAAAGAATAAGGTTTTACGGACTGAGGTAATGCCTAAAAATCAATTGCATGATTGATAATGAAAAGACAAACAGGTGATTATTTTTGAATTCATTTAAGTTTGCTTGCTTTTTATCAGAAATGCTCTTTACTCAATGAGATCAATCAGTAGACATAATTTAAATTTATAAAAGAAACCGGTTACATTCATTATGTCATTCATTGAGTTGGACGATAATTTAGAGTGATCCAGAGAAGGTAACCAGTGCAAGCTGCATAGGAATTTACAGCGAATTCGGGTGATTATCCTTTTAATCTTTAGATAACACATCAAGAAGTTGTAAAACATAAATGAATATATTAATGATATCAATATAGAGAGTGATAGCAGCAAGAATATAATCCTCAGGAGAGAATTGGTTTCTGTGATTTCCTCCAACAATCATTTGCGTATCAACAACCAAATATGCAGAGAATAGAAGAGCTCCGAGCGCCGAGTAAATAAGCATCATAGTTTTACCCCTGATGAATATCAATAGAATACCGAATAACATTAATACCAAGAGACAGACGAATAGGATACCATTAAACACTGTGAAATCGACTTTCGTTTGGAAAGCAAATAGCGTTAGCGATATAACAATCACAGCGGTTATTATCACGGCATATAATACGATTTCTGCATTTTTGAAAACTGTGGAGAAACCAATTGTAACCGATTCAGCCAATGTAAATATACCGAGACATATTAAATTAGACGGATATGTTCGATGAACTCCACAGCAGGCCAGTGTAATCAATGAGACTAGAGAAAAGCCAAGGGCCACAAAGAGCATCCATGAGTTTCTCACAGCAAAGCCTTTAACTTCATCAGATAATGTGAATCCAATAACAAAAGCCATGGTAATAGTTAATTGTATGCTTAATATTCCGTAAACCTTGCGAATGAAAGTAAGTCGGACTGATTTGTCGGAGAAAGCATTAAATTGATCCACGTTTGGTTGCTGAATACCAGCTTCCATGGGGCCATTAAAATTAGTATTCATTTCAGAGTGTTTTATGGGTTAACCTAGACAATAAATAAGAAGCAAGCACAGTTAATCAGAATAAATAGTGTGGGGGGAAAATGCAGAATCCGTATCTTTTCCCATTGACTTCTCTTCTTTCAGTTTATATGGATTTGCTGCAATAGTGGGCTTTTGTATTAAATAACAATTAGTTCAATCATCATTTTAAATCTTAGCTTAATTTTAAAAGATTAACCTATCAAATCTTGATTCAAATGTCCCATGTCCCTCCTTAGTCCGTAAAATCCCACTCTTACCACAATAACAACAGTAATGTTTACATACTTAAGGGTAAGTAATCGCCAAGTTTACATAGGAAGTGTTTACCAAGCTGCATCCATAGAACTGTATTAATCATGATTATTAACTGGTTAATATCTGACAATAATATTTGTTTGACTAATGTTATGGTTCCAACAAAGGTGACAACAATCAGTTACAATTATGGAGTAGTTCATTTTGATTTGGCAAATAGACAAGCCTTTGCCCTTGAGGGTGAACCTGAGTGCTAAGAGCAAACCAGATGAAGCTAAAAGATACACAAAAAGAGGGAAGATTAAGATTGAGAAACTAAATGTTGATTCTAATGAAGATGATGATGAAAGGAATAAGAACACGATCAAGCCAAGAGATAACTTGATGAATAAGGCTGAGCAAGACAGAAGAATTAGTGAAAAGAAAGATTTCATGAAAAGGGTTCCAAGAAAGGCGTTCAAGGTATCAAAAAGTTGCAGAGGAAATTTAAGGGAAAGGAAGATCTAGTTTAGTGTGTTTCCTCTCAAGGTGACCAAAATTAGTTTCTCAGCATCATTTTGATTCGTAGTATCATCATTGCCAACATCATGATCATCCTTTAACATAAGCATTTCATCGTCATCAAATCCAATGAAAGGGAATACGACAGAGCTAAAAAAGTGAAAGAGTAACAACAACAAAAAAAAACAGAGAGTGAGACAATGACAATCATCGAATAGTTTTAATTGTTGATGTTTGATAATTTTTAATTCATTTTAAATTGAATCAACTCTGTCTAACATCAAGTCACTACCATTAGTAGTGGCTAAAAAAACAGAGACTTACACGTTTCCAGATTAATTTGTGAATGTGATTGTATCCATTGAAAAACACCGGCAACACACATTAAAGACATATAATGGCCCCACGACAGTTTTCCGCTCCAAAAGCCTGGAAACGACCTTATACCTCAATTTATAATGACAATTATCGTTATGGTAATTCCCTTTATTCATCAGCATTGGATGATATCGAACGAAAATATAACGAATCAATGGCCAAGACAAGTTATCGATCCGATAGACCAGATTTAGGTTTATCATCAATGTCTGGTCAAGGGGGCCACTCTGCACCTCCTCCATCATCATCGCCTTTACCTGGTGATTCAAGTCGTTTCAATAGACGAGCTGGTGCCTTTGACTCTTTGGATGCTGAATTTGGGGCTAATCGAGTATCACCAACTCCTCATGTTGGTTTGACTTCATTCGGTTCTTCTGAATTAAGGAAATCATCTTCCTTCCATGCTTACCAATCAATTAAACACCTTAATGCCATGGAGAGTAGTCTTGAAGAGTCACGATCACGACGGGCTCGATCTCGACGTCGACCTGAAAGTGCTTACTACTCAACTGATGATTACACTTTACCACCTTTTTCCCCAATGACACCACCACCTCACACCTCTCATCATAATATCACTTCACCTAAACCCAACTTTGATTCAGTTGATGCCGCAAATCAAGCTTTATGGATGGACCGATGGTAAGTTAACATCTCTGATCAATCAGTTTCTCGTTACAATCAAATCTTAACTACTACTACCATTGTGACTATTCAACAATTTAACACTAGTTGATTTGCTGGTTTCACTGCTTTTAAGACTCATAACCTCTTCAAAATGATCATTCTATTGCTTGCTTCAAAATATTGAACAATGTTAACCTCCAATTTGCAAACTTATATTTAAGCTAGATGATTCACGATCCATTGATACTAAATGTGTCATACTTCTGTTTCAACTGATTAACTTGAAAAATAAAATTCTATCAATTAATTGTCTCAAAACGTATTTTATATTAGCTATTAATAATTTCTCTGTGTTCATTTCAATATACTTAATCAAAGCTCTCTTGGCTCTTCGCCGGTTAACCTATACTTCTTAATTGGACTCAGTAACGCTTAATTTCTAGCACAATCTAATAACTGATAGTGATGATTCAAATTCCCTTGGTACAATCTCTTCAATTAACTCAGACCGTAGTAAGCATTAAATCAGGAAGACTTGATCAAGATTTGTAAATTCCGTCTGTAATAAATGAAAAATTTTCAATTAGTATCATTTCATACTTTTGTGCTCGTTTTAACATACCGATTGATGAGGAATACAATGCCCAGATTAACCGAGATAATTGAAATGTAAAGATGGCAAAGGATTAAGATGACCTTGTTCCTAAATCCAAAATTTGGGTTCCATCCAAAATTTACAATTAAAATGATCTAAATTTTTTCAAGAACAGAACAGAGTAAAAAAGAAAGATTAGTAACAAATTGAGTTAACAGTATATTCCGAGAGAAATGAATAAAATCTTTTTTAAATAATCTAATCTTATATCATCATCAATTGTTTCTTGATCATTTCAGTATAATTTGAGTTTGCAGAGGAAGATTTAGCAGCTCAAATAAGAGGAATGCATGTAAGCATAGATATTAAATCAAGACGAGATGTGATTTTGTTTACACTTTTAACAGTTGACTTAACATGATGCTATTTTTAAAATTACATTAATTCATACCAGTTAATTAGTTAATTAATTAATTGACCTTACCTTAATTATTTGAACGCCAAAATGAAATGAAAAGCCGTGAACTCCAGAGTGAAGTGGATCGATTGAATACGGTGTTAATTGAAACGGAAAGTCGAATCAAATCGGAAGCAGTTACTGTGAAAAACAAGTTAAACATGGAAGTTACTGATCTATTGATGACAATTGACGAACAAGAACGATATACAAAAGAGCTTCAAACAGCTTTGAAAAAACAACAAAGGCAAATTCAAGTAAGTTAACACCAAAAGCACCTTACATTTGTTTAATTATCGGAAGAACTGAATAATCCAAATAAACAATCAAGCTTATCTTGTGTCCAGTAAAAACGTAAACACATGTAAAATTGACAATGTTACATTATGCTCTAACTCGGTAGAGCTCTTAATTTGTATCCCTTATTAATAGTTCAATTTAATCGGAACTTCTAATTATATTAAGCTTGCTTAAGCCCATGGACTCAGTATAATAAAATCAAATGAATTAATTTGAATAATTTTTTAATTTGAAATGTTTAAAGTTTAATTTTAAGACGAACCCTCAATCAAATTACATAAAAGTAGATCAACAGTATCTGATAGTACCAAAAGTATCCGATTGTTAGTTTTGAAAACAATTATTTTTCCTGAAACAATATCAGGCTTGAATGACAATTAGTTTTATGAACATGCAAATGAAGCTCAATTTTTTCAGTTATGAAATTTTAATAAGTTTATTTAGCATTTTAAGTGCTAGAGGATTCAATCAATTGACAAATTCAACAATTTCCGAGAAATGAAGATCATTCAAACAGCCATTGACCGCAACTTAAAAGTTTATGTAACGGATTATTTTGGATTTATTTTTTTCTCAACCGACTATTGCTGTTTTTTGTCATTGCTAATTGTTGTTATTTTTTCCTTCTTTTTATCTATTAAGGACTTACAAACAGGATACGATTCAGTTCATCGGTGTTATGCCGATTCCATGGAAGAATTATCAGCAATCCAGAGAAAGGCTTCACAACTTTGCCATGAAGTGGATAATCTGAGAAGCAGTATCGATAAGGTATCCATCTGAAGATATTGAAATCAAGTGAACATCAGAGAATCAATTAACACAATATATAATAAGATTACATATATATATTTATTCATCTGCTGTTCATTTCACATAAATCAAAATTTATTGAACGCCTTTTCCATCAAGCTTTAGTCTATGATTTAATTTCGCTTTTAATGCAATCGGTAATTCTTGGTTGCAAAGAGTTGTAAGCTTACCATCTCTGGTTTTATGTAACATTGAAATGGAAAGGATTTTATCGCTCTTTAGGTTAACAAACTGACTTAATGAATGAGCTAACGACGATGATGAATAGCAATTAATGATATAAATAAAGATGGATCATAATTTTGTCAACATAATTTTTTCAGTATTATTATTACATGTTATTGAAAGACTTGTTTCCGCTTACAATTTACTAACATGATTATTATTGATTGTTTTATATTAACTAACTAATTTTAACCTAAACCTTTCAACATTTTTTACCCCTTTTCTTTACACAGGCAATCTTCAAATCATCCGCTCCTACAAGGCAAGGCTACCATTACAGTCACTACTACCATTGAACCCTGTGTGAAGTTGAACCTTTACAATTTATTCTTCCATAATTGTTAACCTTCTCTCTCGAACCACCAATTGATTAAATATTAATGGGGACAATAAAGCTCAACCTATTACATAGATATAATCTTTGTTTACCTAAATTGTTGAGTTGAGATGAACGCGCTTGCCGTACTTGCCTGTATCTCTGTACACTTTCACCATTTGCCTTGTACTGATTGTTTTAGTTTCTCAGGTAAGTTAACGTCGATCCGGAGTAGCTTTTATCCAGTTTAAATCTTGATCAATCAAAATTAAATTTACATGTGAATTAAAAATTTTTAATCGTTGATTGCATAAATTTAATTTATTTTGGATCGATATTTAGTTCGGCATGATAGTTTTACTTTTCTGTTTCCGACGGACAGCTTAAATGCAATGTTTAGCTTAAATAAAATCTTGCGAATTTGGCTATCAATTTTGATCAACCTTTACCAAGATAAATTCATACCAATGTGAATTAAATAGTTGTCGCTGGACCGTCTCTTAATTGTAAAGTCAACTGACTATAAATTGTAATATACCTGAACATTGTTCAGTGAACAATCAATAAAGCTAATCTATCAACCATTTAACTTGCCAGGTATTGAAAAGCAAAGAGTTACAAATGGTGAAATTTTCTCGCTGGATTCTAACATGTTAATCATTGAAACATTGATCTTTTTTCAAGCTTCTCCAGTTGTTTATCGTTATCATGACAATTGATATTGATGTTGAGTACGACTTCGTCATTCGGATTAAACATTCAATAGAAGTTTTAAATAAAACTGAATTTAAAACAAAGGTATTTAAGGCCCTCTTTAAATAAAGTTAGTATCGTTGGAATCAGTCAATGTCATTGGGTCATTAGTCGGGGGTTAAATTGGCCAGAATTGAAATTTCGTTGTTTCCGAAACCGATCTTTCATCACAACAGATGGCGTTAACGTTAAGGAAAAGATTTCAGTTAATTTATTAAATTGTAATATTAATACTGGAAAACAATTCAAAGATAGCTGATAAAATCTGGATAATTACGGGCAAGTTCGTAATCAATTTTCAAAACTTAGAAGTGTGTGATGTTCAGCAAAAGTTTATTGAATACACAATCCATTATATAAACAGCTAGATCAACTTAATTAAACATGTGACCATTACTCCTCTTTGGCGTTTTCATCAAAATTTCCCACTAGTTCAGGAACCTCTTCATCGTCTGCAGCAGCAGCATCACCCGGATTAGAGGATGGGTTTAGGTTTTTCAAACTGTTAAGATTGTCAGCTCTCAATTGAGTCAAAATACCGGGTACCATATCAGTTAATTTTTTGGTTTCACCATGTCCAGTGATGGCGAAAGTACTTGCAGTGAGCGAAGCTTGAACCTTAGGATTGTTAAAATGAATAACAGTTCCGTCCTCCTTAATCATGTTAACCTAACAATGAAGTATAAGAAGAGGGAGGTTAAAACTAGAAAACCTTGAGAAAAAACAAAGAGCCATGCTGTCTCGATGAAAATTGAATTAACAATAAAATAATTAAAAAAAACACTAAACATGGAACAATATAGAGACTTTAACAATGGATGACAAATTGAATAGTCAATCATCATCAAATAATAAAGGATCAACTACTAAAATCAAGGAAAATATGAAATGTAATGAAACAAAAACCAACCTCTTCAATACCAGGAATTGGGTTGACGGCTAATTTCTTTAAAGAATTTTGAAGTTTCTTATCATCAGTGGTAGCAGTTCGATGGATGACCTTCTTCTTTCTTCTAGCTGTACCCTGGGTTAATTGACAAAAGAAAAAATGACCAAAAACGGCAATTAATTTACAGTTGAAACAATGAAATAAGGTGTGTAACAGTGATATGAGATAAACGAAAGGAAATGTAACATTGTACAATAAGGATAAAAATAAATTAAATTAACTATAACTTACCTTGCCACCGATCCGGACTTGACTGGATAATTTACTTAACTTTTCAGCATTCATTTTGGTTTCTAATTATAAGTATTATACACGGGTTAAAGTATCATTCGGTAATTCAAGTTGAGATTAACAATTTAAAAGCTCGAACCAAACCAAACAAAAACAAAAAATGCTGTAGACAGGAACGGAAACGGAACCTTCTTCCCATGTGCAATAGAAATTGCGCGTTTTTTAAACAACTTCACATAACAAAAATTAAATAATAAATTAAATTAAATATTACTCAACATTACATCTCTAATTGTAATAATATAAAACATGGAAAATTAAAATGAACCTCAAAATTTGACTTTATTATAAGTAAAACAAACAAGCTAAATTAAATAATGTTTAACTATTTTCTGGTAAATATTAAATAATGAAACTGTCCGAGTTGATAATTACCTTCACTCAAGATGTTCAAACAGTTGCTATTCAGTTCTTAAACACTGATAACTCAAGATTAACATTAACCATAAATATAATTGTTCAAAACTATGTCAATTCACACAATTGTTGAGTCTGTAATAAGCATCTGTGTCAAATTATGAACAATTCAATATTTTGCTTGTTTTGCAAGACAAATACAAATATTGATTAACAATGGTTTTCATGGATCAAAGCGGATAACTCATGGATCAGACTCTGAATTTGATTTTCAAAACCTATTCGATTGTCTACAATTCAAATAACATTGAAACAAAAAGAGACCCAAAATAATCAGGAAAAGTAGAAATAATAAATCAAAATAACCAATGTAGTCAATCCAAACAGAAACCTGTTATCCCACCTAACTTTCTCTGTACATTTACCAAATTTAGATATCTTTATTTTCAAGCAAAAATCAGTAAAAATTTCACTTTTCTCAAGAAAACTTGATCATCCTCTCACCAAACTCTGATCTAGGTATGGATTTACCAGAAACAATAATCCCACTCACAAGTCAGTTTCTTCCCTCTACATTTCACTCCTTCTTAAAGTCTCTCTAATATTTTCTTCCCTCTCTCATCATCTGCACATCATCGTCATCGTCATCCACATCCCCATCCTCGCTCACATCATCATTCACATCCTTATTGTAACAAAACACCAGTGTAACTGTAAACTATTTACTTGTGAATTTACCTGAGAACTTGTTTGTTATTGAAAAGCAAACGTTTTTTATTGAAAAGATTTTGCTTCTACTGTTTTGGTTTTCACTTTTGGGTCAACCTTTGCCGGTTCAACTTTACCATAACCATTTAACCAGGAAAAATTACCAACAATGGAAGCAATTGAAGGTAAACAATTGTACACCTCATTGAAATGGTCAATTCTGCTTACAATCGGGTTAAACATAATTGTTATCCTTGTTCAATGGATCATTAATATATCTTCATCTCAAATCATTTTTCACCTTTACGTCATCCTTTCACTTGCTGCTTTTGGGTTAACCTTATACGCAACCTGGTATGAACATTTAAACCTGCTTCTAATCAGTGGATTCTCGTTAATTGTAATCTTTTTCCTTGGTGCCTTTGCCAAATATTTTGGAGCCATAATTATCATGTTTATCGTTATTCTTGCTGTCTTCTCGTTTGCCTATCTGGTCAAGAAGGAACACGGCGATTCAACATCACCAGCCTAGTGAAGTGGCCAGCTGTACACTTAACCAGTTAACCAACATTGTATTATAAACCATATTTTAATCTCTATCAATTATAATCATCCTGTCTATCAATTGGCCATTTTGCTGTTCATTAACTGTCATCATGATCATCACCGTCATCATTTTCAACGCTATAACTTCATTTTTCTTTGCATGTGTGATTCAATCTGTCTATCCATTTGGTTTTAATATGAAAAGACTCAATTTTATTCACCATTCATTGTAATAATCCAATCCTTATTTCAATGTTTTAATTTCACTGTGATTAACCATAACTGGTTTGTACTTTTAAAATTGAAACCAAATTGAATACAAATTAAAGCAACATTCAAAACTAAACTATCTCATTGTTCAATAAAATCTTGAGCCATGTTAATACATAATTGATGATTAGTCACAATGAACAATTGAATATCAAATTGTAATAAAATTTATCCTGTTAGCCTTATTAATAGAACTGATGATCAATTGTTTCCATGCAAATAAACAAATACAATGAGTCTGAGGAGAGCAATAAGAAATTCTGGAATAACTGAGAAAAGTTGAAGAGTAACCAGAAAATTGACTCTAAATGAGCAATGGAAACGATTATATCATAACAATTCACAAGGATGTTTAACTTAAACATTATTTAATGATCCTTTTTTGGTTCCAAAACACTAAAAAATCTCTTAACACTAAACCCAAGCCTCAAAATAATCAATGTTGAGCATAAATTGAGCCAAATAATAGAAAGGAACCAGATGAAGTACCAAAAGTACCCAAAATGCTGAACCCAGCAGTTTTGAAGCTGCTTTACATTTGGCTTGACTTCAACTTCCTAAATTATCTAATTTGTTCAACGGTTATTCAACTATATCAATTTACAAGGAACTACAGTTAAGCTGAAACTTAAATGCTCTTAAAAATTGTCCAATCTAATCTAATTATTACAATTGTTGGTTCAGGAAAACCATTTCAACGGTAAACTTGACTATCAAAGTTAGAGTGAAATCACGATGAAAGTTTATTGTTTTCATTTTACCTCAATCATATTGGGCTGTTGATCGTTTTGTATTGCAATTAATAATAGCAATTAACGCCTTCTTACAACACGAATCAACAACAATCAAAGTGATCATGGAAAGGTCAAGTTTAAAGTATATTAAGCACACCAATATGATGTAAACATTGAACGGCATAACTAACCTGAACAGCTTGTGCAGCTTGAACCACCAACACAGTTAAATGGAGGAAACAGGCTAAAAATGGAGAAATGGGATGAGATTTGAACAAAATTTAGGGAAACCTCGGAGGTGGATAATGATGAAGAGGGAAAAAAGGTTGGCTTAAAGAGTGAAGAGATGATGATTCTGATTATTAAGATGAAGGAGAGAAGAGAAGAAAAGGTTTCTTTAATTTTTTGCGTTTTCAAGATAATCCAGTGAAGATCATTCATTTTTTAGTATTAGTTGATCACAGTTTCCAATTTTGTTACCAATTTTTGCTGTCCTCTGCTTTCAACTCTTAAATCAACTTGTTCATTATGGCTTCAGACGATTTGTTGTACCTTTCACTTCGCTGGTCAATCATTTTGATTACAGTGATTAACATTATTTACACTTTGTACATTTTCTTCATCTATTTCCGTGACTCTTCAAGGGATCGGTCAGTTCGTCTCATTGTTTGGACCACAATTGGAGTCGTTATTTTTGCCCTTGGACTTTATGGAGCTGCTCTTGAAAAAAGTGCCTATCTCATTGTATTTGGTATAATATTGGTTCTCAATGCTATACTCGGCCTGTTCCAGACGGAGATTTACAAAGGATCGCTTTTCCTTTACGCAGTTCTCATTGTACTTTCATTTATATTTGCCTATTTGGTAAACAAACGAGGCCGTTAAGCTGGTGAACCTTTCCACTAAACCTGAATTTTCATCTTTTCTGTGTTCGAGTTTACATTTAATAAATTAAAAAGATAAATAAACAATTGATATTGTATTGATACTTGTATTGATTAAAATGATGGCATCTGATGATGTAAAACATTAAAGAGAAAAATGAAATCACTTATTTATTAAGGACAATCAACTTCGCGAGTTTAATTGAGTTGTTAGGAAAAAACAGCCTCAATGTTAATTGTGTTTTGATTTCAACCACAAATATAAATTGCGATTTTAATCTTTACCTAAACCTTGTATTACATTTTTAGAGTAGAGACATCTAACGTTCAAAATAATAGTATGAGTCAATTTTTTGTTACGACTGTAAATTACAGTATGATCAACATGTGACATACGAGTCAAAGTCTTTGAATCATAGGGTAAACTCATTTAATTGTGAACTGTAATTAAAACCTCTTTGTAATTATAAAGAGCGTTTTCAAGCAAATTACAATAATTTTTAAAGGATTAAAATTTTATTGGTAGGCATTGAATTAGTCAATTTAAGGTTGATTGTTGAAACTGAATTTGATAAACATTGTTTTGAATTTGAGACTCGGAAGCTTTTTATATCCTTGGACCTTCGTAGGACAGTTTTAAATAATTGACTGTAAATAAAACTATCTGTCATAATTTGTTATCATTCTTGTCATTCAAGGTAATCAAATTCAATGTAATATTGATTAACAATGATTTTTTCTTAGAAATGTAAATCTAAAAAGATTATTATTATGACTTTAGTTTAAGACTAATTTTTATTGTAGTTCAATTTGATAGAATGATTCATTTGATTTATCAGCAGTCAAAATTAAGCTGAATAGATTGAATGATTTACTGGAAACAACTAGAATTAACGGTGTTTCATGCATAAAGAGCAATTTGAATCATGACAAAATAAATTTCTTTCCCTTTCCCTTTCCATTCCTCTTTCTTTCTTTTACTCCATCAGCCAGTCTTTTCATCCCTCTCTTTTATGTCTGACTGTAGCTGTTTTTATCTAGAAGCTTCTGTATTCAGGTAAAGAGCAACTACAGGATAACTGTTGTGATGTTGTGTTTATTTCTTGCGCTGCAATTGTAAAGTAAATATTTCATCAGTTATTGTCTTTATGTTCTCGCTCACAATTGTATCCTGTTAAAATTGTCTACGTCTAATAGTGTCAAATTCATCTTGATTCTCGGATTACTCATTTGTTGACGCTTTCATTTGTTCAAACCTTCGGATTTAGTTGTCCAATATTAAAACGTATTATACCATCAACAAGTGATAGTATTTTTGTCATAAATCCATCTTAAAATTTAATTTTTGTGTTATCTCATTAAGCAAAACAATGTATAATTCATATGCATCCGGTGGAGAAACCGGCATGGCCGGTATGGGAAATTTTGATGCTTTCTCTGAAAAATCAATTCGTCTTGCCTTCATTCGAAAGGTTTATGGAATCGTATTTTGCCAATTGCTCGTCACGATGGCCTTTATTGTTGGATTTTCAGCCAGTGAAAGTAGTAAAGCGTGGTTGATGCAGCACTCATGGCTTGGATTCGTTGCTCTTGCCGGAGTCCTTGTTTCCATGATAACCTTGGCCTGTTGTGGTGTCCACCGCACCTTTCCGGCTAATTTAATATGCCTGGGTATATTCACAGTTTGTGAATCATTATCTCTCAGTGTTATCACTGTTTTCAAATCGGGAACCATTGTAATGTATGCTGTTATTGTGACCACGGTTATTGTTGCTGCCCTCACTTTATTTGCATTCCAGTCAAAGATTGATTTCACCGTTTACTCTGGAATAATGTTCGTCGTTCTTATGGTCTTCATGTTATTCGGTTTCATTGCTATATTCATCAAGACCAAAATAATGGTATTGATTTACTCGGCGTTGGGAACTCTCATCTTCTCTTGCTACTTGGTTATCGACACTCAAATGATTGTTGGAGGAAATCACAGAAACCAATTCTCTCCTGAGGACTATATTCTTGCTGCTATCACTATCTATACTGATATCATTAATATATTCATTTATGTTTTACAACTTCTTGATATGTTATCTAAAGACTAAAAGGATAATCACCCGAATTCGCTGTAAATTCCCTACGCATCTTGTACTGGGCACCTTCTCTGGATCACTCTAAATTATCGCCTAACAAAGATGAATGTAACTGATTTGCTTTTATAAATTTAAATTATGTCAACTAATGGATCTCATTGTCTAAAGAGTATTGAATTGTTTCCTAAAGATCATTCAGAATTTCCATCTGATTGAATCTATTTCAAGTCATATAAAATCCATGTGTGTATGGGCCAAAAGTTTCCACGTCATTCACATCCGTTCAGTTTTGTGCATTTTTACACAAGTCAATTGTAAATATCATTTTGCACTATCTATAAAATATATAAATATAAATAATAAACCAGATTTGGAATAAAAATTGATTGTTGTCGTATTTTCTTGTCGGGAAAATACCAGAATATCACACTATGTATAACTAAACAACATATGTAAGAAAATAATAAAGCAACAAATAGATTGTTAACAACGAATAAATGATTTTTTGACAAAGTCGTAGTTACTCGTATTATAATTTTAAATATTTGAAGCATTTTGAAATCTTTCAAGGCGCAGTAATTTAATACGAATGACTAAATTTAATTGCTGTAGTTAACATTTATCTGGAAACTAAAAGCACGAACATCAACTGTCAATGTTAGCTCGCGTTTCAATCGTGAACACGCTACTGATGCGAAACCTTTACTCGGTATCAAAAGTACAAAAATGATAATTTTTCACTATTAACTATATGATAATTACTACGAAAAAAGGGAATCTAAAAATCATCAACGAATGAAACCAGTTCATTCATTATGGCTTTAAGCACGAAGACAGTAAGTTAAAGTACTTTTATCAATGTGAACATTTGATTTGTTAGACTAGTTATTTTTATCAATGAGCTTTCTCATATCTATTAACAATAATATCAACAATTGATTTCTGGTGGGTTAACACATGAAAAATCTTTCCAATGAGTCAAACGATGAGTCAAATGCAATTCATTTTTATTGAGTAAATCATGTCAGTAAGTTGGACAAAAAGTTCACAAATTTTGAGTCTCTCAGGGTATCTAATTATGGAACCTAATGATCGGTTTCGTAAATCATTTCTATGTTTTATGATGTTGTGAAAGGATATATCGAGATGATGAAAAAAGTAATTTAAAGGCGTTTAAAAGTTATTAGCATTTCATTATGAATCAACGTGTAAGTCCGACAAATCCGTTCGCCAACCCATTGCAAGCAGTAACGAGTTGTTTGTTCAATTTGAGTAGAAACCTCATAAAAGTTTACCACTAACGCCATCTCTACGCTGTAAAACTCACTAAAGAATGAAAAAAGTCAATTTACTTTCGGAATTACAAACAATTTGTAAGTTAGCCGAAAAATTTCCAAATCATTGGAAATAAAAGAGAAACCAAAATTGGTCAACCATTTGATAAACAGTGCAAATGTACTGATCACTTCTCAGGTCAGGGTCTTTCAAAACCTAATTCATTGACCGTAATGGTTTAAGAATGAAAAAAAATGAATGCAAAACAAGTTAATCAGAAAGAAAAATCAATGAAAAGATGATAGAAATGGCGAAATGGAAATTAATAGAGAATGAAAAGAAAGTGGAAAAATCCTGTTTTGCTTTCTGTCATTTCAAACATTTTGCTACAATATTAGTTCACTATTGGCCTTAATTTACCGACCTTCCGTCGTTCAACTCAAGGTATAATGAGCAAACAAAATTAAGCAAAAAATAAATCAGATAAAATGATAATGAATAAAGTCAAGCCTAGAATGATCCAGAATAAAAAAACGTCGCAAATGTGAAATAAAGGTTTTAAAAACGGTAAAAAAACCCTCAAAAATGGTGCAAACCCAAATACCAGGAGAACCAGAAAAAGGCTAACCAGAAAACCCAAAGACAACCAATTGGTTGACCAACTGATTATCAAAAGGCAACTGTTGAACATTTAATCAATTGTAAATTATCTTTCAATCAATCTGTTTAACTGTCTCACCCTCATCCGATTGAAATGATACAAATCAAGATGATGGTTGAAAAGCACACAACGAACAAAACTAATCATTTCTGTCTTCTTTCATCCTCTCAAGATGACATAACAAGTGGGTTGGAATTGAGAATCAATGAAATTAATGAAGACGAAGAAGAAGAAACTAAATAATCTCAAGGAGAAGTGAAGACAGAGAAGGAAGAAAGAGAAAGATGATGAGAACGGGATTTTCAATGATAAAACAAAAGCAAAAAAAAGACAACAAATTATTCCTCAAGAGATGATACTAGTCAAGTTATTCCGAGTCTCTTAAACTTACACAGTTTTTAGCCACTCATCATCATCATCTTCATCATCTTCTTGATCATAGCAATCCCAACCATCTTAATCAACGTAATTATCAATCCTCATCTTAATCAACTTTATCTAATTTTCCTCTTCTTCGTCTTATATAATTTTGTTTTATAATAAAACCAATGCGAATCAACTTCTCATTAGCAATTACATTTTGAAATTGACTTTTTTGTTATTATGTTTATCAAAATCAACTAACCAAGTTACATCCAATTGTGTGCACACCAAAGACAACAACAATCAATATTGATAAACATTTCAAATCAGTTTAGATAAACAAGGGAAAAAAAGGTTAAAAACGCTTCAACACTCAACGGCTTTTCGGGTTCAATTGAGATTCCCGTTTCTGGTTTAAACATTTAACAACTAATGTGACAATGAAAAGTGAAAGACAGTGGGATATTAAGGTGTCACATTATGCCCAAAACACTATCAACCCAATTCGCCAAGTCTTGGAGAACCTGAATGCTTCACCAAATCCAAATAAAAAACTGATTCCTCTTTCAATCGGTAAGTAAATTTACAATCGAGAGAAAATTTAAATTTAATTTTCTTTTAAAAATCAAATTTCTCCAAATTAGGTGATCCAACCGTTTTCGGTAATCTTGAACCCAACAATGTAATCATTGAAGCAATGGTTGAAAGTATTCAAAGCAACAAGTTCAATGGATATTTACCTTCCAATGGAATTGAATCGGCTCGTAAGGCAATCGCCGAGTATTCATCAACCAATAATGTTCAAGTAGATCCAAAGGTAAGTTAAACATGTCAGAATCTGAGTGAATTGAAACAATTAATCAGTTGACACCATCATGCCTTTTGCATTTCATTCAACTATTGCCTTTCCATGTTGACAGAATCAAGAAGATGCCAATTAATATACAAGTGCGGGTCAATTAATTTAAAGGTTTACCTTTTGCGCTCTTAATTGTTTCAGTTGATGTTAGTCAGATTAAATTGAAACATTTAAATTGACTTTTTGTTGCCCTTTGCGTCTTGTTGATAAACAATGTTCAAGTTGAATACAAGATAATGGTTGAAATGGTTACTTGATTTGATCAGAGATTCACTTAAGATTATCTTGTTAGATGATTATCTTTAATTATTATTTGGTAAACAATTTGATTGTAATAAAAGTGAAAAATCTAATCTTGTTAGCTTTCAGTTTTAGCTTCTTTCAATCTTTCCCTTCATTTCAACCATTAATCTTTAGCTTTTTGATACAAAAGACTTGACAATATTAAAGTGTGATTATTGTCACTTAATTATAAGCAATTAATAATTTTAACAGCTTTTAATCAAGTTAAAGTTGTCACTTTGAGAAGCTCACAATTGACCTTCAATCTTTAACAATTTATGAACACAAAAAAAAGCTGACAAAAGCTGTTGATTTCAATTGATTTTGGCAACTTTCGTCTTCCACTGTTTATCAATTTTTCAATCGGTGTTTCAGGGTAAACATGATTATTCTGATAATGTTCACCTGAACTGGCCCTGACCAATTAAACACATGAAAATGCCAATGTTGACGGTTGTCCCTTAATGTTTAATAAACAGGATAAGGTGAACATTTTTGGAACAAAATTTTTTCTTCTTTTCTCTTCTTTGCATGTTAGACTTTTTGTCTTCTCAGAGTTTATCTGATCATGAAAGTTCCGCATTTTCCAAACATTAATGTGTTTTCGTTTTATTGAAGTTTAACCATGAATAGAAAGAAAATTAAACTCTTTTACTTTTCAACTTATCTGATGAACAATTTTCTTGTTCCCTTCCTTTTCCTTCACAATTTTTGTCTTTGGCGATTCAAGGTGTTACCATTTACAGGTAAAACTTCATCAGATTAGTTGATCACCAAATCGGGTCAAGATTCAGCATTTCCAGAGATATTTTTCTTCTCAATTCAATTTTTTGGTTTAAATTTTTCAGGTTCATTTGGAGTTGATTGTTTCAAGAGAAGGAAAAATAAAAGGAATCTTGTGATTTCATGACGCTTCCTCACTTGAGATATAATGATTCTTGAGACGGAATTTTCGTTATGCCATTCGTTTTACGTAACAATTAAACAATTTTGAAGGTCGATTCTTGAAGTGATCCACTTTTTGTTTAATCACTATTTACGTCAATAAACGATATAAAACAATCTGATAACAGTAGAAGATGTTGAATGAGAAAATGAGGAAACAATTGAAACATTCAGATGCATGTAACCAACTTTGAAAATAGAAATCGAAAAATTTGATTAAATTTTTTCTTCTTTTCCATTGTTAATCACAATTTAGGATGTAATCATTACCAGTGGCTGTTCACATGCTCTTGAGATGGCCATAAATGTGCTTGCCGAGCCGGGTAAAAACATTTTACTTCCAAGACCAGGGTTTCCCTTGTACCAGACTCTATGCGGTGGACTTGGGATTGGAATGAAATATTACAATCTTGATGCTGAAAAGAATTGGGAAATTGATTTGGACCATTTAGAAGCTCAGATTGACCCTTCAACAGTGGCCATTGTTTACAATAATCCATCCAATCCTTGCGGTTCAGTTTATTCTGCTTCACATATTCGCTCGTTTCTTGAGATTTGCGAGAAACACAAAGTTCCTGTGATTGCTGATGAAATTTATGAACATTTAGTTTTCCCTGGACACAAGTTTACTCCAATAGCTTCCCTTACTCAAGAAGTTCCCATTTTATCATGCAGAGGAACAACCAAAAGGTAAGATTCAATTTAAGTTCAGATTTTGAAGTAAAAAGTGGAAAAGCGTTTAATCCCAAAAATGAATCCTTTTTTAGTGAAAATTGGATCAATAATCAGAGAAGATAATTTCCTTGATTGATAAATTGATGACATTGAATGATTTATTTCGTAAGAAGCTTTTTGTGTGATTATTAACTTTCGCAATTAATTCAATTCCTTAATTCCTAAGAAACAAGTCAGAAGAGGATCAAAGCTCATCAAGTTTAGCTCTCAACTATTGATACAAAGTTCAATGGATTGCATTATTGAACTCTTTAGATTAAAGTTAATTCATTGATTAGTGTTTGATTCAACTGATTAGTGGTTAATCGATGGAAATTTAAATCTTTTAATATTTTATCCTTTAATCTTTACTTCAGATTCATGGTTCCTGGTTATCGTTGTGGTTGGATAATAATTCATGATAAACAAGAAAGATTTGGTAATCCTGTAAGTAATGTTGAAAGGGTTGAAGTAAATGAAAAAATCAATATTCTCATTGAATAATTTGTTTTGATTTTTACAGATTCGTAAAGGTTTAAATAACTTAACTCATCGGATTGTCGGTGCCAATTCAATTGTTCAAGGCGCTTTACCCAAAATACTTAAGGAAATTCCAGACGAATACTTTCAAGACTGTATTTCCCTGATCCATGCAAATGCCAAAATCTGTTACTCAATAACAAAACGTATTCCAGGTTTAACACCAATCATGCCTACTGGTGCAATGTACATAATGGTAAGTAAAAGCTTTGCCATTGGAAATTGAGAAAAGAGGAAAAATAATTTCTAATTTTCTTTTCTCAGGTTGGAATAGATACAAGTTATTTTCCCGAATTATCTTCTGATCTTCATTTCGTTGAACGTTTAATGTCGGAAGAGTCGATATTTGTTCTTCCAGGGAAAATGTTTGGTGTTAATGGTTACATTCGTATTGTCCTTACCGTTCCGTCCGAGTTGCTGATAGAAGCTTGTAATCGATTGGAAAATTTTTGCCTTCGAAATGTAATTTTACCCTCAAATCAACAGCAAAATGGTCAACCACCAACAACACCAGCCAAACCTTTACCTTTGCCATTGAATCTCAGAGAATCAGTTAAAGTCGATTAAAATCGAAGCCATGAAACAAGAGAAATGATTCAACGCCAATCAACACGAAACAAAATCAAGAAATACCAAAATTTAGTCATAAACCACCAAATATTGGAGAAACTTTAATCAACAATATTCCTTTTGAATATATGGAGAAGAAAGGTTTAAATTTGTCCAGTTTTTTTGGGTTAAATTTTTTCCTCTGACTTTTCACCCAATTGTGATGTTAAACCTTTTTAATCATGTAAATTGATCGAGATTGTTCTGAAACAAAAAGTGAACAATCACTTTGGATATTTTAGCATCAAGTTTCTAAACGCATGAAACACGAGAAAAGAAAAAGTTGAACATGTTAAGCATTAAAATGAATTTATCTTTTTAAACATTTTCTCCTTTCATAAGGTATCACCATCATTCCAATTGTTGGTTCAGTTGAAATTATCTGCAAGGATAAGGAAGAAGAATTTAGGGAAATGAATATAAAGAGAGAAATGTTTTTAATTCAATTCTCAAGCAAATTTAACTTTTGCAGGACAGAATCTCATGAAAAGGTTATATCTATTAGAAAAGATTAACAATGAATGAGCCTCAAAGGCTAGAGTTTCCAGAGTTTGTGGTTTTAAATTCTGGTAATGACTATTTCCAATATGGTAAATGAATCTACAGTTGGCTGAATGACTAAAAATTTGCAAATAGCAATGAGTTTAATATCATATCTAAATTACGCATTGATCAATTTTAAAGAAAGATTTTCAATTGAATAAACAATTAGATTTGACTAATGTTGATGAAATGATAACTTGTAGACAAAGTAACAAAGGGCAATTATAACAAGTAAATCAGTTAGCAGCTGGTTCGCCTACAGACATTTATTATCAATTGAATCAATAGAGTTTTCAGTTGAATAAATGAAAATAATTTTGGAAATTAAGTTCTACAAATCATGAAGGCGGAAGATATTAATAAATGTAGGATCTAGAATGAAAGCAAATTTAATGAGATTGAAATGAAAAATCAATATTTAGAAGGCAGAGAAAGTGTGAACACATTTGTTTAATTAATTGGATCAAAACCATTGTCGATGATTGAACAAAAAAATCAATTGGAATTGAGCCACAATGAATAAAATTTTGTCTAATTGTTCGTCAAAAATTGACTGTCAATTTGTTCATTTTTACATTAGTTATATTTTTTACAAGGTATGTTTTTACAATATTGACTTGAGATCATCATGAGATGAAGTGAAAGAAAGAATAAAGTAGTGATTTAAGAAAAAAATGAGTAATAAAAACTCATCATCGAGTCCGTAGGTAGCGTTGATGTTAAAAAAAAGAAATAATCGTCAGGAAATGCGCAACATGAAAACTTCGTTGAATATCATTGATTTTGATGAGAGTATTCAGTTGATGATAAGCAGTCAAGTTTCTCCGTCAGATTGGGTCGTATTAAATTTCATAGCAAGACTTTTGGTTGTCGAGAAATTAAAAATCAACTGAGTTTAAAAATCATTCATAACATCAAATGAGACTCGAGAATGAAACGGTCCCAAAAAGGCGATCTTTTTTCAGTAAGTAGGCATGAACTAAACTGAATATCTCTTTGGATGATTAAGTGATATATGAGATTCAATAGAGATATGAAAAAATCTCGAGGTGCGATTTAAATTTGCACTGTTCTCCTTGACTAGATATACAAGGATGTGAATCAAGATGCCCGTTCAAGTTTTGAAAGGTCGTCCATGAAACTTTGGAATAAATAAGTTTCATTTAAATTGAACTTTCTTTGTAATGGTTTTGATTCTTCCTCAAAAAAGAGAAATTAAAATAAACTTATTTCATATTATCTGGCCAATACTGAATGAAATAACGATGAGTTGTTCCTTCAAACAATTTTTCCAGCCATTGAGGTAAAGCGTCTAGAAGGTTGTTTTCAAAAACAAATTCTTGGGTTTCTACTGAGTTTTCATCGGAACGCTGTGCAATCAAATTTCCAGCCTCAATGTCTTCTTCTTCATCTTCAAATCCTAAAAAGTCTTGATGTTCAGCTCTTCTATGCTGCAATTAAAAATCAATAAGAAAAAGTGATTAGATATTTGGCATAATAGATATTATTAGAGATAAATGACTCACCTCAGAATGCTTGACATGGTAAACACAAAAATATCTTTTGAAACCGTTGATTGATAATACGGTGCCAATACAGTTTTTTGGATTAATATTAAGCTCTCTATGGTCTCCAAGGCTTTGTTGTAGGATTTTCTTGTACCATTCAATATTTTTTTCAATTAAAAGGTATGCGAACATCAATGTTTTGTTTCTAAAAGTAATGATTGCAGTGAAGAAAAGGATTAAAAATGTGAAAAATGTGATGGAATAATGCGAGTATAATTACTTTCTGTAAGGATGAACACAGCGATAAAATTTGGGTAAGAGTTTTGATTTTGTTCTGGTATCACAGAGTAAAACAAGCGTCCGGCAACCGGGTTTCAGCAGTCGAATCAGTCCATTGTAGGTTTCTCCTCTGAGCTCATGAATACTAAGTTTATGTTCATTTCTGAAATAAATAAAAAATTGAGATAATGAAAAGAATAGATATGATGATCATGTACAAATACTAGGAAAGAAAAGCTAATCCATCCTACCTTGGATTACTTCCAGGCGGAGTTCTACCCAGTCTACGGTATTGTTCCCTGATGTTCTTCTCTTCCAGTTTGCTTTATAAGGGAGCCAAAAATACTTTCAATTAGTACAACCAATGAAATAAAACCATATTTCTTTCTTTTAAGAAATAGATAGATACTCACACAAGATATTGTAAAATATAACCAAATATTCCAATGAAAACGAATGTTGCAACTGCCGATAGAATTGGAAGAACTTCTTTCTGTGAAATGCTATCTCCAAGTCCATCAGTTAAAACCAGAATACGTTTAAGTATACGACCTAATAGACCACTTGCGTGTTCGTCAATTAGATTCACCATTTTGGCATTATTGGTCATGGTTTGTGTTGTTTTACTCAATTTATTAAGCAGATCATACAGTTCTGCTTTGCTTCTATTCAATCTTTCAGAATCAGAAACATCCCAAATATCAGGTAGCCATTCATACAGTAATCTGTCATGTTCACGTCTCCAGACAACAACTACATGAGAGGTAAGATCTGAAGGTGATCCACTGCCAATAGATAATGAATTAATGAAATCCATTTGTTTCTCCTGGTAAATGTACATGAATCTAAATTTATCTTCACTGAACTCATTCTCCAAGATAAATCTTCTCATAGCTTCTTTTTCAGATTCTTGTGACGGAATGTTATTAGTGACTAACATCACACACAACCGCCGACGACTTCGAGGTGCATCAGGAGGACAGATTTGATCAAACATGACCTAAAAGTAAAGAAACAAAATATGAATTTGAAATAATCAATTGGTAATGTGATAGTTCTTAATAACACTCACCTGAGATGTGAGTCTTGGTAGGAGAAGATACTTATTGGCATGTAACACATCTTTGATGATTTGAGGTAACAATTCTGATGCGGCTAAAGTAGCAATTGGTCTATTCATATCTTCATTGAAAATCAGCATTGAGTCCATTTTGGTGTCTACTCCATATCTTTGGATAAGTTTCAGGCTATCTTTTTCTTTTATGGAGACATGACCACAAACGACTCTTTCTCTAAAGGAGAAGGCAGTCAATAGGTAACGAAGCTTAATGAGCTTGTCGTTGTTAACAAATAACACTCTAACTCGATTATCAGACCATCCAGAAAGAAAACTTTCATAATTGTCGTCATTAACTTGTGTAATCAAATGTCTTGGTAAAATCTTGCGGATAAATTCAATTATCCTCAACAAACTTAATTGATTGTCTTTATAATGTCTAACAACTCCATCAACAATGCCAATGATATAGGGAAGGTCGTCAATTCCAATTTTACGCGCTAAAACGCTCTCATGTTTACTGTGAATTGTGGCAAAACCAACACCAAGAGGTTCCAGTTCTAAAACAATTTTATGCCATACTGGTTCAACATTGAAGCAAGGAAAACATAGATCTCCGTAAAATAAAATTAGTTGTGGCGATGTTATACTGGCAGGAAGAATTTTATTCTGATAAGCTCTAAAACGAGAAAGAAAAAATCCGTTATGTATCTGAGTTTCAAGATAGCAAAACAAATCGAATATCTTACTTTGCAGAAATGGTTTGACGATGGAAAATGAAAGCTTGGTTATTGTTGAAATTAAAATTGTATGAAGAAGAAGAACTCGACCCTCCAGAGAAAATGGACTCAAAAGGATCGAAATCAAATCTTTTAAAATCACTATAATCTCGTTTGTGTCTAAAATTAGGCGTATCTTCAGTGGTCCCAAAACGATTGAACTCTTCTCTTCTATCAGGATCCATCAGCAGCTAAATAAAAAAGGAAATTAATTGTAATAAATGAACAATATCTTACAGACAACGTATAGTTTCAAGATGAATTCGGGTCAAACTCATGCAAATTATTACATGTGCTGATTTATAATATCGTAATAACACTGTGGAACAATAGGAGACTTGAGTTCGATTCGAAACTCAATTAGAATCCATTCTTTTAAAATCGCTAGTTGACTGCATAACCAAGAATTAAATTTCGAAAACGAAGGTTATATCAGAAACTGGACAAACAGTATCTTTGAAACATTTGATAGTCTAAATTATAATAGATAAAGTTGATAACTCGTGGATCTAACATCATGGGCAACCGGATGTGATATTAGGATAACAACTTGAAAGTCAAGATGAACCAGCTGAGCCTATCCGGTTTGTTTTGATATAGCAAATAAAAACAAAACATTCCAATAACGTAATCCATGGAAAACTTATGAACTTAATAATTGAAGCAGCAAGTAAAATCAAAAATAATGATCTAAACCATAGCTATGATCACAGTTTCAACCCAATTCGACCCAAAATACATCAGATTGGAGGGTTTTTCAATGGCACAACAAACCTCATAAGCCTTTGAAATTTGAACAAACCTATCCTCTGCATCAGGATCTTTGTTTTTATCTGGATGCCTAAAGAAAAATGAGCATTAATGAGTATCCATTAAATATTTAAAGGCTAATTAATTGAATTTTTAATGATAAAAAATCGAAATAACTTACCATAAACGAACAAGCTTCTTATAGGCACGTTTAATTTCATTTGATGGTGCATTCCTTTGAACTCCAAGAATCTTATATGGATCACTTAAAGATGTTCTACATTGTGTAATTAGCTGCATAAACAACACAATAATCAAAAGATCTCTAAAGTTGATTATCATAATTATTTAGGGTTGATTAGGTTAAATATGACTAGAATAGAAAATGAATAGATTTATTGAGACCAAAACATTGAGAATACACATCCATGAATTTAAGGCTGAATATCATCTTCTATACCACTGCCTATGGTAACTCAGTTACTCCACCATAGTATGGTGAGGATAGCTCCACCTATTATCGTTCATTTAATGAACAAAGTTCTAACTTTGGGTGAAAAATTTAGCAATTCATCCTGACTCTTGTCCACTCTTAAAAACAATGAAATTATTTTGAATTGAAATGAAGTTGTGATGTAAATTGATACTTTATTGAAAAGTTAATTAGTCCTATACAGTTCCTCGAATGAAATTGATAATAAATAGCGATTCATTGAATTGATCTTGTAAGCTATTTGGTAATTTTTTCACCAGCTCACAAAGGTTTTCGCATTGTTTCACAAGATTATGGTCTTTGAGAATAATTGGAGAGTATATTTTAAGAAATAGCCCTAAAAGTGATTGAATTAATTCATAATCTTTTCGAGTCTCTAAAGCACTTTCCATTGCCATTAAAAAGGAAGCAAGTAAAGTGTGATCATCAGACTCGATATCCTCATCTTTGAGGGTCATGGCATCAAGAGCTCGAATCTCTGAATCAATTGTATTTGGACTCATTTCTTTAAGCTGTTTGATAACAGGCGAGAAATTATTTCTTTGAGCGCAATTTAACAGCAGTTTCCCAAAAGGTGATACTCCTAGAAGATTATTAAGAACCTTAGATTTTTCTTTCTTATCTTGATCGTCGGTTTCAGTTTGGGTTAAATCAAAATCAGGTTCAAGACCATCAATTGTTGGAAGGAAGAATGGCGCTGATTTTGGCTTCTCTACTGGCTCGACTGGTTTGTTTCGTTGCTGAAAAAAGTAAGTAAAGATTAAAATTCTGTCATCATATAAAAAATTTTAAAAACAAACCTTGATTAAATCTAAATTAAGAAGATTTTTCCATCTTGAAGTTGGCAATGATGACAATGTTATTAAATTACTAGATATTTGCTCTGGAGATTTATAGTCCAAATCTAACATATCAATATCGACAGTTTCGTTCTCTTCAACATTGACGACTTCATCAGCTTCATCTTGATCTTTATCATCATCTTCTTTTCCTTCTGGTTCCTCTTTACGGACACTCGGCAATTTGTTCAAACGAGGTATATGAGAGTCCGAGATTGGTTTGAGAGAGACCGGAAGATACAACGATAAATTAAAGTACAAAAATATTCCTAAATCATTTTCCAGCGCAATCGCTAGATAATCACCAGTTGGCGACATTGTTAAACTTTTACAAGGAGAAGGCATAAGAAACCAATCAATTAACTTAATCAATGAAATATCCCAAACACGAATAGAGCAATCTTCAGTTGAAACAATTAACCAACGAGCATCATAACTAATTGTCATGTCTGTTATAGGAGTTTTATGGTCAGGCAATTTACGAATGCATTTTCTTGTGTCGAGATCAATCACTTGAATTGTATGGTCGTCAAATGCAACAGCTAAAATTGAACTAGAATTTTGAAAAGAAGAATAATTAAAATGATAGGAAAAGAATTGATGGAATCGAGTGATTCGAAAAAAAAGTATTCATTAATTTTACCTTTCTTTATGAAGCATAAACCTGTTGATTGGAATGTCTACCTTTAATTCAGTTAATAATTCACAAGTTTTGAATACCCAAAAATTGATAATTCCGTCTTTACCCCCACTAACGAGCAATCGACACGTTTCATCACAAACTATTCCAGAAACCGATCCTTCATGTGCTGATAAATTGAATAAGATAAAAAATAAAGAAAATCAAACCATTTTTCAATAAAAAGGCTCATTTACTTACCTTTTTCATTAATTTTAGCATAAGATGCTCTAAAAATTCCAGATTGAATATTAAACCTGTCGATATGACCAGTATTGTAACCAAGAATGACGAAGTTACCACAGCTGCTGATAGCAAGAGCCTAGAACATTGAAATCTTTACATTAGAACCTGAATTGAGGTAAAAAACCACACACTTACCGTACACACGATATCTTTAGTGTTTTTAAAACGTTCATGCAGCAATTTATGAGATCCCATACGCATCTTTTTCGTTGTCCATGTTGTTACTCTTGCAAGACCTGCATGTCTGGCAATTACATTATCCCAATCATCTTCTCGGATACTTTCTAGAAAAAAGTGAAAATTTGAATTTAGCTCAAGTTGAAAAGGTGTAATATTCAATGTAGAAATTTACCCGCAGCAAAATCAACAATTGGTGGCATAACGTTAGGATCATTTGCAACACCAACTTTTTTAGCATACTTTCGATTGAATGAAGCTTTGCCGAGACTCCGATGAAGCCTTTCACTATAAACTGAAAACATTCTGAAAGTTGAATCAGATGAAACACTTAGAATATTTTGTCCCTCCGATCCATAAAATCGAATAAAAGTTGACGGATGTGTGTGGCCCTCTCGACAATGAAGAGTTCTTCCTATTTCTTCTGGATCGTCAAAGCACCACATTTTGAGTGAATTGTCAGGTGAACTAGTCAATAATAAAGCTTCTCCAAAGATATATTGGCATCCTGTTACTTTAGCTTGATGAATATCTCGCTTCTGAACAAAAAGTTTACGCTTTTCTAGATCCCAGATTGCTACATGTCCTTTGTCACTTGAGGTAACCATGTGAGGAGGACCATCAGTTCTGAATGAGATATTGAGAACTGGCCCCCAGTCTTGAATAAAAGTCATTAAAGTTTCATCATATTTCAAATTATGAACAACAATAACACCATCTTCCAACCCTATTCCAACAACATCAACTGCAGGAGCTTGTTCAATAGCTGTAACTTTACTATTCCATCCTTTGAACGTATGAATTAATTTTTGAGTTCTAATGTTTCGAAGTTGCAATGAACCTTGCTTTGATCCAAGAAGAATTTTGTTGATATAAGTACTTGGGTGAAGTAAACATGTAATAGTGAACCCTTCACCAAAAGGTACCTCAAGAACAGTTTCTAGGTAAAATAAGAAAGTAGAATATTTTAGGTAAGAATCCAAATCAAAATAAAGATAAAAATTTACACACCAGCTGTGGAAATTTCCCAAACTCTGAAAACATTCGAGTCATCAACAGATATTAAATGAGGTCCAAAAGCTAGAAGTGAATGTATGCGAGATTCATGGCCTTCGAAAACTTGATATAACTAAAGAAAAACGAAAAATAAAACAAGATTAGAACAAAATTTATTCAATTCAAATTAAAGACAGATAGAACTATGCAAACATGACAAAATCAATGGTAGATCATCACAATCAAAAAAGACTTACATTTCTACGACCACCGCTCCATGCATATATTTTGTTTTCAGAACACGAGAAAACACTTTTTGAATCGGACGCTAAGGCATTCACTGGACCAGGATGAGGATGGCCTAAGAACCACGTGAAATAATATTAATGTGAGAAAATAGGGAACCCAATACGAGATTAAATTTGGTACTTACTTGTTTCGATTAATTGTAACTTAGAGTTGTAGGTATGAAAATAATTTCCGACAATAATAACAATCCTTACATCTTCAAATTTATCAATGTAACGTACGATGAAAGGTTTGTCTCCAGCAATTAGACCAAGAGCTTTGTAACCTTCGAAGATCCTGCTTGCATTACATTGAGTAGAAGGTTCTGAATCTACTTCCATGATTGAAATTATCAACTTCTATAATTAAACTAATTTAAATTAAATAAGAAGAAACAAACACATGCGATACTTTAAGCGCTCACAACCAATCTTTAAAGAGGTTTGAAAAAAACGTGTTTTTATTTGTGTGTCATGTGACCAACCAACCAGCTGATTGTAAGGATTTTCAGGCAATCATAATACGAAAATTATCGTCATTAATTGCATTCAGTTTGTTCATTTATTTATTTGAAAGTTAATTTTAATCTAGTGAATCAATACTGAAGCTGTTTATACCTTGATTGCGAAAAAATGACCAGTGATGACATCGAGGAGAATGATTCTCTGCTTGCGTCTATTGAAACTCATTTGGTTATTTCATCAGTGATTCGGATATTTTTAATTTTTTATGGATGGGTTCATGATCAAATTTTTCGCTTACAATATACTGATATCGATTATATTGTGTTTACCGATGGTTCTCGTTACATGAAAGATGGACGGTCCCCATTTCTACGTCATGGTTATCGATATTCACCGTTAATTGCTTTCCTTATGCTTCCCAATGTTTATTTAATGCCTCTTTTCGGTAAATTTTTATTCGCTGCCTTGGACATCGTTACCGGTTATTTAATTTACAAAATATTAGTCCATCCTCGAGTAAAATTATCACAATCTAAAGCCTTGATCTCATCCCTTATCTGGCTTTATAATCCATTGCCTATGATCATCTCAACTCGTGGTTCAGCTGATACTTTGATCACATTCCTGGTTCTTGGAACAATTTATTTCATTCTCTCTGGTCAATATTTATACTCTGGTCTACTTTATGGACTTGCCATCCATTGTAAAATTTATCCCATAATATATAGTCTTCCTATTTACTTATTTTTGTCTGGGTCAACAACTAGACTCTTTTCCAGTCAAATTTTATCACCGTTCAACCGAGCCAAATTAACCTTTTTCTTCTCATCTTTTACAACCCTTGCGTTAATTACATATGGTTATTATCTAAGGTATGGTCATCTTTATTTAAAAGAGGCTTGGCTCTATCACATAAACCGAAAAGACGACGCTCACAACTTTTCTCCGTATTTTTATGCCTACAAAACAATCCGTGATCAGTCAATTCTTCGACTCCTATCATATGTGGCATTTATTCCTCAAGTCATGGCGATTCTTTATTATTCCATAAGATACTGTATCCAGTACAAGAAGCAAAAATCGACCAACCATTCAATCAATTTGATGTTTGCCCTCTTCTCGTCCACTTATCTGTTCGTTACCCTCAACAAAGTTGTTACATCGCAATACTTCATCTGGTACTTATGTTTCGTACCGATTCTCTATCCATTCCTCAAATTAACCGGTTGGCAAACCTTGTCATTGTGTGCTCTTTGGTTCTTTGGACAAGGCCAATGGTTATTGATTGCTTATCTGTACCAATATCTTCGATGGAATGTTCTTGGACTTCTTGCCTGTTGTTCAATGATATTCATGATTATCAATCTTGTCATTCAATTTATAATTGAGAAAAATTTTGTGCCTAAACCCACTGTTGACCAAAAATCTGATTAATGAATCTATTAAACCAAATTATATCACTTTTTACCAAAAAAATCCTTGTTTCAAAAATTAATTATGATAACAGTGCAACATATGAGTACTGTTAATAACCAAATCAACTTATCTAAAATTGGTATTAGGTCACTGCATTGAAGATTTTCATGGTTAAGACTCCAGGCTAGAGTTGTTGCGAGAATATCAATTTCTCGATATTTCTCGATATATTGCCAACGAGAAATTATCGATGAAAGCTTTGATTTATCGATTCACTATTGTGTATTATACAAGTGTTTCTCTTGGACGCTTATTTTTTAAAACTGGTCAAATTATTGCTCAAAAAGGTCCAATCAAACCAAAAAATGTTGATGAATTATGTTTTCTAGTCATTGCCAACTGTTTTCGATCAATGTATTACAGTATTTTCATGTATAAGTTTCTGTACTATGTTTTGCTAGAAAAAAATGGCATTAAATAATATTTAAAGAGAAGGCGCCTATTTTTATTGCAACTTATACGTGAAAATACTGTATTAATATGCATCATAATTTGAATATATTTTCTCGATAAATCTTTTGATAATTCTCAATTTCTCGATTGATAATTTTTTCATTTCTCAAACAACTCTACTCCAGGCGAAGCCTTTTCAATTGAATCTTCACAATGCTGTGATTCAACATTTACATGAACAAGTGTATATTTAAATTTTAGCTTATTCAGAATTTTATTTCAAAATATTCCTTCACTGACTTTAAAAACAAGCAACCAGAATCAACGTCATTTGATTTCAAAATTCACTAAAATGCCAGAAATTGGCTTTTGTTTACGCAATTCGTTAAATTTATTAATATTAATTAATTAAACCCTCCTATTCTCCTCCTTTTCCTTGATTTCGTTCATTGTCATCATCAGTCTTCCGTCAATCTTCTCAGCTTATATCAGTCCTGGTGTTTAGTCAAACTGGTTTCCCATGTTTTCAGTTATTTTTAATGCAACAACGAAAAATGCAACAAAATTATTGAAAATCAGTTATTTTAATAAAGATCATTGATTGTTTACCTTTCCATTCAATCGCCATTTTCATCATCGTCTTGTCTCTCCATTTCATCGTAATCATTGGAATCATTCATCAATAATTATGTTTAATCTAATTTTCCTGTTCCTAACTATTCCTTGTATATTTAGTGCTCGACACAATGGACTAACACCTAGATCCACCGGCTCATCAGGTGCAATTATTTTCCCAAATGCTCAGAGGCCTCCAAGTGTAAGTTGACCACATTTCAATCAAAATCAATTCCACAAATCAATTTAGTTTCCAATATTCGAGTCTACTGTATTCGATGTAAAAAATTAAAAACTCAAGAGCTGTATTCATTCAAACCTTTTAAAGTCTTTCTCACAATTAGCAGTTGCCTTACATGTATTTATATCACTGATAGATTTTATTGAAAATTAAACAAACAGAAATTTTGTATATTTTCTGAACAAGAATCAATGATTTCTCATAATTTCAATTTCTTGGTTATATTGAAATCGTACTTGAGTAACTTGTTGTTTCAATTGACATCGTTTATGAAATTTACCCAATAATCGTAGATGAACAAATAGCTTGCTCAGAAAACCAGAAAGGCCTGCGGGTGTGAATTATCAATGATAAAATTATGTCATTCCAATAAAGCAAAGCTAATAATCAGATAAAAGATTAATCCAATAACTTTATAAAATCATCATTTTCAATCGTTCAAGGTTTCATAGTTATTCATTTCAAGGTAATTGTTAGTAAATAACTTGTACATTTTATTCATGCTAATAGGCACCAAATTCATTTGACACTGCACTCTTAAGGACTGCTGGATTGAGGAATGCAAGTGAAATCTTTGCTGCCCTCGGTATTCAAGAAGTAAATGATGATCCTCTCGCAGGACGAAAGAAGACAAATTATGCTGAACAAGCCGTTTGTGAACCTGAATTACGTACAGTTGAAGTTGGCGACCAAGGAATTGAATCGGGTGAAATATTTTTCCCCAAATGTGTTCGAGTCTTGAGGTGTGGCGGTTGCTGTGATATCAGTGATCGAATGGCTTGTACACCAACCAAAATATCCCACCGAGATGTGAAACGGGCAAAAATACGGATTCGACGATCAACAACACCAGCAGCTTCCTCACAGACCGTTCAAGTTGAAGTACATGAGGAATGTCGTTGCATGTGTAAGTCGACTTTGACCAATTTTCACATTCAATATCACATCCACTTTAACCTTTGTTTTTGTTGCTTTAGGTAAAGTAAAAGAGGAACATTGTAATCCCAATTTACATGTTTACCAAGCCGATCTTTGTAAATGTGTTTGTAATAATGAACAAGATGCAGTTGCGTGTCGTAATATGGCTCCGGCCAAATCATGGGATAATAACGAATGCAAATGTAAATGTAGAGACGTTAAACATTGTCCGTCTGGAACTGAATTTAGCCACGATACTTGCAAGTAAGTTTAAATGTAATGTACAGTCTGAACACATTTCTAAATCATTTATCTTTCAATTTATTTTCAGCTGTGAGGCTTCATAAAACGGGTTATTTAGCTGGAGCAATCAAGAATGGATTATCCAATGGTCATTGAAAAATTCAATTTATTTATGTCATAAATAACCATTACTACAATAATATTATATTAATTGCATCTTGATGATCTTGACATTCATTTACATGTTAATTTCTATGATTAAAGTGTATTAAATATGTAAACATAAACCGAAGAAATCAATTATTTAACTCTCAGAGATTGATTTATTTTATTGAGGAAATTATATTATATTTGAACGTAAAATGTACAAAATCCGAGGAATAATCGATTGGATGCGACTGGATTAGTGTCAATACTACTGGGCTGTAAACATTATCTGGTTTTATATCAAAAAATGGATCAATCATAAATTGATTTTGAAATGAAAAGACACAATTACATTTATGTACAAATGGGCAAAAACGAGTAGCAATTAATTACGTTAAGATTTAGACCTTTTATAGTATGTAGGGACATGAAAACTGGATCCATTTGTGCAATTAAAAAGTTTCTCTGATCCACAGTTTTTGAGGAAATCGAGATCAAATTTAAAACTTCGATTGCCTTTTGCACAGTTGTGTAACCAGATTCTTGCATGAAATTCATTTTTCTAGCTTATTCTTAGACCATAAGATTTAGAGCACTGAAACTTATTATTGGTAAAAATTGGGCGTACAAATCATGGATCTAATAATTTTTTTCCCTTTCAAGCGTTCTCTTGATATTAGCAATTGACCCTAAAAATTTGCACCTCGATACTTCGATAATGGTAGCACCTACAATTGTCATTCCTTTACCAATTTAATCCTTTACTAATCAATAACACAATTAAATTAAATAACTTTTACTCTCTTACTCATTTTGGCCCTGATATTTGGGTTTTAAATGTATGAGTAACAACAAAACAAAACTTATGCAACAAACCAAACTCATCTGAACCTATTTCTTACTAAATAAACCTGGTTAAACTTTCAATTGAAATGCAAAGACTACTGCTAAGGGCTCGAACATTTAAACTAAGAGTTGAGACTTAGTGGGGGTTGTAGGGACATAAAAACTGCATTTATTAGTACGATTTAAAGACTTCTCTGACCGACAGTTTTCAAGATAATCGCGGTTAAAGTTGAAACTTCGAGCACTATTTGTACAGTTGTGTGGTTGGATTTTTTAACGTAACTTCATTTCAATGATGTATCTTTTGCTGGTTAACCGAAAAATCGGCTTATTTCGTGAAATAAAATTTTCTGTTTCCTTCACAACAGATCAGTTCGATTTTTAGTTGAATGGAACTTATTCTGTGACCATAAACTTTTCAGCCCTGAAACTTATTATTGGCTCACCAAAGTTGTTTGTTCACATCATTGGGTCGAATATTTTTCTTCTTTCATCAATTGTTCTCATCATTACGGCCATTAGTCTTAAAAGTTTTAACCTCGATATTTCGAGAATGTCATCATCTACATCGTCATCATGTATATTCTTGTACCAAACATTAGATTTCATTATGCACTATAACATAATATGGATAATAATATGCATACCGAATGAAGTTCAAATTAATTCATTTAGCAAGGAATATCTTTCTAAAAAATTATGAGATTTGTGTTTTCTCAACTATTTACTTTTATTAGAGTAAATTAATCAAATAAATGTATTAGATCTGACAATAGGAGTAATCCAATGCCCTACGGTTAACCATCAAAAGTTACATCAGCTGGATTAAGTTTCATGAAAAAATCTGGTCACACAAATGCACAAAAAGCGATTGAAGTTTCAGATTTGATGCCGATTTTCTCGAAAACTGTGGATCAGAGAATCGTACGTTTAAATCGTACTAATTGACTCAGTTTTTATGTCACTACAATCCAACAGGGTTTAAATCTTAAAGGAAATAATTTTTATCCGTTTTTGACCATTTGTCGATTAGTGCATACATTAGTGCATGAAAATGTGTTGATTGGGTCTTTTCAGTAACAAACGAAAATTAGTTTCATCTTCTCCAGTTTCTTCTTCTTTAGAAAAAATCTTTTCCATAATTGAATAGAAAACGAAATGCGAACATTGAACTCTGTTTTATTGTAAACTATCGATCAGAGAAATCTTCAGAATTTACTTGAACTGGCTAAAACTTAAACCTAAAATTAGCTTGAACTTAATTTGCCTGTTTAGGTATTAGCTGTAAAGAGGTTTGCTCAATTTAAACGAACCCATGTTTACCAATGTCAATGAAAAATAATTTCAGCTCTAACTGTGACCATCACTTGAAGTCATCATCATCACCAGCAAAAATCCAAGTAATCTGTCACAGTAATAGAAAAAGTTATTATAATAAGTGAATTTTCTGGTTGGGTCATAAAAATTCAAATCAGAAAATTAGTTTGATTAGAAGCATCTTCAACCACCACTGCACGAAAATTCATAGCTCGAAAAGCAATTCCAGTTACTACTTTATGTGTCGGATTGAGCTATAAATTTGTATTTGCAAGCAAAACCTTGATAAATATGTTCCTTTTAAATTTAAGCTTCGGTTTAGTTTGTAGGGAATTAAAAACTACGTTCAATTGTGAGATTTAAAGGTTTCTCTGATCGATAATTTTCGAGCAAATAGAGTCCGCAGTTGAAATTTCGATCGCCTTTTGTACATTTGTGTGACCAGATTTTTCATGCAACTTAATCTCACTTATGTAACTTTTGATTGTTAGCAACTAAATGAACTTATCTTGTGAAATAAAATTTTCTGGTTCTTTTAAAACAGATCAGTTCGATTTTCAGTTAAACCGTGAAGCTTGATGTAGATGTAGTAGATTTTATTCATGTAATGTCATAGCGCATAATATAACCTAATCTTTGGTCTGAGAATGATGATTGTAGATGATGCCATTCTTGAAATATTGAGGATCAAAGATTCACAGGTAATGGGCAAAAACAAGCGATCTGTTGATGAATCCAACAAATTATTCAATGCATAATGTGTACAAAGTTAACCAGAAAATTTTACTGCCTTGGACATCGTTACCGGTTATTTAATTTACAAAATATTAGTTCATCCTCGAGTAAAATTGTCACAATCTAAAGCCTTGATCTCATCCCTTATCTGGCTTTATAATCCATTGCCTATGATCATCTCAACTCGTGGTTCAGCTGATACTTTGATCACATTCCTGGTTCTTGGAACAATTTATTTCATTCTCTCTGGTCAATATATATACTCTGGTCTACTTTATGGACTTGCCATCCATTGTAAAATTTATCCCATAATATATAGTCTTCCTATTTACTTATTTTTGTCTGGGTCAACAACTAGACTCTTTTCCAGTCAAATTTTATCACCTTTCAACCGAGCCAAATTAACCTTTTTCTTCTCATCTTTTACAACCCTTGCGTTGATTACATATGGTTATTATCTAAGGTATGGTCATCTTTATTTGAAAGAGGCTTGGCTCTATCATATAAACCGAAAAGATGACGCTCACAACTTTTCTCCGTATTTTTATGCCTACAAAACAATCCGTGATCAGTCAATTCTTCGACTCCAGGAGTCGGACTCCTATCATACATGATGTATGTGGCATTTATCTCTCAAGTCATGTAAATTAGGATAAGATGATTGATTGTAGAATTTTAACAACTGAATCCAATAATTTCGTTTTTTGTCAAAAAGTCGAATAGGTTGCTGTTTTGATAAAATTTTCCTTCGTCGCTACCAGCCATGAATTAAAATGCTTTAAGGAAGTTTCCATTTTATGTTTTGCGTTAAATACAGTTTCATCTTGAGTCTTTATTTTTCTAATCAGTCTTTATTATTGTGTAGAAGCCAAGATCAGGATATCAGCTTTTATTTTATGCGAAACCTTTTGCTATTTTCATGATATGCATGGTAATTCTCAATTCCTCTACCTAAAAAATAACACTCTATTGAATCATCAACCGATTGATTCACTTTGCAAACAATTCCAATTCTCATTTCATAGCAAATATATATACAGCATCTATTTTGCTCTTTTCATATAACCTAGTTTGTTTTTTAAACTAAAATAACTTTTAACACAGGTGAATATTGATTCAGCCCCTTGAATGGAAAATTTGGCATGTAATAGTATTTTTATTCCAGATATAAATAAATGATAGCAAGTAAATAAAATTAAGTATTTGTACAGATGAAAGCACATTATAAAAGACATTCAAATTGGAGAAAAGGTATCAGTTTGATTCTCAAGCACATAAATTTATTTTATTTCAGTTCAAGAGAAATTATATAGATAAAGTTAGAATGGAATCAACAAAAATTGTATCGCTCTGCTTCTTTATTACTTTCATTGTTTTTTTCGGCCTGGTTGGTGCTCAAAGCAATGATAAGTATAAAAATTTCCTTGGATCTTTTTTCGGTAATCCATCGGGCCAACTGAGCATCTAAGGAAGAAATTTTGGTATCCTTGCTTTGATTTCTGTCGATGGTATTTGGTCAATGTAATAGAATGTGTATCCTAAAAATAAAATAATGTTAAATTAAATCAAATAATAATTTGTCTGGTTCATTTAAATTAAATAACGGCTTGAGATAAAATTTTGAGGTCTCATCAAGCTTAACCATGAGAACCCCACTTAGTCGCAATCTTCAGACAGATAATATAATACATGTATATACAAACTTACTATAGACTATAAAAACTTTTCCTTTAAACTTCTTTTACAGGTTGCTCGCTTTTTATTATTTCAACCAACAGGTTATTAGACTGTTAGGGAAAGGCTATTCATAATGTAAAGTTAGAATCAGTTATTTTTTCCACTCTAATCAAGCTGTTAATAGAGACTGATGAGAAAAAATGAATTAGACTCAAGAGGAAACGAAAATCATAAAATGCAAACTTTTCTTATGTGTTTTTTTACCATTAATTACGGCTTGAAGTCATTGGATAAAAAGTGAATTAAAACTTAACTTATGTTTGCTCTGTGTAAGAATGGTTGTCGAAATGACACTTTTTCGTCAATTTGTTTTTGATTTTGTCTCATTCATTAGAATTTTAAATTTTGACAATCAACATTTCCTTTTTTTATTGTTGTCGAATTAAAATGTAACTAATATAATTCAATGACAAAAACATAAACGTTTCCTTTATACTTGTTTCATTTGTTTATACATTTAAATTCATTGAAAAATCAACTTTATCATCAACTTTTCTCTGAAAATCTTTTCCAGTCAATTTGCTTACACCATTCAACCTTTAATTTGAAAGTTACAATATTGATAATGATACAGTAAAAACTTAAATATGACTGAAAGTTCCAGGTGAGATTCGCAAATATCTTTGATTCCAGGCCCGCTTTGCTCACAATGCTTCAACACATGATTTTTTGGAAGACAAATAAAATCTAAAAGATAGATTCTTGTAATTTATTAAATTTGTGTGATATGACATGATTTTGTATGAAACTGCTTAGGATGAAATGTTCATTAAAATGCCAATAACTGACGAAGTGTTTATGTAACAACGACGAAACTTGACCAGTACGATTTTTTGACCTTGAAAATTATGATGCACCCATTATTTTGACCTGTAATATCGTTAGGAGCGATTTCCGTAAATGATCTTGAATGACATTGAAATAAAACAAAAAAGTATTCGCGAAATTCGCATACTACTTTTTCAAGTCTATAGCTCAGTCACAGGCCGAGTAATAAGTTTTCGACATGGGTAAAATTTGCTGAAATGTCCTGTATAAAAAGCCAATGAATTTTTAGTTTTGACACCGATTGTATCGAAATCTATCGATCAGAAAAACTTTTAAATCACACAAATGAATGTAGTTTTTATTACAAACCAAAAGAGTGAAAATATTAAAGGAAATAATTTTTATCCGTTTTTGACCATTAGTGCATACAACAGTGCATGAAAATATGTTGATTTTGTCTCTTCAGTAACAAACGAAAATTAGTTTCATCTTCTCCAGTTTCTTCTTCTTTCGAATAAATCTCGTAGGTATTCGCACACAGGCGAAATTTTATTTTATTTGATTATGATATTGAATATGCAATTCAGAATGAAATATTGCCAAAAAAATTTTTGCTTGTGAGTGAATACCTATGAGTGAATCATTGATGTTAAAACTTGAAAAATTACGAGAATCTATGATTATATTCACTATGGCGTTATGCACTTTGAAAAGCAATGATCAAATTTCGAATTAGAAAAGGACAATTGCGTTCTCAAGTTTCTACGGTAACCAACTATTTCCATCATAAATAACAGAATTATACACTTTTTATCCGATTCTAATCGTACCACTACCCTCTCCTTGTTAGACCAAACATTAGATTACATTAAATGTATGGACTAAAATATAAACTATAAACTTATCAAGTCTTAATTCTCAACTCAATTTTTCGAGGTTCTACCAGCAAATTTTGTCTTTGAAATTGCTTTAAATTTATTTGCAAGTTTAACCAGAAAATTGGTTTATTTATTCACAGAATAAGTTCCATTTAACTATAAATCGAACTGATCTGTTGTGAAGGAAACAGAAAATTTTATTTCATTTAATGGTTAAACATAAAAAGTGAAAAAATCTACTTCCATAATTGTACCAAAAGCGATCGAAGTTTCAAATTCGAACTCGCTTTTCTCGAAAATTGATCTGTGGATCAGAGAAAGTTTTAAATCGCACTAATTGACTCAGTTTTTCTATCTACATCTACACAATATATAAAGTCAATGTATCAAATTTTTGTGTCAAGATTGTGGCCAAACTGTGCGGGTTCTAAGAAAAAAAATTACACAGCATGAAAGCCCGAATTCAACTACATCCACGAAAAATAGGAAACCTCACCTCAGAATTCAGATCTCTGAGAAATTCATGAAAATACAGGCTGGGGGAAAAACTGTAGAATCCGTATTCAATAACATTGAGTGAGGGGGAAAAATTTTTTGTTATTCAGGTTTATGGTTCATTGTTAGACCAGGATTTTATGTAAAACTTTTGTTTTTTGAGTAAAGAGTAAAGAGATGACCGGCTTTTTCCCTCCACCTTTTTTGCCGTCTTTTCACGGTCTTTTAACCGTATTGTCCACCACCAATTCTAACACATCCGCCAGATCAACCAAATCAAACATCACTTTTTGTCCACCAAATTGTCCAACACTTTCATTCGCTGCTTTAGAGTGGCTTTTTTCGAGCCCATTTTCAAACAATTTTTTATAAGATTGTCCACAACCCATCTAACACATCCACTATTAATCACCATCGTATCTTAAAAATTCGGTGGATTTGGGTGGTGGATAATCTTATAAAAAAATTGTTTGAAAAGCGGCGAATGAAAGTGTTGAACAATTTGGTGGACAAAAAGTGATGTTTGATTTGGTTGACCTGGCGGATGTGTTAGATTTGGTGGTGGAAAATACCTTGAAAAGAAGCTTAGCACAGTTAGCATGGGTGGGTAAAAGAAACTTGCTATCAGCCATGATCGCAGCAGTTTCTTGTTTCTATAAACCAACAGTCTAAATTTGAAAGAAATCAATTTTTACCAGTTTTTGCCATTTGTGCATAAATGTTATAATTGTGTAATTGTGTCTTTTTATAATAGTATCAACCAAAAATTGAGGAAAGTTTTCATTACATTGACTTGAATTGGCCGCCATTCATGGAGTTTGCTCCAACTCTGAGTTCTGAGTCGAGAGAATCAAATTATCGTTAATGCAGTTTCTCTGTTATCTGTTTTTATCCTTTACCTTGAACCAGAAGAGAATAGGAAATATTTCTGTCAGGGATTGAGAGAACCAAAGAGCTATCTGGAGTTGGTTAGAGGAATGTTTCAACTCCAAACAAGTCCATTAAAGGTCATCTGTGATAGAAAAGAACAATTTAAAGTACAGTTTGAGTGATTGTTTTTAATTCAACCAAAAGGGATCCAATCCAAAGTAAATTATTTAATTATAAACCAGTGGTCGTCAAATCAAACATAATAACAGTTAATATTTCTAAATTTATATTCACTTCAACATCTACCCTGTTGAGATCAACCGTATAACCTGTAATGGTACAAACAGATATCAAGGAATAAACTCTTTGAATTTCTGTGTTATTAATTTATTGTCAACTCTCTATTCAAAACCATCAATATTGTAATTACTCAGTGCTTTTTACATAACCGTCATTTCATCTAACTGACAACCAAAGTGATCCTGTGAATATATGACTCTCGATTCAGTGTGGAACCATAAATCGTCGAATTGATATAACACACAATTGTTGGTTCAATTGGTTAATCAAATGGGTGAAAATACGGATACAGTTAATATCCAGGATAACTCAAAGCCATCCTTTTTTGGTGTTAGATCTTACATTCACCATTTCTATGAGCCAGTAACAGATGGGTTTAAAAGTGATTCTGATGAATCTGACGAATCAAGGTAAGAATAAATTAATTAATTGTCTAAAATTAAGAAATAAATCAAAACAAAAATGGAAACAAAACACTTTCTCTTAAACCTAAAAACCTAAAACCAAGAAAATAACCTGTTAACCGTCATCTGGTTATTTATTCATAGGTCAACCTTTTGTGGCCAATTAGATAGCTTTACTTTTATTTTGAATTTTAACCAGAAGGGAAAATCTAAAAGCCTGAAAATCTTCTGATCTCAACTGAACATCTTCAAGACCTATTAACTTTTAAACCTTTTAGATTATTAACAGTGTAATTTGAATTATTTAATCTTGTATAATGTTAGCTAAAATACCAAATTAGCTTGTTACCCACTCAACTATGGGTATAGAAATAGCTCTATTCCAGTGACTACTGCCTTTATTTTTGGTTATCCTTTTTTAATGTGATCTTTTCAACAATTAATATTTATCATCTGAATGTAAAGGTAAGTTCAGTGAAAAGGTAATGATTACAGTGAATAACAAATGTTGAACGGAAACGTTAAAATCGATAAGTAAGAGAGTTGAAAGAAAGAATGATGTAAAAGGGTTACACTGGAACACCTACGCTTTTATTTCTTTACATTATTTATCTTTCCTCCTTTTTAACTCTCATATTATTCTGATCTTCATAATCATCTTGATCTCAATTGTTAAGCTACAGAAAGTGAACATGTTTACATCCGAATAGTTGTGAATTTGGTTCAATTTGTTGAGCTCTGCCTACAAAAGCTGACAGCTTGCTATACAATCGTAAACAACTTCACCTTTAAACTTTCACTAGTCTTGACGGTTTCTCGTTTCTATTCATCTCTGATTCTTAATGTATTTTGATGCCATGAATTTATTGACTATTAATTGATTTTTTTTCTTCTATTCAATTTCAACAGATACCTGATTGCTCCCAAGAAGCACAGAAGAGCACCCAAAATTTGGAAATTTGCTTTCTGGTTTGGTGAGTACAATGGTCAAGTCTAACCTATCACACTTCAAATGTTTATCGAGCTCATTTTGATCGAGATTGGATTTTTATTTTCATTTTAATTGCTTCAGAAATAACCAGTAGTTAAAATTTAGCTATCAGAATTCAATTAACAGGACAGATATTTGGATTCTTCCGAGCAACTGTAATATCAGTGTACAATCACAGACGAATGCTTATTGTAAGCCTATGAATTGATTTATTGGAAGTCATTGTTCATCTGGTCTCATCTCATGGGGTTTATTCAATTCAACGATATCTTTAGCGATGAGTTTCCAGTACAAACTTAATTCAATAACTAAAGGAAATATTGGACATATTGAATCATGCTGGTCGTTTTAGATGGGAATAATAATAGTTGACTTGTAAAAATTATTATAAACGTGATATATCAAGGACAGAATAGCTATTGAATTGTTTGGTTGATCTTGAAACTTACATTCAATGTCAAGATTGAGGCGATCAAATAAATGGTTATCAAAGTTAACATTATTACTATTATTACTAGATTAATATGAGAGTATGAAAAGTAAAAATCTCATGGAATCAGAATCAGCATGATAAATATAATTTATTGGTATGGATTTAACATTATCCAGGAGGTAAACACCATAACAACACTCACAAACCATTTGATTCTAACAGTTCTAACCTTTTGACCATAAAATTAACTAGTAGGTTGAAAAATTGATTTATCATAAATAATATAAGCTCCTATGAAGTGAAAATGGTTAGAAACCAATAACTTGTTGATCAGTGTGCAATGAGTGCTTTTAATGACTTCGAAAGACTTTTGTGATGTCGATTTTGACTATGGTACAGGTTTTAGATTTTGAGATTCATGAGATATTGTTAGGTGTTTAATTTATGTAATTAAAAAAGAGTTTGGATTGATTAATAATATTTCAGTCTTTCGATATTTCTGGAATGCTAAATAATTTTATATCTCTCAGATGGCGTTACCAATTGTATAACTTTGCTAGTTGCAAGTTGAAAGGGTAAAGAGCACTGAAGACTTTCCTATCTTGTAGATTTAATTAAAACCTACTCAGATTGAATCAAATGTAATTTATTTAACGTTCTTTAAATCGGTTCCAATTTAATCTAATTTTAATTGTTACTTATATTTGCTTCAATAAGTTGTTTAAAATGTGATTTCAAGTGTTTAAGAGATTAACACTTCAAATAGACAATTTCAATGGATTCGTTTTCTTCTCATATTATAATTTAATGTTTCTTTTTATGTGTTCAAGTTACAATTTTTATTAAATTTTTCTTTCCTTTTTCAGGTTTTATTCTGTTGATAACTGGCTCTTTTATACTCATCATTGCATATGGATATCCTAGAAAGCAAGTTGTCATTGCCCGAGAAGATGAGATGAGAATAATTGACCCCGTAGCTGCGGACTTTAACAAGAAACTTGAACTGGGCAAAATAGTTGGATTAGCAGTATTTTGCTGCGGCGGTTCTCTTTTGGCACTGACGCTTCTTCTTCCCAGTCTTGTCGGAGTCTCTTGTTTAGACGAAGAGGATGATGACGATGCTACTCCTTTCAAAGTAACTGTTTCCGAAGTAGTGCATGCTGGTGACCCTAAAAGTGATTCAAATGATTTGGATTCTCGGATTCCGGCTACTGAAAAGGTTACAAGTGTTCAACCATCTCGAGAAGAGGCCGAGTCAGTTGTTACAGAATCCGGGTTAACTCAGATGAAAGGTTGAATACTGTTAGGTGAACACATTTTTTAAGAAGGACAGAAAAAAAGAGAAAATTTTAAAAGCCAAAGTCAGTTGATTCAAGTTTTTACTCGTGGTCTTTTGCCTTTATCCTTTTTATTTTACCTTTGTTGATCAACACATCAAATCCTCATATCGACTTATATTTCCTGCTATTTTCATCATTTTGCTGTCACAACAAGAAAAGTATAAAATTTGCTCATGGAGTTTGAAGGTTTCGTTATGTTTAACCATTTTCAAGGTTCAGTTTTTCCTGATGGGTTCATGTAATCAAAGCTTTTTGATGTGTTGCATCAGTTGCTGTAAAATTACTCAGACAATTTTGAAACCTTTAAAATTGCAGTATTTTTTATTTGCTCGATTCATGGAATGTTGACCAAAAAGTTATCACTTTAATTGGATAAATTTTATTTGAATCTTCAAAAGCATGTTTGGAAATACCATGAATTAATGTAAAGTTCAACAAGCAAGCCTCGATCTCAAAAGTAATGGATTAGTAATTTATAAAGTCATTGTAATTTTACCTACCGACTTGAACTAACAAAGTTATCGGCCATAATATTTGGATTGGTCATTGTGATTGCAAGATGTCGAAAGTCAATTTTAAAGCTAACGAAATGCCTCGTTCACTTTGTAATATTAATACATCAATGTAAAAAAATTGAAGTTCAATCATTGTTAAGAAATGTCTGTTTAACATAACTTTCCAAGGGAATGAAAAATGTTTCTTGGTGTGGCAGTAAATTAACTTATTTGATAACAAACCCATCATTCCAATTTATATTGAATGCATTTGTTGAAATTTCCTGAAATCATCAATTTGATTTGATGCACAGTAATTTTTCTTGTATGATTATTGTTGAAAAATATTTCATTACAAAAAAACACCAGAGAATAATAAACAAAATCTGGTAAAAAATTATTATATCAACAAAGTATTTAATGTTTACTGAGTTGCAATTAAAAACATTTTTTGTTGTCTTAAACAATTTAATTACAATTTTTGTTAGTCTTATTTGGTAAAAGGACTTCAAAATTAAAGGCGAGTTTGAAATGTTGATTGACTTCATTTCCACTGTAAATTTTCAGCAAAAAACAATCAGCTTTCCTCAGTTGTCCTTAAATTATTGTACCATTAGTTTCCATTTTCACCAGAAAGAAACTCAATAACATTGGAAGACGTCAATAAACACTAAATTGAGTAGAAAAAAGAAACAATTAGTTAATTGTGAAATGCAGTATTTTTAGTACAAAAATAAAACAGATTGATTTGAGCAAATAATTTAAAAACTTAGCAATTAATTTTTCGAGAAATGAAGGTTTTATCAGTATAACTTTGATATTATTGGCAAAGATTCATTCTATTAATAATTTATTCGTGAACGTGAAAGTTCGATAATTATCTGTATGAAAATCGTACCGAATTAAAGCTTGATAAATCCTCTATTATCTGGAAACAAACTATCATCAATAGAATGAATTTTTTGGCAGAAACATGATCAGCAAATACTTACATTTTGTATAGTTTTCTTGATACAAAAAGAGATTATAAGGTATCTTAATTTTGTGTTAAAGGTGTCAAAGATGATTAATATAAAGTCCAGAGTAACCACAACATCTAAATCGCAATTGATCAATGACTGAACAAGCTGTGGCTAAATGGCAATCACGTAAATTAAAACATTCACAAACCAATACGTAAGTAAATATTGGAATCTCATTTTCACTTGGAGTTGAATAAGATTTAAGCAGATGAAGATCGTGTCGTTTGAAAAAGATCAAACGACGAAGGCCAATTGACATAGGAAGCTGTTTGTACAATATTGTGGCTCCTGTTAAACAACACAAATAGATAAACACAATTAGTAAATTAAAGTAAAATCAACTGAAGAATAAAAAAGCTTAAAGAAACACAAAAATTGAAAAGATGCACCCAAAGAGACAAATTAGTCACATCATCTGTTTCTTTCAACCAATCGCATTTCGATTAAGATTAAGCGGTTAATACGAATCGTGATTACAATGACAATAAAGATAATGTTTCAATGATTACTTATCCTACAGCAATATAATAACAATAAAAATAATCTCAACTACATAGTAAAAATAATAATGATTTGACCGAACCTCAAGGTGTTAGATGTTACCTGCACTTCCATCTTTTTTATTAAACCTTTCTGGCTACTTGTTTATACCTTATAATGTTCATATATTAACATCTTATCAGCCGATTAAATTGGATTATCATTGTTATTAATGGCCATTATTATTGAATTAAATAAGGAGATGAAACGTTAGACATTAAACCTTGTAATATAGTTAATTGAGTTGTAATGGTATTAATTTTACATGATTTTCCCAGCAAAATAAACCTTTTTTCAAAATTAATTTCCAACGGTTACCTATTATTATAATTGAAGGTAAATTATTTTAAAATATCATTTGGTTATTACAAGATTAAAGGATGACATCAAAGACAATTTTGTGAAACTGAAAAACGATTAACTCTTCAATATTTGATTACGATAAAGCTCAATTTAAAAAATGAATTACACTTTGAAATGATCTGTTGCATTGAAAAGTGTATCTTAAAGTCAAACATATCATTGAACCTTTATTTGAATCGTCTTGATATTTCATTGATTTTTTGGACAGTAAACCCACAGCAATTAGTCCAATCTAATCAAACTGTTAGTTTGTCACAACTCTTTATTGGTCACTGAGTATTGATCAAATCAATCGATTTCAAGTTTTCACTTTCATTAACCAATGTTAGAGCCTGCGGTTATTTTTCTTGTCATTTTGTGATTATTATTGTTGATATCAAGATACTTCTCAATATGATAATCATGATGAAGATAATTCTTAAAGTAAATAGCAATGTAATCTTGACTAGTGTTTCTTGATGAAACCCTGAAACATGACTTGTTACCTGATGCATTGCGCCATTTACAGAATTAGGTTTACTCAACAATTAAGAATCATCAGTTTTTACGATTATCCTGAGACTCAGTTTATAGTATGGATAGCAATCTCTAAGGTAAACTTTAACTTACTCAGCATTGGATTAAATGTGTGAGATGAAAATGGTTAAATATTAATGTCAACTGGAAGCAACATGGTTAATCATTGTAACATGATTATTATTGTTACCAATGGATCAATAAATTGCTAGACAATTGTTAACTCATCTTACAATTTGAAAATGTCAACGAGTCAAGAAGGACAAATTGAATTTGAAGCTTGTAATGTTGATTACAATTTACGGTGCAAAAAAGAGGTGAAGTAGCTGATTATTGTATTATCATGTTATACCATTCAAATGCTATTAATCATGAAATAATCTACCTTTTTTAATATATTCAATATCAACCAGAATTGATAAAAAAATTGGCTAAAAGATTAATATTTTTGTTTTCATAGCCACCATAATGATATTAATCAACAAAGTGTAACCATCAACAATGAACATTTAATGGTTTGAATCATTGTAATCAAATAATATTTTTTTACTGTTTAGCTATTAATTCATAGAAGCTTCATTATGAACAAATCCATCCATTTTTTACCAAAGCAAAATGTAATTCATGAATTATAACCATTTGCTTCATTGTAACCAATACTGCATATAAACTGGTTATTTCATTTTCAAGTAATCATCAATTATTGTAATGGTTAGTGACATAATTACATTATAATTATCGATAGAAGAGTAATGATTAAAGGTTAATTAGATCGATGCTTACCATTTATTTAAGCTATAGGGACAAGGAAAGTGTCAGCTGTTTGTCAACCCGATTTGTAATGATGGACTGATGATTAAAACTAGATTAAACTTTAAACATTGACACAAGGTGAAAGACAAAATCTAATGGTTGGATAAAATCAATTTTCAGGATAAATCATCAATATAAGGACAATTGACAGTTGATTAATCGTTAACCAATGGAAATATAACAATAGCCAAATGTATGGCTTTTTCACACAGCATCGGAAAGAAACCAGAAAAATACTGATTTAAGGTGGTTCCAATTGTTTCACTTTTTTTCATGATAAATAAATGGCACAAGACAAATTGTTAACAATTGATAATGGTCAATAGTTAAAAACAATTGTTGGACAAACAACCGTTAACCGGTACAAGAGGAAGGAGAAAATATTTAAAGGTAATCCTTGGAGTTACAAAGGTTGTATTAAATTATATCAAATTGTATTTCTTCCCACAACTAATGGTTATACAAAGCATCATCTATAATCATCATTGTTGTATTCCTCCTCCATACAATCATTTAATTAACGAATTGAAACCAGAAAAAAAGACAATTCAATTTGCACTTCAACAAAAGCATCAAAGTTGAACCAATGAAAACAGCTGATTCTGGTGCAACCCAATTTTGATGAAACGATTAATCGTTTTACATCAATTAATCAATTCAAAATAATAAACATTTCTTTAAAATTATCCATAAATTTTGAATGTTCAATAAGATAATGTTGATATTATTTCCAACGCTTCAGGGAATTTGAATGAATAGTTGATTCATTTCCTATCATCTATTCAAAAAGTTGAAACATTTGAACAAAAAAGATGCAAAAAACAAGCAATAACAATGAAGATTCCTTGAGTATATTTCAACTTTCATTTTATCATCAACAAAATTCCCATTCATGAAAAAATGGAAACATTTGATGAAATGTAATTTATCAATGAAATTGATAACAAAGTCTAATCTTTAAAATAAGGTAAAAGTAATGAAGATTTGACCGATTTTCATTCAAATTGTAAAGCAAATTAAACAGCCTTTCTTTGGCTAACATTAACAATGTAAATATTGCACATCAAGTGAAAGTAAATCAATCGCCTTTACAGATCAGTGAAACTAATTAACTTGATTCTTGCACTAAAATTTAGCCTAATTCAGCCAAATCAACTGTATTATCACCTTCATATAATCATCTTGCTTGACTACCAAATCCTTTACCAAAACTAAATTAAAATAAACTGTTCAAGTGTAAGTTAATAGCAAACCAGAACACACCCAATCATTATTAACAGTTAATAGTGGAAACATTGTATTTAGAGTGTTGAGATCAAATTGTAAAGCAATGATTTAAGACTAAAGGTTAATCAAATTTTACGCAAAATATTTCAATTGTTATTCAGAATGTTGAACCAAAACAGACCAGATTTTTATCGATTATCAATTATAATTGTTTCTCAATTTAGTTGAATCAATCAAAAGGTTGAGCTAATTGAACTGATAGTGAACAAATACAAAGCTTATTGATTGACTTGAAATCAACTGGAAGATGAAGAGTCAAGTAAATCATTATGTATAATCAACAATCGGATTGTGTAAATGAAGTCATTCCTTGAATCATTAAAGGTTATCAAAATGAACATTTTTTTGCCATAATAACGTTTTTCCGGCGGATAATCAGACAATTTGAATATTGTTGCAATCAAAAAAGGAGGAAATTGTGAATCTAAAATTCAGATTAAGAAGCAAAATGACAGATTTAAAAGAGTAACAACAATCAACTTGATCATATCATCATAGTTGCTTATGATATTGCACAGTTTATGATAATGAACATTTCATTTTCAAGCTCATTATAACCATCAACAGATCACCATAATCATCATGTTAATATATACAGAATATTGATTAAATGGCAGAAACAAATACTTCAACTGATATGGTGAAGAAGGAAAAAACGCTATTAAAGGGTTAAATTGACAGTGACTTGTCAGGTAAATCTGGTATCAACATTGATATAATCCTGCAACTTTGATAGCAAATGATTGATAAGTTTCATCTTGAAAAAAAGGTGAAAATAATCAGTTAATTGAGAGTGAAATGATGATAATCTTAGGTTAAGAGCACAGGCAATTACAAGGTTTTCAATGGGAAAAAAGTGTTATTAAAATGGACTAAAGCTATTTAGAACGATGAAAATGGTAAAAGTATTCATTGGTTGAGTTTTTATTTTCCATGTACAAGGAAAATGCTTTCAATGAATCAATGGGATACGCAGTTATTATCAACATTTTTACTTCTGAAATTTCCTTCAATAATGTTCAACTAGATGAAGAACAACTTGATGGTTTTAGAACTTATGTTATTTTTGATGAAAAAATTCGAATTTAAACATGAAATTTGCCTCGATCGAAAGCTCAATGTCAATAAATAAATGAGCAAAATTTAAACTTCTAATAATTATATTTATTAAATTACCGGGCGTTTTTTCATTTTACGCCTGTTTGCGGGCACAGTTAATGCTGCAGATCTCGGACTTGACCCATGATCTTCAGAAGGTTAAAGAACCATGTGTTCGAACGCTCAAGGTCATTCAAGGTCAATCTTTTATTTAACCTCTAATTTACCTGGAGGTCATTTTCTAAGAGTAAAAAAATTTCAAATCAGTGAGTGTTGCTAATATGTTCATAACTCATGCTGGCCAAAGGATATGAGTGTTTGCATATCATTAAGTTGACCAATTCGTAAATAATTCGGTAACCTTTCCAATTGCGAGTTATGAATATCAAATAGTGCAAATGTTTAACACTTCAAGTTTATTCTTGAGAAAGTGAAGAAGCTTGGAGGAAATCAGTTTAAAACAACTTAAAAAATCAAAGCCCACAATGAAAGAGCTGACAATCGTGAACATGCTTACCCATTGGGGATCAATAAGTTTGCTGATTTGGTAAGTTCATTATTCAGTAATAGACGTTTAACATATTTTTTGTTGTTATACACCATTACATAGACCTTTGAGGAATTCATAGCAGCTTATCTTGGTTACAAAAAGAGTATACTTATCCACAATGTAAACAAAACTGTTCAAATTCCAGCCTCAGTTGACTGGCGAACCAGAGGAATTGTTGCCGAAGTTAAAGATCAAGCTTCTTGCTGAGCCTTTTCAGCCATAGCTGCCCTTGAATCAGCAAATGCACAAAAAACTGGTTAATTAGTTGAGCTTCCCGAGGAAAATTTGATTGAATGCTCTTGGAATTACGGTAATAAGGGATGTAATGGCGGTCTTATGTACGATGCATTTAATTATATTAAAGCTAACAAAGGTATTGATACCTAAAAATCTTATCCATACACTTCTGGTCCAGGAGATGACGGTCGAAGATGCGAATACTCGAGTGCAAACGCTCAAGGTCATTCAAGGTCAATCTTTTATTTGACCTCTAATTTACCTTTGGAGGGCATTTTCTAAAAGTAAAAAAATTTTCAAATCTATGAGTGTTAATAAGATGTTCATAACTCATGAACTTTTTTTTCTGCTTTACTGACCATTTAAGTCTCTCATCAGCTTTTCCTGAGATTCAGGGTTGAGTTCTAAAAGTTTTGTCTATTCTAAAAAGCCGTCTAACAGAAAGATAGACAGTTTGAATGCTGAGAAATTTGACAGAAAAATATCAAAACGGTATTAATATTATGGATGGATGCTGACACAGTTGGAAGGATGAAGTAAACCTAAAGCAAAACCATTTCCAGGTTTTTATGGTTTGCAAAGATACAAACCAAAATAGGTTAACAGTGTAAACGTATAAATGAAGATTATGAAAGTGGTGAAGATAATAACAATAAAAATATTGATAATCATCAAGGTAATGGTCAAGTTATGTGAGCTAAATTGGCCTTTCCATTTGCTGTTGCATTCAACTCAAAACTAGTTAAATATTCAATTTTTAATAAGCCTTGATGGGCGTTGGAAATATTATTAATACTAAATAATAATCAAGATTATCAGTGATATTAATGAATCTAATGATGATCATTTTTAGGTTTGCAAGGCTTTTTGATTTTATTACATTTAGGTGCTATTTTAACAAATGAAACGACATTTATTAGTTAACCATTGAAACTGTGTAAGGAAAGTTCAATCATTTTGATGACCTTTTAGTGAATTAGTGATTAACTAACAAACATTGCGTGTTATCATCAAGTATCAGGTTAGATTGAACGAAGGTAATCAGAAAATAATGTTTCATGATTACCTGGTTGTGTTGCTCAGTTTTTGGGTTGCACATTACATATGGTTCCACTTGGTTAAGAGTTGAAGGTAAAACCCAAAGTAAAGCTGTTATCATGAAAATATGGCAAAAATTGTCTTCCATCTTTTAGTGTTAACTATTTCAATCAATTGATCAAAACAGATTTTCACAATTAAAGCAAAATCTCATTTAACCCAAATTTCATTTTCAACATTTCAGTTTAGTCATTACATTTTCTGGTTTATTTCAATTTCAACCTAAACCAAAATAAAAACATAAAATCGATGAATTTTTAAGAATTTGACCTTTTCATGAGCAAAATTAAATTATTCATTATTTTGACCTTTAACTTGATGCTAATTGGCTTACAATGAGCGATAATTTGATAACCTTTCACTGAACATTTCGTTGGAGGTTTTTTGTCAACCCATTGACAGTTGCAATTTGATTATAAACCCAAAAAAAAAGTAAACGAATCTGAATGTCAACAGAGATTTTGGGTTCTTTTCTGGTTGATAATACAAAGAATTGGGTAACTTTTAAATACAAAATGATAATAAAAAGCAGTGACAGTGAACAATGAATGATAATGATATTAATTTAATCAAATATAACTTACTGAACAGTTGAAAGCTTGTTGACTCTTGCTGAATATCTGATTGGTAGCATTCAATTTATCTGTAATCATATTTTTATTACCATCTCTATTATTATCATCATTATTATTATTTTCATTGTTATCATTGAACGTGATTGTGGACTGATGCAGTTATAAGGTCAGAGTTATAAGAAAAGAGTATAAAAAAGTGAACCCAAAAAGAGACAGAAAGATGTAATAGATAGAGATGAAAATAGTAGAAACAAGATGATAAAAAGAGAGAGAGAAATGATGGAAATAATGAAAACCCTGAAGATGATAAAGATGGTGAAGATAAACAAGATGATCAAGATGATGATCCTAAAGTAGACAATAACATTGCGAGGCAAAAAATACTGATGAAACTAGGCCAACTCCATCAACTGAATGTTTCATAGTCTTTTGTGATTCCTTATTTCCTATCTTTGTATTTTTACTTGCCTTTCCCATAAGATGTACATTATTAACTTTGTCCTGTTATTATGCCTTTGTCCAAGTCTCCTTTGGCCTTTAACAATTCACTTGGTCAACAAGGTTAAACCCTTTTAGGTTAAAGTTGAACATTTTCATTTCATATCAACAGCAATGACAAGACACTCCAATTTCAACTCCCAATCCTAATCATGCTTAAAATTCATTCCCAGTTAAATTATCATTCTTGAGCTTTTTTTGCTTCATATTGTAACCAGAAAAAAAGTCTTCCCTTCTTCAATGGGTAAAACTGGTTATGGAAACAAACTGGGTTAGTAAATGATAAATGTTATCATGCCAAATGCTTCATTGAACCTCACTTTCAATTCAATTCTGGATTTTACAATATTCTTGTTTCGCCAACGACAAGGGTTGATGAAAAAGAAGCAACAAAAAATGAGAAAAAAACAGTTCTTTATCTTCCCAAATGATTTTCACTTGAGATTCAAGTTTGAAGTGACTATTAAATTGTCAACTTTTTTTAACCATTACAAGGATGGCAATTTAACAATCAATTGTCGTTGAAGCCTTCATTGTTAACAATTAAAAGTGGAAAGCGATTATTTAGAGTCTTTAATCAAATGGTTACTCAAAGTCAAAGTGTATAATAACAGACTTGACGATCATTTTTTATAATAACTGTGAATAACAAATGATTGTAACTAGCAATTGTAACAATTTTCAACCTTGTTTCAATTGTAATAACAATTTAAGGCGATTATTTGTTGAAGATTAATCGATTGGATTATTGTAACTGTTTTAACAAGGATTTTTGGGAATTAAAATGCTTCCCAATCCAAATCTGGAGGATCAAATTAAAAGTGATTTAAATCTTTCCATTTGACTATATTTCAACTGTTATTAAACAGCTATTAGATAATTGAAGATAATTTCATTAGTAAATGATGTGAATTGTTGACTAACAAATGTGTCAATGTTTCCAGATGATTGATTTGTTGAGTCTAATTTGATAACATTACAGTAATAACGAGTTTTATTTACTGTAAATAAAGCTAACAAGGGAAGTGCCTTTGCTGGTACGATCATTTTCAATTTTTTTCGGGCTTATATTGTAGAGGGCAAAAAATAATTAGACACGTATTTTTGCTTTTGTTTCGCTAGTGCGCGGTTATTGAAATTTAAGCACTTTTAAGCGAGGATATTGCATTGTAATCTATTGGAGTTACTGAAAATTGATTTACAATTTTCAGTAAGATATTTTCATTTTCTGCTTTTCATCTGTTTTATGTACTTTTCAATGGCTGCAGTGCATTACTATCTTTAATAAAAAGTGCTTAAATTTCAATAACCGCGCACTAGCGAAACAAAAGCAAAAATACGTGTCTAATTATTTTTTGCCCTCTACAATATAAGCCCGAAAAAAATTGAAAATGATCGTACCAGCAAAGGCACTTCCCTTGTAAGATGTTTTCATCTTCATCCTCATCATCATCATAAAGATGAGTTACAATCTTATTGTATTATGTCAACTTGAAGTAACTCTGATGTACTTGAAGCAACCATTAACCCTTTGTACAAAGACAATCATGTTCATCCATTATTTTAATAAAAATGAATTCAACATTTTCGTTGATAAAAGATGAAACAAAAAATATCAACAAAATTGTTGAACCACTCAATGATCAAAATATACTAAAAGTGAAGTATTAATAAAACAATATTTAAAATGTTAAATTCAAACAATTTTAGGTTAAAATTTGGGTAAAAAGTAGAAGCAGATTGAAGCATTTTGCATTTTAAGGTGTTTCCGATGAAAAATTTATTGAGATTGAATCCGATTCATTGTCAATAAATTGTGACGTTTTGTGACGTCACAGTGACATCACAATGGATTTTTCCGGTGAAATGTTGATTGGATTCACTTCCGGTGACTTTTTTGACCTGGGAATGTTTTTTTCAGCTTTTAGATCATTTTTAGAACAAATTAAGTCCAAAAATGTCGATGTAAATTGATCTGAATCGACTTTTTTGGATCCAGATAACTCGATCCATTTTTCATCGGAAACACCCTTAATCAAATCTGGTTCTTTAGGTACTGATTGAAATGAAGTGAAAACACATCAATTTAGTGTTTCTTATTTCGTTCAGAATCGATAAAAAATCTGGTTCCACTTTTCTGGTTTAATGTTATCAGTGTAAAGATTATGCTGTAAAAGTGTTCAACATCAGCAATGACTAGTTTAAATTGAATTGTTACAAAAAGCAATCTTGAAATACATTAAGCTTTGGCCTAATATTTTCACCATCTTTACCAGTTTTCAGGGTAAAAATGGTTATCTAATAACAATTGAATTAACATCTATTCGGTGAATTGAAATGCTTCTCAACAAATTTAGAGTTGATCAAATTTTTAAAATCCAAAGACTTTGAGGAAAAAATGAGAAACCAGAAAATGGTAAATCTCATTGAAATCTTAAACCAGTTTAAATTGATTAAATTTTAAGTTAATTAGCTTTTTTACTTCATTAATTGCATGCACATTGTAATGAATCTTTTAAAGGAAAGTTTATAATTAATCGTTGAGCAGTTTTGTTGTTAATCATTTGTTTAATTTTGGGCTAAAATCACAAAAGCTTGTTTCCAATCCTTTCAAATGAGTTTTGCATGATTGACTTTCAATGAAATTGATTGATAATGATAACTTGAATTGTTCAAATTGTTTTATCAAAAAAGTCAGCAAAAAAGTCAAAGGTTTGAATCAACATTTTATCATTTGATTGAATGGTTCCTAACAAAACGCAAAGCAACTACCAAAAGTTGGCTAAACCTCAAACCAAGATTGTAAGATAGCTCATGGATGATAAATTTTTAGGTCACATTGCATTTAATCCTCTTCAAGCATAATCTCTTAATCCTCATCATTTAATTATCATCAGTAACAATAACCATTTTAATTAGTCCGAAATGATCAGTAATGCAATCACGTTTACCCATTATTTAACCTTTTAATTCAATGTATTCCTTTGGTCAGTCAGAGTTCAATTAAACTAAAGAGTAACCTGTTAATGGAATAGTCTTGATTACAGAATCCAATGCTTTTAAGAAACTTTGGAATTGAGGAAATTCTTGAAATGATGAAAAAGATTCTATTCATTGGTAAAGTAAATTATTAATCAGGTAAACATGGATTGAAGGCTTAAAGATATTGTCATTTCATGTTTCGTTTTATGCTTTTGTTTACCATTTAATTCTTGAAATGGATTTTTCATGATAAAATGAAAATTCTTGTTCTTCTGTTTGGTGAAACTTGAATAAACTTGTAAAGGTAAAAAGTCAATATAAAAATGTGTAACAAAAATGTGTAAAAATTTATGATTGATTGTGTTTTGATTGTTAGACAATCTCAAGCAGACTGTAAACAATGTAAAAATAGTTTGGTTAAACAACATTGAAATTGATTGAAATAGATTTGCTATGAAATTCAGTTCAATTGAAAATGGTTGTAATCAATTCAATTAATGATAAACCTTTCTTGGTTGGATGGCGATGAAAAGTAACAATTAGATTGAGAGACAATTGACAATTAATTGAGTTTGAAACCTTGTATTTGGATTTAGTTAGACAAATTGAATTAACGGTTTTGGTCAAGATATTATTTGGGTTGTCCAGTGATTGGAAATGTCAGATAAACAGGTTATTCTGAGAGGAAATTCAATGTAAATGTTGATTATTTCAACTAATTTTCAATGTTTTGTGATTAATTAAAGATCTAATTGTTAATTTTAAAGGTAAAATTGCTGCTATTATGATTAGGCTTTTGATTGACTTGAATGGCTGAGACAATTTGTATCTGAATAGCTTTGAAACTTGCAGTTAATCACTTTAATGTAAATTGATGTTGGTTATTTTTTGTTAATCATCTAAAGCTTAAGAGATTAATTAGCTGAATTGATTGTGAGTGATGATTGAGCAAATACGATCATTTGGGAAATCAAATTTAATTGTGAAAATGAAACTGAAACCAAGTGAGAATCAAATTGTTAACATTTGAAGTAAAACCAGGAAAAAGCATAAAACCAATAATAAATGAATACAAAAATGGGTCAAAAGTGAACAATAAAAGGGATAAAAATGATCAATTGTAGTTACAGCAATTAATTGAATGGTGAAAATGAAATAATTGAACAATTATAATCACTTTGTGGACAAATTGAGATTCACAATAAACTTGGGTTAATATTTTATTGAAAACAGAGTAATGAGTAAAAAAAAGGTTAACTGAGAAGCCAAAGATGAAGATGAATCTGATGTTGAATGACAAGGATGCAAAAATGTTGAACATTTTTGACAATTAAAAAGCTTGAAATTGTTAACCATCTTGATATGATGATTATGTTGACCTAATAACATGTCTTAACCTTTTACTCAATTTGGCATCAATTTTGGCATCAAAATGTATTCAATTCTGGTTAATATGAAAATTATCTCAACATGTATTATTCAGTTTATCCCTTCATTTATCCAACCATTTAGGTTTAACAGTTGTTTCACTTTAACGATATCAATTAATATTAGCATTTACCTTTGTTTTGCTAACATCAATTAGTATAATTAGTGATTAAACAATGAATCAGACTTCATTTACAGATTCAAATGAACCAGATTCCCTGACTTTCCCATTATTTTTTGGGTTTTGTTTGGTTGTCCCTTTGGTTTTGGGTTAATAATCCTGTAAATGTGAACATCTTAAACCAATTTAATCAATACAATCATTTGTAACAATTGGATTGAAACAATAAGAGATGTGATAAGGATATGAGGTTAACCAGGATTATGAGAGTAACAGAGTGACAATAATTCACTTTTAGATGAAAACTCAGTAAATATGAAAATAAACATGATGATGGTGATGAGGAGGAGGAGAAGCCTTTGAGAAGTGAAAGAGATAAAATAATATTTACAATTGTTATATCAAGTTTCGTTATTCAATTCCGAGTTTCTATGGAAACTCTACTCAGAATTGCATTCTCTGTTTTTCTTTCATCCAATTTTTTGTTTCGTGTTTGCTTCAAATGTTACTGGTAAAAGGGTAAACATTAAGACTGTCAAATGTTAACAAACATGAAATTATTGAAAGCCTCAAGCTATCTGCTGTTGCTTGATTAATTAATTTAAAATTCAATCTATTGATTTATCATTAATTGTGTGAGTTGACTTTAGTCAGAATCATTGATGAAAATTATTCAGATTTTGCTTTGCTTTTCTCAAGTTGATCTTTACAAGGAAACAAGAAAAGGTTGAAGGGAAAGTCAAACATTATTGATTAACAATGACAACAGTTTGCAGTTTGAACAAATCAATCAATCAAATGATTGAAATGGTTAAATGAATATATTTTTATCTCCACAATTTGGTTTGCACTTTTCAAACAATTAGATGAAACATGGATTTGATTATATTTGTTTTGTCTGTTAAGTGAAAGTCACTGTAAACATTTGAACAGCAAACCTAAATGGTGAACAAGAAACAGTGAATTGCTTGAAATTATTGAACCATTAACTGAACAACATTGAAATTGTTTCAATAGCAAAACTGTGATCACAATAATAAAGTGAAAGTTAAACTCAAAGTGACTCTGATTGATGGCATTGGAATCATAAGAGGATGAAGATGAAGATGAAGATGGAGATGGAGATGGAGATGGAGATGGAGAGGATGAGATGAAGGAAAAGATGAAAGATGTTTTTATTGGGGAATCTTTTTGGTTACGGATTCAGTCGAGAATTGGATGACATTTGATGACATCAAGACAAAGATTGCTCATTATTTTTGATTAATTGATAGTTTTTTTTTGCTCAGGGAATCATTTTGATTGAACTAAATGATCATTTACTCAGGTAATAACCATAGTTAATGATTTCAATTTGGATGAAAATATGATCAACAACCTTGTTATTGAAGCTGTTGAGACATGAGAGGATGCTTATGAAAATGATGTTGTTTAGTTGTTGATGAAGGGGAAGAGGAAAGTGATGATGATGATGAGAAGTTGAATCGGATTGAAAAGCTCAGACAATCTTTCATGTTATATTTTTTGATTGGTTTCTTCACATTTGGCTTCTTGGAGCTTCACCAAGGACTTTTGTTTCATTTACTTCAACCAATTTATTAAATGCCAACAAATAGTCTGTTAGTCACAAGGAAACGGCAAAAATTACAGAACCCAGAATGACACCTTTGAAAACAATCATGATAATAATGGGCTATAGATAGATACAAATATTAACATTGATTTTAAAGTGAACCCAAAATTGGGAATAACAAAATCTTCCAAATCAATGTTTACCTTTTCAATTTCAATAGTCACTGACACTGTGAACACATAAAGTATCCATTTTATCAACATTTCATTCAACCTTTTAATACCAATCATCCGTGATTGGAATGTTTCATTCATTTTATCCTGATTTCACTGAAAAGGAAAAGGTGAAATGCTGTAATTCCATTAAGTTCAATTTGGGTTTTTGAGAAAGCTGAATAATGATCAAGATAAATAAGGTAAGAATGAAACTATGAATTTCTGTCAACCAAAAGGGATAAAAAAAGGTTTAATGGTTATTCCTTTAGCTTTTTTTGGGTAAACTGAATCGTAGTTAACCGTTTAAATCCACATTTTTCATCTTCACTCTCATTACATTCACTTGAACAAAGGTTTGATATCACTTTAATGATAAATCATTATGGCAAAAAGGTATTCATCATTATTTTCAGATAACAAAAGGTTGAAAGCTTTTAGGATCATATAAAAATCACATGAGATGACATTTAATCATGAAAAAATGGGATTCGAGTTGTTTGAAATAATATAAGTCAGTCAAAAATGGGTAAACATTTGTTGATAAACATGTTAAACCTGGTTAACAATGAAAATATGACAAACCTTTGATTATTTTAAGATTTTATTATATCTGGATAAAATTATGGTTATAACTATGATCATTATTATTGATAATATCATTTGCTTTTTCATAATAATCATCAATTATTCATGTTTCACTCAATTCATTAAATGTTTTAAATTATTAAGATGATAATTAGTTGAACAGGTTAAACCAAAATTGTATACAAATGGATGAAATATTAATTATTTATCCATATACAAAGATGGGATTGTTAGACCAGAAAAAAAGGTCAGACCATTTGATTATACAGAATGTGTAAAATGTTATCTGATTAGGTGCATCAATAAAAGCAGTTGGTTAATAATTAACATTGATTTACTTACCAGTCCAGGCTAACCAGTTTCTTTCAAGTTTCTCACTGTCTTCACCGGGAAAGGTTTGAAAGGCCGAGACAATGTATCCTAATGGGACGGCTCGGTCTTCTTGATCATAATTGGAACCAGGTCGGATAAGGGAAGATGCAATATCATAGAGACCATCGAAAATTCTGAGTTCAGGTGAAAGAGTATTAAAAGCTGCGGTTGGCAGTATTGGACCTGCAGTTGGATCAAAACCAGGTCCCGGGTAACCGTAAATGATGAATGGATAACGTGATTTACGTTCAACATTGATGAGTATCTGGTTATGAAGTGATTTAAATTGTGATTTAAGTTGGTTAACTGTATGGTGAACCCATTCTGCGTGCATAAACCCGTGAGGACCACGACGAGGTAGAACGGGCAAAGAATCGGGTGAAGGGGGAAGATCAATGGGTATGTACAGGTTGGTCTCGATGAAGCTTATCCGATGTGGTGTAGGACCATTGGATGGATGAATTGATTGGGCTGCTTGGTTGGATGAGGAAGACGATGGTCCCATTGATGATGGAATCATTGAGACCATCGGAGGATCAGAGGGTGGTGATAGGAGAGGAGCAGCGTCCATAAAACACAAGCCTGGTGAACTTGGACTGGAGGGTAAACGAATTGAGCGAGTTGCATGGCGACCCAATTGAGGTGAAGGAGTTCCACCACGAAGGCCACTAATACCACCACCAGAGCCACCACCAGAACCACTTCCACTTCCACCCTGGCCATAAATATCTCTAGATCTTTCAGGTGAATCGGTGGTTGAAATGGGTTGATATTTGGGTGGACCACTTCGTCTCCAGAATCTCTTGAAACTATGGTCAAAACCAGCTGATCCAGATGAACTGGTACCTGAAATACCGGCTCGGTCATTGAAGTGGTCCAAGGCGTTTGGAGAGTGAGGCGGAGTGGCCAGGATACGACCATAGTTGGAGAAATACTCGTAATAATCAAATGAGGTTGAAGCAGGGTTGGAGTGGTGAAGATCGAGAAAACCAGAACCTGGTTTACTGGAGGTGGATGTCTTTTTAACCCCACGACTAGAGGTTGGCGATGAGAATGAGGTTGATGCTGATGGGCCATTGAAAAAATTTCCATAAGGTTCATTAAGGTGGAACAAGAGATGAGTGTTGGTGGTGTGGGTTGATGGTGCATAGGATGTTGCTGAACTTTTCTTGGGCGCTGAGCTGCTTGATGTTGACTGTTGTTGAGAATGAAGAGATCGTTGGAGTAAATTCATAGCTATAATTAAACAGCAATTGTGTTCAAATCGCAATTTTCTTGGCTTTATCCTTTACAGCTGACAGAAACAAATTACCCAAAACAATTTTCAACTAAACAATTACTTTGGCATAAAGTGAGGCTTTAGGCGCAAGGGTTTAATTTTAAATGTAAATATTTCCTTTCCTTGCTTTCCTGGTTTTCAATTGTAAAAAATGACATTATCGATGAGATTAATCATAATTGTAAGTTTACATTTGTGTGTTTAAACTTGTCCATTCAATTTTCTGACCATGACTTTCAATCTAACATATTATTATATCCGAAGGAACATAAGAGTGGACTTTTTCCTTCCATTTTTTTGATCATTATTGTTACCAAGCTGAATACACTTAGTAAGGCAGCTTTGGTTAGATGTTTTACCTTGATTGGCTTTTTTGATATCGACTTTGTTTCCAAATTGGTGGTTGCCAAAAAAAAGAGGGTTAAAATTATATGAAGCACAATATCATAATGTAAATCCAAGCTTTAAATTTGCTTAATTAGTTTGGATATCAAAGGGTGAATATAAAATGCAGCAGATAAAATAAATAGAACACACAAAGACATTCAATTAGATCACAAGTGAAGTGAATATTTCAACTGTTTGAATCCAATGGAAGTAACGCATAAAAATAGAGCAACAAAGGAAAATCAAATTGAATCAAAAGAAAAGATCAAGAAACTGATCGAAAATTAAATCACCATTTTCAAATTGAACAAACAAAAGAGGTAATAACAATAATCCAATGTTGATTTGAGAGACACAAATTAAGTAACGGTTGATGAGTTAAATGTTCCTGGTATTGATGAGGTTAAAGGTGCTAGTGATGGTGGCGATGGTGAAGACGATGGCAATACTTTTGATGAAACCATAACTTGTCAACTCATTTCTTGATCTTTCATGATCAACAAAATACGATGGCTTCAACTATCAAGTTAAGTAATTTCCAACTTTTTCCCATTTTAACATGAAACTCTCACCAGACTCAAAATGTGTTCTAATTCCTGAGATGAAAAGAGAGACAAAAAAGCAGAGTGAGTTAAGAAGATAACAACGCAAATCTTCCAGTTTCTGAGCAAACTCTGGGTATTTTCATCGCCTTTATTGTCCTTTTCATCATATTCTTTTTCTGGTAAATTGAGCATTTTTTTCTAACTGCAATCAACTTTTGACTACAATTTCAAATTAAAAAATTGTTGAGTTGAAAGTCATGGAGCAAAGGGTTGAAGCAAAAGAAAACATTAGAAGTATTGAAATGAATTGAGGGAAATAAAATGGAGTCTTAATCAACTTGTTCCATCTCGTGTCAACAATTTAAATCCAAGAATTATGAATCGTGTAAATATTTTCATTTCTCTAGAGATTCTTCATTTTAGTAAGACGATTGATATTGAATTATCAATGATAATCAGTGATTCACCAGTGATAAATCATCACTGTACTATTTATTTTGTAGAGTTTAGATTATAATCTATTGATAAGAAATTGAAACATTCCAATTTAAAACCGATTCCGCTTCTGATTGATAGCAAAATGTATCAATATTTAATGTCTAGCTTAATGGATTATCACAGCCACAGAGTAGAGAGTAAATCTGTTATCATAACTTTTAAAGTGCATCACAATTTAGTTATTTTTCACTTTTGAATAATAAATGATTTGTTTTCATAGCATCATTGATATAATTAACTCGATTTATTTTTATTCGGAAAATGAATGAAATTTATCAGATATTTCAACTTTTAAGTCAGCTTTCAATAAACATTTGAGAAAATTTTTGTTCATGTAAGATAGTAAAATTTTAAGCATTAGAGAATGAAAATTTTATGGATAAATGGAACTGTATGAAGGACTTAGTACTTTTTTATAGTGCGGGGGTAAGGGATTTGACAAGAAATTTGATAATTAAACCTAGATTATGAGAAATGTTGAATTAAATCAAAGTTAAAAGTATCAAGTATAGAAAAAATAGGAATGAATAAGATAAAGTGTGAGCTTGTTATTGAGCTTCTTCCATCTCGTGTGACCTGTCATCATCGACTCTTTGAATTACTGTGGTAGGATTACCATGAATGGCGGCTTCATTTGTATCATGGTCAAACACGTCGGGCTCACTCTGGTCAGGGTTTTCACCAGCCGAGGCTGAATTTTCTCCCTCGTAGCTAGGACTCCACAAATGGCCGGTTTGTGTTTCAGCTTCTTTAGAAATATTCATTGGCTCATCGCCATTCATTCCACCATGAAATTCATTTTCTTCCAAAGAAACTTCTGGCTCTTCAAGTTCAGGTGGAACGTCAACAGGAGACAAGGGTCCTTCGGGAGATCTGATCTCTTCTTCCGGCTCTTCATCGTCTTCACCTTCACTGATGTCATTCTCCAAATCAACAGTTCGGACTCGGAAAACTTTTTCGCGGTAAACAGGGGACCAACCTCCTTGGGAATCAAGCTCGACCGCAGTACAGGATGTGTAAGTTTTGGCAATAATTGAATTGAATAGACCATCAACTACGATTTGATCTTCTTTTAGTTGTTTCGAGCAAATTGGACAAGACCATTCCAATTTACGACGATTAGCTCGTAGAAAAGTATTGAGATCAAAACATTCAACATGTGAACATGACGCACCTCGGACAGGAGTTTCAATCCTTTGCTTAGATATGGGATCCAACAAAGTATAAACTTTGCGAAATAGTTTGTTCATATCTGTCATAAATCTTTCATTAACGCGATGAGCAAGCTTGAAAGTTTGGTTTGGCACTAAATACCGCAAACTAACAAACGGTAGTTCATCCTTCTTTTTTTTACAGAAAATAATCGAAAAAATATGTGGCTTAGCTTGCCCATCGAAGGAAATTCGGACTCTTTCAATACTAGCCCCTTCAGCTATGAGGTAGCGTGTGATGTCAGCGGGACCATCTAGAGGCGCATTCGGGTCTTCTTCAGTCTAGAAAAATGATTATGGTTAAAATAAATTGAAATAGAAATAACAGAGACTTAAATGACTTTGAAAATACTAACCGGAGCTGTGAGAGGCAAGGCGACATCATTAACACGAATGTTCATTCCATAGTCAAAAATGTCTTCGTAACCGCCATCTTGCTTATTGAAATAAGCTAATCGCAAAAGTACACAATAGTTATCGACATTTATCTTTTTGGATTGAGTTTTGGTTAGTGGGAAACAGCACCAATCAGAGACAGCATCTGAAAGCAACAATAACGAAGTGAGTAAAAATTGACAGATTTACTTACTTTTTCCAAAAGCTCTAAAATAATCCTTAAAAATATACATACCAGAATAAGTTGGTTGAATAATGACCGAAACTGGAGTATATTTGTCAGGGTTGACTGGTGTGAAAGATAGGTTGTCCTTATCGGGGTCATAGTTTAGTCCAAACTTCACTTTTTTAACACTCAAAGGTCCTCCTTTAGCCTTGTTAGTGTGCTGTGGCGGCTCCTCAACTTCACCACTACCTCGTTTTCTTGTAGGCCGAGACATTCTATTTGATGTTCGATAATTAGTTTCACTTTCACTTTCAGAATCTACTTCGTTTAAATTACGTTTTGATCGAGTTTGCCTGAAAATAAAAAAAAAGAGCCAAAAGATACAAACGATATATACACACACGTGATAACCACTAAAAGCCGGTTAAGGAAACAAACCTGGACGCTTGATCGATTCCTTCCAATCTTGGTAAATAAATGTAACACTCCTAAAGAAAGAGATTTCAAAGGTTAGTCAATACATAGAGTTGCATTAGGGTAAAAAACAAAAATGAATTAAAGATACAAACCTGGCTCAAAAATTCATCACTATTCGACATCTTAAACCATAATAATCAACATTTGTAATCATTTCTGTTTCATTAAACAAAACATCCCGGCAATTTGTAATCTCCTATTTTAACTGATAAAATTAGCAATTGCTCCATCTATTGGTGGACAATAGAAAAATTTCTGAATCATTGAGAACACAAAGCATTTTGAATAAAGCGCAATTATAATTGTTGCCTAGTGAGCATGGCTTCCTTTAAAACTTGGATTTCAGCTCATGTTACCGGTTACATTCTTCCGTTGGTAGAGCAAAGGTTTTTTTTACCACAATTTAATCTAATAACCATCTAATAATCATCACTTAACACCATTTTGTCCTTCAGTTCTCTTAAATTGTGCCGTAATAATCTCTATACATTATGGATTTAATAATCATCCTAGGTAAAACAATATCTCCAGCTCAAAATGAACGTGAAGCAGCTGAAAGATTTTTGGAGCAAGCTGCGGGGACTAATTTTCCTGGATTTCTTAAAGCCTTATCAGATGTTCTCGTTAATGTCAACAATGACCAAATAGCTCGAACAGCAGCAGGTCTGCAGCTCAAAAATGCCCTCACATCGAAAGACCCAGACATACGAACACAATATCAGCTCAGATGGTTGAGCCTTCCTGAAGATGTGCGTAACCATGTTAAAGCAAATGTTATTAACACCCTTGGAACAGAATCGAGTCGTCCATCATCAGCAGCACAATGTGTCGCATATATAGCTGTAGCTGAATTACAACATAAAATGTGGCCCGATTTAATCGGACTTTTAACTCAAAATGTTACCAATCCTAATAGTACTGAAATGATGAAAGAAGCCACTTTAGAAGCAATTGGTTATATTTGTCAGGATATTGATCCAGAGGTCCTCGTTTCACAGTCAAATGAAATTTTAACAGCTATAGTTCACGGAATGCGAAAAGAAGAAACAAACAACCATGTTAAATTAGCAGCTACCAATGCACTTCTCAACTCATTGGAGTTTACCAAAGCCAATTTTGATAAAGATTCAGAAAGACATTTTATAATGCAAGTTGTTTGCGAAGCAACGCAGTCAGATAACATGCAGGTAAGTTATCAAGGCTCATTTCATCCCGACTGACTCCAACCTTGGACATGTTTATGTGACCTAATCATTACGTAACATTACATTTTTTGTATTTTGGATTTGTTCTTGTGATTTAGTGAATCATTCGATATGATTTTCTAAACCACATGTTTTTAGTTTAATCTTAGGCAACTTCATATTTTTTAGCATATTTCTTATTCATATTTTTGATGATTGACATATTTCACCTCTCATTTTTTTCTTTTTTTTTAGGTTAAAGTAGCTGCACTCCAATGCTTAGTTAAAATAATGTCTTTATATTATCAACACATGGAACATTATATGGGCCCAGCATTATTTGCCATTACTATGGACGCCATGAAAAGTGATATTGATGAAGTTGCACTTCAAGGTATTGAATTTTGGTCTAACGTTTGCGATGAAGAGGTTGATTTATCAATAGAAGCATCTGAAGCTAGTGAAAGAGGCCGTCCTCCAGCAAGAACTTCGCGGTTTTACGCGAAAGGAGCACTTCAATATTTAGTACCAATTTTGATGCACACTTTAACGAAACAAGAAGAGGGAGACGACGATGATGAATGGGTACCATGTAAAGCAGCAGGAGTTTGCCTTATGCTTATGGCAAGCTGTTGTGAAGATGATATAATTCCCCATGTTCTGCCTTTTATTAAAGATAATATCAAAAATCCAGATTGGAGATTCCGTGATGCCGCTGTGATGACTTTCGGCTCTGTTTTAGAAGGTCCTGATCCTACACAATTAAAACCCATCGTTGAACAAGCATTACCTACTTTGATAGAACTTATGGAAGATAACAGTGTCGTTGTTAGAGACACAGTTGCTTGGACTATTGGTAGAATCTGTGAATTAATCCCAGATTCTGTTCTTGGTTCTGCTCTTGATCCATTGATCACTACCCTCCTTAAAGGTTTACATGCTGAACCTAGAGTCGCAGCCAATGTATGCTGGGCATTCAATTCACTTGCTGAAGCAGCATATGATGAAGGGAGTGAAGGCCAAGAACCACAAACCTATGTTTTATCCAAATATTTCGAGTATATTGTCAACGAATTACTGAAAACAACGGAAAGACAAGATGCTGGTCAAGCAAACCTTAGATCAGCAGCTTATGAAGCATTAATGGAATTGATTAAGAATAGTTCAACAGATTGTTATCCCGCCGTTCAAAAAGTATCAACAGTTGTTTTGGGTCGACTTCAACAAATTCTACGTTATGAGACACAACCAAGTGTTATTAACAATAGCAATGAGAGAGCTATCTATAGTGAACTCCAGTCATTATTATGTGCAACACTTCAAGCCGCTCTTAGAAAATTGAAGCCAGATGATGCTCCACAGATCTCTGATGCTATTATGACAGCACTTCTTCAAATGTTTAATTCGGCAGTTAAAACGGGTGGTGTCCAAGAAGATGCGCTTATGGCTGTTGGTACCTTAGTCGAAGTTTTGGGTGAAGGTTTCATCAAGTACATGCAAGCCTTTGGTCCTTTCCTTGCTATAGGTCTTAAAAATTACCAAGAATATCAAGTGTGCAACGCGGCAGTCGGGCTTGTTGGTGATATTTGCCGAGCAATCGGCAACAAAATACTACCTTTCTGCGATCCAATTATGGTTCAATTATTAGAAAATCTCTCAAATGATAATCTTCATCGCAGTGTTAAACCTCAAATTTTAAGCGTATTTGGAGACATTGCTCTGGCTGTTGGAGCTGAATTTAAGAAATATTTACCTATAGTCTTGCAAACTTTAGCCGGAGCATCCCAATTTCAAGTTGATCGCAGTGATTATGATCTAGTAGAATACATGAATGAGTTGAGAGAAAATTGCCTCGAAGCTTATACCGGTATCGTTCAAGGTTTAAAAGGTGATAAAGAGCAACCAAATCCAGACGTGAATTTGCTAAGTGAACATGTTTCCCATATGATTCAATTTATAATGATTGTCGCTTCCGATCCCGAAATCACTGATAGTCTGATAGCTGCTTGTGCTGGTTTAATAGGTGATCTAAGTTCCGCTTTTGGTCCCGCTGTTACTCAATATTTAGACGTTGACGTGATTCATCAATTACTCAATAAAGGAAAACATTCAAAAACATCAAAGACAAGATTGCTATCGACCTGGGCTATCAAAGAAATTCGTAAACCCAAGATCGGCCTGTAACATCTCTTCCTATGAATGAAAACATTTTTTATATCTCTGCTGCGATCCAAACTCACTCAATCACACAAACACACCACCCCTTTAAAACCTGAAAAAAATTACATAAAACAAATTTATCCATGAAAGCAAAGCAATTCTTTCTAATCTGAATTGGAATTTGAACTCGTTTAGAAAAAATTCTAAATTTATATAAATGTAAACTTGGTACAGTAAAGCCTCGGTTAATGCATAAAAGCCCATTTATTGTTTTTCATATTAACTTTTCAGCATTAACAGTACAACTGTAAAAAAAAATATTTTGAATTGGACCAATTGAATTGGTTAATTGCAACGCCACCTCTGGTCGATTGATTAAAAACCCCATGATTTTATGCATTAAGCGAGGTTTCACTGTAATTAAAATGTAATCCATTTGTTTAAGCATGCCGATCTTAGATGATCATTAAGTTGACAATTTGATTCTCACACTCAATGTACAATCAATATACAATCATAAAAGGAAAGCGTCTGAGTCAATTGAATGGACTGATTGATCATCTTAAAAAATTAAATTAAGTCAAATTTTATTGCGGATTTTTGCGATCGTGAGAATTGATCTGAACTGAGCTGAAGCAAACAATTGGCTAATTTGATTGTAGTGATTGATTTCATGATGAAACCAAATCTGTAATGTTAACCAACTACCAGTTGATTTAATCATTTATTTGTTGGTGTAATTTGAATGACATTACATTTGTACATTGATCATAGTCAAATTGGACAACCAATTTGATTAACAAAGTGCTGTTGCCAAATCAGCTTGAAGGCTTATCAACCTTGAACACGATTAAGTTGATTATAATTAATTATTATTATTATTGAAATGCATTGAATAACATCTAACAAAACTTGAGCCAATCTTTGATACAATAATGAATCTTTGTAAATGATCAACAATGAAGATGCTCAATATTAAAGGTATCTTTTTATTATAATCAAAATACCTTTTTCAAATTTTCTATTCTTGATGAAAATATAAATCCTACCTCAATTTAAATGATTAAAGCACTTTTTAATTGATTAATTTTGAATTTAAAAGCAAAAGTATTTACCATTTGAACCGGAAAACCAGGAAAAATCTCAAAATGCATCCCAATACCAATTAAACAAAATGCAAACAATAAGCTGATTAACATTTGGTAAAATTATGTGATACTTATTAGGCTTTTATTTTAAGGTAAAGGCCAATGATCTTTAAATCATTTTCCTGGTCAATTTGATGATCAGTTGATTAACCTTAACAATTGCTAACTTGTTCACTTTCAATGAAGCAAGCCTAACTTCCCATAAGGTTAAGGTTAACAGCGAAAAGAGTTGATTTCAATTGAAAATTCAGTGAAACATGCAATACTTTCACAATAATCATTACAATCATCAGATAATAAAACGTCAATCAAAAGGAAAATACTAATAATAATGAAAAATAAATGATAACACAATAATAAAAGGAGAAGAAATAAAAAGAAGAGAATCCGAGTAAAACAAAATGATTGATGAAAGCAACTCTTAACCATAGCAATACACAACCAACTGATTGGACCCGAAAGATTCATTAAGCCCATTACAAGATGACAATTAATCAACCCTACCAATTAATTGGACAATAAGACAAGCAAAATTGGCAAATATAAGGATAGAAATGACAGAATATGTAAACTCTGCAGTCAATTGTCCAATTGACATCTTCAATGTAATATCATTTCATTTCAATGGCAAACACGAACATTTTCAACCAATTCTGATCAGTTAATTTCTTAACATTAACATACAATAGTTTCCTGGTTTGGATTTTAAATTGGATGAGAAGAAAATCAAGCAAATTGAGTTTATTTTAATGGATATTACAATCAAGTTAAATAATGTTTTCATTCTCAAAGCTCCTTAGGGTATCTTATAGCAAGTTAAAAACAAAACAAAAGCCTGCAAAAAACATTGATAATTTTACTTGAATTATTTTCACCGTTGATTAACTTCCTTGTTTTTTCTCATCTCAACTTGATTCAATTGTTGCAAAGGAAAACGTTTTAATACTAATTTAATAATGAGAATCGGTTGACCAGTCGACCGTTGATAAAACATCTAAGGTCAACTAAGCATTAACTTTGCATGCTTAACTCTGTCACTTTCACCAGCCAAATGTCACTTTCAATTGTCATCTGAAGGTCAAATGCAACCATAATCATCATAATCAGGTTCATCATTATCATCATCATCATTGGGTCTGTGACATTAGATCTCTCTTCCTTGAATAATTTTCACCTTCCGTTTTTGTTGTTGGCCCAAGAAACGCATCTTATGTGATTCTTAATCATCAAGCTTTTTTTCACAACATATTATGATGTTAAATTTACTGGTTAATTCCTGATGTAAAGCTGGTTGAGAAGGGAAATTAAATTGTTCATGTTAACAGGCAATTGTTTTGCAAATAATAAAATGGTCTTTACATTTTCATCTTAATCTTGACTGTATTACGGAAAACCATTGAGAGAAAGGTTGATCATCATTTAATAATATGCATTTTATGTTTAACCGGATTTAAAATTGTTCAACTGTCTCGGGTTGAATGGTATAAACTGATTAATAGAAGACAATCAAATTTGATGAAAAGAAAGTATTATTTACATATTCATGTAAATGTTAACCAGCCATTGTCTTTAAGCTGATTGCCAAGTATAAGTGTGAATATGGATGAAAGGGAAACAACTTTATTATCATTATCATCATCATAATACTTTGGTTCATCTCATTAGGTTTTTGAAATAAGGAAGCAAATCAAGATGATAATGATGATGATGAATCTAGTACAAAAGTCAATGTTGAAGTTTTCACACAATTTTCATCCATTTCAAGCCAATAAATTTGCTCAGACTGGTTAAGCTTTAAAATACTTGAATTTCAAGTTACCTTTAAGAGTGTAATTTGAACTAAATAAATTTTAACCAATTAACTTTTTCTTCTTCCTCTATCATTCTAGCATTTTCCAAGCTCATCATCATCATCATCCTCTCAACATTCAAAACAAATACCTGAGATTGTTGAGACGCCAACGCTAACCAGTTTTTGGGTAACAACCAGAGTAACCTTTACCCAGACACCGAGTTGGGAAGTGAGTTAAACATTGAAAATAATGATGATAACAATGATTTTGGTGAGAAGAGCTTTTTTTATCTTAATCACGATTTTAATTGTTGTACAGATGAGGATGAAAAGTGATGAATGAATTGGGAATAAGTAAACATAATCTGAGAATGGAAACATGGCTTCCTGATACAGCACTCGGAAAGGTCTTCCTCATTGAGAATCTAGTAGCTTAATTCAACTAAATTTGCTGTGAAACTCAATTTTGAAAATTAATTTGTCCAATTAAAGCTACCCAACATTAATTAGAGTCACAATCACAGTCACAGTTACAGAGTTAAGGTCACTGTAGGAAGAGTTAAACAATTGCGTTTTTATAATGCACTTGGTCACTTTATTTCTGTACCTGTATCAATACAATATTATTTACTCGAAGTTCATCGGGTGAGTTAAATAATTATTATGATTGGTATCATAAATTTTATGATGTTATCTCATGTTAATGATATTCAATCAGTTATATGAGTGATTAACGATTGAATGTTGACCTGATGTAGCTTTTGTTTCCTTTTGTTTTGTCTTTCAAACGGTTTTCCAATCTGTGAATTTGAAATACTTTCAATTGAATCAATTGTAACCTGTTGACTTACTAGAATTATTATTTCTTTTAATTGGAGCAGATTCAATTCATATTCAATTGGTTGGGTCCATAATCATCATTACTATTATATACACCTTAATAAACTTTCAATTGTATTCAGTACGATGTTTGCTTTGCATTATGGTGAAGTTAAATATTAAAAGTGAACAAAAGGGATAAATTTGCCAAATTGTTAATTCTTTACACTAATTGTCCAAGTTAATTCCATTTTTACTGACCTAATAAAGGTGTGCCTAATTGCTTTAGGCTTAAACAAAATTAAAGTTAAACTTGATCACTTTTAATAGTTGAGGTAAGCGCGAAGAGCTCAACCGATCGGTTTCATAGATTCAATCCATTAGCATTAGGATCTAATATTGAGATCTTATTGAATCCAAATCCTTTTTGGAGCAAAATTCAAATTTATAATGAAAATTAATTTTTAATTTTTTAATCAAAATTTTTCTATTCAAATATTAGTAAATTAAAAAATAGCACAATTTACAATTAGACAAAAATATATGCAATAACATGAATATGGTTCAATGTTTGATGATAATTAATAGCGATTATCATCTTTTTTTATCATTGATTAAATTGGATAATCCATTTCTTTTAATTACTCATAACTATCCGTTCATAATTAACTTAAAACAATTAAAAATAAGATGAGATAGCAGCTGAACAAAATGAACGATGAAGATAAGTTTAGGAACGATTAACAACAACATTTGTTAATTCAATTGTTTTGGGGTTGAATTTAGTATTTTTACAAACAAAAGCAAAAACAAAACAAAAAGGGTTTAGGGGAAATGATTTACAAAATATAACTGAATTACCTGTTTATACTCAAATATACAGTAACTTTCATTTAAATTAGATTTATTTATAAGCTGACTTCACAATCAATCAATCATAAATAGTTGAGTTAAATTGTTAAATATATTGCAACATGATAGCGAACTGGTAGCTTCAACATAAACATTATGTTAAGAATCTTTAGTGTACATCTCAATTACACTTGTTGATTATTGTCCGTTATTATAGCAATTTGCTTGAAAATTAGCAATGTATTATTGTTGTTACTCTAATTTGGTTAACAACCTTAACAATTAACAGAAGTAACCACCAGTTGATTATGGGCTTCAAGTTTAATTATTTTGGTTCCTTGTTTCTTAATATAGGCTGTTGTCACTATTAAGTTCTGGTAGGTAAAAATGTTTGTCAGTAGTTTAACATTCATCTTTCAGTTCCGGTTCTCAGTAGCAATTAATGATCAACATGTTGTTGATATTGATGATGTTGTTGGTGTTGGTGGTGTTGATGATTCCCAGAACAATTTAACTCTTTTATCTTCACCATTAAAAAAAATGTAGACGTTGGATTACCTTAAACCAATGCTCAAGGCAAATAAATACGGAATTGTTTCAACTTCACTTCCACACTAGAGGTTTAAAGATTAAATGACAATTGAAATCACGGTTGACGATTAAGAATTGTTAATTTGTTTATCTAAATAATCACGTTTCAATGAATTGCTTTGGTAAATACACAATTAAATCAAACAATGCCACTGGTTCCAGTGAACCATTGTCAGTGATGTTCACTGTTGTCATACTTTAAGGTTATGGTTGTTATGGCTGTTTCAATAAGCAACCAACTGCTCATTTCAAACATAATTCACATCCAACCTTGAGCTGACAATTACCGTATTGACGCGTATCGTGGCGCCGCGCTTATAAAAAAGTACGCCATCATATAAGCGCCTTTTGAGCCACTGCAAATGCGCGAAGATCATTGCTTATTATTAAAAGGCGCCTCTATTGTCACAAAATTGTGCCTTTAAGAGTAACATTCTCATTATTAAGCCCGGTGCTACGATACGCATCAATACGGTAATTTCTTAATTAATCTCAAATTCTTTAGGAACTTTTCATCATTATTTGCCTGTAAATAACAGTGATCGACAATTCTAGACACAATACAGTATTTTGCTTTCAAGGTTTATTGGTGTTGTTCAGCATTGAGTTGACTTGTCTCTTCGTTTGGACAACTGTGAACTCAATTTTGATTATGGTGTTCATGTCCTAAATTGTAACCATTTCCTTTTGAATACAGAATAAGATCATAATTGATTAATTGTTCCTTCAATTAAATTTCAATTCTATTATTAACACACAAATAACAATAATAAATATTAAATTGGGGAGAGACATAAAATTAACAAGGCAGAGAAGTGTTCATTTTAGTGTTGATTTGAATAATCAAGTCATGATGTTAGGTATTATTATGATTTACAAAAATTATATTACCAAGTAGATGAAAATTTGTATTATTAACACTATTAAAGTAAAGGAAATACGAGTTAAGTTGTCATTTAACTTACAATTAATACAGAAAAAGATTTAGCAAGAATAGCATTATGATAGTAGTACAGATATGTCTAATTGTAGTGACTACAATAATTAAAACAAGAAAAGTCAATTGCAATTGCATTTAATAACAATATAATTAATTAGATAGGAAGAGGATGAAAGGATTAAATGATGATGTTAATAATAATTTACATGATTAGACTAAAGTTGCCTTGGTTTTGTCACATTTTGTCAATCTAACGTTGCAAATAATTTTGGTAAACAGTTTAATGGACATTAGATTGAGATGATGATTATTGTTTTAGCTAATATTAATGTGTGGTGAATCCAGTTAAACAAAGTAATTTGATTTAAGTCCATTTTAAAATGTTTTTGTTCTTGTTGTCCGTTGTTTAGGTACGTGATTGTCGTTAAATGTTATTAAATACGGATACCAAATATGATATTAAATTAAACCAGCAAATTTGAGCCAAGAATACCAGAAAATAGGAAATCAACTCAACGCAAAAGTGTGATTCAAACAAATTGCGGCATCCATATCAAATTTCCGCAACAATTTGCCTTATTATTGGCCAAGTTATAGACAAATCATGTTATCAAATTTGGTCAACTGCAAACAAATGGCGGTGATCAACGTGATTCAATTTAATAAACAATTGTCGTGATGAGAAGAGATGATAACCAAATACGATCAAATGGTTGGGATGATGATGATACGGCGTTGAGTTGAATTTTCATCCTCGCCTATTAATAATGAAAGGTTTAACAATCTGGTTTTGGTGAAGGATATTAGTGGACTCCACCTTGATTAGATGCATGGATTATCCTGTAATCTGAGAAAAGGAAGGAAGACAAAAATTTGAATAAGAATATGAAAATTACAAATGGTAAGGAGAAGGAAAAAAAAGAAGCCGAAAGACATTAAATTAAAATTAAAGCTTACTCACTGATAGTTGCTAATAAAAATGTCCTTTTCATCTTTCCGTTGATTTATTAATTTGGTAATTTGCCTTCTTATAAATTTAATTTTCTCTGCCTTGATTGTGATCCTTTTGTTCAATGATAATCCACACTTTTCGTCCCCCTCACCATCTTATCCAAGGAACCACCTTAAGTTATTAATTTTATCATTTCAACAATACAAGAGTCTGAACGTCACCATAAACTGCGTATTAATTATTATCATTGTCAAATAATAACAATACAATTCAAGCCAACTGATCCGTAGAAATAAGACTCGCCTAAGGTTGTCATCTCTTCCTTTTCATCTTCTTCTTCATTTTTCTTCATCATCTTTGCCGTTCTCGTCCAAGGTACACCTTTCAAAGAACCTGTTGTACTTCATTGTTAGACCCTGGAAGATACTGTCAACGACCAATGAATAGAAATTGTTTCTCTTTTCTCTTGGAAATCATGTTTTGCTTGAGCCTTCTGTCATGGAATCATCACCATCAACCAACAATAATTAAGGAAAAATTTGGTTCCGATTGGGTGATCATAACTGTACAATAATCATCCTTTTATGAAAGGCATTCATCTTTTCAAAAATTTAATTTGTCCATTCTTTACGATAATTATTTGATCAGCTTCATCAGTAATTGAATAGCTTGGATCTGTTGAAAAAGACGAAGAAAAAAAAGATAAATATTAGTACAGAGTTTGATATTATTCTAGATTTTGTAAAATCATATTAAATAACAATTCATACTCTTCTTTCATGATATTGTATTGAAATGAATGTTGAGCTTTTTTTGTTAAATTTAAAATTGTTGAAATAATAATTACTTAAATCTGTTGTGTGAAGATGAAATTACGCTTCTAATCATCTTTTAATGTAAAGCATTCAATTTTCATGCTAAAAATACATAATGAAATATCATTTTCATCTGATTGTTTAACCCGTTATTCAGTTTATTTGCAGATTTTACAATTAACTAGTCTATTGTGTGATTTGATTAAAATCGTTTAACTTTAAACTATCACTCTTTTAATACACTTTACTTTGATCTTTTAAATAGCCAAAAATAAGGAAATTGATTTGATTTAACTAATTTAACCGGAAGAAATGATCCGGCAAAACCATTTGTAACGTGTAGGCCAAATCAAATTCATGTTATATTAAGAAACAAGATGAAATTAAGAATTGATAATTGATCAGATTACCTGTAAAAAAAGATGAGAAAAAAAATATATATAATCGATTAACGTTTCTTCATTATACTCATCTTCATCACTCAATCTTGGAATCGGGAAAATCTCTTAATCAACCAAAAATCATTTACCATCAACAGTAGTTACATTTGTTATTATTAACTTGAAGATGGAAACAAATCTAACCACCATTTTTCAAGCTCAATTAAAATTGAATGATCATTGACCAAACTACTTAGCTCTTATCAACGGTTTTAAGTTTAATTTAAAGGTATAATTGTTTGAAAAAAGACGTTAACACATCATCCTTCATTCAATCATTGTTCATCATCAATATCATAGCTTGCATCAGTTCAATCAACTCCAGTTAACAATTTCATTAACAGCCATTGTTAACCGTTTGACCATTTTTGACTTTTACTTGAGACTCAATTTCAATTTTAATTATCTAACCCTTAACTGCGATCATCGGAATTACTATCATGAGTATCATGAGAAAAGTCAACAAGAGAAATGACATTTTTTGTATATAAATTTCATCAAGTCACCATGATAGCCATTTGATACAGAAAATGAATTGTTTGATCTGTCTTCTTCCGATTTTAGGTTATTATCAAAATATGAATAAACTGATAGACATAATAAACAATCAATAATCTTTTTTCTTTCAATAATGAGAATGAACTTTTCCATTTAACATTACTGAACTATTATGTTGCTGTTAAAGGAATTGTTGATAATTACCATGATGAGATGACAGCTAAATGAATACTGATTATTGATATGATTAACTGAAACAGAAAAAAAAATCTATCATCATGACCTTTTTAACATGAAAGGCTTACAATACTACGCATTTTGTGTTACCAACCCAAAACTCACAGCATTATAATGAAATCATGTTGATTAACAATGGATGAAAAATATAATGAATCAATCAACAGATCATAGTTATTTAACTTTTTGATCCATTGTTCACGGCTGAGCTAATTATCTGACCTAATCAATTCAAAAATTAGCTGACCGCCAACCCTTGTTTACGATTGTAATACCTTGAATTATCTCACCTACCTTAAGTCAAATTGATAATCCATGTTAACTTTAATTAACAGCTAATGATGGCATTCCATGATTTGCTTTCAATTAAACAAAAAGATACGATTGCTTGAAATCGGCGTAATGAGATTCCATTGATTCTGGTATATTGATTGGATGATTGCGGATGGCTACCAATGGCTTTGTAAAATAAGATGTTAACTGTGGTTGGGGAACGCATTGAAAACCGGCCAAATTCACAATATAACCGTCAAAATTGTTAATCATGAAAGATCCAAGCAGGCCACAGGTAGGACTCTATAATTAACTATAATAGCAATCGTTCACAGTTTGATAATCATTAGAGAAGGTAAGGCAAAGAATCAGCGTAAATACGATTAAATTGGAAAAACATGATTCAGAAATAATAAGTTTCTAATCGTGATTGTGTTTATCTTAATCAACTTACATCGTATTTACAAATTAAATTACCTTTTTTTTCCTCCTGCTTTTGCTTTTCTCGCTAAAAAATGAAATGGATAGATGATGTTGTTGATGTTGATGATAATGATGATAAAAATGGTCAAGAAGAAGAGAAATGTCCAACATTTTTTAATTGAGTTACAATGTTTTGTTTTTGCTGCTGCTGCCGTGTTTACCCTTTGCTGGTCTTTCTTTCAGTCTAAAGGCATCGATCACGAATTATTATTTCCACCAAGGAAGTTTAATATTGATGATGACCTATCATCATTGATGGTTTGTTTATTCACCTATCATGATGATCCACAATCAAGATTGCAGGTTTACTGTTGTTCAATCAACAGAGTGAAGCTGCTGAAAAGATAGAGGGAGAGAGAAGAAACAAAAGTCAGAATACGGTTAAATGTTTCAGTTTTTGACTTAACTCACATTATTCAGTTATTCAGTTAAATTCGATATATTATTTACTATTTTTATCTACATTTTTGGCCTCTTACTTTCCGTGGTTCATCCAAATTAGCTTGCTTGATCATGATTCAATCGATAGGTATTTTAAGCCTAAAGTAGATAAAGATGAAATATAACCAAAAAATGTGCACAAAAAATTTAACTCATTTCTGGTTGTTTACTGATTAAAGATGAAAAATTGGTTTACTTTGAATTAATAGCATCTTTTTTCTTTCTTGTTATTCATGTTTTAAATCAAATAATCACCACCATGATGATGTTGAAGATGATGAATGTGAAGATGCATATGAGTTGTTATGCCTTCTTCTGGTTACATATACACTTTGCTTGCCAATAAACGATTGACCAACTAATCAAAAGAGATACAACGATTACTAAACGTGTTTATATTTAACACTAAAACAGATGTTGTTGCTGAAACTGTTAACTTGATATGATTAATATATATTTATGAATAGATTAGAACACAATTTAATTACAAATATAAATTTGATTTGAAAGGCGCATTTTTAAAACAAAAACAATGGTTCAACTCATTCATTACACATGACATCGATATGCCATCGATTAATCTTATTTTAACGGCTTACAATTAGCAATCTCTCCAAGCCATTGCACTTTAAGCCAAGCTGATTCTTTTCAATAGACTATTCGTATTTACTTAAGCTTCACGCATTTAAAATCGTATTTATTAATTGATCTGTTAATTCTTTCCAAGTAAATGTTGATTATCTGATTAACCTGAAACCTGTAAGTATTAAACTTGATAATTAAATTGTTAATTTCAGTGATAGCTGACCAGAAAAGCGTTGAAACCACACCAAATGGACATTCATAACATCATTTTCACCAATCGTTTTTTGTGTTTTTCATTTATACTATTTAATTTAATCTTTTTTTTCATTATCGACCCGATGTGACCATCTAGGCATCAACTATTGACCGATTGAAAGGATCAACTACCAATTGTCCAGAAGAAAGCGTTAATTGTTTCTCCAAACATTCACTCAATCTTAAACAATGTTACACTTGCATTGACAACACAAATGGCTGACAAGCAGTTAATCCTTGAACACCAACCGTTTATCCTGTTGATTGATTGAGACTAAAGTGTTTGACTGAATAAACCGTGAGGTTACATTTGATTTCATTAGGCTTATTGATCTGGTCTAATTTAAATTACTCGGGTGGAGCAGTTGATACAACATTTAAATGTTGTATATATTTGACTAAACGTATCAACCAACACTTATACACTGTATTTTAATAGATGGTTACTCACAAAATGGTAACCATTATGATGTAATTGTTAAAGGTGAACAAGTTTATTTCATCAGGTAAAAAAAGAATGACTTGCCAAATGAAACGAGAAGATGAAAATCACCCAAGCCTTTCCTTTCATCTAATTGTAGGTTTACTCCATTTTGAACCATTTTAAAGAACTGACCGAGGCCAGCATTTAAACTGTTCACAGCTAAACTTATAACCACGGTTTTGTTAATGATAATAGCGATAATATTATTTAATATAAATAATAATTCGACTCAAAATTAACATCATGATACATTTAATATGGAAACCTAATAACAAAATGTGACCTCAATTCAATTAATCTTTCCTTCGTAACAATTCAATCCCTCAACATCTAATTTCGTGTTAAAAACTAAGGTAAGAACAAAAATTCATATTCTGTGATTATCGCATGATAATGGTTAAATAATCTCAAATTACACCATTTTTCCAACCGATTACCTCAGCCTCAAGGCATTTCTTGTACAAAAAAAACGGGTTGAAAAACAAAACATTGATTCTCTGTCTGGTACTGCAAGTTATTCAATACCAGCAAATTATCAATATTATATGATTAGACTGAATCAAGTTGATTTACAACCAACAGAATACATTTGCAATGATAAACAGTCCAAGAAAAACAAACAAACAGTGAAAGTTGCCCAAACAAAGTCATAACTAATCATGAAATTTAACCTCACAGGTTGGTTACCAATGAAACAAATGGACCCATCCCAGGTCAAGACACTAAGGTTAAAGTTCACCCAGCAAAACTGTAAACTCAATGGTAAATCAGTGTAAATCAGTATGTATAATCACGTTTCAAAAAATTGATCTCACCTCACTTTTACCCAAAAATAAACCAGAGTTTATGGTCGACTCAAGGAAACACGAAAAGCAAAACCCAAAAGCTAATATTTTTCCCATTCCTAATATTTGATTTACAATGAATTGACAAATTTTTCAAATTTTTTCACCCAAAACAAGTAAACACAACTTGATTAACATCCAAATTGTTTACCATTTAAGCCTAAACCCAAAGTTAAAGTCAACCCAAAAGTCAAGCCAACAGTCAACCCAAAGCCAAGTTGAAGTCAATTGAATCCTAATCTCAACCCAAAGTTGAGTCTAAACTGATGGTCAACTTGATTCACATTATTTATGATAATCTTTTAATGTGGTTTTGATCATCTAATGTTAATCAAGCTGCAAGTGTTGCTCCTAAAAATATGCAAAAACAAAAAAACGGATTGTTTTTTTTCTGATTAATCTTCTACCTTTACCTCAACTTACAATTACGCATTAATTTAGACAACATTTAGTTATATTTATTATATTTATTTGATTCAATATAAATATATAACCAAGAATAAATTGTAATTTGAAAAAAAAGCGAAATGTTTTAAATGAAAAGAGGTAAAGTGAAAGTAAAGGTTTTTTAATATTAACCAACACACCTTAACGCTACTTTCATTAATCGGAATCAGTTTTTCATTTCTTGTTAAATTGTTAACTTTTAAATGATTTAAACAAATTTTTCATCTCATATTTTACTCTTGATCATCATCAACCTCATCTTCGTAATCAATTTAGCAAATTAAACCAGCTAAACCAAATTGTAACAACTTATATCAAGTCTACTGACTTCTGTTCCGAGTCTTATTTTTAACAGCTTTTCTCCATCTTTAGCTGTGTTACGGTGGATTTAAAAATTGATTGTAACTAATCAAATTGAGTCAACTGTTTTAGCTTAACTGCCAAATTATTGACAGCACACCTTATAATGATTATAATTGTACTAAATTGTTGAGGATAATCAGGTAGCTTTGAAGACTTTCAAGCTTCTGTACTAACCAGCCTTGAGTTACAGCTGTTTATTCAGTTTGTCAATTGTTGACTTTTTGGTCTTTTCAAAAATCCATTCAAACCAACAGAAAGACCAGAAAAATTTGGGTTTACAGAGATGAACCAGAAAACCCAAAAGCAACTTGTTTTTATCCAAGATTAAAGATAGTGAAAGTATTAGGAAAAAGCGATTCCCATTTTTGATTAACTATTTTAAGCAAATGTAATCATGTAAATCAATTGTTACACCAAACTGTAGACTTTCACATATTTTTAATGGTTAAATGGTCAAAACACAATTGACCAGTTTTAATTTAGATCACCGCTGATTCAGTTGATAGTTGAAGATGGTGATTGTAATTGTAATCTCGATGCCAAAAGATGTTAAATGATGAAGGAAGAAGCTGAAATAAATGGATTAACTGATTAATTTTTCCTGTTGATTCCTGTTGATATGAACCCGTTGTTTTAAATTAACATCCTTATTTTGTGTTCATTATCTCATTCATCTTACCTATTATTGTATTTTCACCTTAATTTAAATTGCTATTAACTTGTTCCTTACCTTAAAATTTGCCCTTTTTTTCAATACCTTTAAGCTTCTCAGGTGAAGTAAAAGTAGAAACAAAAAAAGGTTAAAATGAAAAGCAAAAAAACATTTAACCTTTTCACTTTTCATTAATTGTTGTCATCTTTACATTAATCAACAAAATTGAATACAATGTTTCCTTAAATCATCTTAAATCAATTCTCTAATAATCATTAAAAGCCATTATTATATTAACCATTACTGAACAATTAAACTTAACATTTGAAAGCAAAAGGTTGAAACAAACTGTTGATTCAACAAATGAAAGCTAAACACTTCTATTAGTGTTAATCAATCGACTGTTGATTTACACAAAATACAATTAAAAGCTAATCAATGTTTAGCAAATTTAAATTTAAAATGAACACAAATATGAATATAATTAGTGGATAACCGCACAATCGGGTTTAATCAAAATTCATAACCATTTTGAGCCAAAAATTGGATCAATTGGATTAGTAAATTTTGTTTGATTTAACATTTTTGTCAATTTTGTTTTAACAATATTTTTGAATGTAAATTGCAATTAACTGATGGATGAATCTTAAATGCTGTTGGATAACAAGTTTACAAGGTTAATGATGATAATCAAATGTTGACGTTTTGCTAAATGTTTAATTGTAACTCTCATCAATCATCTGATTGATAATAAGAGTTACAATTAGACGTTATTTAAAAATAATTTTTACCGTTAAAATTGAAGAAGCAATTGAAATGAAAAAGATGAAAAAGGTTGGGAAAACAAATACAATTAACAATCGATATTAAATTTTGATTTCCTCAATGATTACAATCGGAAAGGGTTTGTAAAAGAGTAACAATTAACTGATTAACCAGATTAATGAAGGTGATTCAACAAATTGAAAGGAAAGTTTAGCTTTTGATTGAAAATTATTAGCTTTAGCTTTGTAGTGATTATTTGTTGAATAATAATTCATTTGCTTCAATTGCATCTGATTGTGATTAGTGAAGCAAAATTAACTTCTCTCTTGCGGTAATCATCTGTATTGATTGTAATTTTTGATTAAATTAGATTGAATTGAGAAAGGAAAAGTTAACCATTCGGATTCAATTAAAGCCACCTACAGTTGATTCAATTTTCATCTTATTTTTTTTCTGTATCATTTAAACATTCATCTTTAACTGTATTTCAAGTTAAACCATTTGCAATAATTGCAGAAAAAAGGTTAATTTAATTTGATTTATTAATAATGATAATTGTTCAATGTAAAGGGAATGATGACTAAATGAAGCTATTTTGGTGGTTAAAGGTTTCATCAAAGTTCAATAGATATTTTCATCGTTTTAATGATTTTAAATTGATTCAACATTTAGCTTCGTTTTGACTAAACAGTTTATTAATTTTGATCACAGTTCATTCAATTTTCCTCGTTATTTTTAGTCTAATTTCAAGTTTCACTATTGATATATTGATTGGGATCAATATCACTGATTACAGTTCAAACCTTCATGCAATGTCAGTCATTTTAATGAAAATTAATGAAAATTGTAATTCAGAGTTCAGACCTTCTCTAAATTCAGGATGGAAAGAGCCAAAGATTCAGGATTTCCAAGACAAGATCGTTTGTTGTTTATAATGAAATGGGTTCAATTTTGGTTTCTCTTTCAATTCCAACTTGATTTGTTTCTGTAAACATTTGATATTTAAGTCTAAACACGAAATGAGATATGATTTAAGGATCTGATTGTTTTTAATTCAGCTGACAAACTATATCAATTGTAAATGAATATTTGCAACGATTATTCAATATTTCACGTGAAAAGCTTCATGTTACAGATTTAGTTTCATTTGTGACTTTTGTTGAAAGGATTCACCTATTGTATGACTTTCAATATTTTGTTACAAATTTCCAGTTCAATCAGGTGAATCATTGTTTCAATATTGACTGGTAACTACTTTGATGACTAAACCTTTGGACTGATTTGACTCAAAGGTTTATCAATAATCAGTTGATCACTCAGAGATCAAACTTAACATGATCGGGTAATTTCACATTAACCATTGTTTGTGTTGGTTAAACCAGAAATATAACCAGAAATAAAAGTCGCACCAAAAACCTTAGCCATCGGTTTGATTTAAAGCTGATAAGGTTGAATCTTTTACACAAACTTGAATAATTAATGAAACTCTGGACTGATTGTGTGCTTACAATGGGACAATCAACTAAAGGAAAGGTAGGCGCATTAACATACAATTAACAGTTTACCTTTTCTTGGTTAAAAATATCAATAAGATAAACACTTGAGCAATCTTAATATTAACTCTTTGTGTGTGTCTTTTCTTGCTATTACAATAAAATAACCTTTTTTTCACTCCTCAATCAAGGTTGACTATTTATTGATGATTGATTGAATAAAAATATATATATTTAATATGAAAATAAATATTTAACTGTTAGTCTGTTGTGTCTGGGTGACACTTAATATTCATATAGTTTAACGGTTACCTGATTCTAATTGTTGTTCATTCATTATTTTTCCATCATTACTATTATTACAACAATAAGTAGGATGTAAGATTAACATCTTATAATACCTTTAAAACACACACACTTTGATTGTATCAACAACAAGGTAACCAATAATATATAAGACTAATTGGGTGTAAATTGTCAACATTTATTTACCTTTTTTCACTCTTTATTTTTTTTGGGTAAAATCTGGTTTTTTAAACTTTTAATTGTTGTTGGGTAAACATGTAAACGATAGTAAGTTGTTGCCTGAATTTTAATGTTGTAATGGCAACATTTAGGTTAACCATTCAGGCTTCCGTTGTTGATCCGAATCAAATTAATACTCATCTTTCATCCTACTCTTGAACCGCTTTAAAATATTGGATTAATTGTTGGATTAATGATTTAATTTTCACCTTGAAAATTGAGAGTTCAAATTGATCCAATTGTTTGCCTTTAACAAATTGTCTCAAACAATTTAAACTCTTCATTTGACATTGAAGCTTTCATATTTAGAAATGTTCAATTAAACTACTTTTTTGCTGAGTTAACCCCTTTAATTGTAAAATTTTAAAGCTAATCAAAAAGGTGGTTAAATACATGAAGAGCCAGAAGTGAGTTGAATAATGAAATGGATTGGATTAAAAAATGGATAATTTAATATCAATATGAGCCAATTGAAGGTTAACGGTTATTCAATTTGAATTAAATTAATAACAATGTTAAAGGATAAAATTGTATTAAATAATGTTAATAATAGAAATAATTTCAATTCTCAATCGACAGTCAAGTTTGAAACACTTTTCAGTGAATTGGGTTTAGTGATTGTAAAGATGGTAATAATAGCAATCATTGGCATGTTGTCGGTGATGATGATTAGGAATGATTATGTTTACATTTGATTGTCCAAGTAAAATTAATATTTGAAATGGTTAAAAAGTGAAGGATAAATCAACCGTTGGTGACGCTTTTGATTCACTAAATACAGGTGAAAGAAACTGTTTACTGGAAACAATTCAAACAAATGAAATTGGGTTTCTTTAGTTAATGATAAACAGAGTAGAAGCACAGAAGGAAGATGAAGACCTTTGAAGATGTTTCAACAGTTGCATCCAAATCAGGTCAATCTATCAACCCTGTAAGTCAATTAGTCCAAAATTTATTCAATCTTCATGTAGACTGAGTAGGTCTACTCATCAGGACAAGCTGGAATAGTTGATGTAGATGAATCTGGTGGAAAAAAATAAATGTAAAAAGATGAAATTAGTTGATGAAAATTGAATCAAACTGTTGACAGGTCAAGTGTAATGTTACCTGTTTGTTTCTTAAAATATCAAAAAAATGCTATCAAACTTATGTTGTTAATAACCTCTCCTTAAAAAATATTATTTCAACTGATTGTTTAGTTGAACAATTTAAATAAAAATACATTGCGTGATCACTGTTTGTCTCTATTTTACTACCAACATCAATTTAACTGCTATTAATTAGATGACTGATGAAATTGAAATTTCCTTGTTAGCCCAACATTGACACTTTGATAATTTGTTTGTGAAAAAAGGTGAGTAAAAGTAGATTCAGTTTACAATGAAGCACAATTAGAAACAAAATGAGACAATTTAATGTACAAATTTAGTTGAACATTAAATTGTATCATCTTAAAGTCATGTTAAGCTTCAAATTTACATACAAAGTGACCTTCAATGTGATCTAATTGAATCCATCAAATGTCCCTTTACAATGTAAATGTAAAAATTGAGTTCAAATGTTGACTGATAAATAGCATCTTATCCAGAAAAAAAGAGAGATTTAAATTGAAGAGATTAACATAAACCACTGAAGGATCCAAGTCCGGTGGTTACCTGATGGGAAAGATGATAATGCAGATGATGAATGTAACAAAAAAAATTCAAAGTAACTTGAACAATAAATAGGTAAAACCGTGCTAATAAATCGGCTCTCAATGATCAACTAACCGAGAAAAGGCAAAGAAAGGTAAATAAAGCAGAAAAAGAGATTGAATATTTTCTTCATTTTTTTCTGTTATTGTAACAATCAACTAACTAGTAACTACTATTTGCAACTCAGCTAATGTGTATTAATAATAGTATCCTCTAATAATAATAACAACGAGCAGTAACGATGATAAAGACTGATAATAATAATGTCATGAATAATATCATAAATAATATGCCAAATAATAAACAATAATAATTATCTGACCTCAAGGACATGAAAAAAAGTAGAGAAAAAGAAAGCAAAAAATGAAAATTTTGGAAGGTCAGATTAACCCAAAAGTAAGCGAAACCAAATCAAGGTAAGGATGTGATGGACCAGATTTCTGGTTACTGATAAAACATTGTGGCCACCCTGAATAATTGAAACCAGTTAACCAAAAAAAAACTCATGGACCAACTCCTAATAATTTTCACTTTGATTCCAAAATTGTAGTGATTGCTGATTAACTGAAAAAATGGGAAAAAAAGGTTAAAAACAAGAAATTTCAATATTAATCCAACTACTCACAATTTGTGGTCCAACGATCCTTGGGTTTTCCTGTGTAACATTACGGCAAGTGAAAAAAAAATTCACCACTGACCTACCTAATGGTAAAAAAGCAATCCTCATCACTTTATCATCTTTACCCACCCTTCTCTTCCTCTTTGCCATCATTTCTCTTCATTTTTAATACTTATGTATTATGTATTTGATGTAAAAAAGCCTGTTTGTCCTCCGACAGCGCGTGGGTATGCGCTTCAAGTTGCCTCCCAAGTTGGATGACGAGTCATGTTAGGTGAGCAGGAGAGATCTGAGGAAGGAAGAGAGGGAGAAAAAGAGAGAGAGAAATGATGATTATGATGATGATGAAGGAAAGAAGTTGTTGTTTAGTGATACGTTGTTACTCGTAGCGGTCTGTTGATTTGAGATGGCTTTTTATACTCATTGCCATCTGACCGATCTTCAATATTTACCTTTCATTTCTTGTTTTTTTTGTCACCATTTTTCCTTTGTTTCAATTCCAGTTTTCACTTTCTTAAAAACAATTAATTCTTTGGCCTATTATCAGTGATTATCAACTTTTGGTTATCCACTTTATCCAGTGATATTTAAAAATTTGTTTCAATTATCCATGGATTTATCAAGTTACAAATGAACATCATTCAGTTTATCAGTTCGATGTTTGCGTTTAATCAGTGCCTTGCATCGTATTAGTGAATTATCAGCGACCAACAGCAGATCACAATGTGTTGTTTTGTTTTCCGCTGTTTTTCATAACAAAACGGAATATATTTTATCAGCTTAAAACCATTTTGTCCATCAACATTTTTGATCGATATTATTTATTTATTTTTGTTTGAGGGATTAACAAGTGGGATTAATGATGCATCTTGAAGAAACAGACGGATTTGGAACGTTAAATGAGTCCAAAGTTAAAAAAATGACCAATTGGACTAATATATTTAATCATTGGAAACGTAGAGGTAAACCTAAAAACGGTGTCATTGGCAGCAATACAACAATAACCAACGGTAGTTTGGCGATGAGCCATCCAAACCATCCTCAAGTTTTACACAATCAACATCTTCATCATTCAAATCAATTTCATCCAGCTCATCCTCCATACCAGTTTGGATCGCTTGCTGTTAGACACAATGGATCCGGTTTACCAGGGTTAATTGAACAGTACAACTCTTCAATAGATGGTGGTGGTGGAGGAGGAGGCGGAGGTGACGTGAGGTATCAAAGACAGTCAGGTTTACATGGACGTGCAAATAAATTTGCTTCAGTCTCAGCAGGAACAGCCAATTTTTACCTGGCCTACCCAACCGGTCCCCCATTATTGGCACCAAATCAACCATCTTCATCACCAATATCACCTTCTTCCCTCAATGTTCGGTATCCATCAGCATCACCAGCAGCTTTACATTCATCAATCCGTCCAACCTCAGGTCGACATCACAGAACAAACATACTTTCAACTCCATGGGAACCAATGATGCAAACCACAAATCCATCTTCTAATCACAATCAATCAGCTGAATGTACGTGTTGTGATTCAATGGGAACGGGTCAAGGGAGTGTAAAAACAGCTTTAACCAGTATTAAATCAACTGGTTCAGTCAGATCACGGTCATCTCTCAAATCATCATCATATTGTGCTTCCAACTTTGATGTTGTTGACCAAACTATGTCAGCAGGTTTACATCATCAACATTCATATGTGCAACGGAATCACGAACCTATTGGTAAATCAATTAAATCAAATACATCCTCAACTCGATCCCATCGGACAGTTTCATTTGCAACTGTTAATGAACGATTTCTCAAAGTACTTAAAAGATCAGTTAAAAATCCATCCGGATCTGTAGTATCGAGAAGATCAATTCTTGAATGTGATTTAACAGCTTATGATTTGATTGAGCAAAGTTTACATGAGACTTGTATTGAAGATGAAGATATTGTTGTTGATGAAGAGAAAGAAAACTATCATTACAATGATTCCATGGAATGTTTAAGTGATGAAGAAGAAAGTGAGGACATCATGGATAGACATAGATTGAATCAAGTTATTCACGATGCTTCAGGTTCAAAGAAATACCAACGTCGTTCTCGTCATTGTTCACCTTCTCTATCATCATCAACAAAAGGACTTCATTCCATTCCAAATAGCAGTCGAAATATGTTACCACGGCTAGGTGAATCGTCCCTTAGATATAAACCTAGAGTTAAAGCGATCTCAAGTGTTGATCTTTCTCAAAAGTCCATAATAACTGATGGTAAAGCTAGTTTGAAAAAAGGGTTACGGATTGGAGGACAAGGAATGTCTCTTTTTCCTTCGGCAGTGGAAACTAAAGCTTCATCAACCTCAGGCGTTGTTAAATCACGAAGCTCTGAATCAATTTTGTCTGCATCAGATAAATCAAGTTCAATTACCAGTTCTAATCTCACCGATCGACCAGCCTCATGTCTCTTATTACCGCTTCCTGAACCTGATTATGACAGTGAAACTGGAAGTGACAATGATGCCAAGCACAGAGGTCAGAAAATTATATCTAATGGATCAATTTCACGTTCTTGTCCAAGAATTTTGAGTCAAGCTCAATCCTTTACTCAATTGAATGAAAGTGAACCAACAACCAAAAGTGACTTTACCAGTTCAAGAGCCAATTTTATAGAGACTCGGTCCCTTGATCGCCGAGGTAAACGTAGGACACAATTAAAGCAATCAATGTCATCAAGTTCACTCTCTGGAAATGCAAATGGTTTCCAAGAAGATGTCACAATGGATGATCACAACTCCCTTAGGCAATTAGGTTCAAAATTTGATGGTTCTTCAACTATTTCAATCCCAAGTGATGTTAATTACATGGCCAAGGTTAAATCAATTTTGAAGAAATCAGTTACTTGGAACGAGTCAGTGACTAAGACTCATTCATTATCAAGTGATTCTAATTGTGATACTACCTATGGATCTACCAACAGTGATAGTGATTTTTCAAGTTATCGTAAGTGTTCATCTTCAGTTTTAGCTAATAGTATTAGTACTCTTCCAAGAGTAAGAGGTCGTTGGTCATCATCATCAAGTGAAAGGTCAACAATAAGTGCCAATGGCGTGAAAGGACCAAAAATAAAGAAACATGTTCACTTTGGATGCTCCAAGGATGATGATAGCTTAATTATTGAGCATATAGGTGAAACCATTTTTGAGGAAGATGAAGAACCAATTTACGATGATATTGCAAATGTCATTTCAAACGACCTTTCACCCGGCCTTCATCAGCAAAACAGTCAATCTCAACCTCAGTGTCAACCAGCAACAGCTCCATTCTCTCGGTTACCTCAACCTCCGCCCCCACCTCCTCCACCACCGCCGCCTCACTCATCGTCTAGTTCATTGACTCCAACTTCACAGACACCATTATTATCCTCTTCATCAGCTGTCCACTCGAAAAGTCTAAACGGAAATTATAAAAGATCGTTTGAATCAGATGTTGATAATAACGGCAATGATGAGGTCAATGGAAGTAACGGCAGTGGTAAAGGCGTAAATAAATTACAGGATGACCGAGTCAATGAGCTAACCAATGGATTCTCATCAGCAGCTAAAACAACAAGCTCAGGAACTGATGAGGAAAATAAAGGAGTTTCAACACGACGTGTCTACGGAGTTTTAGACACAGGTAAGTCACAATCTTGTCCCTATTTTTTTCAGGTCGTAAATAGATCAATACGTGAATCAACTAGATAATCACAAGGTTTGCTTAAAATTAGCCCAAATACACGAAACAGCTGAATTTATGTCAATCATTTCCAAGTCATTTTATTATTATTTTGAGAAATTTGCATGTTTGTTTTGTTGGGAATGCATCAAATTAATCAAGCTTATTTTTGTTAATCTTCTTATTCAGGGTGACCTAGAAACAAAAAAGAAAGGTGACAATGTTAGTTGATAATTTAATTTAATTACAATTATTGATGATGATTAGAATAAAGTCAAGTTTTTGTGAAATAGTCCCATAATCAAATCTAAAGTTTTGTTGAAGGGCCGAGAGAAAATATAAACATGTGCACATAACGTTGAAAAAAAACGGTTTGTCATTAAAGTTAACTACTGACCTGTCTTTTTCTGGCATCTTGTTCGTCATCTTAATTGTTCACGCATATGATGCTATCTTCATTGAAAGATGGAGAATAATTCTGATGATGAAGAAAAGAAGGAAGAAAATAAGATGAAGCAAAAAGATTGGGAAAGAGAGATTGTTGTTGAATGGTTATGACCATTATATGTGAAGTCCCATTGTTTTGTCCAAGGTAAGAGAAAAACTAAAACAAGATAAAATGAATAGTATTAATTAAATTGACGCTTAATTATAATTGTCCACTTCACTTGACAAGATAGTTTCACTAATTTAGGTCATCTTTAAGTTTTATAAGACAAAAAACTCTGTAAAACTTCTCAAGACAGTCACACACAAACATACACAATCCAATCCTTAAGCCGTCCGCCATCATTAACATTACAAACATAATTGGACAAACCCGGCTTGGCTTGATAAGCTGTAAAATTGTAAATGATGTTTACATGATTGAATTACGTGTTAATTTTTTCCGTTTGCTGGAATCATCTTTTTGTTTTACTTTTCATCATCTAGTTTATTGTTGATAAAGAGTTAGATTAATGGTTTACAATAAAATTACTGAATCATTTTTTCCTGTTAAGCATGCTAATCTAACAGTCAAGTTAATGTGTTTGAAGCTTTTTTAAAACCCAAAACAACGACAAAAGGAATGGTCAACCTATTTTAATCAACTTTACATTTAATTACTCTTTGATTTTGCATTTTATTACGAGTGGATTTTTCATCACGAAATCAGGATTATTATATTAAGGTACAACAGTGGTCATTGAATTGCTTCTAATTTGAATTTTCATTCTCAATCAGATGTGATGCAAGGTAACACACAAGTGGTTTGTTCCAGTTTCATTTCAACCTTTCAAAATGCAATTTTTGATTTACGCGAGTCGATTGTAATTAAATGATGGACAACTCAAATATTATGATTAGCTCATTGTTTCACTCATTGAATGGGCAAGTGTTAAATAGACTCAATAATCAGCAATGTTAAATATTAACTTGCCAGTAAAGAAGCGTATTCTTGATTTCAATCTTGATTGATCATTTAATTGGTTTAAAGCTTATTTTTCTCAGCCTTTTTGAATTCACTTGTAACAAAATCAGATACGTTTGCTTTTCTTCTGCAACTAAGATCACATATTACGATTACATTCGTTAATTAACAGTTAGAAACATAACAAAAAAACATGATTTACTTGATTAACCAAGATTTCTCTACTGAAGCAAACCAAATGAAAACTGAAGATTGAGATGCTTTGGGCAAGTTTGAACAGGTAAAATCAGTAACTAAAAGCTGCTAATTACATCTGTCATTTCACAGTTAACAAAACAAACAATCATAAACAAGGGGGAAAAGTTGTTTGGATGACCATAAATTTGACCTGAATCAATTTTTTTCCTTATTTCCTACAATCCTGCATCTAGAACGATAATATCTGGATTAAGTGTCGACTGATATGTTGCCTGATTATCACTCTTGTTAATTGAATGTCTCTTCCTTGTCTCCTAATGATTGTTAAAACACAAATGGAATTGTCAACCGAAAGATCATACATTAATGAATTCACAATCCAAAAGAAATCATGTTTCCTTCGTCACCCAATCACCTTATCATTTGAAATTCAGTTACTCAATCTAAATATCTTCAGGTAGTTTTGTCTTTAAAGAGTCATTGAATATCGTTGAAAAAACGCCAATTCTTGTTGCATAATCTTTAAATCCAAACTCAAACGTAAGATTAATGTTGCTGTGATTTTCATTAAGATGAAAAATATCTGCGAATTGTAACCAAAATATTCATTACCTAATCAAAGAGAAAAGACAAGAGCAATTAATAACTGATAGATCAATGTACTTGTTTGTTTAAAATTATCAAAAGTGATTCCGTTTAACATTTAGATATGATTTACAAATTGCAAATTAACATGATGGGATAAATTGAAATGATGTAAAGTTGGGGAAAAAAGAAGTAACAAGTGATATTAACAAATTCACTCATCAAACAGGTAAACTTAATCAAATCAACCTCAATTACAGAAGCTGTGGGTTGATTCACTTGATTAATCGAAATTTTATTAACTCTTACCGTAAAACTAATTTATGAAAATAAATGCAGACAAATTTAAATTGAATTATAACGCTAGTCCAATCAAATGAGCAACTGAATATCAGCCATAACCAGCAACAATGTGCATGTTAATTGTACCAATCAAAGAGTAATGGATCCACAGAAGTTTCCACAGGATCATTCAATGTTTAGGAACAATTGAAGCGTGATAGAAGGAAATGTTGACAATTACGATATTAACATGAGGATATTACGTTGATGATAGTTTATGGGCTATTTTACGAGCAAATCAGTGATTCCAATGGTACTTTTGCACTTATATTGGACGAGACCGTCTCCAAAGATGTTATCCTCTATTGTAGTCTTCATTATAATTCCAGGAGAGATTATCAATTTTTATTTCATCTTTACGATGATTCCTTTGACCAAGATTGTTGGGTTAATGTTTTGCTCTTATAATTCCTGTGATTTCCTTTAATAGTTACCATCATCATTACTCTGGAATCCAAACAATTGATGTGTTACACATTGAATAATCATTGAAGCTAGAGTAAAAAGAGAGAGAAAAATACATTAAGTTAATGATGATAATAGTTGAAAGCAACAATAGTTTTTGTTTTCACTGGTTAGGAAATTTCAACAATAAAATGTTAAATTTGGATTAAATTGTAAACCCTTCAATGTTAATAGTTTACTTACAAGAACAATTTGCGATATTTCAACCACCAAGAAATAATCTCGGTTGAATATTGATATTGATTCAATTTGGTAAACAGTCGCTGATTTGCTTGCAGATAAGCTTTGATTGTAGCTTTAGCCTGTTGTGTTTTATAGTTGATTGTACTCATTTACTGAGTACGCAATATTTGAAAGTTATTAATATTCACACGCTAAACATGATCGTGTATTGATTATGCTTATGAATGTCTAATATTTGACTTTGAGTCACGTTAATAGCTGCAAGGTGTAAACCAAATTAAATCGGATTCCATATAATTTATTAGGATTATCACCATCATCATTCTCATCATCAACATTATCATCTTCTTCTGCGGCAATGATGAAATCAAATTTAGTTATTGATTAACGTTTCAAGTGGATATTAAGCCAACAATCAGGTAGTTAACCAGCCTTCAATAGTAACTTTTACCAATTTAGTGTAACTAAAATGAAAAGAGAAATTTGAGAGAAATTTATTATTAAAAAATTGTTAAGTTGTGATTCAATTTTATCAGTTAATTACATTTTCTCAGCTATTTCAAATATATCAAGATCAAACCATCATCATCATCTTTCTACTATTATTACCATTATGATTATTAGTAAAAAAATATAAGGTATTATTACTGTTATCAACATGATAACGCTACTTTAACAATTTATTTTTAGCAATGGTAAACAAAATTCAATCAACAGTTGTTATTACAATTTGAATGTTCATTTGAATGAGATTTCATTTACAGTTGTAAGTTGTAAATTGAAATGATGAGAAATAAAAAATCTCATTGACACCGTAAAACACTCATCATTGACATACAGAACAAGAAAAGGAATCAATTTGATTATAACTGTTGCGGGAAACAATTAAACATTAAATTGAAGAGAGTGAGAGATGAAATGAAAAATCTCAAAATAAAACTCGCCTATTTTCAGCTCGAAGTTGAATCAAGAAATTAAAAGCATTTTTTCCTAGAAAATTAGAACGGTAAATGGACGCTATTTAATCGGCTGAGACTCTTGAAATTGATGATGATGATGATGATTGTCATTTCATTAGAAGCTGCGAGACGGAATTGGATTCTTACCAATTTAATGACTGATGAAATTGCAGTGAGAAACAGTGCATTCTTCACAGCATTCATCTCTTCCTCTTTTTAGACTTTTCAATAACTTTTCTTTCTTCATGATAGCCACCAAATGAATGATGTTTCCAGATTTATAGTTAATCACTGGAAAAAGTTAATCTTTCAACAACGTTGTGTGAATGTGTATAATGCCCTGGTTACAAGGTTGAAGCTCAGGTTGAAATGAAAAGGATAACAGCGGATAAAGATACTTCACAAAATGAACATCGAATTATTTCTTTTTCTCATTGAATACACCATTTTGTCCTTCAGATTGGAACCGTCATACAGGGTGGATCAATTGTACCTTTGAATGAAAAGATATAAAAAAAAGAGTTAAGAGCAAGGTTAATACAGAATCAAAATTGAAAGGGAAAAGAAGAAAGAAAATAAAAAAAGATTGTTATTGAGTTGTAAAATTGCTTATTATTAAATCATAGTTGCAAACCAAATCGCGGTCAGCTTACTGATTACTGTTAACTGTTATTTTTCAGGTTTACTAAATTGAAAGTATGGCAAGATCGGTGTTACGAATCAAGATATAAATTTAGATAAGGGCTCAATAATACAAATGTAACAACAGCATATTGGCGATAGTGATAGTACAATCACAATATGAACAATCAAGAGTGGAAAATTGAAAAAGGCTAAAAATGAGGATAACAGTGATTCAAGAAGTGAGAGTGATGTAGCCTAAGGGTTTGATTGTCTATGCTTTTAAGTTTCAATAGTGAAGAGAACTGTTATTTCGCTGAGCAATTCAGTTAGTATTTGTTTTGTATTAGTAAATACAGTAGTTACAACAAAAAAAACCCTTCCTAAGTGTGCAAAACCGATTAAAACTCAATACTTGGTGCAAAGTATTTGTGTTTGTATATTTGGATTGCTGGAAATTATTTTATGGGTTCAATTTTTGAAATCAACTCTTTCTTCACTTTGTTGGTTCAGTTGATTTTGCTTACAGAATTTGCTATTATCAGGTTTTCTGGTTCTGCTCCTTTTTTTGATTCAGTCATCATTAGCTAAAGTAAGTTAATCAGAATCAGGGTTGATTCAAAATCTTTCCACCTTTCAGTGACTTAGTAAATTTGTTAATGGGTACAAATTGATTAAATATTATCGGACATGTTGCTTTACTTTCTTTCCTGATTGATAATTCCGTCTGGTTAATGTTGACAAATTGTATGGCTAATGTAAGTTTGATCAATAACTATCTGGGCCACCAAATCTAGAATTGAATGAATTAAAATATCATTTTAGTAAAGGATACCAAAAGAGATTAATTTGGGAAGGTTAAGAGGAGACAGAAAATGCAAGTAGGCATCAAGAAGAAAAGGTAATCATCAGAAAAGGATTAAGTGAAACCTTAACTGTTTGGAGATAATCTCGCATAATGTCCACACCCTTAGCTTGTAAAGCCTCTTCCGAGGATATTATTGTCGGTTCTTTCCCTTAGCAATCAAAATAATCAAACTAGAGCTTATTTACAACTGGAATCCCGGAAGTAGCCTTGTCATGGTAAGAATCCTGAGCGCATGGGATAGCATATGCAAGATGGTTAATCATTTTAAAACTGAAGTCTAACAAAATCACCAGCAAATAGTAACCTTAAATGAGAGAGAAAGAAAAAAAATTAGATATAAATACAAGAATACAGAAGCACGTTAAATGACAATTTATATCAGTTTGAATGAGGTTGATTAACTGCAGCTTACCAAATACTTATAGAAAACACAAAATATTCATAATATTCATTCTTGATGATGATGATTATTATTTAATCATTATTTTTGCTTTACTCTTGATAGGCATTAAAACAAACAACCAAGACAAGATGAAAACCAACAACCAGTTATTAAGAGGCGAAACAAGTGAACATCTTTTTATCCTTAAAAATCAGAAACACTAAAGATAGATTAACACTGCAAAATACAAATTCAAGTTAACGTTTTATTGATAAAATTAATTACCAGTCTTTTGATTGTTATGGCTATCCTAACGATTGGTTTCACCATGAAAGATGAGAACAAAATAAATCACAGTTCAATTTGAATATAAAACATGTAATCTAGTCTGACAAGTTGTAAGGTTGATCAAAACAATAGATAATTCATAGATATCGGGATCCACAAGTCCTACTATTACTGGAATCCTCTATCAGTCTTGATCACAATTTGAATAAAAAAAATTTCATCTACAATTTAAATTGTTTATAAATGCAAAATTACCAATAAGATTGATTGAGACAATTAGAAATCAATTTATATTTTAAACATTCAGTAAACTTTTGGGCAAGTTGTGATCAAATTAGAAGGTTTTTGATTTCTTTGATATCAATAGAAACCTTGAGTTCTTAATCGCTATCAAATTAATAGTTAATTGACAATTAGCTGGCAAAAAATAACTGAATATCAAATTAGAAACTATCGGAAAACAATTTACCAAAAATGATATAATGATAATCATTGGTCAAATAGCAATGAGAGTGTATTATGGTAAGGAGACCAAGTCAAACTGTTTAAATGATGGTTTACCTTGTGGCAAATGTAATCAACCAATTATTATGATTAAATATAAAGGAAATGTTTACAAATTAAATATACCCTGATTGAGAGGTGGATCAGTGAATGAAATTGATTAGTTTAGTTAATAAGCAACAATATCAATGGTTGGCAAGCTCTGTATAGTGATTGAATCGTTAGCTGTTATTGATTGTTGAAGCTGATGTTGTTGTGATAGGGAAATTAAACAGCAATGAAATAATTTTAACGCAATTTCGTCCATATCAATTGTCAATAGATGCAAATTATTGGATTGTTTGCACGATTTTTCAATTGAATGTTGATTCAATTTTTACAGGTCAATTTACTAATTTGGTGAGAGTTTGATATTCAAACGATATTTATGGTTTATTTCATTTTTGTCCTAATTTTCATGATAATGGTTATAATATATAATGATTTTGGGAACACGATTCGCCGTTTTATCTTGTGCTCATTTACACATTCTTTGACTACAATATCAATAAAAGTATGATCATGATAGAAGGTGATGATGATCATGATGATGTCTTATAATCATAATTGTCATCATGGCGAGAGAAATTAAAAAAATTGAAAATGATCAGAGCATTTTGAATGAGGGTCAGATCACTGAAAATGGTACATTATGGATGAGATTTGATCAGTAAAGCGGCAGAAAAAAAAAGCTGATGATTGAGGAATTGAGTAGAGTTGAGAAATTAGATGATCATTTGATATACAGCAAGTGAAATAACTTTTTAGGCCATCGTTTGAGATCACAATTTGTTGAAAATTGATAAACTCATCTTTAATCTAATAGCTGGACTGATGGGACTGAAAGATAAGTAATTGCTAAATACATCTGCAATTAATCACTGTACAGATTACAAAGCGTGATATAATTATTAAGTCCCATGTGAGAGGTTCCACTGTCAACAATTGAAGAGCTTGTATTAATTGGTCTTGTGAATGGTTGGTTGGGAATGATATTTTTTTCCAGATTATTTGCTGTAATTGTGTTCCTCTTGTGATAGCCAAAAAGAAGCAACTCGAAATGTTGAAGATGATGATTTACTTTTTTTTTGTGGGTTACTTGTTGATGAATAGTTAAGATAAGGGGCCGAAGGAAAGATATGGAAATGGGTTAACCATTCAATTTGTTGCTCTTTTTCCGTCAACTTGAAATAAGATTCAAGGAAAGTGACCTAAAGAAAGATGATGGAAAAATAAGAAAACAAATCAGTCAATTAGTTAAAAGGGACTAGGAACGTGAGTTAGATTGGAATATTGAGAATGTAAATAATTCAGGGTAAAAAGGAAAGGTTAAGTAGGGATGATTCAAGGCTACTCAGGTTGTGCAAACCTTTATAACTAATAATATGATAATCATTATCATTACTATCTTTATATTGGTGTGTTATATTAATAAGCCTCAAAGGGTTGCTGCTTTGTTCACTATGTACTTGATGAATCGGGGCAAATTGAACTAAGTATCAATTTTGCTGTTGCATTTGAAAAATAAAACAACAAAACCAGCAATAAAGATATTAGGTTCAACTTTAACATGGATTAATCTTGTTGATTGCAATAAATTGTACATTCACCAGAAAGAAGAAGAAAAAATAAACAAATTGATCCTTAATTTGCAATCAAAAACCAAGTGAATGTCAAAATGCAAATCCTTTGCTTGATTTCAGTCAACAGTTTCTTTAGATTTTTCATCATAAAAATGAGTAGATCCGTTTATGTATAGTAGTAACCAGAAAACCCAGGCTAACTTGAAAGGAGGACGTTGATTCAGTCAAAATCAACTTTTAGTACAATGAGCAAGAATCTTGAATCTTTCATTTTGGTCATCTTGTTACTTCTCCTTCTGGTTATTAGTTGCTTCATTTCTTAATTTGTTGATTTTCTTGAGATGAGTTGCTTTTCTCATGTGATAATCTAAGTTCACAATCTATCTGAAAAAGAAAAAAAAATATATAAATTAAGAGAAAGGGTATAATGCATGTACGTAATAATGAAGGGAAAATGGCGAAATACAAACGTGAACTGAATACGGTTTTCAAGTTTACCTGTTTAGTTTGTTGTTGAAAACAAATTGTTTGATGATCAAACAATTTGGTAATGCTGATGAAAAGGATGATTATGATTAAGATGAGTATGGTCCTTGTTGAAACAATAATCCTTTCATTTTCGCCATTTTACTTCGCTTTTGTATACTCAATCCTTTTCTTCCCTCGCTATTTATTTCTTAGTTGGTCAAACCACTTGAGAATGGGCATTTAATTATATTTACGGACAAGTGTAACTATATCAGGTAACATTGTTGGTCGACATCGTGATATGTTTATAATTAAATCCATTAAGATGTTGTTTGTTGACTGAACGGTGTGAATAAGTTAACCTTTAGGTCTACCAATTACTTTAACTGTATAAGGTTGAGGTTGAGAGTGTCCATTGAAAAAATGGCTGTAAAAAGAGAAGAAAAAGAAACGTGAATTAGTCAAAAATATGGGTAGAGTTAACTAAAGTACAGGAATTTAGTGTTGTGACTTTAATTTGTTGATTCTTCTTGATCCAGACATACATAAAAGTTGATCCTTGATAATATGATAATATTTAGTTAATCAAATATTGATCTAAACGACGCCATTCACCTGATGAATAAATTGACCACTTAATCTATTGAATAATGATTTTGATGGTTAAATTTTATAATTCATTGTAACCTGTTGAGACCAATTGATTAACCTTGTTTCTCTTTTTTTATTATTATTATTATTTTTATCTTCTCATTCTCCTTCTTCACCTTCAACTCTCTCAACTTTAATAACTGGTTTAACTTTGGCCAAAACCACCGTCCAACTCTAAATATAATTTTTTCTTCATCAACCTTACCTCTTCTCTCTTCCGGGGTCTTCTTCATAATCTCTTTTTTTCTCATCCTGCGCTTAACTCCCTTTATTATGATGTTGATGATACCTTGGGTACCAGGCGACTCAGTGAATAGTCCAAGGTCAACTAGTAGTTACCTTAAATTGGCTCCTAAATCATCGGATCAAATGGGTAGTGATAGTTTAACAAATAGCAAAAAAACTGGCGGATCAAAGGAAATTAAGGAACAACCGGCTTCACCATCATTACCATCAATATCATCCAATCAACCATATAAAATTTCTCGATCAGGAATAATCAATGGATTAAGGAGAGAAGTTGAATCATCTGATGAAGGTGAGCTGGTTAACAGTGGTGGTAGTATCCAGCGTGGTTCCAATAATATCCAGTCCAATGGTAATCTTAAGCATAATGATAATGTTAACACAAATGAACATAATGGTGATAATAATAATGTTGATGGTGATTGCTTTCATCATCCAGAAAGAGTAAATAGATTGAAGAATAGCACTTTAAATTGTAACATTGAAGGTCCACTTTCTCCTGAGTTTACATCATCTTTAACCAATCACCATCAAAACCAGCAACAACAGCAACATTTAAATAAATACAATGGTAACCAAGATGAACGTAATGCATCAATTTTATCGGAATTGAGAGCTGGAATAAAAGAAAAGCTAGAAAATAAGTTAATTAAAGACATTATAATCTCAAATGAACTGAAAGCATTAGCCGAGAAGTCGTCATCTGTTACATCATGTGACTCAAACCGTTACAATGGCTGGTCAACTCTTAACCAAAGAAGCAAATCAACAACTTTTAACGATCATTCCAATGTCCATAGGATCAATCAAGACTCTATTAAAAACAATCTAAACGGGGTTAATGACAACCATAGAGATGTAAATAATTGTAGAAACAATCAAGACAATTATGGTGAAAATGACGATGATGGTGATATTAGCGATGAAAGAAATCTTGGAAAGGCTGATTATGGCTTTACCATTTCAATTGTCAATAATGTTAATTCAGCTCGTAATCGTAACCCAGATTACGGTATTACTTCACCTTATTCATCCAATACTTCATCATCATCATATTATGATACCCATTTACCATCAGAAGAATCAAGTAAAATTGTGATCAATGTGCCATTAGGAGGAGGTGTTGGTGGTAACAATTTTTACGATAATGAGCCCAATGAACATATTTACGAGGAACTGGATAAAGTGTCCATTTATGGAGCTAATAAAGCTAATTTGGAGATTAATGGGTTGACAATCAATGAATCAAACCTTGGTTATATTAACCACCATTCAATGTCCAAAAGATCCATTTTTGAAGGAGCATCAAGAGACGAGATATTAGAGTATCTGGCAGGTGCAAAGGAAAGAGTCGAAGTATTAATAGATGAAACAAGTCCAACATCTTTAAATCATCATTCCCATCATGGGTTAGTTACTCGGCCTAATTTGGCGTCAACTAGGCGTAATCGAACCTCTAATGTCAGTAATGTTAGTAGCTCATCAAATGATTCAAGTACCACAGCAACTAGCTCATCCATTGAAACGGAAGACTGTTCATTAACCAATAGTACAACCGGAACTCCGGTTGAACGTAACGATTCGGGTGTCGGTGTGGAAACAAGTAAACCAACTAAGATCCGTCGATCAAACAACTTGTTATCCTCACCAGGAGAAAGTGAACGATTATGTGCCGACTGTGAACAACTGATTGAACCCAAAGAGACCAATGAAAACCGAGACAATAACATTGAACCAAATCAACTCGAGGACAATAATGACATTATTTATTATACTCTTGTCTGTAATAAATGTGAAAAAAAGAGAAGCGAACGAAAAGAGATAATTTCTGAATTTGTAGATACAGAATTCAAGTATGGACGTGATTTACGGATCATAAGGGAAGAATTTCATCGTCCAATGGAGGTTGCAGGTAAGATAATAATTAAAAATATATACTTACTATCCCAAAATTAAAAAATAATAACCTTTCCACACACAAATGAATAAATTTTCAACAGTTGACCAAGTTAACCATTGAAAAGGGCTTGTTTACCCTGTTGGGTACCTCATTGAAGCTAAACAACACACTTATCCTGATTACCAGTATTTAGTCAAAGCTGTGATTTTTTTGGTCAAGTGTATAATAATGATAATTTATTTACAAAAATCTGTTAGAGGCTTTTCCCAAACTTGAACCATTAAATATTTGGTTATTATTATTAAATACTGCATGGAGAAACGGTGTTTAAAGGTAGGTGAGAGTTATTAATCTCAAGTAGTTAATGGTGTGAATTAAGGCAAAAAAAATAATGGGATAAGCCCAAAGGCTAATCTAAAGTGCCTGGTGTTAATCTACTCTTTCCCAAATATACCAGCTTTAATGTGCTTTTTTCATCTGTCGTTTATATTAAATGTTGACTTCCCATTTTTATCATATCATTTACATCCTCTCATTCCTATCCTAAACCTTTATCATCATGAAGACCATCATCATAATCATAATCAACTACAAACAACAACAACAACAACATCTTTTCCATCTCAATCATAAAACCTAATTCCTCAATCCTTCATTTTGACAAGATATTTTGTATTTCTTTCCCTAATTTTTCTTGTTGTGTTCATTTCAATTGGTTAAATTGATCTTTACATCTCAACCTTGCAAATTAAGATTATCCATCATCATCACCATCATCATAGTAATGTTGGTTAGATTGATAATCAACAAATTGTGTCGAGTTCTCGTAAAACTACTTTAAAAATACTGATACCGTTCGTTTGAAAACAGAACAGGTTAAAGCTTTTTCTTTTCTTGCTTTCATCAGATGAAAGGTAAATCATTTTCTTATCATCATCATTCCCATTCAAGAATCATCTCATCACCCATCAACATATTCACTGATTGACCTTCACTTAAAGACCTCAGGTTACACTCATTGATGGCAGTATGCGAAAGTCAATCACAGTTTTAACCAGCAACAGTATAATCATCATAACAACAATTTATTGTTGTTGAAAATTGTTATATGGCCAGATGATGAAAAAAATGATATTTCACTGATTGAAACAACGAAAGATCATCAATCTAACCTTACACGTTGATCTTAATTACGTTTCTTGTATTTTCCTCCGATTAACTCTCAACAAATCATTTCTTAAATCATTTCTCTTTCTTACAATTTAGACCCACGATTAAAATAATCATGTTGATAGCTTAATGTGAGACCATTTGTGTACTTTATTATCAACCTTCATAACCAAGATGAATGATTGTAATGAAAAGAATGCTCAGTAATTCAGTTTAACATTGAGATCAATAAAAATCAGTCCAAGGTGATAATACAAATTGAATATTGAATGAACAGGTAAAAAATGAAGGGTTTCTTAACAAAGTGTAAGATATTACAAAACAAAATCTGTTTTCATCAATTGATTTACACTTTTAAAAAAAGGGTGAAAGTTGAAAATAAAAACAAATGAAAAATACCTGTTAATAGGTAACCATTTTAATCTAGCATTATGTGTCAATCATGATGATTTAAAATACCCCAACTTGACGTAATCTAGATCAAATGATCGACTCAAATCGACCTACACTTTCAATACAAAAGGCTTGCTTTCAAAGTACTTTCCTGAGGCCAAACAAATGATTACATTTCTCACCTATTTTCGTGATGATCATCACCATTAACATGAATATCATTATGCACAACACTCATCTGATAATATGTTAACTAACATTAAATTGTTACTTTCCATTTAGTTTTCCCATAAATCATCATTTAATCATTGAAACAATTGTTAAATTGAAAGTCACAAAAGATGATTATTGCCAATTGATTAGACAAATGTTTACCACTGATTGTTACCATTACTATTACCCATAAAATTGAAGGTTTGTCAACCTTTTTCATCAACATCCAATGTCAATATTGTGCTCCTTTAATTGTTCAGTGTTTAATTTACCAGAACCAGTTAATCAGTGTCATCCAAATGGAAGGTTAATAAATCACTGAAGTAAATGGTAAAAATGAATAAATTATCATTTAATGGAAAGTTAAATTGTGATTGAGTCAGTAAAGTGATCTCTCAAGATTTCCCTGACTATTCAAATGTATTTCATTTAAAGCAATCATTAGGTTAGTTCATCTCTTATTCAGACCATTTCAATGTAACATTCATGATAAACTTGTCCCAAAGATGATTTGAAACATTCCCAGGATAATTAGTACATTATGATTAGATGATTAAAAGACTCAATTTAACTCTAAAGTCAACTGTTTGCTTAAAATTTAATGAACAGTCTATTTTTAAACGCTAAAGTCAACCATTTCAATGTTATCACCAACCATTGTCTTAATTAAATGGTGATTCCAACGACAATAATAGCGTTATTAATCACCATTAATCATTTAAATAAACCTCTACCTTTAAGCTGTAGGTTATTCATGATCAATTGAAAATTGACTCTTGATTAACAAGTGTCAGTTAATCGTGAGGCCTTAATATTTGTGTATTATTACGATGTTGATGATTTATTTAACCGTTCATTTCAATGAAAACACACACAAACAGCTTAATAACAATATTGATAATAACCTGATATTAGACTGAATATTAGGGTTAATTTAAGGTATTTTTTGGGTTTCTTTAACAGCTTTTTTTGCTTGTTGCCATTTTTTTCAGGTTAATTTGATTAGTTTATTTTAAGTTGATTAAACTCCTCGTGCCGAACCTTACCTGATGATCGTTAGTGTCGTGTTGTTTAATGATTGATTAACACTGTTCAAGTTCATTATTGAATACTTGATTGATAATCAATGTCAAGTTAATCAATTTGTTTTGTCACACAAGCCAAAGGCAACTTTGATCATCACTCTATTATTAACGTATTTCAATTGACTAATCGTAAAATGATATTACAATAATTGTTCAATACCAATCATCAATCACTCGGAGAAATTAAGGTTTTTTTTTTCATGAAATCTGTGAATTGTCAATTCATTGATAGTGTTAATTATACAAGAGTTAATCAGAATGATTAATTGAAAAGAAAAGCAAAATTTGTTAAAAAATAATTTAAGGCAACTCAAATGAATGGTTAAAGTCACTGAAAATTTTGATCAATAATCAGGTTCAACAATCTAATTTACCATTTTAATTTGAACAATTTCATCTTTTAACCAATGATTAACTTTAATGATCAGTTAATGATTACATTAGTTGAACCATTTACCACAATTTGAACCAATTGATTGACTTGATCCAGATTGAGATACTCATTGAAAAGCATCCTAATTGATTCACATGTTGGGATAACAAAAAGATTTGAATAGATGTTGTTTTGCCCTGAAAATTGTGATCAAGAAACAACTTTGATTACCGGAAGAGAATCAAATCTTTTTTAATTCTTTTCATTTCCATTCATTTGATCAATTACTATTGTTACAATAATTGTTGCAATACAAAGTCAACACACACTTCGTGCGTATCTAAATTCATATTCAATTGAACAGCGTTTCTAATTATTACCATTTCTTACCTTGAAATAAAAAGGTTAACATTTCGTGTCAAAACACTTTGACCAGACAATTTCACATTTTCATGTCAGATTAATTTACCTATTTAATGCTCACGGAATTGAAATATCAAAGACTATCGGTCAACTAATTATCACTGCCTTTTGTCTGGTTACTCTAAAGATGACCATTTCAAGAGTAGAAATTAATTTCATAAAAATCCTGGTTTTCTGGTTTACAATTTTTCGCTTTTTGATGTTTTCTGAAATACAATTGACTTGATCAAGAGTTGGTGTCAGTGTTGGCGAACAGTTAATTGCTATTAATATTATTGTTATATTTACAATTTAAAGCCATGTTAATGTGAAGAAGGTGTATTAGCCCCTGGAGCAAACAATTAAGGAATCTCAGGAGTGTTGCTATTCAAATTGTGGGAAGTAGGCCTAAAGACACCATTAATTGATCACTTTTTTGCCCATTTGTACGACACTTGGATTCATTTTTGGTCCAAAATTTTGGCCTTTTTTCCCATTCCTCTTGTGGTCATCTTTATGGGTTTACTTGGCATTTTTGCTGCTCTTTATTGCTACCAACTAAACATGTTTACAATCATTGAATCAATAATCAACCTTTTGTGATTAGCTTTTCTTCAATGTTCATCTTTTCAATCTAAATCATTCTTGAAGATGAACAAATTATCAAGATATTAACATGAATCTAAAGTCGTAAAAATTGTTTATCTGTTTACGGAAACCTGAAAGGCTGTTAACACTGGTCATTGTCAGTGAGACGAGGGTTATGATACTAATTATGATGATGGTTTAGATGATAATTTGGATGATTAGTGAAGATGGGTTTACAGAAGGTTAAATAATTTGAATTTTTGCAAGGCAAAAAAAAAGTAAATAGTTGGTTAATCTAATGTTCAATGTTCAATTGAATAGAGTTAATATTCTGGTTTAAAGTACCAGAAAAAGGTCATAAAAAATGAACCTAAACATGCATCTTTATATGCATTTATGCCTTTTACAAAATGATAATATCGGCCAGGTCACAATGCCGATGCCTTTTAATGGCTTTTGAATTATTTAACCAAACAAAAAGTAGGGTCAACATGTAAGGCTTTTTTTTGGGTAACTACTATTTTTTATGATGTTATTAATACAAGATGAACAATTTGGACGGAAGCTTTTCACCATTAAAGGTCACTTTAAAGTTACTAATGAATATTATTCAGTTATTAACAGAGTCCATCTAAATTATAATTGTTAACAATTCTGTCAATGCAATGGAGAGTCACAGGTTTAACCTTTTCTGGTTAAAAGCTGGTTACTTTTAGCTTGATAAAAGGTCAATGAATATCATTGATTATCATTTTAATGGTTAAGGAAGCCAACTAAATATTAATCTAATTGCTTTAGCCTTTGATTATTGTTTTATGTGATTAACCATGAAGCCTACTGTGAAGACGATTCAAACGATACATATTAATACAAATGATCCGAGAATCAAATGCTTTAGTGAAAGTGTATTTTGATAGGGATTTCTTGGTGAATCGCCGTTACTTGAGATTGTTATTTAAGACCAGTTTAGGTAATCACGGTTAACGGTCACGATGACCGTAAACTAATCACGGAAAAAATTTGATGAAAATAATATACTTGTGTTCATCTTAACCAACCTGTTTTGGATGATCATTATTATTAAACATTTAACTCTGAAAGCAATGGATCCAATTTAACGATACAATATCGTTTTTTACAGGTCATCTTGAAGATCGATTCCGCTACTTTGGACTTAATCTTTGCGTGTTTTCATACTTTCTATTATTCTTAATGTTTTAATAATCTTTCAGTTCCACCCTGACCATCATCTTAATCACCATCATCATTTAAATCTAACCTTTTCATCAGTTTTGATCACTTTCTTTCATCAACTTGAACTGCTTCATTATCATGGTAATCATTTCATTTCTTTTCCTGACCATTCATTACTTTGATTATCATTATTATCATTCAATTGTTTCTTTGATTCCTCTTTTTCATCCAGTCAATCATTAGCCATTTGTACAATGTTTTGATGGTCAAATTGAAAGTCTGTCTGTTGACCCAACACTCAATGTTTACCTTTGATCAACACTCAACCAGTCAACCAATTATTTAACGTATTTTTTGTCACTTCAACAATTTATTGGTTCATTGATTGACCAAATATCGGTAAATGTTTCTGGTTAAACATTGATCAATGATCTGGTTGTCATTTGATTGTCACTCATTTCAAATATCTCAGTTCAGATGTTTCAAGTTTAAAGCTGACCAGATTAATTGTTGATCCAATTGTTGAGTGTTTTTTTAATTTTTCAATCTTCTATTTCAAATTTACTTTCCTGGACAATAATTGTGATAGGTTGGCCTTTTTTAGTTGATATATTGTTGAAATAATTGCCTGAAAATGACTTTATATTTCTCTATTTGTTAACAAGGTTTTTAATCAGCTTATTATTTTTGAAATCAAGCTTAATAGTGAATCAGATTGTATCTGTACAAGCTTGTTTATCATGGTTGACCATTGATCACTGATCATTACCATCTATATGATTATGATTTAAGTCTTGATGAAGGCAACATTTACCTTTATTGGTTTAACTGTCAACTCAATAGAGTTAAGGTTTATGCCTTTCTTTTGTCTCTATCAGATGAAATTCAGTTTAACCTTTCATGTCATGTTTCATCTAATGATACGGAATACATTAAGTTATGATTACGATTCTTTTTGTTTCTCACTTGATTAAGGTATCAAATAATAAGGTCAATTCTGTTATGGTTATGATTACGATTTAACTTTTGTTTCTATCATTGCAATTTAAACTTAATCCCACTCGCTTTTGTTTTCATTTTATCTCATTTTGTGGTTACCTTTTCATTTGTAAAACAACAAATCGTCATTTTTTTGGTTAATTTTTGTTAAACCATATTGACACCCTCGCAAACATACCTTTATTATTCACCTAAAAACTATTGATAAATTTTTGCTTGCGTTAATTTGGTGATTCCATTGAGTTAATTTGATTAACAGTGGAGGAAGGAAATTGAGAAACGAGAACAAATGATTCAACTAACCGCCATTTTTATCTTTCCCATTTAACCTCTTAACATTGTGAGTCACTGGTGAACACGCTCTTTTATTTCAGTGAGGAAAAGGTTATTTTTTAATTCAACCTTTTTTTATTCAAACCATCAATGTTTAATTTACTCTATTTTTGATTATAATGTTAATTAGGACTTCTGACCAAGGAACAAATCAAGGGAGTCTTCATTAATCTAGAGGAACTGATCAATGTGAACTCAAAATTCTCGGAGAAACTGCAGGACGCTATTGACATTGCTTCTGAACAAGGAGATGAGGTTTGTATCTTTGTTTCCTATCTTTGTTTTTTGACCTTTAACCAAGTGCATTACTAATGAACCCTTCTTTATTATCTTCTGTTTACCCAAATACTATAATCTTGCCACTTAATAGGATTTCACCACGGTCAATATTGGAAAGCTTTTCATGGAATCAGCTAGTATGCTTCATTCCTTTGAGACTTACTGCCTTCGCCAAGGGTCAGCTTCCGTTTTGCTGAACCAGCTGGAGAAAGAAAAAGAGCTTCTCAGAATATTTCTAAGAGTATCGCAGATGGAGAACACTTTACTCAGGAGGATGAATCTATCAGCCTTTCTAATGGTGCCTGTACAAAGAGTCACTAAGTATGTTTCATTAGACGGAAAGTTAATAGACTTCCATGACTTTTCAAGTTTCTTTGAAATTATAATATTAAGCCAACTCTTCGATCGCTATTTTCATTGAAAAATGAATCGATTCTATTAGACATTTTTGCAGATTTTAGACCTCCATCTGACTATCCTTTTGTTTATTATTTTCACAGGTATCCATTGTTGTTGAATCGATTGTACAAAGTAACCCCACACCATCATCAAGACAGGGATGCTTTAAAATTGGCTCAGCAAAAGGTTGAAATTCATTTGGAACACATAAACCAACAAACGAAAGGTTCCACTGCACCAACTAAAATCTGGAGAAAGTTTTCTCATCTTTCAAATAGACGATTACCCAGTATAGATGACATTGGTGATATTAAATTGAGAAAGGTAGATTTACTTGCATAAGTTATCTTTAGGCAAAAATTTACTAATGATTTATCTTGTATAAAATAGGTTGCTCTGGAAGCTATGAATTGGACTCGAGACCAAGCTAATTTCATCATGTCTGGTCGTCTTTCATTTTTGCCATCCTCAGAATATCAATTGTATAAAAAGCGAGGAAACATAAAATTTTCCTCTGCTAGTTGCCTTTTAATGAGCCTTGGGGAAATGTTACCCTCAATTAAAAGTAATTTAGCGGACGATGACGAAGAATTCGAAAGAGAACTCATGTTTCCTCGATCAAACCATGGATGTGAACAAGCAGTTTTAATTTTAATCAAAGAGAAACACAGTAGATACACACTTTGCAGAGTAAGTTAATTTGTTATCAATTTTGGCTTGTTTATGTTTTTCATTCATCTTAATGTTGACAAAGAATGGAAGTTGAATGAGAATGATTGGCATTTTATTTTGAAAAATACACATGTTTACATAGGGTTATTGTTTGTATTAGTTGAGAGTTTAACTGCAGTTAATGCCAATTTGATTGTCATCTAGCTGACAGACTATTTTTTGTCTCAATTGTTGTGAATGTGATCATTGCAGTCACCTGACGGGTACTTGTTTCACTGAGTGGCTAAATTTTTCAACTCTTTTATTACAAGCCTCTCCATTATTCATTTTATGGTCATGCTACGGCAGAACAAAAGCAAACTTTGTTTATTGATGTATTTTCAAGTTACTGACGATTATTTTATTTTCAAAATTTCTTACAGGAGCCATTCAACCTTGCATCCTGTGTTATTTCATCTGACAGTGAATTCGAAGACTTATTTGAAATTCATGAACAAAATACTAAAGAGTCATTCATTTTGAAGGTAAGACTGAGAGAAAAAAAAAGCTTACGTTCATCTTGAAAATTTATATATTGTTTTCAATTCTATCCAGGCTGATTCACCAACAGAAAAGCGTGATTGGTATAGACAAATCTGCTACCACTCAAAAAATTTAGGAAATTGGCGAAAGCGTCGGAATGCTTTGGCAAACATCATGATGGTGCGCCCATGAGGAACAGAAGAAATGTTGCAATGGGTCAACCTGTTTATTGTGAATTTTGTGCATTCTAATCGAACCTGATCTGAATTGTTTAATTTTCTTGCAAATCGCCAAACGACCCATTTTTAACGAATGATCAAATAATCTAGTCGCTCTGAAATTATTTAAAATAATCATATTATAATAACATTGTAAAGATTGGTTATTGATAAGTATAAAATGTATCTTTTAACGCAAACAGTTTTTAAATATTAATTCAATTTCCCGAAACATAAAATCTGTAGCTTGCTAACTTCGCTTTTTTACCTGTAATGGGGAATCAACAAGTATAGATGTGACTTAGGCAGGATGAAAAAAAATCAAAGTGAACAGATGCTTCTCTCCCGGTGATGGTTTAAATTCAACATCCACCGAGGAAAAACTCATCTAACCGTTTGATGATTAGGGAATGGTGCAGATAGGTCAAGCAATAAGATGCCTTCATCCCGGTGATGGTTCAAGTCAGCATCCACCGAGGAGGAAGCCACCGGATCGATTGATGATTGAGGAATGATGCAGATAACTCAAGCGATAAGATGCCTTTATCCCGGTGATGGTTCATATTCAACATCCACCGAGGAAGAAGCCACCGGATCGATTGGTGACTAGGGAATGATGAGGAGAAGTCAAGCGATAAGATGCCTTTATCCCGGTGATGATTCAGATTAAACATCCACCGAGGAAGAAGCCACCGGATCGTTTGATGGCTGAGGAATGGTGCTGATGAATCAAGCGATAAGATGCCTTTCTCCCGGTGATGGTTTTAATTCAACATCCACCGAGGAAGAAGCCACCGGATCGATTGATGTTAGACAATGGTGCTGATAAATCATGCGATAAGATGCCTTTATCCCGGTGATGATTCAGATTAAACATCCACCGAGGAAGAAGCCACCGGATCGTTTGATGGCTGAGGAATGGTGCTGATGAATCAAGCGATAAGATGCCTTTCTCCCGGTGATGGTTTTAATTCAACATCCACCGAGGAAGAAGCCACCGGATCGATTGATGTTAGACAATGGTGCTGATAAATCATGCGATAAGATGCCTTTATCCCGGTGATGATTCAGATTAAACATCCACCGAGGAAGAAGCCACCGGATCGTTTGATGATTGAGGAATGGTGCTGATGAATCAAGCGATAAGATGCCTTTCTCCCGGTGATGATTCAAGTCAACATCCACCGAGGAAGAAGCCACCGGATCGATTGATTTTTGAGAAGAGTGAGAATTGGTAGAACTGGTGAATTTTATTCAAACCAAGAGGTGCCATCATCCCGGTGTTGATGTAGATAAAACAAACTCCGAAGACGGGTGCACCTATTTGTTTGAAGATAAATTGATGCACGTTGAATTTGGACCCTGATTCATAAATGAAAAGTGAAATGACGATCTAGAGCTTGCTAGTTAGATGTTTTGACACATCTAACCACTTGCTGAAGCAATCTTCACAATATACGGATAGGAGAATGATAAATATGTTCCAACATGATAATTTTGGTTTACCCATAAATATGAAGTTGAACATTGAGAGTCAAGAGTGAAGTGAAGAAACGTTCAAAGTTTTTCAGTCTTTTATACTCATTTTCAAGCGCCATATCTTGACCAGAGGGTAAAAAAGAAAGAGTAAGGAAGATAAAGATTAAAGAAAGAGAAAGTAAAGAGATCTAAGGCTAATTGCCCTCAAATCTTTGTTTTAAAGAGTAGGGTAATATGTTTATCTCTCAACACTGAAGATACTTTACCAGATTAACAATCTGGTTAAATCCATACCCAAAACTTATCCAGTTTAACTTTCTTCAACTCTTTTTTATTGTTGACTATAGCTTTAAGCTTAAATCCTCTTCTAATCCATGGCTACGGGGTGAATCAATTCAAATAAAATTACCAGATTGGATGGCAATATCTTCTGATTGTTTATTGTAATAATAAATTTTTCTCAAGATGATACATTAATCAAAAAAGATACTGACTGAAAAACCGCCAAAACTCCCTTCTTTTAGTTTTGATTTTTTTGATAATGAGATATTTTTAATTTGTAATTTGTAAATATTAAGAGTGCTGATAAATTTGTTTTGTATCTACATGTGCTTATTATTCAGCTATGCAATTTTTGACAGTATCAAATTTATGTGGTTAATAATAAAGAAAAGCATTTTTACGAGTAAATTCAAGATTGACGACTTTCCGGTGTCCGTCCTCTTTGAAATCATTCAACATCTGTTTTGTTTCAATAGAATCATGATCTGTAGAACCATCAAAATAAGTCAAACAAAGATAAAATCAAAAAAAGAGGTTTATCTATCAAAGAAATGATCACAAGCAGTATTGTGAATAATTTTTGTCAAATATTTCCAATCAAAGGTCAGTCTACCAATCGGGACACTGATTTGACTTTCTGACTACCAATAATACAAACAAGTGCGAAAATCACCATGACTTACCATCTTCATCATTATCTCCTGATCAAGAAGAAGAAAACCTGGAGAAAGCAATCAATTAAAAAGACTGCCGCCTTGTATACCAGGGCCATGCAAAGGCTATTCATTTTTTTTCTTTTGTACTGATTAATTGCGGCTAAGTAATGTTTTTCAAAAAAGATCACAATTCAATATTTTTGTATAGCGAACCGCAAAATTTACTAGACACCCTAATAGTGTGCAATTTTATTGATTTTTTCATTTTAATCTATACTAATCAAATACTCAATCATGACTAGTTACGAACTGATCAAAAAACGAAAGGTGAAAATGCTTGCTTTTATACAACAATTTGCGTATCGATATTTTTTGCGGATTTAACTTTCTCCTTTTTGACATAATGGTAATGGTAAACAATTAAGGTTATAAATAATGAATTTTATTAATATTTCAATGACAAAATAAACATTCAACGTAATTTTGCCAAATATTAGGCACAGAGTATAAACTACGTCCACATAGCTTACAAAGCTCATATTTGATAGAAATGAGATCACAGAGTAGTAAAGAATTGATGCATCTGCCAAAGCGATGATTTTTTGGACAGAGGCCTTCTCTGAAATTTTGTATGGACACATCTGCTTCACAAATAGGACATTTTTCTGTCTCCAGACTGGAATCATGATTAGTCCAAGTAGATTTGCTCAAATCGTTTTTACTAGCCCAAGAAGCCATCGTGACCAAAGACAGCACTTGATTACGAGTTAAAGTATGACGCTGGTCCCAAAACTTTTCATGGATGAACTTTACATGTTCTAGTAAAATCAATTCTTCCAAATGCATAACTGCTTCTTCGAAATCCGTGACAGTACGGTTGGCTGGAGCTCGCTGAACACAAGCCAACGAGATAAATCTCAAAATTTTGAAGTTGATACTCCTCAATGATGATGCATTCCAATTCCACTTTCCATCTAGCAATTTTTCCAAAATTTTCGGAGTCCAGTTCAAGTTGTTCGCATAATAACCTCGTAAAGCATTCAATAAATCCATTATTTCGCGCAAAGAATTGTACTTTGTATATAAATTAGTGTCTTCAATCAGCGCCTCAATTCTACTAGTAACAGCGTCAAAACTTAAATCTAAAGATTGAGAGAAAGAATATATGATTAGAATTAGAAGTCAATTTCAGATTGAATTTCAGTCACGTGAGCCTGGCGATAAATTGTCGAGCTTCAATAAAAGCATTTAGCATCATTGGATGAGAAATTCTAGCGAGATAAAAAATGCAAGAAATTTATATCTACATATCTAAGCAATTGAAATGATAATCTTGTGTCAAAACACAACTTACTAGGAAATATGATGATTCTTGTTGGCTCTACTAGCAGAAGGTGGTCATGAAGTTTTGTCATTGTCTGAGCCAAACAGGTAAGGACACGATTACGTGAGGTTCGAAGGCCCAATGGAGTCAAATTAGATACAACTTCATCTGAGTTGATAGGGTGAGTTGTTTGATCGAGGTGCGTAGAATCATCTTTCACATGCAGATTTGTCAACAGCCGATCTGGAGATGAGAAAATCAAGTCATTATCTGGAGATAATGACAAACCAGTGATACGAGTCTTTACAAGGGTCTCAATAACTGTGATTCCACAAAGTTGTAACATCGTTTTTCTAGCCACTATCATTTCTTTCATAGTAGCTATGAAAACATGACAATTTTTGGAAAAAAAGATCTTGTATCGACCGTGCTCAATTTCCTGAAAGATTATGTTTAAAACAGGCATATCATCAACTTCCCTCCAAGGCACAACTTTAGGAGTCATTAGCCAGTCATCATATTCAGGTTTGATAGCTTGTACAGGGATTTTGATGACAATCAATTGTCCGTTTAGCGGGCAAATGGCGAGATATTCCTTGTACCATTCAACAAACACTATCGAGTCAAGACCAGTTTTCCATGAGTTGACCAAATTAATGCTAGCATTTCTACCAGTAAATGAGAATTTCATAAAGTGACAATGACCAGAGCTGGTACAACAAACAAGCATGAGTGCCTCATCTTCCCCTTCCTTGAATACAGGTGACCATGCCATACAATTTATAGACAATTTATGCAGATGCTCGAATGCTTTGACTAGAGGTACGCCTTTATAATGAGACCTAAATAATGGACTTAAATTAGTGGGACTTGATAAGCTAAATTAATTATAGTATTTACCCAATCTCTGCGTCTAGAATCTTGGTACAGTCAGCGAGCAACTTCCATTTATTGGCTTCAGAGAAATATATACTCAATCTATTGTCATATGTTAGGAGAGCCAACAGTGAACCAAATTGAGCAACTCTAGGAGACCATGCGGACAATTGGTATTTCGCATAGTTTGAAGCAAAACCTTTGGTCAAATGAATATGGTCAAACCAGTCACATTCTGGCCTTTGATTGTCAATAAAACGTTTGGCGGTTGACTGAATAGCTAGAGGATCTGATTCTGGTGGGTTTGGGATGAAGTGTTTATGGGGATAGAGACTTGTTGAAGAGTCAGAAAACGTATAGTCAGGTGCAAAAACAATTGCACCTTTGTCCGTCAGAAGACATATATTATCATCCACTGACCACTGAAGAGCATGGGTATCATTAAGATGGCTGGTTGTAGTAAACATGGAAAACACTATTGGGCTAGAATCACCCATTCTGGACAACACTAAATTTTGAACCAAATATAAAGAAAACAGGTTGGACCTTGTCTTGTGAAATCACTAGTTACTTATCAAACAAACTACTAGAAACGGTGCTGAATCAACATTTAAAATAAACTTGGTGCTCAACTGATCTCTGCATGCTGCTTACCATAACTAACATCTGAGGATTCTCACTTTCTTCCCAAAACAAACGAGAATGATCTCTTATTGGCTGAAGTTAAACCGCTTTAACCAAATATTTAGCCGATGAAAATACAACAATAATGGATGAGTATGGGTCTAGTCATGAATTTTAACATGAACACATGGACAGGCCCGAACTCATTCATCATCATTGTCAAAGTGGCGTTGAATTTGGACCCTGTTTCATAAATGAAATGGGTGAAATGACGATTAAGAGCCTGTAAATTAGATGTTTTCGTCCGATGATGTTGAAACAAACACATCAGCCGAGAGAAAAATCATCTAACCACTTGCTGAAGCAACCTTCACAGTATATAGATAGGAGAATGATAAACAAGTACCAAGATGATAATTTGGTTTACCCATAAATATGAAGTTGAATATTGAGAGCCAAGAGTGAAGTGAGTTGGAGTCCAAAGTTTTTCAGTCTTTTATACTCATTTTCAAGCGCCATATCTTGACCAGAGGGTCAAAAAAGAAAGAGAAAGGAAGATAAAGATTAAAGAAAGAGGAAGTAAAGAGATCTAAGAAGGGAAAGAGAAAGAAGGAGTGAAAGAGGGGAGTTGCTAATTGCCCTCAAATCTTTGTTTTAAAGAGTAGGGTAATATGTTTATCTCTCAACACTGGAGATACTTTACCAGATTAACAATCTGGTTAAATCCATACCCAAAACTTATCCAGTTTCACTTTCTTCAACCCTTTTCTATTGTTAAACTATAGTTATAATTTTAAATCCTCTTCTAATCCATGGCTACGGGGTGAATCAATTCAAATAAAATTACCAGATTGGATGGCAATATCTTCTAATTGTTTATTGTAATAAATTTTTCTCAAGATGATAACGATGATATATGAATCAAAAAAGATACTGACTGAAAAACCGCCAAAACTCCCTTCTTTTAGTTTTGATTTTTTTGATAATGAACTAACCTTAATTTTTAAATTAAGAATTACAAGAGTACTAATAAAATTCGTCTTTTATGTGCTTATTATTTAGCTATTTAATTGTTGGCGATATCAAATTCATGTGTTAATAATAAAGAAAAACATTTTTACCAGTAAATTCAAGATTGGCGCCTTTTCGGTGTCCGTCCTCTTTGAAAGAAACTCTTTCTGTTTGAAAACATTCAACATCTGTTTTGGTTCAATAAATTGTCAATGGTTTCTAAATCGATTTATCAATAGTTTATTTAAGTTTTTTTTGTTTGGTTAATTAATTAAATGGTGAACTTATCTTTTTGGGGCTAGAATGAAGAAATCTCGAGATGATCAACTCAATGCCTTTGTTAATTATTACCTAGAGAAAAGGAACTATTTCATTGTGAGTATCTTTTCTGTTTTCTCATCACAATTGTCATTTCAGTTTATTCTGATTTCGCTTTCTTTCCGTCTTGTAGAACCATCAAAATAAGTCAAACAAAGATAAAATCAAAAAAAGAGGTTTATCTATCAAAGAAATGATTACAAGCAGTATTGTGGATAATTGTTGCCAAATATTTCCAATCAAAGGTCAGTTTACCAATCGGGACACTGATTTTGACTTTCTGACTACCAATAATACAAACAAGTGCGAAAATCACCATGACTTATCATCAACATCATTATCACCTGATCAAGAAGAAGAGAACCTGGAAAAAGCATTTGATCAATTGCAAAGACTGCCGCCTTGTATACCAGGGCCATGCATAGGCTATTTAGAAGGTTGCAATCCATGTACAGTTGATATAAGACAAGACATCAAATATTTTGCTGCTGGTTTTGACAATTCCGAGATTAATCTTTGGTCGCTTACTGCCCTAGGTTTCAAGACTCAAAAAAGTTATTCCAACCAACAATCGTCAATTTTATCAAATCCTTTAAGATTGGCCTTAGAATCTGATGTAAATAATGCAAACTCAGAAACATCACCTCATAGATTGCACACATCTCTAACCGGCGATAAAACGCTTTCTGGTGCATCAATCTTGCGTGGCCACTATGGTCCAGTCTATGGATTAAATTTTGTTGCAAATTCTCATCTTATTTCTTGTTCAGAAGATACAACTATTCGCCTTTGGGATCTTAACTCGTGTAAAAATAAATTTGTTTATTCTGGTCACCTCTACCCGGTTTGGTGCATCGATAGCAGTCCTTTAGAATTATATTTCGTTTCTGGTTCTCGTGATACTACTGCTCGCCTTTGGAACTATGAGCGTCTCCATCCTATTAGAATATTTGCTGGTCACATATTAGATGTTGATGTTGTCAAATTTCATCCCAATGCAGCTTACATAGCTACCGGATCATCTGATAAAACGGTATTTATCAAGCTAATTATTTATGTGCCCATTAATACCAACCTACTTTTAAACTAACACAGCACACTAAGAAATTGTTTACTCATTGTTTACTCAGATTCGTCTTTGGGAACTTAAATCTGGCCAAGTGGTTCGACTCTTAGAAGGCCACAAAGCAACAGTTACTAGCTTAGCGTTTTCACCTGATGGCAAATATTTGGTGTCAGGTGGTGATGACTGTGCTATTAAAGTTTGGGATCTTCGCACCACAAAAGGGCCCTTAGCAAGCTTAACATCTCATCGAGCTCCTGTTAACGATGTTTGTTTCAATGGAGATGGATCTGTGTTCATATCTGCTAGTTCAGATCGTACTGTTAAATATTGGGATTTCCAGCAATTGAAGTAATTTTAAATTTATTGTTCTTCAATCAAAAAAATATGCTAAATTGAATAGCTCTCCAATATTTCGTTTCCGAATGGATAATTGTTGAAAACAGACTAAATTAGCCATATTCTTGACCAATCCTTTCCTCTTCTCCCTAGTGACCCAGCCTTCTTTCTATTCAAATATGTCTTCTCAGTATTTGTCAGTTGCTTGATTTTTCAGCTAATGAGTTAGCAACAAAGACTGTGGCTATAACTTCAACCTGTTATAGGCTGTTTTTGCCGATAAAAGAACAGGCCATGAGCTTTTAGAAGAAGAATAAGGCGAGGAAGATAAAGTGTAGAAAATAGATGAAACTGAAGATTTTAAAGCAATTTTGTTTACCTACCTTTTCAACGTCTTATTTTCTTGGGCCTCTTTACGACGCCTTTTTTATAAAGAGAAAAGTAGAAGAGAAAAGTTTCCCGCTGATAAAAATTCGACCATCAACAATAGACTCTTAGCAAAAGACTATTTCTTGGGCTTATTTTGCCTTATTTTACTCCAATAACCACTCATTCCTTTTCTCTTTCCCTGTTTACCCTCTTTCATTTTTCTGACAAATTTTGGAGCAATCATACTTTTCTTCCAACATTAACCCTTAACATTTCTCTGTCTTGCCACATTTGCCTTGCTAATCTTCATCCTAATCTATAAATTGGACGTTATAGGCTACTTTCGACTGAGAGCTAAAAGCTTTACAATATGATAATTAATTTTGGAATGGTTATTGTTCCCTCTTTAAGCACCTTCCTTTGACTATTTCGCCCCTTGATGTACCATTTTTTAATTATTGTTTTTCTTCTTTCATTTTTTTTTTACAGAGAAACCAATACAGTGAACAAATACTTATTACACTCAACGCCGACAGACTTCTCTCTAATTAAGTTAAAAATGTTACCTCATAATGTAATTTATATACATGGTCAAAAGTTATAGTCATTCCAGTCCCCAACTTGCGCCTGATTACGATTACAATAGATAATGAATATGATTTCACCGACTAAAAACGGACTCTTTTTTGAAAAACAAATTAATTGACAAATAATTAAATTTATGAATTTTTTAATTTATTTCTTATAATTATGATGATTAATTAAATGAGCTTAAAAATGACAAGAACAAAATACATACAGTAATCAACGTAAAAGAATGATGAAAATTTAAATTGGATGCAATAACTGTAATTCATGCAAAGAAATGGATGGATATCCATGGAATGTTCCAATTTCGCCAATCTTTTAAGCTGTTAAAGCTAAATCTAATTCTTGAATTAAAATTGTTTGATCAATGAAATTATTGCAATTAGCTTCAATTGCTTTTGAAAAGGGTCAGGCAAACAAAAAAACATTCATAGCAAGATAAGGGGAACATATTTAGCCTTAAGCTAATTTTAAAAAAATGAGTGGGTCAAACGGTTTTGTCAGACTTTTCGACCTCACAATTCAGAAGCAACATAATTTAGCTAAAATCAATAGATCTAAAATTTGCTCATTTATCTTTCAGATTTTTGAACATTAGCTCTTCTAATCGAAACGACTTGAGTTTTATTAAGCATTGATTGATAAGATAACTTTCTCGTGCGAAACTTGAAAGCTTAAAAAGTTGGCGAAGTTGGACTAAACCGATATCCATTGACCTATCTCATTAATCTTGCCTTGACACTAAGGGAAACAAAAGCTAATATACGAAAACCAATCAGTAATACTCCTAAAGCAATAAAGTTTCTTGTTATATTATCTTCATCGAAATTAAGCTTCCTAATAACACCTTTTCCATCCAAAATACAACCCAAACCAGGTGGAATAACATCATCGAGATCATCAGGCAAACTCATATTTCCTAACATAGATCCGATATGAGTGAAAGTTTCTGGTATATCACAGGTAATGTTGGTGACTTTTCGCCATTGGTTAACGACTAGAATTTCATTACCATAGTAAAACCAACTTAGATATTTAATCCATGCGAGATAGACAGGAATTGATCTGAAAAAAGTTCATTCAAGTTATTAGTTGTTGATTAAAAATTATTACGCAAAAAAACTCACTTATTGTTTAAGAAAAGTCCACCAAAAAGCATGAGAGGTATCATGAAAGGTGGTGCGAGTGATAATGCCATTGTTACACTTTTACTGATGGTTGATATGAAATAGCCAAATCCACAGGCAACATTGGCTATCAAAGTTAACACAAATGCTGCCAATATGAAAACTTCAATATTATTGTAAAGACCGATCATCCAGTAAGTTATAGAAGCGAATGCGAAAGGTAATAGAACAAAGTAGGGCAATTCAGCAAGAGTTTTCGAGATGAAGTAAACCGAAACTGAATATAAACCGTTATTGTGTTCTCGAATAAAAATCGGTAATTCCAAGCAAAATGTCTATTGAAATAAAATAAATTGATTAGTAATTGAACTCCTTTATTTAGACCATTTATAAATTATGATAATTGATCTGGTCATGTATTACTTACATTGACAACAGCAAAAACATTAGTAAATGTTATGTTTGCTAATAAAATGAATAAAGCACCATTAATATTCATTATTCCTTCTTGATTGTATTCTTGCCTCCAATAAATAAGTCCAAGTAAAAGGGAGATAAACTAAAAGATGAATAAGAAGCGGTGTAATTAAAATTAGTTTATGGTTTTTATCAATAATCAATAAAGCATATGATATCATGAATCTTAAAACTTACGATTGTTTGAGCAATTCGAACAGAAGTTAATAAAGGCTCTCTTAAATTGGTTAACCAAGATCTCCACAATACTAGAAACATTTGCATGAAAAATCCTCTTTTGTATGAAAAAACTATCTTAGAACTGTATCCGTCATCAGTTTGCACTATTTCTTTATCAAATTTGTTCATTCTGGCTGCAAATTGGGATTCAGAAAATTTGTTACAAATTTCCTAAATTAATAAGAAGAATTAAATTTAGAATTCGAAATTTGAAAGACAAAGTATGAAAGCTCAAAATTAGTAATTTCGATTAGGTTTTCAACTAACTTCAACATTTCTTTTACATTCCTCTTCCCTTCCTGGAACAATAGCGAGTTTTTGAATGTAAAAATCAGATGGATTGTAATTCTGTGGACATTGAAGACCGATCTGTGAAAAGAATGAGAGAGCGTCCTGAGATTTTCCCATGAAAGCCACTCTTCCTTGCGACAGTAGTAAAATTTCATCAAACATTTCAAAAACTTCGGATGATGGCTGATGAATGGTTGCGAGAACTGTTCTTCTGGCGGCTGCCATTGACTTTAAAACACTGATAACACTTTGAGCCATAAAAGAGTCTAGTCCAGAGGTAGGTTCATCACAGAAAAGTATAGCAGGATCCGTCAGAATCTATAATATTAAGGAGAAAATGCAATTAGTAAAACAAAATAATCAAAGTATAAGTGCAAAATCACAATATGGACATTACCTCTGTAGCTACAGATAATCTTTTAAGTTCCCCACCAGAAAGACGTTGTCCGGTTGAACTGCATTTAATTCGACTTTCAGCAACTTTCATGAGTCCTAACTATAAAACGAATAAAACAATATCAGTGTGTTAGTTAACAGGAAGATTAAAGAGTTAAAGAACTTAAGATTCCTTTTCAACTAATCAAACTAAATAATAACTTACTGTTTCAAGAAGCTTATTAATTTTAGCCCGACGTTGTTCTGGAGTTAAGGGCACCGAAGTTCGTAGTTCAAGTTGGAATTGCAAGTGTTCTCTAACAGTGAGAACTCCAAAAAACAAATCATCCTGTTGAACATATGCAGAACACGATGCTAATTTCTGGATAGTAGTGGGTTCATTGTTCAACAGAACTTTTCCTTCGATGGTTAAACTATTTAAATTCTGACCAGTCAATACATTCAATAACGTTGTTTTTCCTGCTCCAGAGGCACCAAGAATGGCCAAAAGATTTCCTGGCTTCACATGACCAGTGACTATTGAAGAAATCAATAAAGAAATTAGATATTCCAATTCAGATTTTTTTGCACAGTGTAATAAAACAAATCGAATGCAGAAACAAGATTAAACATACAAATCAAACCAAAATGAATTGAACTTGAAAAAAATTGATCTGAAAGATCAACTTTGACGTCTATTGATACTTGCAAAATCACACTTTTAAATTGAATAGCACATTTTATATTAAATTTTAAATCGACAAGACTAATAAATCATGAAATTGTTATCAACTTACTATTCTTGATTATGTGAACAGATTCCTTTTTTTTACCAAAACAGCTAACCAAACCATTGGACCCTTTGGAGTAAACATTAAGATTATTCCAACTTAATGTAGTGGGTTTGAAATGAGCATCATTTGATGGTGATATATCATTGTTATTAATTCCTAAATAGAAACAAAATAAATTACATTCACCAATATTGAATAATCATGTTTCGTAATATTTAAAAGCGAGACAGGATGACAGTTTGATAAGAAAACATATGTTGAAAATAAAAGACACATTGACAGTCTTGAAAGGTTGTAGAAACCGGCTAAATAATCAGGAAAGTGTGGTTAGCTGGAGTCTACAATTTCCAGAGAAATAACTGTTATCATTAAACACTCATGATTAAATCATGAAAATAAACGGAAAAATTGTCAATAAACACAATCAGTCCTCTTTTGAGGGGCCGTTGAAAAAATGTATCTTATAATCGTCTACAATACTTTACCATATGATGTTGAGTCGATCCTGACTGATGTAGAGACGGGATTAATCAAAGGATCGTTTAATCCATTATTATCTGGGTTATCAGTTGATATCATTACATTAACAATAACTATCGGTTTAATTTAATAAAAGATTGATGTTGGTGTAAAAGAGATTCAAATCGATTGAAATGAAAAGATATTGAGGAAATTTTAAGGATTACATTAATTCATGTTCCAAGTAAGGTTGTCATGGTAACTTTCTTCTTATTCAATAGAGGGACACATTAATGAATAATTTACTTTCCCTCATTTTGGGTAAAACGGGTTTAAAACAAAACCCAAACTTTTAAACATTATTATCCTTATAGTATTTGGTTTGCGTTTAATGAATTGACTTTCGTTTTTAATCAACATTTAACCACCTTAATTTATATTCTGTTTTCCTCCTTCCTAATCACTAAGAAACAACCTTAATGTGATCTGGAAATTATTTTACAGTAAAAAACTTGATACCTGTCTTAAGTGTTCAATTGTCAAATTTGCGTTCATGGATAATTATTCAACTGTCATCAATTTAGCAATCTTATTGTTTCTTACCGTTTCCAGATGAAGTGATTTCATCTTCAATGAAGGCTGGATTTTCAAAATATCGTCCTGCTTGTTTGGATTCTGAACTTTCAATCGGTATCACCGCCTCTCCATCTTGAGACATTGTTACTTGTGTTGTTTACTGGTAAACAATTGTTGATTTCACGAAAATTTCACAGCAATTTTATGATAAATTGTATTAATCGATATGTTTTATCGTTTCAATGATGTATGTCACTTCAGTATAAAGGATCCGGGATGATTGGTTATTGATTTATGCAATAAATAGATGTTTATTCACCTTATACGCAGTTGAAAATAACACGATATATTTTCGTTTGATGGTTGGTTTTCACTCACTATTCAACACGAACCAAAAGAATTAACCCGATATTTTAAAGCTGTGTTATGATTGGAATTTTGGTGAATTCTGTGGTATATTTATAAAAGCCTCTGTGATCAATGGAATGGTTATATCTTCACTCTCTATCTACACTCTCAAAGCACCTTCAATAGATTATTAGTTGCGATATGGACTAGATAATTCAAACCATGGATACACACCGTTAACAAATGAGATAAATCTACCAATATAACATGTATCATGAATCGATTGGGGCGGTGAACCTTGTACTGACTAATCTCATATTTCACAAATTATGGGATGATGTTGTTCACTGGAAATGTAAATTGAGCACTTTAGTGTTGAATCATTTAATTGTGTAAAAAATCTTGAAAGTAGATCTTAAAAGGCAGATCTGAAGAAACACCAAAATTGAAAAGCTTTTTAATCAACATTCCACTTTCTCTGTTTTTCACTATTCTCCTTTTACTCTCTCAATGATAAAGTCACTTAAATTGAACTAGATTATCGTGACCATTCAAATCCATCTTCATGAATAAAAATTAACTGATTCTATTTGGAGTGGTGAAAGATTCATCTATCTTGATGTACTTGAAAACAATTGTTGGTATTTAGCTTCAGCTTCTTAAATTTTACCTTGGCTGAACATTTCTCAACTAGGTTTAATATACATTAATTTTGCCTTACATTTTATTGGATTCAGTCAACACAATTTTCATCTGTTCACATATAGTCGTGTTTAGTAATTGGCTGTGAATCTGTAATTTAAACCATTATCGCCCCTTCAATCAAATATCTATCATTCAATCCAGTAGCGACTAATCAAGCTACTGACTGATGAAACCAGCACTGGTATTGTTACTCTCTCCTAGAAAAGCCCAGCCTTTTCCACCACATTTTCAACCACTTTTCACCGTACTGTCCACCACCAAGTCTAACTCACATTAACCATCATATCTATCATATTCAAAAGCGGTGAACAATTTGCTGGATTTAGTTGGTGGAATATCTTATGAGAAAAATTGATTGAAAATGTGATGGAAAAATATGGTGGATAAAAGTCAAGCCATGCCTTATAGTGAGTCAATTAATTTTTGATTTGAGATGCAAATTATCAACCTAACTCTGATTAAAGCTAAACAGATGATGCCATATTTGGGTTCAATATGAGTACAACTCTGGTGGAGTTTGCCTTTTTATTTCCAAGTTTCTGAGAATTGCAATCCAACATCACTTAATAATGAAATTTCATTCGTCTGTGGCAAGTGAGAGTATCTTTTTATGGTTCTATGTAAATACATGAAACATGTTACAACTGTTGGTCTGTGATGAAGATGAAAAATTGAACTAATAACTAACGCCTTAATTTAGTTCGGACAACAAGAGCAATATAAGCCAGGAGACGGAATACGACGATGACAAAAGATAACATCCAATAGTCGAAATCTAAATTGGATTCCTTGAAGCCAACAGACTCTATTACTTGCTTCCCATTGACTAAACAACCTTGTCCAGTTGAAATGGTGCCGTTTGAAACAGCTGCTAAAACTCCTGCTATTGAACTTGGAACGGGCGTCTCATAATCACAGTCAATGTGAGTCACATCACGCCATTGATTAACAGTCAATATTTCAGTTGCATAGTAAAACCAGGAGAAGTACCTGATCCAATTTATCCATTTAGGAACCGTACTGTAAATTGAAAAAATCATGATTAAACAAAAGTCAATCAACTTTACTAAAAAGTCACTAATTTACTTGCTATTCAACAAAGTGCCACCGAGTATTATCAAAGGAGACATTAACGGAGATGCCAATTCGAGTGCAACTGTGGTAGATGGTGCCATGGTTGAGATGAAATAACCAAAGCCAGAAGCCGCGTTGACAACAAAAATACTAATTCCATTGCCAATCATGAATACTCTGAAGTCATTATAAAATCCAACTGAATAATAACATATGGACCAAGTTAATGCAGGAAGAATAATGAACCAAGGTAAATCTGAAAACAATTTTGCCAAATAATAAACGCTAGTACGATACAGTCCATTAGCATGTTCACGTAAAATTATCGGCATTTCCGTACAAAAGGTCTGAAAGGTTAAACTAAACAAGTCAAGGATGCTACTTAATTATTGGACAGATATCTTACCCCGGCCACAATGAAAATGCTGGAAAAATTTGCATTTACAACCAAGAAAAAAATAGCTCCATTTATATTCATTATTCCTTCTTGATCGTAGTCCTGTTTCCAATAGACTAGACTAATCAAAAGTGCTGTAAACTAAATAAATAAAGAAAATAAATTATTGATTGTCACAATAAACTGTTTGGCTGGTTAAAAATATACTTACAACTGTATTGACAACTCGAGAAGTGGATAGAAGAGGATCTCTTAGATTGATTAATGACGATCGCCAGAGCAACAGTTTAAATTGTGTTGAAATGGGTCTACGAACAGTTCGGACGAATCCAAACATTCTATAGTAATAATTTGTTTCGAGTTTTGTTGCAAAGGTTATTTCTTTCTTCAGATCTTCATAATATCCAGAAGAATCAAAGTTATCACAAATCATCTACATTTACGAGAATAAATTTAAAAGTTGATTAGTTGACTTAATCTTTTTGAATTGTTTCATATGCATAACAAATCAAAGAATGTAACTGATAGTTTTGTGGAATAATCTGATTGAAACTTACTTTAATCTTGGATCGACATTGATCTACATTATTAGGAGTGATGGAAAGTTGGAGAATGAAAAAATCTGATGGATTATAAGTTGATGGACAGTTGAGTCCAAGTTGAAGGAAAAAGTCAAGCGCTGCTTCTGTAGTTCCTAGAAAAGCGACTCGACCCTCAGCTAGCAACATTATTTGATCAAACATTTTGAATATTTCAGATGACGGTTGATGAATGGTACATACAATGGTTCGTTGCTCTTTAGCCAAAGATTTAAGAACAGATACAACCGTTTGTGCCATAAATGAATCGAGGCAAGAGGTTGGCTCATCACAGAATAGTATTGCAGGATCCGTTAAGACCTAGAAACGTATGAAATAAAAGTAAAATTGGTACAAAAATAAACTAGGAATTCTGATGAAAGATATTCACCTCAGTAGCAATCGATAATCTTTTAAGTTCACCACCAGATAACCGTTGTCCACTTGATCCACATTTTATCCGATTTTCAGAAACTTTCGTTAATCCTAACTAAACAAAAAATAGCTTCTTATAGTCAAAAGCGAAATCAAAAATAGTTCAAGAGTTTAAAAGAGCTTAATTGATAATTCTATCATTTATTCTATCATTGGAACTTACTTTTTCCAGAATTTGGTCGATTCTGCGGTTAGTTTCCTCAACATTCATATTGATTGGACTTCTAAGTTTAAGTTGGAATCGCAAGTGTTCTCGTACAGTGAGAACACCAAAGAATAAATCCTCTTGTTGAACATACGATGAACATGAAGACAACCTTTCGATAGTAATTGGCTCATTGTTCAAAGAGACTTGTCCTTCAATGGCCAATCTATTCGAATTATGACCAGTTAATACATTCAGTAAAGTGGTTTTTCCTGCTCCAGAAGCTCCAAGAATCGCCAACAGATTACCAGGTTTTGCTTGGCCAGAAACTATTTCGAAGAAAGAGAGAGAATCAAATATTAAATTCTATTATTAAAACATTATCTCTAAGATACAATTAAATAATAAACAATTGACAGATAAAAATAGTCATGATTGCAAATATGAAAATTTATTGCGAAGACTTTTTATGGTTTGAGTGGATATTTTGAATAACAAAAATACGAACAAAGTCTCCATTGCAAACATGTATCCCAATTTAGACCGTAAAATGATTAAACTATAATTTAAACATACCTTTTTTAATTATGTGAACTGGTTCCTTTGATTTAAAAAAACAATCAGCTAAACAGGAAGATCTTTTGGAGTAAACATTTAGGTTATTCCAACTGAATGTAGTGGGTTTAAAATTAGCACTCGAGTCTTCTGATGGAGATGGAACATCTTTTTTGATCTCTGTGAAGAATCAAATTAATCAATATGGCGACAGAAATAATTATTATTATGTTCGATTATCTATTACATTAAATATTTAAAAGCAGTAAATATTTCACCATTTGGCTCAATCGCGTCTATGTCAACTGCATCTAAACCAAGCACTTCTGGTGAAAAGAAGGGTTTAGTGATTCGAGGTTCTGGTCCTTTTCCCGGTGTATTTTCCGTTTGCCCACCGGTTGGTGACATCGTATTGACTGCCTGGTTTAACTGAATAAATAATTAACTCCGAACCAGATTAATGGTAAATCAAACCATCTTTCTCAATCTAAAGAGGCTAAGCATTACGTGTTTACTTCTCTGTCACTCTTAGCCAAAGGATTTTATAATAGGGCTTCGATGAGTATTCATAGTTGAGTGTAAATTGTTAAACATTGATGTATAACATATTGAAATTTTAGATCATCCAAGATCCTAAAAAATTTATAGCATTGTACTATCTACGGTTGTACTAGCATTTTCTGGTTGACCGTACGAATCCACAGAGTCTCAACTTTTAACTCAAAAGCCACAGTTTTCGGCTTCACTTCTTAACATTAAAATAATTTTGTACAGATATGCATTTAGGTTGCAAATAACCTTTTAATATCAAAAATGCTTTGAGAGTGAAAATGAATGTAATCCTTTTTTGTAGGAATTAAAAAAATGGTCAAAGAAATGAAACATGATACAATTGTTGGACTGTGATAAAATAAAAACAAGTGCAATCCAGATGCACAAATATAAAATTTAAATAAATAGTTAGTTTCTTAATTTAGTTTAGTTCGAACAACAAGAGCAATATAAGCCAAGAGACGAAATACGATGATGACAAAAATTAGCATCCAATAGTCAAAATTTAAATTGGATTCCTTAAAGCCAACAGACTCTATTACTTGCTTCCCATTGACTAAACAACCTTGTCCAGTTGGAATGGTGCCGTTTGAAACAGCTGCTATAACTCCTGCTATTGAACTTGGAACGGGCGTCTCATAATCACAATCAATGTGAGTCACATCACGCCATTGATTAACTGTTAAAATTTCATTTGCATAGTAAAACCAGGAGAAATATTTAAGCCAGTTGATCCAATTTGGGATTAAACTGCAAATAAAAAAATATCATTTAGTATAAATTAAAATAAACGTTTTACACGAATATTGTTGAATATTTACTTGCTATTCAAAAAGGTACCACCGAGCAATATTAAAGGAGTCATTAACGGAGCTGAATATTCGAGGGCAACTTGATTTGAGCTTGATATGGTTGAGATGAAATAACCAAATCCAGAAGCCGCGTTGACAACAAAAATACTGATTCCATTGCCAATCATGAATACACTGAAATCATCATAAAATCCAACTGAATAATAACATATTGACCAAGTTATCGCAGGAAGAATAGTAAAATAAGGTAAATCTGAAAACAATCTCGCCAGATAATAAACGCTTATACGATACAATCCACCAGCGTGTTCACGTAAAATAATCGGCATTTCCATACAAAAAGTCTGAAAGATACAACTAAATAAGTTACTGAAGCTTCGTAATCAAACAGATTGCTAAGGAATCATTACTTACCCCAGTTACAATGAAAATACTTGAGAGATTTGCTGCCATAATTAAGAGGAAAATAGCTCCATTTATATTCATTATGGCTTCTTGATTGTAGTCCTGATTCCAATAGACTAAACTAATCAAAAGTGCTGTGAGCTGCCACAATAAAAAAAAATTAAAAATGGAATTTGATGATTACCATAATCTAAATTATTAATAAGGCTGATTGAAAATATACTTACAAATGTATTGACAACACGAGAAGTTGATAACAAAGGATCCCTTAAATTGATTAATGACGATCTCCAAACTAGCTGTACAAATTGTGTTGCGATAGAGGCAGGCATTAATTTGACAGATCTAAACACTCTAATGAAGTAGTTAGTGGTCAGTTCAGGTTCAAAGGTAATTTCATTTTTCAGTTTTTCATTATACCCAGAAGAATCAAAATTATCACAAATTATCTATATGCAAAAGAAAATTTATTAATATACAAGTCGATTAATTTGCCTAAGCATGAGAACTTACTTTAATCTTAGATCGACATTCATTTATGCTTCTGGAATTGACGGATAATTGTTGAATAAAAAAATCTGATGGATTATAATTTGATGGACACTTGTATCCAAGTTGAGAAAAGAAATCAAGAGCTTTGTCTGCCGTTCCAAGAAAAGCGACTCGACCTTCAGCCAGCAACATGATTTGATCAAACATTTTGAATATTTCAGATGATGGTTGATGAATAGTACATACAATGGTTCGTTGCTCATTAGCCAAAGATTTAAGAACAGATACAACAGTTTGAGCCATGAATGAATCGAGGCAAGAAGTTGGCTCATCGCAGAATAGTATTGCAGGATCGGTTAAAATCTATCATCCAATATTTAAAATAAATGAGTTTAAATTTCATGAAAAAATTTATAAATCCAGGACCAATAAAAAGAATGATATTTACCGCAGTAGCAATTGACAATCTTTTAAGCTCACCGCCAGATAATCGTTGTCCGTTTGATCCGCATTTAATCCGATTTCCAGCAACTTTCATTAACCCTAACTAGATTATCAAACAATTTGATAAAGTCATCAAGAAAATCGGAATAAAGAGTCTAAGAGTATAACACATTCAAGAATGACTTACTTTTTCGAGGATTTGGTCAATTCTTTTGTTAATTTGACTAGAATTCATTGAAAATGTAGTCCGAAGTTTGAGTTGGAATCGCAAGTGTTCTCGTACAGTAAGAACACCAAAGAATAAATCATCTTGTTGAACATACGATGAACATGAAGATAGCCTTTCGATAGTAATTGGTTCATTGTTCAAAGAGACTTGTCCTTCAATGGCCAATTTATTCAAATTTTGACCAGTTAATACATTCAGTAAAGTGGTTTTTCCTGCACCAGAAGCTCCAAGAATGGCCAACAGATTACCAGGTTTTGCTTGGCCAGAAACTATCCAAACCAACATTGGACGAAAAAAACAAAAACACGATTAAATTAAAATTCTAGTGTTTCACTTTCACACTAATCTTTAACTAAACATACCTTTTTTAATAATGTGAACTGGCTCCTTTGGTTTACGAAAACAATCAGCTAGACTAGGCGACAATTTGGAATGGACATTTAGATTATTCCAACTTAATGTAGTGGGTTTAAAATCAGCAGCACTTGCACTTTGCAGCACAGAGTTTAAATCTTTTAATGGAAATGAAACATTGTATTCTATTAAGAAAATAAATTATAATTATAACATGCAAACAAATACAACAAATGATTAAACAGTCTTCTATCATCTGACAAAGTAAAACGATACTTTACCATCTGGTGTTGACTCAATCCTATCTGATAAAAAGATCGGATTAGTAAAGAAATTATCCGATCCATTTTCCGATTTTCTTCTCGTTTCCATATCACTGGACAGAATTGATTAATTAATTTGTAATTAAATTTTTTTGTAAACTCTAAATTAAAGAATCTTAAACATAACTAAATGTTCGACTCTTTACTGACTGATTTTATGCATAACGTTTCGACATGGCTAAATAATAGATACCTCAAGTTTTGATAGATAAGGCTTTAGTGCAAATTATCAAGAAAATTCATAGTAATTATGATTCATAACAATCAACTGTATGCATAAGTTTGAGTACAAATTGGCAAATTGATTTTCCTTGCCAGTTTTGATAGAAATTCCTAAATTACATAATTTCCTAAATTCCTATGTAAGATTTCTTTATACCATTTAAATCGTACGATCATTAAATTTTCATGCAAAAACATTGATAAAAACATCATCATGAATAAAGTTCAAGTTTTCACAAGGTTTGTAATCAATGTACTCAAAATGTAAACAAAATATACACAGCATTGCATGATATTAATGAATATTAAGTCGGTTTCACCAATCATTTAAGCTTTTCAAGATAAAAGAAGGAAAAGAAAGCAAAACTTGTCAAGATTGGGTTCAAATTTCAACAGAATTAGGTTTTTCCAGTCCTTTTCATTTCAGTGAGATAGATTAGATTAGTCATTAGATTTAGGTTTGCTTTAGTCTATGATTTTTGAAAAACATTTGATTGAAAAAAGGTAATTTCTTCGATTTCATTCGTTTCTGTCTAATTTTGACCTGTTCCTTGTTGACCCAAGTCATTAAAAGATTGAAAAATTGCTTAAAAGCTCAGAGCCAAATAACCAGAGCTTAGACCAAAAGTATTGAAACATTGGTTTTTGCTAAAAAGACACAATTGTCAAACGGGTAAAAATAGGTTCCTTTCAAATTTAGGCTTCTGTTAGCTTGTAGTTATATAAAAACTGCATTCATTTGTGTGATTTAAAAGTTTCTCTGATCGACAGTTTTCGAGAGAATCGAGTTGAAAATTGAAACTTTGATTGCCTTTTGTACAGTTGTGTGACCAGATTTTTTCGTGTAACTTCATTTCTCTGATGTATCCTTTGCTTGTTAACCAGCAAATGCACTTATTTAGTGAAATAAAAATTTGATTTATAAAGTTAAATGTTTTCACACACAAATCTTTTGTGTTAGAAGAATATTTATTATTAAATGAATCAAATCAGATTTTATTCGATATTCATGCGTATTATGTTTTAGTCCAAAATAAAATCTAGTGTTTGGTCAAAGAATAACGATTGTAGATGATGCCACTCTTGGAATATCGACGTTCAAAGTTTTTAAAATAATGGCCAAAATCAAGAGATCTGTTGATAGATCAAAAAAATTATTCAGTCCACGATGTGTGCAAACAATTTTCATGAACCAATAATAAGTTTCAGTTCTCTAACTCTCACTGTTCAAGAATACGATCGGTTGAACTAAAATCGAACTTTGTCTGTTTTAAAGAAAACAGAAATATTACTTCTCAAAATAAGACCACTTTCTGATTGGTCATCAGAAGAAGCATCGTAAAAATAAGTTTCATCCAAAAATTTGCTTCCATATTTGAGCAGAAGGCAATCGAAGTTTCAAATTTGACCTCGATTTCCTCGCAAACTATCGATTAGAGAAACTTTTAAATCACACAGAAAGACTCAGTTTTCATGTCCCTACAAAACCCATAAAGTCTCAACTCTTTACTCACATGTTCGAGACTTTGACAGCCCTTTTTGCATTTGATTTGCCAGTTCAACCAGAAAATTGGTTTATTAACCAAGAAATGGGTTGAGATGAGTTTTGTTTGTTAGAAAAGTTGTTGCTCGTGCATTTAAAACACGAAAATCATGACCCAAATGCACTAATTGAAAGTTTTTAAATTGAATTGAGTTATTAATGCGTAAAGGATTAAACTTGGAGACAGAATGGTGATTGTAAGTGATGTCATTCTCGAAATTTCTAGGTATTAAATGGCCAAGATCAAGAGAACTGTTGATAAAAGAAGAAAGGTATTCGATCCATGATTTGTACAAACAATTTTTATGGACAAATAATGAGTTACAGGACTTTAACTCTTATGGCCTTAGAATTTGGTCCATTTAACTAAAAATCGAATTGATCTGTTTTAAAGGAAACAGAAAATTTTATTTTACGAATCAAATACATTCTATGGTTAACCAGCAAAAGATACATCAGTTAAATGAGTTTCATGAAGAAATCTACTCACACTACTGTACAATAAGCGATCGAAGTTTCAATTTTGACCTCGATTTTCTCGAAAACTATCGATCAGAGAGACATTTAAATCACACGAATGAGCACAGTTTTTATGTCCCTAACAAACTGACAGAAGTTTGAATTCAAAAGGAATATATTTTATCCATTTTGATTATTTTTGTCAATTTGTGCATAAGTGTGAAAATTGTGTCTTTTCCAGTAACAATTTGAAACATTGAAAGTTATAATAGTTAAGTTGATGCATTTTTGATGCGTAATTGTATAGATTATTAGATACAGAAATGGCCTGGATCTTGAATGACCTGGTGCAAGGTTTTTGACTTTAGAGACTTTTATTTATAAGTTTTTATGAAAGATTGAGATTATTCAGGACATTCCAAGAGCCCAGAAGGATAGAAAAGCACAGTGAAAATCGGATGCTTTGCATTGAAAAAGCTTCGATGAGACGCGTTTTTTAACACTCACACAAGTTGCATTAGAAACTTTTATTACGACTTTAAAATTATTCCCTTTGAGTAAAAATATTAACTTCAAAGTGTTTAAAACCATTCAGAATAGTTTTTGCAGAAGCAAAGTAAAATATGATAAATTATGTTTACAACAAGCTTTTGTTTTCATCACACCTCTAAAGTTCCATGGGCATGTTTCTTGGTGCAAGAATACTGGGAAATTCATTCTAATTTTAATTCCATAACACCAGAGTTTTGAGTGCAATTACAAATTGATAGCTCAATATTACGGTTGCGTTATTATTCGATGACTTTTTTGATACTTCCCTAGATTTCCATGAGCCTGTTTCTTAGTGCAAAAATGCTGGGAAATTCATTTTAATTTCATTGCATTTATCAGTATGGAGTTGGAGTGCTTTGTGATTGTGAGTTATGATTTTCTTGCTGTTGTGGTTACAGATCAATCAAACTGATTTTCTGATTTCACTTTTGATGACATAACCAGAAAATTCAGTTATTTTTCTGTTTTTGTATCACAGATCACTTCGATTTTTGATTAAAGCTTTGATGACTTCAAGTGATGATTACAACTAGTTCGTGTGATCACATTCGAGAGAGATGAGGAGCATAAAATATCGAGCAACTTTATTCACCCCTTGAACTTTTTATGACGTTTACTTCCTCTAAATGATCAATTTTGAACATCCTTTCAGCAAAATAGTTTCCCAGTGGTTTGGATTCACTAGTCTGAAGTCCTTAAATCATTCAATCGGTAGTAGCGATTTCATTATCCTTTCAATCAATAAATAAAGTAATTTGTTTGTTGCGAGTGAAAATGTCTTTATTATTCAATGTAAATACAGCATGAGAAGATGTTCTGATGAACATATAAATGATTAAAAAGTACAAAATTTACAAAGAGTATTGAAAATGAAAAAACTTGATGTCTTAAGAAAAATGAATAATACTTTTTAAAGATTTGAAAAAGTATGGCCAACGCAAATGAAACATAATACAATTGTTGGACTGTCATGAGAATAAAAAAGTGCAATCTGAATGCACAGTAATAAACCATTGATTAGTGTCTTGATTTAGTTCGGGCAACAAGAGCAATATAAGCCAAGAGACGAAATACGATGATGACAAAAATTAACATCCAATAGTCAAAATTTAAATTGGATTCCTTGAAGCCAACAGACTCTATTACTTGCTTCCCATTGACTAAACAACCTTGTCCAGTTGGAATGGTGCCGTTTGTCGGGATGGATGTTGGACTTGAAACGAACACCTCATAATTACAATCAATATGAGTCACATCACGCCATTGATTAACTGTTAAAATTTCATTTGCATAGTAAAACCAGGAGAAATATTTAAGCCAGTTGATCCAATGTGGGATTAAACTGCAAATAATTAAACATTATTAAGTATAAATTGAAATACAACATGTAAAACGACTAGAAAAAAGTGATTTACTTGTTATTCAAAAAGGTCCCACCAAGCAATATCAAAGGAGTCATTAACGGAGCTGAGTATTCGAGGGCAACTGTCGTTGAGGTTGATATTGTTGAGATGAAATAGCCAAAACCAGAAGCCGCGTTGACAACAAAAATACAGATTCCATTTCCAATCAAAAAAACTCTGAAATCATCATAAAATCCAACTGAATAATAACATATTGACCAGGTTATCGAAGGAAGAATAGTAAAATAAGGTAAATCTGAAACCAATTTTGCCAGATAATAAACGCATATATGATACAATCCTCCAGCGTGTTCACGTAAAATAATCGGCGTTTCTATACAAAAAGTCTGAAAGATACAACTCAATAAGTTATTTCGATTTAATATTAAGATTCCCAAGAAATCGTTACTTACCCCAGTCACAATGAAAATACTTGAGAGATTTGCTGCCATAATTAAGAGGAAAATAGCTCCATTTATATTCATAATGGCTTCTTGATTGTAGTCCTGATTCCAATAGACTAGACTAATTAAAAATGCTGTGAACTAAAGGAATGATAGAAATGAAAATCGTTTATTGTGATGATCTGTGATATGCAAATGGTACAGTATTAAAAATATACTAACAAATGTATTGACAACACGAGAAGTTGATAACAAAGGATCTCTCAAGTTGATTAATGACGATCTCCAAACTAGCTGTACAAATTGTGTTGCGATAGAGGCAGGCATTAATTTGACAGATCTAAACACTCTAATGAAGTAATTAGTTTCCAGTCCAGTTTTGAAACTAACTTTACTTCTCAGATTTTCATTGAATCCAGATGCTTCGAAACGATCACAAATCATCTACAAATTGTGGAGTTAAGATATTAGTAATTCTGTCTTTTTCTCATCGATCGATTTTCTTAGCTTACATTTATTCTGGACAAACACTGTTCTTTGTTTCCAGGGGCAATGGATAATTGTTGGATGAAAAAATCTGATGGATTATAATTAGATGGACACTTGTATCCAAGTTGAGAAAAGAAATCAAGAGCTTTGTCTGCAGTTCCAAGAAAAGCGACTCGACCCTCAGCCAGCAACATGATTTGATCAAACATTTTGAATATTTCAGATGATGGTTGATGAATGGTACATACAATGGTTCGTTGCTCATTAGCCAAAGATTTAAGAACAGATACAACAGTTTGAGCCATGAATGAATCAAGTCCAGAGGTTGGCTCATCACAGAATAGTATTGCAGGATCGGTTAAGACCTAGAAGCATAAAAATATAGATTAAATTTGGAGCCCAAATGACTGGTAACTTGGGACGATGAAAGATACTTACTTCGGTAGCAATAGATAACCTTTTAAGCTCTCCACCTGATAATCGCTCTCCGTTTGTTCCACATTTTATCCGATTTTCAGCAACTTTCCTTAATCCTAACTAAATAATTGTATAGTCAAGTGAAGCGTAAAATGTTAGAATACAAGAGATTTGAATCAATAGAATTACTTACCTTTTCGATGATTCTATCAACTCGTTCATTAATTTGACTAGCATTCATAGCAACTGGACTTCTAAGTTTAAGTTGGAATCGCAAGTGTTCTCGTACAGTAAGAACACCAAAGAATAGATCATCTTGTTGAACATACGATGAACATGAAGATAACCTTTCGATAGTTATTGGCTCATTGTTCAAAGAGACTTGTCCTTCAATGGCCAATTTATTCAAGTTTTGACCAGTTAATACATTCAGTAAAGTAGTTTTTCCTGCACCAGAAGCTCCAAGAATGGCCAACAGATTACCAGGTTTTGCTTGACCAGAAACTATTTAAACATTAAACGAAATAAAATTGCTTACAATTTTTATATGAGACATAAACCAATGCATATTAAACATAATTTGATACAATTAAACAGTAAACTTATTGAATTAGCGCGATTTGTTTCCAAAACACATTTAAGACAAATGAACATACCTTTTTTAATAATGTGAACTGGTTCCTTTGGTTTATCAAAATAACCAGTAGATCCTTTGGAATGGACATCAAGATTATTCCAACTTAATGTACTGGGTTTGAAATTAGCAACACACGGGCTTAAGTCTTTCGAGGAAAATTTGTAGTTGATCTTGATTGAGAAAGAAATTAAACTCTGTTACTCTCTTCAGGAAATTTTCATCGTCGTTGTCTATCGAGTTAAATTTTTCTGGTTTCATTCACATGTTTGCTGATAAAATATTGAATGAAACACAGGAATCGTTAGATAACGACTCATTAAAAAAGATTTCCTGAAGAGAGTAGGGGAGTTCAATGTGAAAACAAACATGATTATGGCTCAACAATCTTCGATAATCTATTATGATCGAATGGAATACAATGGAACAAGAATTTACCATTTGATGTTGATTGAATTTCATTTGATCAATAGATAGGGTTAGTAAAGAAATGATCCGATCCTCTTCCAGGTTTGCCTTTTGTCGTTTCGCCATCGATAGCTAATATTGTTGACTGTTGGGTTGAACTGAATAAATGGTTGGATTCTAACTGAATTTATTGTAAAAACTCTAACAATTAAAGAATCATTTCATTAAAGTAACTGAAAAATTTAATTATTCTGTTGATCAAGTCTTTTGTCGCTCTTTACTGAAGCATTTTATTCAAAGCGTTTCAACATGTCTAAATAATAGATACCACAAGTAATGATAGATAAGGCTTTAGTGCAAATTATCAAGAAAATTCATCATAATTATGATTCACAATCTGACGACTGTACTTATAAGTTTGAGTAAAAATGATAACTCAATTCGTAAAGTGCCATTCGATCTAATTCAATTTTAAACGCATTTCGATTCTATTAATAAATCTGTTTAACTCCCAATACTCTTAGACTAACACGCTACTGTATGCTCAGGTTTAATGGTCAACTCCATTGTATTACTTTCCTAATAGCATTATTAGCATTTTTATTCAATCATTTTCTGAAATCTTTATCTCTAGATTTCCATGAGTATGTTTCTTAGTGCAAAAATATTGGAAAATTCATTCTAATTCTGAATGACGACAATTTTGTTGTATCTATCAGGGTTTTGAGTGCGATTACAAATTGATTGCCCATTCGACACGTTAATTAGTATATGAAGTAGGAGTGCTTTTCGAGTTTTGATTTTCTTGCAGTTTTTAGGGCTAATGGTGCTTTCACTCAAACTGATTTTCTGATTTCTGATTTCACTTTTGGTCCAACCAAGTAATTCACTTAACTTTCTGTTTCTCGTATAACAGATTACTTCGAATTTTGCTGATGATGATCACTTCAAGAGATGGTCGCAGCTAGAGTTGGAAATGATTTTTCATCGACATTGTCGTTTAAATTGGGCAAACAAATTGGCCCAAACCTCTTTACAGCAAATATTCAAACATGCAAATTAGGTTTAAGCTAGTTTTAGGTTTCAGTCTTAACCAGTTCAAGTAAATCTAAAGATTTCACTGATCGATAGTTTACGATCAAACAGAGTTCAATTTTGGCCCTTTGATTGCTGTTTTCATTCAATTATGGAAAAAGGTTTTACATTAAAATAAATTTTCGGTTGTAAATGCAAAAACGCAACAAAGCATTGACAGAAATGGGCAGAAACGGAGACAAATTACTTTCTTTAAAATTTAGATTCTGTTGGTTTGTAGGGACATAGAGACTGCATTCATTTGTTTGATTTAAAAGTTTCTCTGGTCGATAGTTTTTGAGGAAATCGAGGTCAAAGTTGAAACTTCGATTGCCTTTAGTACAGTTGTGTGAGCAAATTTTTTCATATAAATTCATTTCTCTGATGTAACTTTTGATGTGCAACCAGAAAATGGGCTAGATGTTAGATAAAATTTTCTGTTTTCTTTAAAACAGATCAATTTGATTTTTAGTTAAACCGACCTTATTCTGAGACCATTAGAGTTAGAGAACTGAAACTTATTATTAATGCATAAAAACTGTTTGTACAAATCATGGTTACAATATTTTTCTTCTATTATCAATAGTTCTCTTGATTTCGGCCATTGACCTAAAAATTTTGAGCCTCATTATTTCAAGAAGTGCATCACTTACAAGCGTAATTCTTTCACCAATACAATCCTTTACTAATTAATAACTATGTTCAAGCAAATAGCTTTCAATTAACGCATCTGGGTCATGATATTTGGGTTGTAAATGGACGAGAAACAACTTATTCAACACAGAAACTCATCTAAACCCATTTCTTGGTAAATAAAACAATTTTCTGGTTAAACTTTCAATCGTAATGCAAAGACTTCTGCTAAAGGCTCGATAATTTGAGTAAAGAGTTGCGAGTTGGTGGGTTTTGTAGGGCCATTAAGACTGCATCTATTGGTCTTATTAAATAATTAGTTCGTTTGATAGTTTTCGAGATAACCGCGGTCAAAGTTTAAACTTCGATCTCTTTTTGTACGGTTGTGTGATCAGATTTTTTCATCATTTCACTGATGTAACTTTTGATGGTTAACCACTAAATGAACTTATTTTGTGAAATTAAATTTTTCATTTTCTTTAAAACAGATCAGTTCGATTTTTAGTCAAACCGGTTTTATTCTGGGACCATCAGTGTTAGAGAACTTAAACTTATTATTGATCCATGAAAATTGATTGTACACATAATAGATACAATAATTTTTTTGATTTATCACCAGTTCTCTTTGTTTTTGGCCACTGGCCTTAAAACTTTGAACCTCAATATTTTGAGAACGGCATCATCTATAATCATCATTTTTTCACCAAATTATAGATTTTATTATTGGCTTCGATCCATTGGAATATTAAATTATTCAAGATCCTAAAGGAAAAGATACAGCATTTTATTGCTTATGTTGTCAGATTGGAGACTTTCTTTATCAAGGTAAATATTTTTCACAAACAAAATATTGTGTGCTAGAAGAATATGCATTATTGAATGAAACTAATCAGATTTATTCGGTATTCATAAATACTGTGTTTTAGTCCAAAACAAAATCTACTATTTGGTGAAAGAAAGATGATTGTAGGTACTACTATCATCGAACTATCGAGGTTCAAAGTTTTATGGCCAATGGCCAATATCAAGAGAACTGTTGTCGGATGGAAAAATATATTTGGTCCATGATGTGTACAAGCAATTTTTGTGTATCAAAAATAAGTTTCTGATTTATAACTCTTATGGTCTCAGAATACGATCGGTTTAACTTAAAATCGAACTGATCTGTTTAAAAGGAACCAGAAAATTTAATTACACGAAATAAACCACTTTTACGGTTAACCATCAAAAGTTACATGAGTTAAATTAGTTTCATGAAAAAATCTGGTCACACAACTGTACAAAAGGCAATCGAAGTTTCAACTTTGACCTGAATTTTCTCGGGATCTGGCGGTCAGAGGAGTCTTTGAATCACACAAACGAATGCAGTTTTCATGTCCCTACAATCCCACCAAGTCTCAACTCTTTATTCAAATGTTCGAGTATTTTGCAGCCCTTTTTGTATTTAATTTGTTAGTTCAACCAGAAAAGTGGTTTATTTAGCAAGAAATGGGTTGAGATGAGTTTGTTGTGTTTAATAAGTTGTTTCTTGTCAATTTATAGCCCAAATTTCATGACCCAAGTGCATTGATTGAAAGTTTTTAAATTGCATTAAACTATTAACTATTAAAGAATCAAATTGGTGAAAGAAAGATGGTTGTAGGTACTACTATCATCGAACTATCGAGGTTCAAAGTTTTATGGCCAATAGTCAATATCAAGAGAACTGTTGTCGGATGGAAAAAAGTATTCAATCCAGAATGTGTACAAACAATTTTTGTGTACCAATCTTAAGTTTAAGTTCTCTAACTCTTATGGTCTCAGAATAAGGTCGGTTTAACTAAAAATCGAACTTGATCTGTTTTAAAGAAACAGAAGATTTCACGAATCAAGTACATTTTCTGGTTAACCATCATAAGTTAAAAGCAGTGAAATGAGTTTCATAAAAAAATCTGATCACACAACCATACAAAAAGAGATCGAAGTTTCAACTTTGACCGCGAATATCTCGAAAACTGTGGGTCAGAGAAGTCTTTGAATCACACAAATGGACGCAGTTTGCATGTCCCTAAGAACTGACAGAGGCCTAAATTTGGAAGGAATATATTTTAACCGGTTTCGACCATTTGTGCATATTTGTGCTCAAATGTGACAATCGAGTCTTTTCCAGTAACAATGTGAATTATTAAAGTAACAATAGTTAAGTTGCTGCATTTTTGATACGTAATTCTATAGATTATTAGATTTAGAAATGGTCTGGGTCTTAAACGCTCTTCATGTTTTCGACTTTTGAGACTTTTATTTCCAAGTTTTTATTAAAGATACAAATTATTCAGGACATTTAAAGGACAGAAAAGCACGGTGCTATGCATTGAAAAAGCTTCGATTAAACGCGTTTTTTTATCCTCACAAAAGTGTATTTTTATTACATTTTCTAATTGTGCACAACAATTAACTTTGATTTGTCCATGATTAAACCAAAAAATAGCTTAATATTAATTTACACGTATTGCCGTAACGACATGCACTTAAATTAACCTAAACCGTAAATATCAACGATCTAACAATTATTTCAATCTATCGGCAGTTCTCGTGATTTGCGCGAAATGCCTTTAAATCCTTAGCCCACTATATCTTAGATATTACAAGATTTCATTTTGAAATAAGTATAAAAATTACAATCTATAGTTATTTAAATCAACATAATAAATTTATTTGGTACCAATTTTAATTAAAGTAAGAAAATACAAGAAAAAGGCATGCAAATTGATCATTATCGTTGTAGTTTGACTCGACCACGAAGTGCAACGTAAGCTAAAACACGAAATATGACTATGACGAAAATTAACAACCAGTAGTCAAGTTTAAGATTAGATTCTTTGAAACCAACAGAGGCAATTACTTGCTTCCCATTGACCAAACAACCTTGTCCAGTTGGAATGGTGCCGTTTGACACAGCTGATAAAACTCCTGCTATCGAGCTTGGGACGGGTGTCTCATAATCACAGTCAATGTGAGTCACATCACGCCATTGATTTACTGTCAAGATTTCATTTGAATAATAAAACCAAGAGAAATACTTTATCCAATTTATCCATTTCGGGATTGTGCTGAAAATAAAAACAAAAGATTAAATTTTGTATATTTTATAATATGCTTCATAGATTATCAAATAACAAAACTCACCGATTATTCAAGAAAGCTCCACCAAGTAAAGCCAACGGAGAGATTAAAGGTGGTGCCAATTCAAGACCCACAGTCAATGAAGTTGAAATGGATGATACAAAATAACCAAAGCCAGCAGCTGCATTGACCAGTATAATGGAGACAGCATTACCAATCAAGAATGTATCAAAATCATTAACAAGTCCAATGGCATAATAACATCCTGACCATGTAGCGATAGGCAAAAAGATAAAATACGGTAAATCTGACATCATTCTGGCAATAAAATAAATGCTAACTCGATACAGTCCGGCAGCATGTTCTCGCAAGAATAATGGCATTTCATTACAAAAGGCCTGAGAAAATAAATTTTACTGAATTAATCAACTGGCAAAATAAATTTAAAATCAGTCTACGACATACTTACACCAATAACCAGAAAGATGCTGGAAAAATTTGCATTCATAATCGAAAGGAAAATAGCTCCATTTATATTCATTATGCCTTCTTGATTGTAATCTTGTCCCCAGTAAACCAAAGCCACAAGAAGCGCGGAAAACTGTTAAGACAAGTAAAAATAGAGTTAATGAAGATACAAGGTTGAAAAAATTAATATTAATTGACTAACAAGTGTATTAACGATTCGTGATGTTGTCAACATGGGATCTCGCAAATTAATCACAGCAGATCGGTAAGTTAATAGATTGAATTGTGAAAATATTCCTATCTGGGCTGTTTTAGAATGATGTCTCAATTTATCAGGACTATTAAAGGTAGCTTCAGATACATTTTTGAATTCACTTTTAAGGTTTCGGTGATATTCAGAAGCTTCATAAGTGTCACAGATCATCTGAATTAAAGAACAAAAGATATAGTTAAATTGAGTTTCATGTTTTACATCGATTTTATACTTACATTTACTTTAGACGAACTTTGTTCTCGATTTCCAGGAGCAATGGATAATTGTTGGATGAAAAAATCTGATGGATTATAATTTGATGGACAATTAAATCCAAGTTGAGAAAAGAAATCTAGAGCTTTGTCTGCAGTTCCAAGAAAAGCGACTCGACCCTCAGCCAGCAACATGATTTGATCGAACATTTTGAATATTTCAGATGATGGTTGATGAATAGTACATACAATGGTTCGTTGCTCATTAGCCAAAGATTTAAGAACAGATACAACAGTTTGAGCCATAAATGAATCAAGACCAGACGTTGGTTCATCACAGAATAGTATTGCAGGATCGGTTAAAATCTATCATTCAAGATTGTAAACAAAGATTGATATTAATGCACAAATTAACAACCACAATAATATTAAATACACATATAATAATAAATCGATAAGCAATGAAAATAATGTTTTTACCTCAGTAGCAATAGATAATCTTTTAAGTTCACCACCTGATAATCGTTGTCCAGTAGATTCACATTTTATCCGATTTTCAGCAACTTTCATTAATCCTAACTGAAAATAAGTTTACAAACCAAATAGATTATTAGTTCAATTGTAATGACTTGATGATATGAAAACTTACCTTTTCGAGAATTTGATCAATCCTTTTGTCAATTTGACTAGCATTCATAGAAACTGGAGTTCTAAGTTTGAGTTGGAATCGCAAGTGTTCTCGCACAGAAAGAACGCCAAAGAATAAATCCTCTTGTTGGACATACGATGAACATGAAGACAACCTTTCGATAGTAATTGGCTCATTGTTCAAAGAGACTTGTCCTTCAATTGTCAATTTATTCAAATTTTGACCAGTTAATACATTCAGTAAAGTGGTTTTTCCTGCACCAGAAGCTCCAAGAATGGCCAACAGATTACCAGGTTTTGCTTGACCAGAAACTATTTCGAAGAAAGAGAGAGAATCAAATATTAAATTCTATTATTAAAACAACATCTCTAAGATACAATTAAATAATAAAAAATTGACAGATAAAAATAGTCATGATTGCAAATATGAAAATTTATTGCGAAGACTTTTTATGGTTTTAGTGGATATTTTCAATAACAAAAATTCGAGCAAAGTCTCCATTGCAAACATGTATCCCAATTTTGGACGTAAAATGATTAGACTATAATTTAAACATACCTTTTTTGATAATGTGAACTGGTTCCTTTGGTTTACGAAAACAATTAGTTAAACCAGACGATCCTTTGGAGTACACATTAAGGTTATTCCAACTTAATGTAGTGGGTTTAAAATTAGCAGCACTCGAGTTTAAATCTTTTGATGAAGATGAAGCATAGTTGTTTATCTCTGTAGAGGAAATATATTATTGTACAATAATAACAAAACAAACAAACGAGATTCAATAGCTATCGATCATCTATTATAATCGAACTTGACAAAGTAAAAAAGACTTTACCATTAGGTGTTGACTCAATCTCATCTATGGAAAAGTTGGGATTACTGAAGAAATGTCGGGATCCATTTCCCGGGTTTCTTTGTGTCTGCTCCTCAGTTGATAACATTATGATTATCCGGTTAAACTGAATAAACCATGAATTTCAGATTAACTTTCAGACTTGGAAAATTCAATTAGATCATCTTTAGATCGGTAAAAATCACTAATAAATGTTGAACTTGATAACCAAAGGCAAGATGTGAAGTAAGAGTAGGCACCAGAACTGGTTCAATGGCTCTTGTCAGTAAAGATTGAATCAAGTTGCAACTGCACTTACGAAATTATTCATTTCAATTCATTCGTAACTCGATAATGGGTTAGACTTGATATTGAAAGATAAATTATCCATGGTTACATTAACGATTATTATAATCACTTTGATAACATCCATCCTTTTCCATTGCAGGGAACCTCATTTTTCTGAAGACACATTGCGAAAAGAAACTCATTTTAATATTATGCTGCAATCAGATAGTAACATCAGAAGCAAAAAATATCACACAATTTCACGTTAATCAATTGAGATGAATTAATAAAAATGACAATGAAAGCAACCTTTTGACACAATTAAGAAATGCTTTTAAATAAAGGATTTGTCTCAAAGAGTCCCTCTTTGATTTGTCTACAACAGACTTTTCTGCCTAATATTTGATCTCGTGATTCAACGAAATCAATAAATCGATAGTAACCAGCTGATTAACAAAATGAATGGCTTTTTGGTTCCAATATTGAAATTTTTTTCTGGATTAGTTCATTTTCCCAAAAACTAAATTACTATTATTAGTAGTAGTAATTTAACCCAACAAAAGATTAAATTATTAATTGATAGCAAAGATTCAGTAGTTTAATTTAGGTGTATAATTACCAGTTAGATATTTGAACCTTTAAACAATGGAATTTTTAATCATTTTCAATCCCTAATCATTAAAATTGTAAGGAGAGTAAAATTGATAAATTCATAAAAATCACTGAATGGGTTCAATATTAAATTAAACATCTGCAACTCGATACTTTCGAGTCGAAAGTCCATCACAACTTGAGATTCGCAAGAGAAGCAACAGATTTTAAACTCGGTAGATGGAACCAGTGATAAGCTTGATCATTGAAAAATGACAATTTTTATGTTGAATTTATAATTATTTTTAAATACAATTTGACTAATTAATTGATCTCAACAAGCAGGGGATACGTTCTGGAGTACCTGAGGACTTGACATTTGAATCTAATCCTCATCTGATAGTTACGTACAATTAGATCATCAATAGCTTAGTCAATAGTAATTTTTCCATGTGATACACACTCAATGAATATCCGCTTTGGTTAAGTTATTAATAAGCTGATTTTGTTTTAAATCACTTGAAATTAACTTTGTTCCCTTTTTTTCAATGAAATTTTCAAACCGATAAAATAATCCAGATTGAATCATCAATTTGAATAGATTAACCAGAAAATGAACCAAAATATGTGCTCATCTATTCCTGTAAATGCATCTACAATTCATTATGGCAATATGAGCTAAAGATTAACATGACATTTACTGGAAATTTTCAATTCCTGCCTTTTTTTGGTTAAATAATTACCAAATCTATTCAAAGTGCAGTTCAAGTTGATCATTGATAGATTCATTGCATTAGCAAAATTGCCGCGAATTGAAGGTGAGGGCTATGTCAAACTTATTTTAATGTTGATTTTCAGATCAGAAGTATCGAAAATATATGTTTAACGTTAAAATGGGCAAAATCTAACGACCGGTTTAGCCACAATCGCGTTCGCAAGACAAATCTGGAGTGACAGCTTCAAGGCTATATCTCGTTGAGTAATTACAACAAAAAGTTGTGACTTGAACCATTGATTGTCTTATCAATTTACACATGTATACAATAAACCAGCACTCTAAGACATTTCAAGCGAAAGATCATCTATTCATTTTTCCGTGGCCGATTCCAAAGATCACAACTGAGGATCTTTTTTAATGGCTAGAAATGTTTATTACTGTTAGGTTCAAGCCAAACTACTTTAGACGCAGTTATCTCAGCGAAAAAAGCGTAGCAAAGATTTTTATTTTTGGAAACTCACTTTTGTGTTTATTGTTAAGTTTTTTTCAAAAGCCAAGCGCAAAGAGATCAAACTCAATTTACAGGGCATTTCAGATAGTTTTACCGATGATAAACGGCTATTACTTGGCCTTCGGTTGACCTAGAGACTGGAGAATTTTCGCCGATACTAAATCGTCATATTTCATAGTCAAGGTCATCCAAGGTCATTTTTCGGAAATCGCGCCTAACGATATTAGAGGTCAAACAAGGTCATATCATAATTTTTAAAGTCAAATAATCATACTAGACAAGCGTCATTTTGACATAAGTGCTTCGTGAGTTGACATTGACGCATTCGATTTTAAGAATTGTCAGAATTCTTTTGTTCGTCGAGGCCACTGGTTGATCAAAATCAGCGCAAAATTTTTTATTTGTGACTGTCATGATGAGAGGTGGTGGTAGATCGAACAACCATAAATTCGACCGCTCAAGGTCATTCATGGTCAATTACCATCAAATCCTCCATATTCTATTTTTACATCAGAATGATAAACATCAAGCCTCTGGCAATTTCCAAATGATAATGATTCGTCATAGAATCGACTTTTTGTTCGTCGAGGCCACTGGTCGATCAAAATCAACGCTAAATTTTTTAATTGAGTCTGACATAATGAGAGGGGTGGCAGATCAACAAAATGCAATGTATTTGCAATAATACAATTTGTATCATTAATAATATTTCTTACGTATTTTCTCGTCACTTCAATAAATTTAAACATCAAAAGCAATTAAAACACATTAATAATAACACCATTTTCTTTTAATCGGCAATGTCACCCATTCTTGCAAAGGGATTGAAGAAAGCATTATGCTGTTGTTCGAGTAACTTTTTATGGACCGACTAATCTTGTTCCAGTTTTTAAAAGTACAGCTGCCATCGCTAGACAATATGACGTTGATGCCAACTATATCATGAAGTACATCTCTAGATAATCCATACATTATTTGATGCCAATTTACTGTACCAATTTATTGAACCACCCTTTACTTTTGTCATCCAGATTTTAGGTCAATCAACTCTATCAATTCACATAGTGAATGATCTCATTTAAACAGAGACATTTCAGTTTACCATCTTGACTGGTATAATGGCTGGACAATGATTCAATGGACTTTGTCTAAATTGTCTAATCGGTTGGACTTATGAATCTATCGGAAAGGGCAAAGATAAAAAAAGCAAATTTCAATCAGTTAATAGTGAGAAATATAAACAACAGTTTCAGCAGCTCGTTTGAAGGACAATGGTGGGAAACAAAGGCTTGAGGAGATAATTTAACAAAGCAAAGAACCAGCTGTAAATCAATTAATCTGTTAGTCAATTTATGATATAATTTGTAATTTTGAAAAATGCTTAAAAAATTTTTCCTTTTGTTGTCAGAAGTCTCAGAAAATTGGCTCATCTTAAAGTATTAGGTGGGAATGTAATTCGTGTAAAAAATATGTTCGAGCGGGTCAAAAAATTTTATTCCAAAGATATTTGACATTAAGGGCAATACAATTCTGCCAGCGAGCGTTTGAAGCTTCAAGGCTACTCCTGAGCTGAAAAACTTCGAAGCGAAGTACTCATTAACGGCTGTAATAATTTCGTTTTGTATGAAAAACGCGTCTACAAAGTAATCTTTTCAAGTTGGAGAAGAGAAAAAAGTCCGACGCGTCAAGGTCAGCTGATTAAGGGGGGTGGTTACTCAATTTCTACTACAGCTTTGTGTGGTCTAGCATTGTCTTGCAAGAAAACCGGTTTTGACGATCCTCACCATGACCTTTTCTCTTTCAAGATAGCGGCCACTTTTTCTATTTGGTTGCAATGTTTTTCCGCGTTGGTCGTTTGACCTTTATGCAAGTATTTAAAAAATATTAAACTGTGTTGACCCCACCAAACACAGGCCATGACCTTCAAACCACGAACATCCATCCGAACTTGCTAACTGACCTGTGTTGGGTCTGTTACTCATTGTTTCGACTCTTGAGTGGTCAAAGTGTCATTACCATAAATCCAGGTTTCGTCCATTGTCATAATATGGTCATGAAATCTTCCTAAGGGCTGACCATAAACGTCCAAAGCTGCGCAACAACAAGCGATTCTTGCTTGCTTTTGCTCATCCGTAAGGTTGTGTGGAACCATTTTGCGGCCAGTGTTTACGCACCAATCTCGTTATGCAGGATTTTCACCATGTTATATTTTGTTACACTAAAGATGGCTGCAAGTTGTTCCGAGTTCATGCTTGGTCATCCTCAATAATCGGCCTGTCACGGCCTGCGATCGGTTTATAGTCGATTTCCAATGGTCTCCCAGGGCGAGGCTGTTCAAAAATGTTAGTTCGCCCATGTTTGATTTGTTGTGAATATCTTCGAAGCAAAGACTCACTGACCTTATCTCTGCCGTATACCGCTTCAAATTCAGCCTTCAGGTATTTAAACGACAAGCGTTTTAAAACTAAAAACTTTATCACAGCACGGTATTCAACGAATTCCATGACCTTAAAAGTTGAATAACTTCTGAGTGAAATACAATAGAAGAATGAAACAGTAGTACCGTTTCATACGCTTCTGCAATCCAGACCGGAAACAGAATTACCCACCCCCTCATGCATGATTAGTTTCATGGTTTTTTGAATTTACACTTGATTGATTTTAAAACGGCTTTTCACATTTGAATTGTCCGCTATTGAGTTCACTTGCAGGCCACTTTTCCGTTGCATAGCAACATAAGGTCATATGTTTCTAGCCTAAATAGGTCAGGTAAATGCAGGTTAAATTTTAGCAACCTAAACCAACTGAAAAATAAATTGTGTTTTAAATTCGCTTCATTAATTACAATTGTTAATCTGTTAAAATGGCCGTTAATGTAAGTAGAAACATATATATGTTTTGTCATGATTACTAATGTTTCGTTTTTTTTTCTTTGTGCATTTAGAAAAGAACCAAGCGACAGGTTGTGCAGCCCTATCCTCCTAAGCCCACTCCATCGCTGGTTAAATATGACCAAATCGAATATTAAGTCGAAGCTGACCACATCGCAGAAATTGATGGTGATCAGTATGTCGCTCTGAAATCGGCGTGGTATAGTAAAACCAGTGAATACAATATGGGTGATGATGTTATTGAATTGCCAATAAAGCCTCGGGATCCCGAAATTTTCACCATTAAGGAGCTGGCAAAGAAAACTGTAGAAAGAAAAAAACAAAATAAAGGAAATCATTGACAAATAAACGTAAATCAACACGACCACAACAAACTCTGTTGTTACCATCTGTGGACCATGAAATGGTCAAACGTAGGTCGTTTATTTTAACAGCCTTCAATGAGTGCCAGTTTAATGTTGGCATTATGATTTCAGATACTTGACTGATCTTTTTCTTTTCCTTCATCTCTTTTTATACTTGTCTTTTGCTTAAACTCTCGATATGCTTCACGAAGCTCATTATGAGTTTTTCTGCCAGTAACAATTAGTTTTCCTGAAGGATAGTATACAACACAAAGGTTTTGCTTCTTCCACGCATGTGCGGGATAGATTTCCGGTTCATAAGAAAGGCCAGATAAATTGATTTTACCACGCATATTAGCAAGTGTTGTCATATTTACAACTTTAACGCATTTTGCGCTCGAGAAGCGTAACTTTATGAATTTTTTCACATCATAAATCTTCTAAAACCTGTAGCAATTATTTTACCGGTTTCAAACAGTAATAAACAATTGCTTCCTTCTTTAATTAAATCAGCATTGAACCTTTTAATTCTTGCTGCTAAAGGAATCCTTTTTCCAAGGTCCCACAATGATAATATATTAACAATGCGCATCGAGAACAATATAAAAGTATTCTTTGAATATTAAAACAATAATTAAAGCTACTATTAAAAGTGATACATAGGCAACAGCATACATCATTGAGCATTATTATTTTGAGATTGGCTATTTATACTTGTTTGATCATCCGCTTTCTCTCATGTCATTCAGCCATAATCAAGTGAAACAAACGGTGATCGACATTCATAGATACATGTTTATTCCAGAAGGGAAACGTTCCTTCTCCTTCTTCCATCCAGGTTAAGCCTTAATCAAAGGAACAAGTATAGATCAAAACAGACAAAACGGTCAGTGTAGTGATGAAGAAGCATTCAAGCATTAAAAACAATAGTGACCATGAGATGGTATTCAAGGTCAACCGTTAAATCAGTCAGCCGTGAATTCAATGGACCATGAAACTAATCATGCATGAGGGGGGTGGTGGGTAATTCTGTTTCCGGTCTGGGCAGCAGAAGCGTATGAAACGGTACTACTTGAAACTTTCTAAACTTTGCCTTTGAAATGGCCGCAACAATGCTACACTAGTGACTTAAATGAGAAAAAATGCGAACTAATTTTTTAAACGGACTTATCTTCCCGCCTAATATTTGCATTTGTTTGGATTTTGATTATCTAAAACCAATTATATTTATTCTGGTTTCAGTCTTGAACCCGTTTTATTTTTGACGCACTTTACAATAGCTCCTCTTCCCCACATTGGTGCAGTTTCTGAGTGATCAATGCAACAGTGCAGAAACCGAGCGGCTTAAAAATCGGAATTTTAATACTTCAATACTGTGCTAGAAGATTGATCTGAATACTCTTACATACTCTTTTTGAATTTTAAACCAAACCGATTAATTTTGAATTTTGAGGCCAGTATTAAATGCTATGCATATGAATATTTAAAAAACAATAGATTTATTGGGTACAAATATTACTTAAAGCAAGAAAATACAAGAAAAAGGCATGCACATTGATCATTATCGTCGTAGTTTGACTCGACAACGAAGCGCAACGTAAGCTAAAACACGAAATATAACTATGACGAAAATTAACATCCAGTAGTCAAATTTAAGATCAGATTCTTTGAAACCAACTGAGGCAATTACTTGCTTCCCATTGACTAAACAACCTTGTCCGGTTGGAATGGTGCTCTTTGACACTTCGGGCAGATCACTTGCTATTGAACTTGGAACAGGAGTCTCAAAATCACAGTCAATGTGAGTCACATCCCGCCATTGATTTACTGTCAAGATTTCATTTGAATAGTGGAACCAAGAGAAATACTTGAGCCAATTTATCCATTTCGGGATTGTGCTGAAAATAAAAATAAACAAATTATATTTTATAATATGCTCTATACATTATCAATTGTCTCATTATAAAAACGCACCGATTATTCACAAAAGTCCCACCAAGTAAAGACAACGGAGAGATTAAAGGCGATGCCACTTCAAGACCAACAGTCAATGAAGTTGTAATGGATGATATAAAATAGCCGAAGCCAGCAGCTGCAAGCATAAGTATTATGGAGACAGCATTACCAATCAAGAATGTCTCGAAATCATTAACAAGTCCAATGGCATAATAACATATTGACCATGTAGCGCTAGGCAAAAGGATAAAATACGGTAGATCTGAAGCCATTTTTGCAATAAAATAAATGCTAACTCGATACCGTCCAGCAGCATGTTCTCGCAAAAATATTGGCATTTCATTACAAAAAGCCTGAAAAAATAAATTTCATTAGTTAATCAACTGATACATAATGATTAATCAATAACTTTAAGATCAGTTTGCGAAACACTACTTACACCAATAATCATATAAATGCCAGAAAAATTTCCACTCATGATCGAAAGGAAAATAGCTCCGTTTATATTCATTATGCCTTCTTGATTATAATCTTGTCCCCAGTAAGCCAATGCCACAAGCAGCGTACAAAACTGTTAAGACAAGTAGGAATAAAGTTAATAAACATTACGATAATAAGGAACAAGGTTGAAAATATTGATATTGATTGACTAACAAGAGTATTAGCGATTCGTGATGTTGTCAAAATGGGATCTCGGAAATTAATAAGAGCAGATCGATGAGTTAATAGATTGAATTGTGAAAATATTTCTATCTGGACAGGTTTAGAGTATTGATTATATTTAACAGGACCACCAAAAGTTGCTTCAGATACAATTTTTAATTCGCTTCTGAGATCTCGGTGGTAGTCAGAATCTTCATAAGAGTTACAGATCATCTGCATTTAAAAGAAGAAGATATCAGTAAATTGAGTGTCATTTTTGTATCGATAATGTACTAACATTTACTTTTGACAAACATTGTTCTTTGTTTCCTGGAACAATGGCTAATTGTTGAACATAAAAATCTGATGGATTATAATTAGATGGACACTTGAATCCAAGTTGTGAAAAGAAATCAAGAGCTTCGTCTGAAGTTCCAAGAAAAGCGACTCGACCCTCAGCTAGCAACATGATTTGATCAAACATTTTGAATATTTCAGATGATGGTTGATGAATGGTACATACAATGGTTCGTTGCTCTTTAGCCAAGGATTTAAGAACAGATACAACAGTTTGAGTCATGAATGAATCAAGTCCAGAGGTTGGCTCATCACAAAACAGTATTGCAGGATCGGTTAAAATCTATCATTCAAGATTGTAAATTGAGATTAATATTGATTCACAAATTATAAGTCACATCTTGATAAATCGAGAATAATGAAGCATATTCACCTCAGTAGCAATAGATAACCTTTTCAGTTCACCACCAGACAACCGCTCTCCGCTTGATCCACATTTTATCCGATTTTCTGCAACTTTCATTAATCCTAACTGAAAATAAGTTTACAAAACACGTAAATAAGTACTTCAATTGTAATGACTTGATGATATGAAAACTTACTTTTTCGAGTATTTGATCGACTCTTTTGTTAATTTGACCGGAATTCAGCGAAAATGTAGTCCGAAGTTTGAGTTGGAATCGCAAGTGTTCTCGTACAGTAAGAACACCAAAGAATAAATCCTCTTGTTGAACATACGATGAACATGAAGATAGCCTTTCGATGGTAATTGGTTCATTGTTCAAAGAGACTTGTCCTTCAATGGCCAATTTATTCAAATTTTGACCAGTTAATACATTCAGTAAAGTGGTTTTTCCTGCTCCAGAAGCTCCAAGAATGGCCAACAGATTACCAGGTTTTGCTTGACCAGAAACTATTTAAACGTTAAAAGAAATAGGTATTGAATTCTATTATTAACACAATATCGCTAAGATACAATTAAAAATAGATCATCATGGTTGAAAATAGTAAAATTCATCGCGAAGCCTATCCATGGTTTGAGGAGATATTCCAATAACAAAAACACGAACAATCGAGCAAAGTATACTTTGCAAGAACTCGATTAAAGTTGTAACTCCATTTTAGGCATAAAACAATCAAACTATAATTTAAACATACCTTTTTTAATAATGTGAACTCGTTCCTTTGGTTTTCGGAAATACTCAGTGAAACCAGACGATCCTTGCGAGTAAACATTAAGGTTATTCCAACTCAATGTAGTGGGTTTAAAATTAGCAGCACTCGAGCTTAAATCTTCTGATGAACATGAAACACAGTTAATCAATTCTGCTAAGAATAAAATATATCAATATGAAATTAATCAAGAATTAATAATTTCCTATTATGTCTATTATAATATCTATTATAATCAAGCTTGTAAACATAGTAATCAGTAAAGACTTTACCTATTGAATCAACCTCATCTGTTGAAAAGTTGGTATTAGTGAAGAAACGTTGGAATCCATTTCGCGGGTTTCCTTTTGTCTGCTCCTCAGCTGTTGACATTGTTATTGTCTGGTTAAACTGAAAGTACCATGGATTACAGATTAGACTTGAGAAATGCAATCATCTTCACACAGGCAAAGGCAAGATCTGAGGAAAACAGGTTTAAGCACCAGAACTGGCTCAGTGAAGATTGATTCAAGTTGCAACGAAATTATTCATTCCAATCCATTCGTAACACGACAATGAGTTGATAGTGAAATATGAATTATCCATGATTACATTAAGATTATCATAATCACTATGATAACATCCATCTTTCTCCATTGCAAGCAACCCAATTTTCTGGGAACTAGTTTCAATATTACCTGTAATAAGATAAAAACACCAGAAGTGAAAAAAATATCACATAATATCTCATTAATCGATTGAGATCAATTTAATAAACATAACAATGAAAGCAACTTTTTCACACAATTAAAGGGGAATCCCACCAAATCTCAATACCAAGAATCGAGATTGATTTTTGAATTGAAATTCCGATGGAAGCGCGTGATCCATTACAAGTTTATAGCCCTTTAACCAGATAACTCGATAAGCTGTGAATTTACATGTATTATGATTCATGTATTAATATTTTGAACTTTTGAACTATTAAATTTTTGGAATTTCTTGTTTTGCAAAATTTGGAAATTAATTTCTAGCTTCCTTACTGTCCATAGTCCAGCTACACTCACTCAGTAATGTTCTAACGAACGTGAATTTCGAGTCTCTGTTAGCTACAAACATCTGAATCACCTAGGAAAGGAATCATATTGAATGTTAGATTGATTAAGGTTTCACTCAATTTACAATGACTTGAGTGTGTCTTCTAATCCGAAGAGATCTTAAGTAGAGAAGCTCAAGCTATTGTAGTTTGGGTCTTGGATAGATGCCTCTTCATCAATCTGTTATGATTGAGATGAAATTAAAGACAATACAAAATACTGTTCATTAATGCCTACCATTCCGAATGTATTCATGAATTTCATTTTCTAGAAAAAATTTCTAATATTAATATTAATAATTGGAATCAAACCTTTTATTTTAAATAACTCATTCACAGACGTTTCCTTTAGTGATCTCTACTCAATAAATGGACTTTTATCTAAATTCATAGTCTTCATGAGAAAAAGCTATGAAATCTCGTTATCTACTATATGCGTCATAGATATTGAGATATTGAGATTCAAAATCTCAACAAATGGTTTTAACAAGCAAACCATTGAGAAAAAATTTAAAAATAGAGACAAACACTGCATTAGAATTATCATTCAAGATATTGGATCGTGAACGTCAATCCTTTCATAATATCTTGGTTTTTGCATCAGTTTCTTGAGTTATCGGTATCAATGCTTTGGCTTTGGCGCAAATTCAGAATCAAGGATTTCTTATTATAAGGAGTGGTCCCTAAAAAATTGGACAAATTTTGAATCAAATTTCAAATATGTTAGGATTCTTCGAATAAAGGATTCTAAGCGTAAATTAACGAGCATTTCATGCTCTTTCCAAATATATAATTTTTTATCAGAATATTTAATTCAATAGAAAAAATTGACTTTGATTAAATGATTAGTGCAATTTTATAGTTCAGTTTTGTCAAATCCCTATGAAGCTAGAGATCAAACTATGAGCAAAATAGTGTTCACAATTACTTTTGAAACTCATAAGCCGCTGATTAAAGGTTCATAAAATTATGCAAAAAAACTAATATGGGTAAAACAGGTTTGCGCAAACATGGCTGAGGTCGAAATGGCTGAAAATGTGAGCAAAAAAAAATTTCTGAGCTCTACTGAGAGATGAACTAAAAAATTTTGAAGCCGCGTTCTTCGAACGGCCTTTTCGGTCAAAATTAAGTAAAGTTGCTGAATGCTGAAAAACAAGACTCATTATCTGAGTTTATTGAGTGCATTATCTCAATTTTAGGAGTCAATTCTGAATGCTGAAGAAACTGGTCTCTTTTGGAAGCAGACTATTAAAAAACAATAGGATTTAAGGGCAAAAAAAACATGGAACCAGAGCTATGAGGAACTTTGTTTCAGTACTTTTATGTGTATCAAGTTTTGGATATAAATTTCCAATTCTATTCATTGGTGTAGATAAAAGTCAACTTGGCTTTGAATAATTCAAAATTGACAATTGTAAAATAGGAAAGAGGAAAAACAATGTTGGAAGGATGGTGGATGGCCACAGATGTTTGTGTAGCTGGATTGTTAGTTATTCTGAGCAAACATCATTGTTGAATTAATGACTCATTGTCTCAGGATTTTGAAACATGTATCAATAGAAAACTAACAAGGGAAGAGAGGTAAGTGGTACGGTTAAAATCGGACAAAAAGTGTATAATTCTATTGATCATGATGAAAATAGTTGGTTACCGTACAAAGTTGAGAACGCAATTGTCCTTTTCTACCTCGAAATCCGATCATTGCTTTTCAAAACGCATAAAGCCATAGCGATAAGTTGAAATTGTGTAACTTGCCTCAGAGATAAACTTTTGGATTTGTTGAAAAGTCAAAAGATATGATTTTATTCACTATGGTAGAAAAGGAAAATTGCGTTCTCAACTTTGTACGGTAACCAACTATTTTCATCATGATCAATAGAATTATACACTTTTTATCCGATTTTAACCGTACCACTTACCTCACTTCCCTTGTAAGCGTATCTTCTACTTTCAAATTTATTCTTGTTTTATTCACAAATAGATGAATGTATATTTACAATAGGAAACACAACTAAACACGAGACAATAAAAAATAAATTCATCAATGATGTTTGCTTAAAATAATCAACTATCGAAGCTATATAAACATCTGCCCGTTAAGATTGGGTATAAAGTCAAGCTATTTTAAAGGAAAAGTATCAGTTGCAGATTCAAGTTTGAAAAGTGATTTAGTAATTTTTCAATCCATTCATTCAGTATAATCAAAATAACAAAAAGTTAAAATGAAATTGACTCAAATTGTGCTCACTGTCTTTTTAATGGCTCTCTTCGGTTCTGTTATCACCACGCACCACCCTCAACCAGGTGGTCCTCCAGGTGGTAATAATCCAGGCCCCGGTGGTCCCCCGATCCAATCCTAGGAGCTCCTGCTCAAAAAATGATCATGCTGATTTTCAAGCTTGTCTCTGTTATTGAAATCAGTTCAAAAGTATTACATATTATTTAATTAATAATAATAATAATTTATAATTGTTTTTTCAATTATAATTTCAAAAATGATGAATAAACTTCAATATTTAAAATACTTTTCAAATGAATTGAATGATTAAATGACATGATTGGGATTGTTCGGCCATTTTAATGAAATTTTGAACTTTTGAATAAAATCATCTGATTCTGAATTTGAAAAGTTTATCATGAGATGACGCTGTTTCAATAATTTGTACATTTAGTCTCAAACCCTATTTATCCGAGTTTTTCGGACAAATAAGAACTTTCGAGATAATGCAAAATTTATTTTTGTCTATCGCATTTTTCATAAGCTTAACTTTTGTCCGTGTAACCAGTTTGAATTGAGAATCTGATGAAATAAAATATGTTAAGATTGAAAAGTCGACTACTCGACGAATATTGAGAATAAACTATTTCCACATCGGCGCAGTTTCTGAGTGATCACTGTAATAGCGCGAAACCCGAAGATTTTATTAAAAATCGGAATTTTTAATATTACAATATTAATTCAAGTAAAAATATACAAGAAAAAGCATGCACATTGATCATTACCGTTGTAGTTTGACTCGACAACGAAGTGCAACGTAAGCTAAAACACGAAATATAACTATGACGAAAATTAACATCCAGTAGTCAAATTTAAGATCAGATTCTTTGAAACCAACTGAGGCAATTACTTGCTTCCCATTGACTAAACAACCTTGTCCGGTTGGAATGGTGCCCTTTGACACATCGGGCAAAACTCTTACTATTGAACTTGGAACAGGCGTCTCAAAATCACAGTCAATGTGAGTCACATCATGCCATTGATTAACTGTCAAGATTTCATTTGAATAGTAAAACCAAGAGAAATACTTTATCCAATTTATCCATTTCGGGATTGTACTGAAAATAAAAATAAACAATTTATATTTTATAATATGCTCTATACATTATCAATTATCTCATTACAAAAACACACCGATTATTCACAAAAGTCCCACCAAGTAAAGACAACGGAGAGATTAAAGGCGATGCCACTTCAAGGCCAACAATCAATGAAGTTGAAATGGATGATATAAAATAACCAAAGCCAGCAGCTGCAAGCATAAGTATTATGGAGACAGCATTACCAATCAAGAATGTCTCGAAATCATTAACAAGTCCAATGGCATAATAACATATTGACCATGTAGCGATAGGCAAAAGGATAAAATAAGGTAAATCTGAAGCCATTTTCGCTATAAAATAAATGCTAACTCGATACAGTCCAGCAGCATGCTCTCGCAAGAATAATGGCATTTCATTGCAAAAAGTCTGAAAAAATAAATTTTCCCGAATTAATCAACTGGCAAAAATAAATTTAAAATAAGTCTACGACATACTTACACCAATAATCAGATAAATGCCAGAAAAATTTCCACTCATAATCGAAAGGAAAATAGCTCCGTTTATATTCATTATGCCTTCTTGATTATAATCTTGTCCCCAGTAAGCCAATGCCACAAGAAGCGTACAAAACTGTCAAGACAAGTAGGAATAGATTATAAATAAATAAAATAAAAAATACGATAATGAGGAACAAGGTTGAAAATATTAATATCAGTTGACTAACAAATGTACTAGCGATTCGTGAGGTTGTCAGCATGGGATCTCGGAAATTAATGAGAGCAGATCGATGAGTTAATAGATTGAATTGTGAAAATATATCTATTTGGGCTGGTTTAGAGTATTGATTATATTTAACAGAACCACCAAAGGTTGCTTCAGATACAATTTTTAATTCGATTTCAAGATCTCGATGATAATCAGAAGCTTCATAAGAATTACAGATCATCTACATTAAAAGAAGAAGATATCAGTAAATTGAGTGTCATTTTTGTATCGATAATGTACGTACATTTAATTTGGACAAACACTGTCCTTTGTTTCCTGGAACAATGGATAATTGTTGCACATAAAAATCTGATGGATTATAATTAGATGGACACTTGAATCCAAGTTGTGAAAAGAAATCAAGAGCTTTATCTGCAGTTCCTAGAAACGCGACTCTACCTTCAGCCAGCAACATGATTTGATCAAACATTTTGAATATTTCAGATGATGGTTGATGAATGGTACATACAATGGTTCGTTGTTCATTAGCCAAAGATTTGAGAACAGATACAACAGTTTGAGTCATGAATGAATCAAGTCCAGAGGTTGGCTCATCACAAAACAGTATTGCAGGATCGGTTAAAATCTATCATTCAAGATTGTAAATTGAGATTAATATTGATTCACAAATTATAAGTCACATCTTGATAAATCGAGAATAATGAAGCATATTTACCTCAGTAGCAATAGATAACCTTTTAAGTTCACCACCAGACAACCGTTGTCCGCTCGATCCGCACTTTATGCGATTTTCTGCAACTTTCATTAATCCTAACTGAACATAATAAGTTTACAAAACAAATAAATAAACAAGTTCAATTGTAATGACTTGATGATAACAAAACTTACTTTTTCGAGTACTTGATCGATTCTTTTGTTAATTTGACTAGCGTTCATTGAAAATGTTGTCCGAAGTTTAAGTTGGAATCGCAAGTGTTCTCGCACAGAAAGAACACCAAAGAATAAATCCTCTTGTTGGACATATTAGGTTGATCAGAGCAAACCGATGGAAATTTAATTGCGAATATTTTCTTCTAGAAATTTCTTAGCTCCCTGTAATTTCAGAAAATTATGAACAGATACCACAAAAATCATCTTGCATAATTGCAGCCCGATAGTAATATTAATTAAACAGTTATTAACAATTTAATGCAAAAAATCAAGAATCGTAGATTTCACTTCTTTGATTGACTCTCTAAATTCAACCTTAAATGATAGCATCATGAAATCAACGCAAATTATTCTTTCTGTATTCCTTCTATGGATAGCATACTAATCTCCTTGCAAAAATCAATCAATTTCATGTAATTATCGAAAAACGTCGAAAAATTGAAAAAAAGTGCCGAGCAAATCAAAGGGTCCCCCCTTTAATTTTTCACAATTTTTGTCACTTTGACAAAAGACCTTTTTTGATTTAAATTGTTCTAATTTCTTAATTAAAGTTTGCATTTTCATAAAATTAATTGTGAAATAATTCTAACTAATTTATCTATCATTTTGAGCACATTTTATGAAAAATAGTTTAATTAATTTGAAACAATTAATATTCAAAGTTCCCTCAGTTTGCTCTGATCAACCTAATATGATGAACATGAAGATAACCTTTCGATAGTAATCGGCTCATTGTTCAAAGAGACTTGTCCTTCAATGGCCAATTTATTCAAATTTTGACCAGTTAATACATTGAGTAAAGTGGTTTTTCCTGCTCCAGAAGCTCCAAGAATGGCCAACAGATTACCAGGTTTTGCTTGACCAGAAACTATTCAAAGAGAGAATCAAATATTAAATTCTATTATTAAAACAACCATCCAGAATTGTTGTGGTTTGAGTGGATATTTTCAATAACAATAATAAGAACAGACGAGCAAAGTCTAATTTGCAAGAGCTTCACTAAAGATGTAACTCTATTTAAGCAGTAAAACAACCAACATTAAACTATAATTTAAACATACCTTTTTTAATTATGTGAACTGGTTCCTTTGGTTTTCGGAAATAATCAGTTAAACCAGACGATCCTTTCGAGTAAACATTAAGGTTATTCCAACTTAATGTAGTGGGTTTAAAATTCGAAGCACTCGAGCTTAAATCTTCTGATGAACATGAAGCGCAGTCGGTCAATTCTGCTAAGAATAAAATATATTCTAATATACTCAAACAGTTTACAGAAAAAATTTAATCGAGAAGTGATCATCTCACATATTATAATGTAAATTAGCAAAACAGTAAAGACTTTACCTATTGAGTCAATATCGTCTGATGAAGATTTGTTGAGATCAGTGAAGAAACGTTGGAATCCATTTCCCGGGTTTTCTTTCGTCTGCTCCTCAGCTGTAAACATTGTGATCTGAATTAACTGGTTAAACTGAATGGACAATGAATTTCAGACTTCAGAAATTCAATCAGATCATCTTCACACAGGCAAAGGTAAGATCTGAGGAAAGCACGTATAAGCACCAGAACTGGCTCAGTGAAGATTGATTCAAGTTGAAAAAAATTATTCATCTCAATCCATCCGCAACTCGACAATGGGTTAGTCATGATATTGAAATATAAACTATCCATGATTACACTAAGATTATTATAATCACTTGATAAAACTTTCTTGGAACGCGTTGCAATATTACCTGTAATAAGTAAAAACATCAAAAGTGAAAACAATATAAAATCTCTCATAACATAACAATTTCTTATGAATCGATTGAGATCAAGTTAATGAAAGCAACTTTTTCACACAATTAAAGGGGAGTCCCATCAAATCTCAATCCATGGAATTTAGTTGAGTTGAAATTCCAATGAAAACCAATCAATCCAATAAAAAAAGTGTCACCGATTCCTGTTAATCCATCTACAAATCAATATGGCAATATAATGAGCTAAAGATTAACATGACTTTACTGGAAATTGTCAATTCTTGCCTTTTTCAGCTAATAATCACCAAATCTATTCAAACCATCAATTTTTCAAGTGAAATTGCCTCACACTCTCAAAATGAAGGCAATTTTATCCAACCATCTTCACCTGGTATCATCGTGTTAATTGCTGATCAAATTGTTCACAATAAACATTTATATTAAATAGCGATTTATCAATATTTTGTTCATCTTTGCTTGAAGGTTTTCACCTGATACGACCTTTGGTAAGCATTTGATTGAAAATAGAAAGCAAAATGAAAATGATATTCGGGTTAATTTGATTTATTGTTTAAGACAATTGAAACTCAACAGGCCTAAAGGTTATAATACAAAAAGGTGCCTTAATGAATATAATAAACTTGCCTAAGGAAAAATATGATTTCAATGTCTATTTGAATTAATCACGATAAAAGCACTTATTCACTGAATGATGATAAAATATCCATTAAAGCTATTGGATCAAACTGGACAATTGTATCAGTTAATTGGTCTTTCATGTTTTAACATATTGCGTCAATAATCAAGTGTCCAAATGACCAAATAATCTAGTGTTGAAAAACACTCTTCTCAAAGAAGGAAAAAGGTTTACTCAATGGTCAAAGTTTACCTGATTTTTAACATGCAACGGAAATTGAATTTAATTTGAAATTATTTTCTTTTCTAATCAATGTTTCAATCGAGTTGATTAACCCAATACAATGAACCAGTTTCCGATAAAGTAAACGTAACAACAACTGACCAACCGCTAAATTGGGTAAAATGTCAATCTAATATTACCTTTTATCATTAAATATCACAAATCCAATTATCAATGTTGTACCTTTTTACCTGTTCACAACAGGATAAAAGTTTATTTACTTGACAATTAACTACCAACAGGTAAACAGACAATTATAAAGACTTTCATTTTCAAAGTAAAATTAAATTTGATGGAAACAATTGCACAAGATAAATGGTTGAAACAATTGAAATTAATTTAACAGCAAACAGAGAAATCAAATTTAACAGAAATTTTAAATCAGATTAAAGCAATAAATAAAGCAAAATTCAACAACAGAAACATCTCAAGTTGAAACAATTGCGATTGATATTCAATGGGAAAGATCAGATTAATCATTGATTTGTACCTTTTTTATTGTTGATAAACAATAAAAAACAAAAAGATGAGAATAAAAATATAAACAGAAAACGGAAATTTGCCTTTTTCATGTTGATCACAGCAAGATGATGATGATGATCAAATGCGCAGTGAATAAGGTCAACGGCAAGAGGTTGAAGAAGCGCAAGAAACGCACAGTTGATATTGGTTTCTGGTTAACTTGGAGTTTATCATTTATAGCTGGGAGTGAAATAATCCGGAACTGGGAGGAGTTCATCATTAATATATCATTTCATTTAACTAATTCATTTATAGGCAACCGTTTGCTATCTTAGGTTATCATCTTATTGGCAGCATTTCAGGAAAGTTGATCAGTTTTTTGTTTGCATCGCAACTGTTCATTTTGTCACTTGAAACAACTTTCATTCCAGATTCTTGACCATTTCAAGTGACGGAAAAGTAAAGGAAATTTGTCTCCAAAATGATGGTTCAACAGTCAAAAGGATTGATTTTCACGACAACAATTATTGTTATGATAACTCTTATTAAATTTGTATCAACAAGTGGTAATAACAACAATCAAGCCAACAATCTGGAATCAAACGATTTCCAAGCCGTTATTCAGCGACCTTACCTTGATCATGATAATAGGTTGACTCGTTATCTAATTGATCGATTTGCTCCATTCATTATTGCCCGAACTGCGTAAGTATTTAACTTTAATTGTCCATTAATTTCAATACTTCAATGTCAATTTGATAGAAAATCAAAATTCTGTATCTTTTTGAACATCTTTAAAATGTAATTAACTCAACCTTTCAATTTTAGTTTACTTTTAGCAACATTTTTTGTCTCTCCATTAGTTTGATGAACTTTTAACAGTTTTCTGATTATCATTCAATTATTGACTTTTCATGAAATTTGAACATTCAAGATCTTCTTTCTCTTCATATTTCATGATTAGCTTTTAATATTTGAAAGTTTCAATGAGTTTGCCTTTTGTTGCTGGTTTAGACAACAAACTGTTGCTGCAATTTGATTTAAGGTCAATTTTTTGTCGAAAAACAAATTTAATTTAAAAATGAGTCAAATTTTCATTTGATTGTGAGTTATCAGTTGTAAATAAATTTCATGATTTGAGATATAAAAAGATGTTCATTGGTTATTCATCGATTTTCTTGATGGATTCAGGGATTGCTTATGAATAAGATGAAATTTATCGGTCAATAAGAGTTGAATTTTATCCAGAATATTAATGAGAAAGAAGCAAAAAATTTATTAGTCCTCGGTTAATATACTGTATTAACCTTTGGTTAAATGTTTAATTTGTAATTCAAATATTTTCTGAGCTCAGAATTTGTTTTTTGCTTCTTAAAACACAAGTTCAATGGTATCTGAAATCATGGCTAATTAAAGCACAGATTAAGTCAACTTAATGTTGGTAACAATAAATAGCTACCAAGGCAGACCAAAGATTAAGTTATAATAATAACCAGGATTTTGAGGTTAACAAGCTTAGGTTAACCAGTTTTGGGTTAAATGGGTTTGAATTGATTTCAAAATCCTTTTTATGTTGAAAGCATTAATAACCAGGCTCATTAATAAACCTCAAATTGGCAACAATTTGATTGATAATGTTGACTCGATGATATTTAAATCAAGATTCAACAATTTCGTCAAAACTGAAATTAACATTTGAATTGAAATTTTCATTGAAATTTTCATTAAAATTTCCACCAATTTGGTTAGCAATTTATAAATGTCATTATTGATCAACAGCCATTAATTATTTTCTGGTAACCTTTTTCTGGTGCTTTTGAAAATGTCAAATCAAAAGTCAACCCAAAATTGAATTTGAAAAATTGTCCATGTTTACTGATGTTATTGGTGTCAATTCTGGTAGTAATCAATTGATTATCATACGATTATTCAGAATCTATATCTAGATAGAAATTTCGGAAAAGATAAATTTACATAATAAACAGCAAGAAAATATCATGATATATTAGAGTTTCAATTTTTCTGGTAAACAAAATGGGTAAACAAAGAAGGTACAAAAATATAGTTTACTTTTTTGCTTCTCTCCATTAGCTATTGAATTTGAATTTCCTTTCAATTAATACTGTTGATTAATTCGCAATCACCGAATCAACAACACCAACATTATAAATATCATTTGGAAAAATTGAAAGGCTTTCAAACATTAAATTGTTATTTTAAAAACTGGTTACATTGAATACAATGAGAGTAAAGAAATACCCAAAAAGGTTTCACTCTTTTAAAAGCATACATTTAAGTTTGCTATTGACTCTAGTATTTAAATGAAACAATTAAGGATACACTTAAACTGTTACCTTTTTCATTTAAAATACAGAAATGAATAACTTCTTACCTTTATTCTTATTTTTATTTCTATCTTTCATTTGGATAATTTTGCTGGCTTCCAAGAAGTCCAATTGATGAATCGTCATTTGGTTTGGCTGATTTAGTGCGTAAAGAGAATCGATTCAAGAAAATGTTTCTCAATTATGATGACATGATTCCAATATCAAGTGATCATTACAACAAGAAGGATAATTCAGTCTATAAAGATGCATTTGTTGGAGTCAGAGGATAAATACAATTTAAAATCAAGGGTCAAATTAACGATGAAAAAGGATCCAAAAGTGTCACCAATGTAAAATTATAATGTCAACATTTCCAGATGTAAGCACAAACCAAAAGGAGAGGAAAGTCTAAGAGCAACCAAAATTTGTTCTTTCACCAATTCTTGTATCATTCAATTATCTTTTAATTAGACAACTATATAATAATATTTAACAAGTTAATTTGTCAATCTTTGATCTCATCAAATAAAACACAATTGATTAAGACTCTTAAACTGTTGAATTAACCATCTTTTAAAATGTTACTTTAAGATTGTATAATGTTTATTGAAATAATGAAATTAAAAATAAAAGTCAACTTTTGACTACTGTCGCCATCTTGTTGCATTTCTTCCACTTTCCATCGTCTGATATTTACGTTTTCAACAATTGTAACAATAAATGTGAAGCTTAAATTGTTTTGAATTATCTTTTATTGTTTCGTGCTCTTCTTTTCACCCAATTAATATCCAATCAATGATATTTATCAACAATCAGGTAAGATAAATAAATGGTAAGTAGTTTTTTTTCCTGGTTTTCTGTTTTAGATTGCAATACTTGTCATTTTAACTGTAGCGTTGATTCTGTTGATGGTTATCATGTCTAATTGTATGTCAAAACCAGAATGATTACATAAATCTGATTGTACATCTTCACCACCAATTGAGATTGTAAGAGTCTTTTAGTCAAGGCAGTTTGCTTCAACATAAAAAGGTTGACATTTTTGGTAACATTTTCACCTCTTGAGACACTTGACTTGTCGCTTGACCGTAACAGGGAAATGTTGATCAGAAGCTAAGTGTATCATCAAATTGTTTACCAGACATTATTAACCTGAATTATGTCCATATTGTTCAATATAAACCATCGAGATTACCATAAATTTTGATTGTCTACATGTCCTGGTAACAAGGTCTCAGTAAAAGGTTAAAGTTACAAAATGATTATTCAATGCTAGTCGAGTTATCTACAATTAATTTGATATAATCGTTGAAATGAACAAAAATTGAAGCAATCTTTCATTTATTTGCAACAAAATTATTTGACTTTGATCTTAATAACTCTAAATTTAGATATTTTTGGTAACTCTATGGTTACTGAGCGTTCAAAAGGTCAATTGTATTTTTTGAAATTTTCTGGTCATCAATAGGACTTTGGGTTTGATTAAGGTTTATTCACTCCAGTCAACTCCATCATATTTATGGTTAAAAGATAGCTCAGTTTGGAGCTTGATAGCTATTAAAATAAATTATCGATGATTCCTAATCAACTATTTTTTCGTTCTAACCATTCAATCATGATTAACCAGGAATTAATAATTATTGTAACATAATCATGTCAAATTGATAGGATATGAATTAATGAAAGTGAGGTCTTCAGCTAACGCTTCAATCATTGTACCATGCTAACACTTTTGATCATTTTATCTTAAATCTATCGAGCAACCTTCATTATAAATGCAATTGTATCTCTTGTTTACTAATTATTTATCAAATTAATTGATAAATTGAAAATAGTGTTAATTCAGCTGATTACCGGGGAAAACGCCCGTCAATCAGAATGGTTAGAGATGCAAAAAATAAGTAAATAAATAAATTAATTGGTTAATAAAGTATTGTCAATCCATTTCTCATTTAACAACACCAATGACAATAGACTTTAGATTTCAATTTTAAGTTTAATTTACAGCTAATGCTGCCTTTTATCATTAATTAATTCATCTGTTGATGAATCTAGTTCAATTTTAATCATGAAATTGCTTTTAATCATTAATCCTTTCACAATAACCTTCATTTTATTTCACATTTTAGGTAAGTTTTCAATTATTTACCGGTTATGCTTTTAATCATTCGTCTTGTTTGTTATTAAAAAATACAGGTGTTTATGGTAGTGATTTCAACTCATTAACGTGTAAATTTGACAATGATACATGTGGTTGGATAGACAAAGATCAAGTTTGGACAATTGGTAGCTCAATTAGTGATCTTCATAACCTCTCCTGGACACCAATACAAGGTAAGTCTGTTCACATGAACTCTGAATATTTTCTTGATCGTTTTACTTTCCATTATCTCTTTGATGAATCTCTAAAAGAGTCTGGTTTTGCTTTAATGTGCTAAGTAACCTCTTGTGTCATTATTTGGTTAAGACTCTGTTTTTGGAGCTTCCAGTTCAAACGGTTTAAAACATTCAAAGATAACGTTAACTGATCATAAGATTTGACCTTATGATATATCCATAAATCAGTGTCTCTCAAATCCAAAGAATAACCAAAGGTTTTAATTTTTTCTAACAGTGTTTTGTTTTTTTTGTGATTTCTGTTTTTTAGGTGACCATGACAGTGGATCTGGAGGCTATTTGTTTGTTGATATACGCAAGTTGTCACCGAAAAAATTAAATGAAGCTATATTATCAAGCCCACAACAGACTGGTAACGCGACATGTTTAACCTTTTGGTATTATATGTTTGGTTTGGAATCTGGTAGCCTTAATATTTTTCTTGACCACCCTAATGATTCTTCCTCCTCATCATCGGAGCCAGTTTGGGAACAAATCTATAACCATGGTCGACGCTGGATAAAAGCATCGGTTGATTTATTTCCTGATTCTACTGAACCCTGGATTGTTTCATTTCACGCAAGATACCCAAATTCGTTTTCAAATTATGAGATAATTGCTCTTGATGATATTCAACTGACTCCAGGATCATGTTCATCCGATATTTGTGATTTTGAAACTTCTAACTGTGCTTGGTCATCTTTATCTTATGGGCAAACGTCATGGAAAACAGTTCAGGCCGGAGAACTTGAGCATTCTTCAATTGCAGGTGATCACACAGATCAAACAACGAATGGTCATTTTGCTTATGTTAAAGGGGCTGAGAGCCAAGACATAGCAATTATGTCTTCAATCACTTTTAATCACACTGGTTATCGTTGTATGAAGTTTTGGTACACTTCGACCACTGACGATGCTACCCTTTCTGTGTTCAAAACTAATCCATTGGAAAGATTATGGCATCGAAATCGTGATCATTATGGTGTTTGGCGACAAGGTGTTGTCAGCATTGGAGAGTCAGCCTCGAAATCGTACAGTTTAGAGTTTAGGGTTGAATTTGGCAGAGTGTTGGATGCTAGTGAATATGCCATTGATGACATTTCTATTGAACCTGGAACTTGTGTTGATCCTGTCAGCTGTGATTTCAGTTCAGATACTTGTCTCTGGACTACAGTCGCAGAAACAGAAACATTTGACTGGATAAGAATGAATGGCAATCTACTCAAAGATTCACTTGATGGACCAGGCAAGAATGACGAGGAGAGTGGCGATGATTTCTACCTTTATGCATATTTTGATCCACAACTATCTGTTAAATCAGCAATCATCGACTCAGGAGATTTTGATTCAAGTGAAAGTGGTTATTATTGTTTAAGTTTTAACCTGTTTGCTGTTAATCATGCTAAATTAGAATTGATCGTTGAAATGTGGGCAAATGGAAATGAATTGAAGCCTGTTATCACTTTAACTAGTGACAGTTTAATGGAAAAGAGTTGGAACCCTTTTAGGGAACAATTTTTCGTGAATAATACTCATTCGGAAAACGATTTTCATTTTCTTCGCCTACGAGCGGCTTATATATCAGAGGAAGAAAAATTAGGGCCTGATGGAAGACCTTTGCCTCATCCATTTGCAAGTTTAGCCATTGATGACATCAATCTTTTTAAAGGAACGTGCGGAGAAATCACATCAACTGTAATACCCAATCCACCACCAACTACACCCTCGATAAATAATTTTGCTTGTGATTTTGAAAAAGATTTGTGTGATTTAATCAATGACAATATTGAATCAGATTCTCCCTGGTATTTGCGCTCTGCTTTAAAAAGTAAAGGTGATGCTCCAAATGTACCCAAAGTTGATCATACATATGATGACCCGAACGGCCATTTCTTGTTTTCAAAAGCTAAAAGTAAGGGAGATGAAATGATCAGTGAATTATCAACTAGAGTGATTAAAGCATTGGGATCAATTGATGGTGGCTGTCTGACCTTTTGGTACTATATAAGAGGAAATAAGGAAAGCTCACTATCTATTCAAATGGTAACATCTGATTCAGAAAAAATCACTATCTGGAAACGTTCTGATATTAGCGATGATTATTGGTATCAAGGCTATGTTAACATTAAACCAGTAACTTTTGATTTCCATTTAAAATTTATTGCTAATCATGATAATTATGATTCTGGAATTGCTTTGGATGATATCAATTATTCGTCTGGTTCATGTTCATTTAATCGCAATTTGTGTGATTTCGAATCAGGTTCGTGCGGTTATGATAATGGTAACTTCTATGATGAAGTCTGGAAACTTGCCAATGGTTCGTCAACTGACTCCATCGCTTTCGACTACTCTACTCAAACAGAATCTGGATCATTTATTTATGCCCAATTCAATGATGAAAAGCAAAAGTTTGATGATAAAGAGGGTCTTTTGATTTATGATAAATTCGTTGCTAGTAATCTAAATTGTATACAGTTTGCCACGAAGGTAAAAGATGGCCAATTGTCCCTCATTGTCGGTTTAGACATCGATGAATCGTCTCAGACAACCATTTGGTCTTTAAATTTCGCTCCTATATGGACTTTGATTAGAATGCCTTTACCTTTTCCTGGTGAATTAAAAATGATTGCTTTTAGCTTCAAAGGTAATGGTTATGCTGCCTTGGATGATATTACTTTTCTAAGTGAATGTCAACCTTTGGGTTATTGTAATTTTGAGACTGATTTGTGTGGATGGACAACTGATTCAGATGTTTGGGAATCATTCAGACGTGCCCATGGAAGAGATGAAAATGTTTACAGCCCAGACTATGATATTACCACCAGAAAAGATTCGGGCTCATATGCATTAGCTTTGTTTGATTCTAACAAATCAAAAAAATATGCTTCTGAAAAATACAGTTTAATCTCTCCATTGATATCAACAACAACTGACCATTGTTTGTCTTTCTGGTATTATGGTAATGGTAAGGATGTAGCTGCATTTTTTGTAAACATCCGCGAATATGAGCCCGATGGTCAGTACAATGTCCTTGGTCTGGATACAATTCACCCATCTGATCAAACACCGGTTTGGCATCACAGAAGCTATGCAATAAATCCAGTTGAAGGATACTCAGGCAAACCATTCGCAGTTGAATTGAAAGCTTATGCCAAAATGAATACCAAAAGACCCACTCTAATCGCTTTTGATGACATTGAACTCTATCCTGGTATATGTTCAGAGAGTAAAGAGATAATTGATGAAACTGTTTTTAAATGTGATTCAAATGCAAATAACATAACTGGCAATTTAATTTGTGATTTTTACCCGGATTGCAAGGACTCTTGGGATGAATCTAAATGTGGGGATAATTGTGATTTTGAGACTGATTCTTGTGGCTGGACGGGAGGCAGTTATACTGATAAACATTTGTTGATTGTCGATACAAGCAAAAAGAAGGTTACACCTGACAAGGATGTTACATTTAACACTGCAGGTAAAGGCTCTTACTGGAAGTTGAACACAAAGGTAAGATTTGAATATTTAGCAAGGCATTACAATTGCTGCCATTTAAATAAAAATCATAAACCAGTGTAATGAAATTCAATTTTACATTCTGTTTTTTTTCTGTTTATTAGACATCGAGAAATTTGGTTTACCTAAGTCCAGTGATGAGAAACTCTGGTGAAAACTGTTATATTTATTTATCGCTATACATGAACATTGCGAGTAAAACTAGAACCAAATCTTCCGACAAGTCTTTATTGCCGCATTTAACTATTAGTATTGTTGACTTACGTTCAACTTTGGTAACTCAAATTCACAGTATCTTTGATGATTTGGGAAAAAAGTGGCATCCAATCAATCTGTATATTGGCCGAATCAATAGCGATTTTCAATTACGTATAGAGACAAGAACTTCAAAAGGTACTGATGCGATTGCAATTGATGATATACATTTTGACCCTGCCTGTGCTGTTCCTCGAGTCGGAGATGCAACTTCATGTTCCTCGCAAGAATTTTTTTGCTCTCGAATGAAAAGATGCATCAGCTCATCGTTAACTTGTGATTATCGAGATGATTGTGGTGATGGAGAAGACGAATCAACTGGATGTGCTTTAAGATCAGGTCGATGTGATTTTAATCAGGATTCATTGTGTGACTGGTCAATCAATTTAACCCAAAATGTTACTGAAAGATGGCGTATAGTTGATCATGATGATCTTTCATCTGATCTAGGGTCAATCTATCCAACTCGTGATCACACACTAAACAATGGATTAGGAAAATTTTTAGTTAACACTGGAACAACAGGTGACAAAATGTATTCATTGGATAGTCCATCGCTGTTTCGCTCTGATCCCGAGTCCATTTGTTCATTAACATTCTATTATCAGTTTACTGATGATAAATCAGCAATCAAAAGTCTTGATCCAGCCTCACCAGATCATAATTATCTAGAAGTTTCAATTGTTTTACCACACATACCCAATAGCAGAAATACATTGGAAATAATACAAGGATCATACGTATTGGATTCACCTCATTTTAAGAGAGCAGCAATTAACATCGGACCAGAAATCGTAAAAAATAATAGATTATTCAAAATGAGTTTATTGGCTGTGCATTCATCAGATTCGAGTGCATCATGGGCTATAGATGATATTTCATTCAATTCAGATTGCCTTTTGGCTGATTGTTACCTTCGATGTCAGAACAAATTTTGTGTCAGTTTGGATCATCGCTGTGATTTTATTGCAGATTGTGTTAACGACGACGGTTCCAGTGAAGATGAAGATAGCTGTACAGCTCCTACTTGTCCATTTGGCATGGGTGATACTTGTCATTGGGATATCGTACAAGCAAACGATTCGGATTCTTTGTCCTGGAGACTTTATCAACCCATAAGTGATCCTACAGATGAACCATCATTTATAATACCAAAATATGATGCCACTAATGAAGATTCATCTGGTTGGTTATTGTTGTTTGATTCAAGAAGTGCAAATGTTTCTGGACAAGCTCAACTTTGGTCTCAAATGATTGGTCGATCAGCTGCTCAATGCTCTCTCAGTTTTAATTATTTTTGTGAACTAAACCAATGTGACTTAGCCATTTACTTAGAAACGGACATCGATAGACCTGGTGCTAGTTTAAAGCGTCTTTGGGAACCTCATAAACCTTCATCAGCCTACGACCTAACAGCTAAATGGCGATCGGGAATGGCTTTCATTGGTGCAACTAAATATAGTCGCATATTGATTACTGCATCCAGTGATTTTAATAATCAAAAATTTTCTATCGGATTAGATGATTTAAATTTCATTGACTGTACACCTCCTCAATCATCAGAATTTGGCTGTGATAGAGAATCTTCATTCCAGTGTGCAAATGACAACTGTATAGATAAATCGTCTGAATGTGATTTTGTAGATGATTGTCTTGATGGATCTGATGAAAGTGAATCATGCCAATCTTTACCTGGGCGATGTGATTTTGAGTCATCTTGCACATTTTGGATGTCAGATTCTTTCAAAACAGACAGATTTTCACCTCTTTCATGGGCTCAAACTCCTGATTTACCTGCATTCGATCACACTCTTGGTGTCTCATTCGGTACTTATTTGAGTCTTTCTGGAGCTCAAAAGCCTGTAGATGTATTGGCGCAACATTATTCACAAATCATTAGAGGCTCTAAATCAAAGAATTGTATGATTAAGATTTGGACAAACATTATTGATTTTCAATCAAAAAGTGAGCTTGTAATTTATCAGAGATTCAATTATTCTCCATCTGGCTATCATGTTGTTGGGCGTATTTCAGTGAATTTCTTAGGTGACTACTGGAAAAAATATGTGCTAAAATTACCCGATACTCAAGACGACTACCAAATTGTTTTGGAAGGATCCATTGAAAAAAACAGCGACGCTTCAATCAATATTGATGATATAACACTTACTGAAGGTTGTTATATCGCACCGAATGACACTAAATTGCCTGGTAAAGAAGATGAACCGACAACACTTCAACCGACTGAACCATTATTTGGCTGCTATTACGGCTACAAACCATGCTCATCTGTGATTAAATGTTATCCCATTGAAGCTGAATGTGATTTTAAAGATGATTGTGGTGATGGTACAGATGAATCAAACTGTCCTACGACCTGTACATTTGAAGATGGTTGGTGTAACTGGACTAATTCATCGTCCGGGGATGTGAAAGATGGCGAATGGATAATCCAAAAAGCATCAGACTCCGATGGTAAAATACCTACAGATCATACAAAAAGCGATGCTACTGGATCTTATGGATTAGTGTTATTTGAACCAGACGCTACAAACATTTCAGTCAGTCTGAATTCACCTAGTTTTTCATCGTCTGGGCCAAGATGCTCATTTTCATTTTATTACTACCTGCCTCTAGACTGGGATGATGTTGGATTAACAGATCATCGTTTGGAAGTATTACTTAACCAGCCCGGCAACGACAGTAGATTAATTAGTTCTGTTCCAGCTCATCACGAAAAACAATGGTTCTACAGTTATGTTGAACTAGGACAGATTGATTCAAACTTTAGTGTGACAATTAAAGCTATCAAACAAAATGAACAACACGCAATTGAAACCATCGATGATATTTCCTTTGAAAATTGTGCTCCATTGAAGAAAAGTATTATGGAAGACTGTCCAGTTAACGAGTGGGAATGCCAATCGAAATGTATTCCTATTGACAGATTATGTGATGGTGTAAGTGACTGTACTAATGGTGACGATGAAAATATGTGTACAACACCAATTGGAAACTGTGACTTTGAAGAAAATTCATGGAGAGATACTTGTGGTTGGATCGAAACTGATTCTGATCAATCCTGTAGCCTTGTAAGCGGTGACTCAGAATATCCTAATTCTATAAAATTAGAATCGAATTCGATGTGGCCTTGTTCATCTACTCTGATTAGTCCCAATTTCCCTTCAATGGTAGAAGATTATTGCCATTTTACTTTCCAATTCAAATCTGAATCAGTTTCGAATCTTGCGGATTCGTCTATAGAAGTAAGTTACTTACAATTTTTTATTGAATTACGCCGATATTTGAGAACCCAAGTGTAATTAATTTAATTATTTCCTTTCTCTTCAGCTCGGTATTAAAGGAAGTGACAGTCCAGTTCAACAGTTAAGAAGATTTAAAGGAAACCAAAAGTCGCAAGATTGGACTACTTATCATATTGCAATTAATAGCACACAACCCTATCAAGTTTATTTAATTGGATCAATCGATGATGATGCAAAGATTCGTTTTAAATCTTTCAGATTTTCACCTAACTGTCACTCAGGAAAACCATTAACACTTGACCTTTACACAAATAAAACGGAACCTTGGGTACTTCCAACCTCGCCATCGCCTCCAATAACCACAAAGCCCTCAAGTCATAAACCTACCTCAAAACCTACTCCAAAACCACCTCCAAAGCCAACTCCTAAACCAACCCCTAAACCAACCCCTAAACCAACTCCTAAACCCATTCCTAAGCCAACACCAAAACCAATAACGAACTGCAAATGTGAAGAAAGTCCGATTCCTGCAGAGTGTCGCGAAATTTGTGGTAAGTACAATTTTTAGTATTTTTCCTTATTATTCAAATTTTCTCGGAATATTAATCATTCGTTTCATTTTTTTCAGACGCACAAAAACAAACCAAACCAGTTGAAAAACATTCCAATAGTGCATCAATATTATGTAAGTATACTTATTGTTATTATCTTGGGAATGCGATAATTTCCTTAAAGCTTTAATTAGTTACAACGCAAAATTAATCAATTATTCACCTGTATTATGAGTTAAGTTATGAATTTTTGCAGCTTATGTGAGTGAAATCTAAAATTATATGAGTTGGTCAGAAAGCTTTGCACGAAAAAGTTGGCTTTTAAATCAATGCTTAATGAAAATCAGATGAGATCATTTAAGCAATTATGAAAGATGCATAATTAAATTATAAATTATTGAGTTTAAGTTTCAATTATATATTAAATCTGGGAATTCTGAGGTCTAAAAGTCTGACAAAAAAGTTTATTCGCTTAGTTATTTCATATCACCATATTTCCCTGGCTCTATCTGAGTATCATCTGTTTTCACTCACCAAGAGTGTTTCACTCGCTTCTTTAATTTTGAAAATATTAATTTATAATTTCCAACTTCAATTCTAGATATATCGTTTGGAGTAATAGCTTCAATTGCGATTGTTGTCGTTTTTGTTTACTTGATTTCCCCTGCAATTGCACGACGAAGGAATGGCCAATATCGTCAAGCAATTCTTGATGACAGATTCAATGAAGATGTTACATTTGATGTAACCGGTGGTAACTATCGAAATTCATCAAGTGATCGTAATTTGTTTGGACTAGCAGAAACCAAATCAAGATACAGAAATCGAGAAGATTCACTATAACATTACAATCATCTTGGTAAGGCGACTAATTTTATAGATATTTTATAGATGTTTAATATTTTATATTTTGAGACTAAAATTTTTTTGTCAATTTTGTACAAATTCATGAAGAAAAATTCAAAGCAGATCAGAACTGCGTATTTTAATGGCTTTAATGAATAAAATGTTTTATACACATCAACAGTTAGCGTCAATTTCAAATGTTTGTTGCCTACAAAAATGACTCTTCGATTGTATTCAAATTTTCAATTGCCAGCCTCAATTTTTTTTGATAGACTTGATTTTAATTTTTTATTTTTTATCGGCAAAAATACATTTTACTCAAAGAGTAAATTATTGAAACTCAAAACAATATATGGCGCCATCTGAGAGCGAACTTAAGAAGGTAAGAACTAAATCTCAAGCTGAAGTTTTGCCCTGAGCTCTCATGTTGTTTTAATATTTGATAATATTGTATTAAATAATAAAAATGGATAATTACAATGTAAATTTTCAAAAATCCTAGATGGAACAGTAAAATTGCTTAACTGGTAACATCAGAGTGTCTATAAATAAAAGTCATTGGCTTAAATTCAGAAATCAATATTTAAATCGTTTCGAGTTTTATAATTTGAATAGCTAATTCCTAATCCAGTCCGATATCCGGATGCATTTAAATCAAACATTAATGACTTTTTGTTGATCACAAACCAATAGTTAATTTAACTGAAGTATTTAAAGTTAAATCATAGTTTTCGTTTGATTCATTACTAAACACTTCACTAGATGGTATTAGTTTACCCATAATTTGCTTCCCTCGACCACATGTTTTTAAATTGTTTAAATAGGAAATAAAATCATCTATTTCTTATTCTTTAATCTTTATAATTATACCAGTATTTAATTAACCGGTGCTTGAAGTTGAAACATAATGGCAGCGCCTCCAGGAATGCCGGCTGATTTCAGCTCACCATCAACACAGATGCGATTATTCAAAGAATATATGATTGACTTTAATCGTTTGGCCGAACAGTGTTTTAATGATTGCATTTTTGATTTCACTCAGCGTAAAATGACACCCAAAGAAGAAAAATGTGAAGACAATTGTGTTCAAAAATATTTCAAAGTAAACCAACGTTTGAGCAAAAGATTTTACGAGATCCATGCGGTTGAAAATCCATTGGACAAAGCTTCTGCTTAAGCCCTTAAGTCTCTAGCTCATATGTTTCACCACGTGTTCTCTACTAAACCGATCAGTCTTTATTAGTAGTTTATTACAAACATTATATTCAAGTGAAACTCTAATTTTTTTGTTTACTGGACAATTATCTATACACTAGATTTCATATTTTTTTGGTTTTGTTTATTTAGTTTTATTAATTAGTATCGCAAGTAGTTGCACTAATTTTCAACATGGGTTTAACTACAGACTACACGCGATTCTCTGCCAGTGGTGATCCTTTTGGATTGATTGGATCATCCAATAGCTGTATTAGATATGTGAAAATCAATGGAATAGCCGATAAATATGTAGCCACGAGTGGACTTCAACACATCAACATTTGGGATATCAAAACACAACAATTGATTTACACCATTGGTTCTGGCACTGCCATGATCACTTATTTTGCTGTAGACTTCACCAATGAACCTTTAATTGCCATTGGACGAGATGATGGTTCCATTCAGATTGTTAATTATGCCACGCAAGATCTTAAAATAACATTTAACGGACATAAAGGAGCCATAACTTGCCTATCTTTCGATTCTAAAGAGATGAGACTTGTATCTGGAGGAGTTGATACGACTATCATTGTTTGGGACATAGTCAATGAATGTGGATTATTCAAACTAAAAGGCCATAAAAACCTCATCACCCAAGTCAAATTTATGAAAAATCATAATTGTATGATTTCGAGCTCTAAAGATGGTACAATCAAGTTCTGGGATCTTGAAACTCAACACTGTTTCAAAACATTTATTGCTCATAGAAACCAAGTTTTAGACTTCATCCTTATCAAGAATGATACCAGGTATATATTTATCACTTTTCTACCATCTGTCCTTTTCTAATATCTTCTTTTTCTACAGATTGATTACAGGTAGTGATGAACTCAAAGTTTGGAAGATCCAACTCAAATCAGAAGCGGAACTTTCTAAAGAAAACACAGACGAGATGGAAGAAGAGGAAGAAGTAGAGGATAGTGAAAATGTCGAAGACGAGTCTAGTTTGTTCAAAGTAACATCTTATGGGTCAATTTTGCGAGAGTGTGATTCTCGTTTCCGAGGTTTTGGAATAGATTCTAAAGAAAGATTTTTCCTCAGTTATGGTGTCTCTGCAAAAGTTGAGTGTTTCAAAATCAGAACGGATAAAGAAATTACTTTAAAGGTTCAGAAAAAGGCTCGAAAAGAGCGAAATAAAAAGAGCAAGAAAAGATTAGCGAATGAAAATGAACCAGAAATTGAAGAGACTTTCGATGAAGTCTCAATCACCATCAAAGATGAAATTGAACGACTAGAATCTTTTAAAGCAAGTGCAAAAGTTAAATTCTGTGATATCTTTGTTCAAAATCAAATATCCAAAGTAACCTTGTTGCTGATGAACAATACTACAGAAACCTTCTCCTTCAACTTAGTCAATTCTGAAGTTGAAAAACTTGGTAGCCTGGAAAATGAAGGTCATCGGACTGATGTTCGAACTGTTTCATTCAGTGCGGATAATCTTTTGATTCTTTCAGCAAGTAGTGACTCTTTGAAGATATGGAATAGGTCTACCCGAAGATGTATAACAACTATCAAAGAAGATTTTGAATATGCTTTATGTTCATTGTTTGTTCATGGAGATAAGTACGCTATTACTGGAACCAAAACTGGTAAACTTCAAATATTTGATATCGGATTGGCAGAAATAATTGAGACCATTGAAGCGTCAGAAGAGGGTAAACCAATATGGTCAATATGTGCCCATCCAGATGGAAAAAGTATTATCTCCGGATCAGAGGATAAGATTGTTAAATTTTGGGACCTTGAGCTTGTCAAATCACCAAAAACCAACAAAATGGTTATTACCTTGGTTCATTCAAGAACCTTGTCCACTGATGAGGGTGTTCTTTGTGTTCAAATTAGCCCCAATTCAAAATTTATAGCCGTTTCCATGTTGGATTGTACCGTTAAAATTTTCTACCTCGACACACTCAAATTTTTCCTCTCGCTTTATGGTCATAAACTACCCGTTCTATCAATGGATATATCAGACGATTCATCTATAATTGTTACTGGTTCAGGCGATAAAAATTTGAAAATTTGGGGTCTCGATTTTGGTGACTGTCGACGTTCAATATTTGCTCATGACGAAGCAATAACAGGGGTTAAATTTGTTCCAAATAGCAAGCTGTTATTCACTTGTAGCCGAGATAAAACAATCAAATATTGGAATGCTAGTGACTTTGAACGAATAATGACTCTTAAAGGGCATCAATCGGAGGTCTGGTGTCTCGCTTGTAGTCCTAATGGTAAATACCTTGTTTCAGCTTCTCATGATAAAACTTTACGTCTTTGGATGGAAACTGATGAACTGCTCATTTTGGAAGAAGAACGAGAAATTGAGAGAGAAGAAGAATTGAACAATTTAACCGATGATGACACCAATCGCGTTATTCCAGGTGATGTTAATCAAGAATCTTCGCTTCCTGTAAAATCTACCAAAGAAACCATTATTGCCACTGAACGGCTTATTGAAGCGATTGACATCTTCAAGGAACAAATTAAAGCGAATGCATTATATAACGCTCAATGTCAAACAGCAACAAGTGAAGGGAAAAAGCCACCAAAATCATTAGCTCCTAATCCAGTTCTGTCAGCCTTTAAAACTGATGATCCATACCGTTATATATACATTATTTTGACTCGGATTAAACCAAGTGAAATACAAGAGACTATTTTAAGTTTACCTTTCAATTATGTCTCCGACTTGCTCATCATTTTAACCAGCCATTTAGAGAAAGGTTGGGATCGTGAAATGATCTTAAAGTACATTTGTTTCATTATCAGGTAAATATTCACCTACAAATTTTTCTAAAAATATCATTCTTAATCTTCAAATGGACTGAATTAATTTCTTATTTTAAACTCTTTTCTCCTTTTAGAACCCATTTCGGCCAAATTAGCTCAACTCCAAGACTTATTCCTACCATTGATAAATTGCGATCTCTTATGAAACCAAAACTGATGGAAACAAAGGTAACAATAATAATGAGAAATAACAAACACCATTTTCCAAAAGCCAATATTTCATTCTTTTTCTAACCTTTTATCTTTTTTTTTACTTTCGCTTTTCTATATCTTTTCAGGATTTATTTGGTTTCAATCAATCGGCTTTCCAATTCCTACAAAGTGAAATTGAATCAAGAGAAGAGATTAGATTGTTCTATGAGACATTTAATAAGAAGCGCGAGAAATCTCGGAATAAGCGTAAAAAGGCGAGAAAAGTTGTTGAGAATGCTCCAATATTAAGTTTAAAATGAATAAAGATTGTTTTCACAGTTGATTGGTTAACTCTTACCTTCATTTTCTCATGATTTCTTCTCTTCCTATCTTTTTGTCGGATGAATACACCTTACACCAAACCTAAGCCTACAAATATGAATCTTGAATGATCGAGCAAGAGTTTACTCTTGAAAAGTTGAATCAAAAAGGGTAGCAACAAGAAAATGATGATGATGATCATTCACAGAAAAAGTGAATCAACTTAAAAATCATCTTTTTGTGTTTCTCTTTTTCCTTTAAATCAACCAATTATTTAATAATAACAATGATAATAATACTAATCATAAAATACTTCTTATACTATTCATTCTCGCTGAGTGATCCTCCGTTTCCTGTTAATTTGATCCTGTGAATCCATAACTTTTAATGATGTAAACCATGGAAAAATGAAAAGATGAAAAGGCTCGTTTAACTAATAACCATGGACCTGTTAACATTATAAATCATGTTGAGCCAATATTTTTGGATATTTAACTTGCAATGAATCACAACTGTCCCGATAATCACGGTCCATCAACAAATTCAAAGCAACTGAGACCAAACTGAAAGTGTCCACCAAGCTCAATGACTCAACACGATTCCATTGTAAACTGACAATTAACCTGATGATACTGATTGACTTGGTTAAAGGAAAAACATTTTTCCTTTTCTACCTTTCAAATGTTGACTTTATTTCATTTTTGGATGCATTTTTTCACCATTTTTACCTTTCCCTCAACCTGATATTGTTGAATCTTTAAGCCGCCCATTTCCTTGAATTGTTAGCTATTTTACGGATCAATAAGCTCAAGAATTTTTACAATCTTTTTTCTTCAAGCAAAGATTCAAAGACGATGATTAAGAAAAAGCTAGAAAAGATGAAGTACAAGAAGCAAGCAAAAAAAGCTAAAGGAGGAGGAAGACGAAGAATATGAAGAAGAAGTTATAAAAAAATCTTTACACTGGAATTTCAAGTCTATAATAATATCATTTTGCTTTTCATAATACGGTCCATTGCGGCGAGAAAATTAACCTTTAAAGTTAATTCTCATCGGACATAATCAGTAAATTTACCATTAACTTGATATTGTCAAAATATTTTGTATCTTGTTCATATTTTTACCTTATTGTCACCAACTCCAAGATTTGAACAGCAACACAAACAAAATGGAATCGTGAACAGTTAATGGTGGACTTTCATATTAAATTGTAATCAACTTTTCATTTGATTAGAGTTGATGGAGAGTTGATTAGTTACAAGTTGATTTTACACGTTAAATAATTGTGACGATGATATAAAAAAAAGAGGTTTGATAATACAGACTGGGAATTATTGTTTTCATTATTGCAATCATGGCTCATAAACGTTCAAGTTAACGGTTTGATATTTTGATCACTAATCAGTCAGTAAATTAACAACAATAATATCTTCAATTTTCAAGAAAAAAAAATTGTTCATCTCAATCTCAATCTTATCTTGAAACTCTTGAGGTAAAAAAAGATGCAGAGAAAAGGTTTACCGATAATTTTGTCCAACAAAAATTCACATTTCTTGATCATGATTGAAGAGTCAATTTTAATCAACAATTGGACCTAATTGAGTCGACAAAAGATGAACTCAATCAACAGAATCAAAGAAACTTAAAAAAGAGCAAAATTTTACTCTAAAAATTGTGCTTCCATTGCTGTTGTCAAAAGAGTTGCATCTTTATGAGTAAAGCGTTGAGTTGGACAAAAAAAGCCAAGAAAAGCTCAAATCTAATCTTGTTCCATTGTTAATTAATACAACTGATTAATTCATATTTAGTCTTGTAACTGTCATGGTTGGATCAACGTTGCTCATTATTGTTGTACAATTGTACTTTCCTCTTCACAGTCATCAGTCTAATTGTAAAATACACATAATTTTGAATGATAACAAAATTATTAAAACTGGTCGACTATTAGATAAGCAATTGTAACCAGTCTTGTCAACTTGTTACTCTCTGGATGCCTTACGGCTAATAATTCATTTCTATTTCAGTTTCATTTCCATTTTGTCATGAACTTGTCAACTTGAGGTTGCTGTTGATTAACAAACAAGAAACTGACACAAAAGATTCACAACAAATTAAGATTAACTAATGAATATAACAAAGGTAAAAGGAAAGTTGATTAACATAATAAAGTGATATAAAACTTGACATGACAATCAACATGCAACAAGCAAAACTAAAACCATTATTATCATTACTATTAGCATTATAGTTAACACATGCATTTTAATCAGTGAACAAAAATGAATTTAACTGAATAACAAAAAAGGCAAAGAAAAGGCTGAAAATGAATTGAACATTTTTGCTAGGGAAATTGAAAATTACTTGAAGACACAAAGAATCGTCAACATTAACATTAAACATTTAAGCAAATTAAACAATTCACATAATCATTAAAGAAAAGCCAACTATTTGAACGTCTTTACCTTCATTATCATGTTCAGCATCATCATCATTGCTTATCGTTCAGCATGACCATAATCATAAATGTTTGTTATTCATATCTAAATAACATGGGAAAAACGGCGACAATTGTCTCAACAGTCTAAAATAATCAACTATTGATACTAACCACTAGCTCGTTAGTCATGGTAATGAATCAACAATTGTCTAATTGTTGCCATCAGTATAATCAGTAAAGATGAACATAACTCAAATGGTAATAAAACAAAATAACAATTTGTGTGATTCACATTTTAACACATTTTCAATTGTTGTATGCAAAAACAAGTCAAGATTAGATTAAATCAGTGAATGATTAGTGGAAAAAGGCAAGAAATATTGACGATTAAATCAAATTCTGGACTCAATTGTGCTCTAATATTGTTACAATTAACAGTAAATTTACAATACAAAAAACATTGAAAGGATTTTTCAAAATCGATCTTCACAAATCTTTCCTTGACTACATTACAAGACATTGGAAGCGCTTGAAATGTCAGTTTCTTGAGGTAAAGCAATTTTAAAATGAATTTTGATTTACAATCAAATTAAAATCTTATTACAATTCAAATCATTTTGCTTACACTTGGATGTACCACAAGTAAGATGACGATGAAAAGCGTTATTATCATTAATCCAGAATAGATTAAGTCACTAATCATAGATTTCTGAGATTTAGCATATTCTTTGAATGTATTTATAAACCTTTCTATTTTGATGTCAATAATTTATATCGGAATGAATCTAGGAATGGAATTTGATGAAAATTCTTTTAATAGAATGAAAATATTCTTGAATATTTTGTCTCTTCATGACTCTCATTAACCTCACATTTGCCTCTTTCCTCAAGGTGTTAATTGAATGCAACTCATTATCGTGCAACAATATGATTGACGTGAAAATTGACAATCAAATTAAGCAATTAGTTATGAAAAAACAACATTAAATGTTGAAGATGGTGACACTCTAATAACATGTTTTTCATGACTGATCAACACAATTAATACGCTTACATAAACTATGGATTAATTAATCAACTGACCTGAAAAACATGAGGTTAAACACAAATGGCAATTGATTGAGTTATCAAGGTAAAGACAATTGAACAAAATGGACCAAAAAAGTTGAGTTTCAATTTTCATTACTTTTTTCCAGTTGAAAACATTTTCAATTGAAAATAAAAATGAATTCAATTTTTAATCAAAGGTAATGATCAAATGGCTTCTTCATTATCAGTCATTATTTAAGTTTAAAGGTGAATTGTTGTTTAATCAATTTGTTATCATTTACTATTATTAATCGTCTTAAGTGGCCTTTTCATTGATTAAGTTTATTTTGCATAATTTAATCATGAAAATATCAGCGTGAGTATAAATATCATAATATAAATGTATTAATTTATAAGATGATGATTATTGTAAATGATTAGCTTTCAAGAGTACCTAAAGTAAATAGTTAATTTCAATCTCTATTTACCTAAATCATTTGGTCTTAATTACAACAATTTACTTCACCTTATCGGGCTCATTTTGTTTTCATCTTTTCTCTATCATTTTCAGCTTTTTTTTTATATTGTATATTAACTTTTGCAATTAACGTAAATGCAAAGTTCAATCACTTCTCATTATTATTTAATAATATTAATAGTATTATAAACAACAGTCTAATTACTTTTGAGAATTGAAAATACACATCAAATCATAATTAACTCATTGTTCACCTAATCAATCTTTTCTTTCCCATCCAACAATTATAATTGTAATACCAATTGCTTTTGTTTCATTGGTAAATAATGATCAGAGAAGAGCAGAAAATGTGAATTACAGAATTAAGAATTCTGATTTTTCTTGATAATCCATTAATGGGTTAACCGATTGACCAGTTTACCAGAAAATGATTTTTGATTCAAAATATGTTGATATGAAATCTTGATGAAGAAAATTCTTTACCTTTTTCTGATAAGAATACAAATGATTATCAAATGATTAGGGAAACCATTTTGAAATTGTTCACTTTTTGCTTGATATCTTTTGTCTTAATCAATATGAAATTGGCAGTAAAAAAGATGATTTAAGGTGAAAAAATTAAACTCAAAAGTTATTGATGATAAATTATTACGATTCCTATCAATCAGCTATAAAGACTGGCAATTATTAGACAATACAATCGTAATTAAGATGGCAAGGAATCAAAGGTTGCATTGTATAATAATGAATGTTAATTAAAGGAAAATAAGATGAAAAGGAAATGATAAGATAAATTGAGACTAAAAATTGTAACAATTAACGAGTCAATAACATTAGAGTGAATCAAAAATATGCAAACAAATACTCGAGTAAACCCAACAAGACTATTGAAGTTGAAGTGATTGGCGCATTTTTTCATCAATTTTAAACTTTAAATTGAATAAAGAACGGAATTGAATTGATGACAAAAAAAGGGTTGCAATAAACAATTGGATCAAGAGTCAACTATTCAATTTGCGGTAACAAATTGAACTTACAATGGTGAAGAAAAAAAGAAGGAAGAAGATGATAATGATAAGGTTGTCAATGATGATGATGATGATATTGGTGTTGATGATTATCATTGAAACGTTGTCGTTGTCGATTCATGTTAAATCATATATTCATTATGATTATTATTACTCTATTATATTATGATGATTAAAGATAAATAATATATAATAGATAAACTGATAAGGATGGTGAAGATGATGGCAATGAGAGACATTCTAATGTCTATGATCTCTATGATGATTAGACTGGTGATGAAGAAAGATGAAAAGTTGGTAAGCTTGAAAAGAAGTAGATTAAATGTTTAATACACACTCCTCCCCTCAAACCACCCACTCCACTCTCTTCCTCCTCTTTTCCTTCTACTCTCTCTCTTTCTGCCTTCCATTTCTTATCTTTCATTTTTTTATATTAATTTATCTTCTTCTCTCTTAATCTTCATGGTCTTTACCGTTGCCCTGCCCTTTCTAATTTTCTGTCTCTCACCCTCTCTCTCCTTCTGTCTCTCTCTCTCTATTCAGCTTGTTCATGATCATCTTACTACGTTCATCATCGTCAACTTTTGTCAAAATAATGGCTCAAAATAATTTCTTACACTTTTCTATTCTCCCTCCATTTCTGTTTCTCTCTCATGTTTTCCTTCACTATTTTGCTTGTCTCTCTGTTGTTTTTTCATTTCTAATAATTATCACTAATATGTGATGTATTAATGACAATTTATAAGCTCACTCTATGCTCACTTTGTCTCTATCTAACATTCATTCTGTCTCATCATCATCATCCGTGTTGCAACAATAATCATCATCAACTATTATCCTCTGTTTATCAACACTTTTTATCACCTTCTAACCATTGACGTTTTACCATAGATCCAACAGTGACATTAACCACCACAATTTTAGCATTTCAAACTGTTCACCAGCAATATTCCCTCCTTTTAAGGTGTTCACTGGACACCTGATTCATCCATGATTTAAATAAACACGTCAAACTAATTTGATTAATTCCAATTGTTTTCCTTTCTTGTGCGTCTTGAATCCTTTTGAGGTTTAACAACGGTTATCCATCTAACGCATCAATCCACTTGCAAGTGTACAACCGAACCACCATTATCACACCTTTACGCATTGCCATTCTTGAAAACCTATCCTGGATACTTGTGTCAGTGTATTTATGTTCATTTATAACCAAGATTACGCTCGTTTCCACCAAGAAAGTGTTACTAAATTAACCAAAAGTGATTCAACAGCAACAAAACCAAAAACAATAGGACATCTTTCGTCGTCATTTTACTCTTGGATTGCATGAAAAATTTTACCAAATACTACACATGAGTGACAATTTATTCCTCCAATTAAACCATTAAATCTGTGAGTGGATAAAAATAAACACAAAGAGTAAGTAGATGTCATAAAATTAAAAATAAAACTTACCTAAAACAGATTTCAAATTAAAAGTTTAACGGTTTTATGAAACAAAAATTGTTTAATCATTCAATGAGATTCCAATAAACTTTGACAAAAAAAACAGTCAACGCCATCTGTAGTGATTAAAAATCTAATCTCTTTCTTTTTTCTTTTTCTTCTAGACTTTGATTAGGAAAGAGAAATCGAAAGAGAAATGGATTTAATTACAATAGATGGCACTGACTCTTTTTTTTGAAAAAGCAAACCATTAAAGTTATTAACGACTTTTTACTTGTCTGTGAAAAAATTAAATTAGTTTATCATGTTAATTTATTTGAAGCAAATTAATAGTGAACTTTCACCTTGGATTACAACTGTTTAACTATCAAAGAATACATATTTTATGTAAATATTGATTCAAATTGGACTTATCTCTAGTACAGTGTTTAATAAACAAGCAAAACCTTGACCTGAAGCTTTCCCAGTCTCATTTTGATACCTGTTTATTTACCTTAAACCCAATTACTATCTACAGTTTTAGGTAAACTAACACTGATTACCAGCTTTAATGTGAATAAATAATCAACTGTAATTTATAGCTGATTATCAGAAGAAATTGGAAGTTTTATAGTGATGATAATATTGTGCCAAATTGATTGTGTCTAAACATTATTGATACAGAAATAATAATTGCCTTGGTTTGCTGATTTTTATTTTTTGCTTTGCATGAACATTTTGTTTTTTTCCCTTTGTTACAATTCAAGTGAATGAAGAAATAGATGAAGATGATAGAAAAAAGGTGCGATAATCATCACAATTACAAGTCAACTATCAATTGAAAGACTCATCCTTGTAAAGTAACAAGAATGCAACTTGAAAAATCGGGCAAAGTAAAAAAAGGAGAGAAGCTGATTGATATTGATGTTACTAAGGTGAATTACAATTTACTAATTGAATGTTAACCATATCGGTATTGTTTAAAATTACCTAATTGAGAAGAGCATATAATGAAAGATATCAAGGTAAGGCTTTGCATATTAGTCTGACAAAAGAAAGGTTAGGCTTTATGGAACGTCATTTTAGGCATTGCTTTCGTTTTTTTTGATAAAATTTACTCTAAATCAAAAATAACAATTCTTCCTTCTTTTTTTGCCTTCTCTCTGCCTAATTGTTACAATTTATTTGTACAATCAGACAGACATTTATCCACATTACAATAGGTTTGTCACTCATCATAATAATTTCAAGGTGAAATGAGTATAATGTACCGATCTTCAACATTTAATCTCATCATTAACCACCCACAATCATCTTAAAATACAAAGCCTTCAGTTCATGTATCCGTTCACATTAAGACAGGAAATTATTTCAATGCAACAATTGGATTGATTGTTCTCATCAATCAGATTCAGTTTGTAAAATAACCGTTGAACCGCCAATTGATTTTCAACCATAAACAGTAAATTACATTGAAATGAACCCAAAAACCAGTGTGAAACTAGTCTTGTGTTGCTGTTTGCTTTTCATGGACAATCGCTATTTTTAAAGTGTTACAATTAAACACTTGAATAGTGATTAAAGTGGCTTTTACCGTTTAGTTGAACATTAATTTTTCATGTTGCAAGTGCTTGCGGCTAAAACAACCTTATAACACGATAGTAATAATCCTTTCCTCCAAATAAGCGTATGAAAAATTGGCTTGAAAGATTAAATCTCGGCTCTAGGTTGATGGATTGACTGTAATAATAAACTTGCTAATTATAGTTGTATAATGAGTGATAAGTTGGTGCAAAGTGTGAAGATGAGCAACAAAGAGATGATGAAAATGAAGAAGCAAATTGAGGTAAATAAGGTAACAAGTGAAAAGATGATAAAAGAAGATGAATGGGATGAGAGAATGCAAGTTGAACACACAAAATTTGGAATAATTTTTTTTAAATAAATGATGATTATCATGATGAAAATGAAATTACTGATGATGGAGAGACTGAAAATTGGTATCAAAATGAGGCTCATTTTAGTGTTCATTATAATGTAAGTATGAAATAAATGTGGATGAAATTTAGATAGATTGATGTAGGTTAAAAGAGGAGAAAGTGACTTGATTCAGGTGAAAAGTGTCATGAATGATAGTCTAACATTTGCATGATAAATATGATGAGTGAGTGAATGTCAAAAAATGTAAGTCAAAGTAGAAATGAAAATGAAATTATTTCACGGTCAAAGGGCTCTTTTTGTGGTAATTTTCATTCCACGAGAGTGCCTCTTCCAGGTTGCAAAAACAGACTTCACCGGCTACTTGATGTCAACTTTGATGATGAAAATGAATCATTTTAAATGACGAAGATGATGAAAATTATTCACGGACAAATGGTCCTTACAGTGCTATTGTTGATTCTACAAGAGTGACTTTGCTAGGTTGAAAATGGTAGACCATCAGCCTAACGATATTGACTGATGACAATATGATAAAGATGGAAATGAAGATGGAGATGAAGATAATGAAGATGACGATGATGAAGATGTTGAAAATGAGGATGGAGAGAATGAAGATGACGGTGATGATGAAAATGGTGATCGAAGCGATAATGAAAAGTAAGATGAAAATGATGAAGTTTATCAGCGATTGAGAGACTCTCGTTATACTTATGTTGATGGGACAAGAATGACTTTAATCGGTTGAAAATGGTCGACCAACAGCCTAACCTGACTGACTGATAAAATATGAAGATTACAATAGTCATTACGATTGCCAAAAAAGGTTTCATTAAATTTTTACATTAAACGTTTTATCCATCAATCTAATGAATTTAACCTTTTGTTTTTATTATATTTTTAAATTGTGCAAATTGATGAAAACCATTTTTTTATTATCATCGATTCCCTAATTAAAGGTGCAATTTCTCGGTGATTTGATTTGTTATTGATTTGCGTTCAATCCAACATGAACATTTATCATTAAAATATATTTTCCTCTCATTTTTTTTCATTTATAATCATTTCAATCATCATTTTTATTTCTTTGGTAATACCTTAAATGATTACAGTGAAAAAAAAGAAGCTTAACCATTTTGATTATCACCAATTATTATTATCATTATTGTGTTCCCTGCGTGGTAACCTCACATTAATATTAACAAAATAAAAACAAAATTTAAAGCTCATTCACCAATTTATTGAATTTAAACAGCCAAAACCCAAATCACAATCAAACCAAACGAATGATAAACTTAAAACAAAACCCAAAAATTTAATTGCAATGAAAACAAATGAGCAAAGTTTACTTGAAGCGATCCAAGAGAGACTTGAAACTTTGCGAGAGTTTGATTAAAATTAAAATGATGGCGAAAAAGGATGAATAACAATTACAATCAGGTTGTAAACACTGGATGACAGTTAATTGATGATTACTTGATCAGCTTGTTCCTTTTGTGTTTCCCATCTTTTAATATTTGGATATAAACCATTCCGATAACCCTGAGGTTTCCATTTTTCTTTACAAGTTAAATGACAGTTTATTATTGCCATTATCATTATAAATATTATTATAGTTATTATCATTTATTATTAATATTATTATTAATATTATTATTAATATTCGTCAACCTATTATGTATTTTATGTTGAATGATAGATTTTATGACTTACAATGAATATCAAAAGAAAAGACTATCTGTGAATAAACTAAATCATTATTCATTTCTTTTTTTTATTTTTTTACCTTTTCTCTTTTTACCTGTTATTGTGTATTGACAACAGGTTTTGGTTTGAAAGTTGAGTCTCGATTTACCTATAAAGTCTTTACCTTCATCTGTGTGTGTGTGTTCATTATTGAACCATGCAAATGCTGGAAAACAATTGGTTCCAGATGATAATTAATCAAATGGGAAAACAATTGAACACAAAAAAATGACAAATTTTTCATTATTCATAATTCATTTGTTGCTGTTTCACACCAAAAAAATATTGATGTTAATTTTGTCGTAAAACGTTGGTTAAACAATGTTTTTACGCACATTGAATTTGCTAATCAATAAATGGATAAAACGTGAAAATTTCAGGTGAATTTTCAGTTGAAATTGAAATCTTTTCTAGAGAAAATTCGTTGGTTCTCCGTGCACAATCGAAATGAACATCTGAAGAGAAGAAAAAGTTTGCAATAGAAATGTGCTGTTCGTTGAGCCAAAGTTTTACTGGTGTCCAACTTCGAGTTTGTTCTTGGTCTTTAATGGTTAGTTGATAGTCATCTTCGAGTCCCATAATTAGTTGACGAATCTTTTGACGTTTATTTTTCAGTCCATTAGATGGAAATTTTCTCAGCTTGAATGGATTGATTAACGAACTCAAAATTTTCTGACTCAGATCGTATTGAGTAGCGAAACTTTTTGATCCGATTGTCTCTTAATTTGGAAATGTCACTCTTCGAAGTTTATTTGAGTCAATGGTGAGTTAATATGATTGATGAACCTTCGTAAGAATCGTTCAATTTTAAGATCGAAAAATTTTGCAACGAAAACTGGATTCGAAAAGTTTTCATGAAAATTTCGCTTTTGCAGGCTTAGAATTTTTCGGTCGAATTGAAAATTTGTGAAGATTCGTCAGAATTGAATTTGCATGAGAGGTTTTCAATGAATTCCTATAGTTTTACGATTTTGACCTGAAGCTACTTGAAGCATCAAAAGTGAAACGTGAAATTAAAAGATTCAGTTTCATCAGCTGTAAAGGTGCAAATATTTCAACCTTTTCAGCTAAATGACAATTAGTAAATTGAAATGGAATGTAAATTAAATGATATTTCCAATTTATATTCACCTTTACACGAAAAAGAAGAAAAGTTTACCTTTTAGTGTCACCAATTGATAATCATGTAACCATTTGCAATTGTACTCATCATCATAATCTAATTCAAATTACCTGTGATAACTGGTTAGACATAATTACATGATGATTTTAAAAGGATCATTTTTACCTGTTCCATCATCATCATTATCATGAGTGAAAAAAAAACTGTGAATCCAGAATGGGCGAGCAACAATGATAATCACTAGTCTCACCTTGTTTGTGTCAACAGCAGCAAGCGCCAGTCAACACGAACATAATAATTATGAGACGTCTTCAAATTTGCGTCTAATTACTGAACTTGTTTCACCGCCAATCAGTTTCAATAAGTTTATGAAAACTCAGGTAAATGAAAAAAAAACTGTATGATTAAGTTATCAAAGTACAGAAAAGGCAAAGTTGAGCTTAAACACAAACCTAGAAGAAGAAGCAAATTAACTTTGAAAAACAAACCTGACAAGTGAATCTTAATTGTAATAAGAAGAAGAAGGCAAAGAAAATCAACTTTAATTTTCTTCAATCAAATTATCATCATTATCCTGTTGATCCTCACCATCATCATCATGATAACCATTATTAAACATTATTAAACATGTTTACATTAAAAAGTTATCAAGAAGAGCATTTGATCGTGATTTTGAACGGCCAGAAACAAGCCCAACTCTGGATGCATTCACATTCAATTAGATTCATAATAACATATCATTGTATGTTAACCAATTAAATGGCCTTTACATTTGCATAAAAAACATTAACAATCCTTAATTGTACAAGTAAAGTTAGACACCAAAGTTAATTGGTTAAAGGTTAACAAAGGTATATAATCATGTAATCATGGTAATGATAGTAATTACATTATTGTCCATTACAATCAATTAATATGTTAAACAGCGTTTTTTTTCTGGTAAACGATTGGAAAATGGAAGCCAATTGTGATGCATTGTTCGTGATGAACCACACAAACAGTGAAACAATTAATTCCACCTTCATAATCAGTTTCAAATTGATTCGGTGCAAAAGTGATCATCAACAAATTGGATTAACTTGAACAATCCTTTACCAAATGATAAATGTTGACTTCAACCTTTAACCTGTAATTTGCTGCCTATTAAAGTCAATGATTTAGAGGAGAGAAATGATTGTAAAAAGTATTTTTCCTTTGCTTTTTTTACCTCGTTACCAGAAACAACTTTAATTATTGGGTTTTAACGTTCAACTTTTAATGTCTGGTTATGGGTTGAACAATAATGGGCAAAGGTTTTACCTTTAAACTTTAACCTTTTTTAACGAGTTTAAAAGGGTAACGAGCGTTTCACTGGCCAATATATCACCAGCTTTCCAGTTGCCTGTAAACATTTATTGTAATCTAATGATGATAATATTTTGATAGATTTTTGAATTATTGATTTTGTGAGCTTTTACCTTTTCACCTTTTTCCTGTGTAAAACCTAACTAGACATCATTATCATTAGACTAATTATCATAATCAACAATTCAAAAAGTATATTTACTTTCATCTTCGATCAACTGGTGAACTTTAAAACTTGACCTGAGCTTTTTTTGTTGTTTTTCAAAGGTTTGGTTCCTTAGGCAATGCTAACCAAATTAAGATCCAGTTAATTGGAAAACCATTACGTTAAAGAAGTGAAGAAAAACAAATTTTTTCTTCTTTTCTTGTTGTTCTGCTTTCGTTGTTAGTGCTCAAAAATAAAGGTTGGTTGGTCCAGGAAATGCAGACACACACACACAGAAACAGAAGTGCACAGTAAATTGGTTAGACCTTCCTAGGTGTTTGTGTTTATTATAATGATAATCATTATGTTACTAGTTAAAATATATTACTTTAACAATCAAAACTTGCAGGAGTAATAAATTACCTTACTCTTGTGTTTTGCATTCAAATTGCCTACTTAACGAAGTTTGGGCAAAAAGGCAACTCGAACAAAATGTATTGGACAAAAAAAGTTCATTTATTTGTGGGTTACTTTAGCTGTTATTCAAAAAGTTGTACCTTTTTTAAGTTTGCCATTTAAATGGTTAAGGATGGGTGTGAGGGAGGAATGATGAGAATCAAGGTAAAGATGAATAACATTGTGATTGTTCTCAAGCGGTCATCCTTTTAATCCGTTGAGAACTTGCCTTTTTGTCCAATTTTTTGACCTTCGCATTGTTTCCATTGAATTTATAATTAGTTTCAAGTTATCAGGAAAGTTGAATAATCTTGAATAATAAGGATTAAAGTCACACTAAGATTGCATCAATATGTGATACTTAACCAGACAAGAGGATGTCTGGTTGTGCAGCAAGCTTGACTCGGTTAGGATGAAAATTGAAGGTTAGTTAGGGAAGCTTTGCAACTCAATAGCATTAAGACCGAAGTCAAAGATTTCTTGAATCTGAATGGATCTATTGATGTCTAAAGGCTGAAGATGCAATTAGAATTGTAATCGAAATCGAGTGAAATTTCAAATTTTCGATCTGGACAGTTCCATATCGACCAATATTTGAGCATTACATTGATACAAAATAAAAAATTATTATAACGGGATTATCAGTCTTTAGGTTACTGTATAAGGTCGACCATTAGTTCTGTGCGAAGTTCAACTTAAAAGATTTATTCTGAAGCCTTGAAAAAAATTGAAACTTGTTCAAAACACTCGACATTGAATGCGACGATTTTAGAATCACAATCTGAATCAACTAATCTTAGTGATTAATTGCAACTTATCAATTTATGACGAACCAAGAAACTCAAGTTTTTCAACTCAAAGAAACAGTTAACCAAACATGACAAACATGTGAGCAGTAAACCAGAATCTTTGGAACGAGAAATTGCCAGAAAATCTGTAAATGAAACAACAACAATGAAAAGAGTTTTTTTTTCAATGAAAAACTCATAATTGAATCAGACAATTATTCAGCAGAAACTTGAAACTCACAATTTATCAGAGTGTAAAGTGACCGGAAAAACCCAAACAAAAAGCAATTGTTTAACAAAAGTAAAATTCAACAATGAGTCGATATTCCAACTCGTAACGTCGACTTGAACTCGAATTGAACTTTTTGCTAACCCTGAGAAAACCTGCAACTCGACATTTGCATGAAAAGCAATTTAAATTGCAATGAGAAGAAAAACAAATGTCTAAAAAATTGAATTCCATCATTGGCTACAATAATGATGAATAGAAATGAACATGGAATGAAATTTTAATTTTTATCATGTTATTCTTCTTTTAGTTGCATGAATTATGTTTTCTTAATAAGTAACAAATTCATTAATCAATTTGATTCACTGTTACATAAGCATAATTTATTCCAAGTATAATTACTTTTAATATGGTCAACAAGCAAAAGCTGAACAAGCAAACAAGAAACAAACATAAAATATCTTTATATAATTAACTTAAATATTATACAAGAGCGACGTCTTTTTTTGCACAATTTAAACCCTGCGGCAGTCTTGAGCATTCACTCTCTCACAGATGATGATGAGAATGAAACAAAAGGTAGAAGTAACTAACCTTACCTTTACCTGTTAGTCCAGTAACGTGATTCTATGTTTTTCCTCTTTTCAATAGTTGCGATTGTTTCTCAATGTTGTATCATTTCACAGTAAAATGCATTTCATTTGCTTCAATTTGTTTGCAAGTTAAATCTGTTTACGATACAATCATAATTAAAGTAAAATTACCTGGAAAAACAAGAAATGTTTGCAAATCGAGTTAACAATTGTCTTTAATATTCATTTATGTGCATCATTACATCAACATTTTGAAAATGAAAAGCAAAGAAAAAAGTTCAATATTAAATTGAATCTGGAAAAACAAAACATCAACAGTTTCATTGAATATTTTACGCAAAATACGCCTCTAGTTTTGAGGCATTTTGCGTTTCTAAATTAAGTGATGATGATGAAGATGAAAATCATTTTTCATGTTTTGTTTTGTAAATTTTGCCTTCTTTTCCTATTTTCAAATTTGTTAACCTCAAGGCGAAAGTTAAAGGTGAATGTCAATTTCGCGGAATAAGACATTCCCTTTTGTTAACAGTTGAAGGTAAGATGAGAGAGAGAGAGAGATGGATGATAAAATGATAAGTTAAATAATGTCCATTGTAACAATTGATTATTTGGCTCATTGAGTTTTCAGTTAATTACTTTTTCTCACTCACCAGAAACTGCAAGAAAAAAGATTAATGACGATTCTCTAACTGCTTTTGAAATTTTTTTTCTTCCTTTCCTTACCTTTTCACAGAGTTTTAAGCCTTTTCTTCCCCTCACTCATTACCTTTCTTGGCCCTTTTGCTCTCTTTTTTTGCATTATTGCAAGGTCATCAACTTTGCCCTTGAACAACAAAGCAAATGATCAATTATGTTTTAAAATTAAGATCAACTTTTGTTTCAATCAACAAATTAACCTACACTCAACTCACCAGGGGTCACTAGGGAAAGTATTAAGTTATCATTTTTGCTCTTCACCTGATTCCAGTTCATGTAACTGGTCAGGCTGATGGAGTTTCACCCGAGTTTTGAGTGAATCTCATGTGTTGACCTTGAAAATGACTAACGGTAACTCAGTCGAGCTATGTAGTTGTGGAGTGTCCAAATCTGGATCGAAATAGCTTTTGTTAGATCTGAACCATCAAGCGGATGATCACTCGAATTACCAATCGATGAAGAACGTAGTTAGCTACTATAATCGGTGCAAATTGCAGCACACACTGAGCTCTTGAGCTTCCAACGCACATTGCGATTTTCGGGTCTTCATGCTTTTATAACAATAAAAAATTACCAAAGGACCAAATTAGCAGAAATGACAAAAATCATTTTTTCCAAAATCGATTCTTTCTTGCACACTTGATCTTTGCTAATCTTGAATATTAGCTCAGAGTTTTCAATCATTCCATTTTATTGCGATACAATTACGAACATTTTCCCCATTATCTAACTGTTTCCGAAGTCCTTCAATGCTTTCTATCAACGTTATACCCATTGACGGGTAAATAACCTTAAACTTTTCCGTTAATTGTTAATAACATGTTGAGTCTTTAAATACGCATTTACATCAGATTATGTTGAATCCAATGCAATCTCAACATGACACTACAAATGATTACGATTTAGTACAACTGCTTGGTACTCACAAATATCTTATAATTATACTTATTGATAATGAACAACCAGATAATTTCATGTTTCAATAGCTGCTGTTGAAAGACGCAAATTTCAAGATAAACTTCAGAGTAACTCCAAGTATCAAATAACTTGCACATGAAAAAACTCGTTGTGGCCAATGTTTCAACTTTGCAAAACGAAAACTTTTTTTCCATTGAAATTTAAATAATTTCTTGAGAAAAAAACTCGAAAGATTTAGGTGAAACTTGTGAGATCGAGTTTCGGTTTTTCACGAGAAAAGTTTCGGTCACTTTACTGTTTACCCATTCAAAGTTCATTTGGTATCAGATTTTGGTTTATCTTTAATTTTGGTTAAACTTGCAAATGCAAGGAAAATATTGAGATCATTTTGAGTTTGCACGATCCCAACATGATTATCATTATTATTAAATGAAGTTTGCTTTTTTACATTTTAATCTAGTTGCTTATTCAAGGTAACATTTGAGCTTCAGGTTTACTTGATGGAAGCTTAAAGATGATAATTATTATAACTACCTTTTAATAATAATTAAATAGTTGAGGTTGCCCTAATATCCATATAAAGTGATTCTTCGTTGTTGATAATTATACGCTTTCGCTTAAATTAGGCGAAACAAAGGTTAATACCATTGTGTGGTAAACTTGATCATCATCATGCTCTTGTTCAGCGCAATCTAAAAGGCAAGGGAAAAAATGATTGAATCGTTGAGTAATTGAGGTGTAATAAGGTGAAAATGTATTAGGAGCTTGAAAAAAGTCTCACAATTACAGGGTGATGGAACAAAAACATTTGTAACATTTCAAAAGGCAATCAGGTTTTGACTTTTTCAATCACAATTTTGATAAAAAAAAATTCACCAAAAAATCTTTCATTTGGTACTGTGATCGTTTCTGGGAACATCGATACTCAAAAAAAGTTCATGAAAAAATCGGCCAATTTTGAAATACAAGCCGCTCATCGATTTTGATTCTTCAAAATATCCAAAAACTCGAGTTTACAGTTTCTTTGTTAAGGAAAAATTTGAAGGTTTCTCTTCGTGTTTGAGGATTGAAAGTCATTATTAGTCAAGTGAGCACACAATCAAAGCCTTTTTCTTGGGACTCTGTGGCTGATTCCATATCAAGACTAGAGTTTCCATAGACTGGAATTTTAAATGGATTACTAAAGGCCGGCATAAAAGTAAAGAGACAAAATTAATAACTTAATTCCTCAGCAAATATTCATTTTAATTATTTCATCTTGCAACAAATTGTAGATTGAAACTTGGGTAATCAGATGGTTATTTTATTATTGATGTAGGATTTTTTTGAGAGATTTTACGTAATTTTTAATTACGGCTAGTCATAAGTATCTTGCCAAAGTGTTAAATAATTTTTTCGGTGTTAATTTCTACAGATTTTTTTTCAATAAAATGAGTTTTGGATTAGTTTTATCTGGTTAAGTATTTTAAGCTGAATCGAAGTTAGAATTTTTCAAAAGGACGGCCCTGAGGCGAGTTTTTTCCTGAAAATTTCTGGTTTGCGCTGAACTTTTTTTGATCTTCACTATGGGAAATGGCAAACACATTTGTGTACATGAAATTTCAAACTCGTTTTTCGAGCCTTTTTCATTTGAATTGTTCGACAATATTAATATCAATCGAAAGGACGGTTCTATCTAAAAAGCTTGTTAGAAAGTTTAAAATAGCTCCGCGTAATAAGTTAAGCCGTTTATTAATTTGTCTCTTTACTTTTCTGCCAGCCTTTATATTGAACATGCTACGGAAAAGTTTAGAGTTTTGGCCAGCGAAAATCGAAATGACATCGAGATTCCGAAAATTCATTTTCAACCCAAAAGTGTGACTTTCGACAAAAGTCAAACTATCACTGAGCTGGTCATTTGTCAAAAAGTTTCTTAAGGCCAGCTTTCTTGAGGACAGAAACCTCGCTTAAAGCAAAACTGCAAAGCTCGCTTGATCCAGATTTTCAGTACGAATACAGACTGCGAAAGCGAGTACCAATCCTTTTGACTGTTGAGAGTTTCCATCAAGAGGTGTCAGAAAAGTTACTACAGGGATAACTGGCTTGTGGCAGCCAAGTGTTGATAGCGACTTCACTTCTTGATCCTTCGATATTCATCCTATCTTTGCGAAACAGAGTTCAAAACATTTGAGATATCGACGATCATGAATTGATGAAATGGACAACTTCTAACCGTAATCCAACCCAACCAAATCCCGCCTTTTACAAAACTCCGGCTTAGAGCAACTTTCATCACTAATTGAAAAAAATGATTTAATAGCACTGTTGATCGCTAATCAAACTTGTCGAGCAGCCATTATCAAGCGCAGAGATTTGAATGATTTGTTATCAATGAAAACGCAATTTGACTGATCTTTTCATCAGAGACTTTCTAATGACTTGATCTCGAGTGTTTTTGAATCAATCTTGGTAAATGAAAAAAAAAACAAAAGACTCAGTTGTGGTCACATTGTTGACCAAAGATTAATAAGTTGCTCATCTTAATTCATTTGAACCTTTAGCTTATTCTTAATCACAATGAAATTTGGTGAAATGATAAAAAAACATTTATCATGATGATGAGCGCAATGATGAACAAAAAGAGAGAGAGAGAAAAAAGAATCAAAAGATTGATCAATTCTGATTGATGAAAAATAATATCATAATTTCCTTTTCTTCACAATCATCATGTTAAATAAGTCCAACAATATATTCAATGATAACAACAAATTAAGATAAATATCATTTTGGTTCAATATTTTCATTGCATCCTACTTGATGATGATCACCATTCTCATGGTGCCAACTGATTTCAATAGATACTGTTAATATTAATCAGAATCATTATTGTAATGTCTTCCTTGAGTTTACTTCTCTCTGAAATGATAATAATAAAAACGTAATAATTATATTCTAATAAAAATAAAAAGATAATTGCATGAACACTTGAACAACAAGTGAACAATAGTCTTCATCTATCAATCGATTTTGGACTTGATTCAGCTATTAATATAATTAAGAATTGATTGTGGAGAAGAAGAAGAAGAGAAAATGATGAGAAAAAAATTTCCATCCCATTTGAAGTAGAAGAAGAATCCAAATGAAAAAGGTTAATTAGAATACTTGACTTAATTTGATTCTCGATTCTTTTACCGGTAATATCATCATTATTATTATTGAGTCAATCAACTCATTAGCTATTGAGCAAATAAACGTTACCTGATTGTAATCATTTTGTTACTAGGCTGTTAATTGTTACGCCTTTTTCCCCTTCGTTTTGGTTAATCATTAATCTCAATCATGATGGTTACTTAAACATTGAGCTACAATAAATGCTCAAATGTTGTGCTCAAGCAAATCAAAATTTACTCGATAAGCTGAAATGAAAGTGAGTCAAAGTTGATGAAACTTAAGATATCAAGACAATTGTTTCAAGCTTATCAATTTCAAAATGACAATGATGCAAAATAATGACGTCTTTCAGTCAAACTGAGTTTGAATAAAAATTTCTTCTCTGACTGTTTGCAGTGCTGCAGACTTGAAACTTGAAGCATCTTGAAAGACTTGCTTTCGTTTTGGATAAATTTCATGAAAAGTTTGTCGTTCTTTGCGAAAGTCTGCATCGTCAACATGACCCGACAGCGGATAGAAAGGTAAAGCTTTTTAGTGTATTTAATGTAAGGTAAAAGGTCTTTACTGGAATAACTTTGACTGCCTGACTCGGGTGCTGGTTGCACTGGACATCATCACCCTAGTAGTCTCTTGCTGTCTGTTCAGAGGCATAGTGATGGCCAAACAACATCATTCACAGCGGGTTAAAGATTTTAGCTGTTCGACCATCTCGAAGTCGAAGTGAGCAGCTTTGTCTAAGCTAATTTATCTTGTTAATCTGAAGCAATATTTCGAGGGCTTGCTGGGTGCCATCTCAGCATCGATTGCGCTAAATAGTGCATAGTTTATTCTTGGTCTATCTGCTGTCGGAATATGCTCGTCGTGGGCATTTCGAAAAGTCTCCTGCAATTGGCAAGGTTCATTTTTAAAATTCGACAAAATCGATGCTGTTTTACACAGATCAAATATTCAAATGGCAAACATTTCAAGACTTTGAATTTGACTTTTTAGCAGAAAAACTTTGAAAACCAAAGAACCAAAAAAACTTGAATTTGTAGAAAATGAAATCTGAAGACTTTTTCATTTGTAAAAGTAGACTGATTTAAAAGGAAAAGAGTGAACATCCGTCTTGAAATCAACATGAAGATTTTAGTCGATCATGAAAAGTGTTGAGCTGAAAATTTGCTTCACCAACGAAAAACAGTAAAAGTTAATCTTGTCTTTAATTGATTCGAGGATGAAACTTCAGTCTTTTAATTTCGTCTAGCCAAGTGAGATCAACTTTGCACCTTAACTGTGCCAAACATGAACTGGCTAGACGGTCAAGTGAACGCATCTTTAAACTCCTTACCTTGAGTGTTCAACTTGTGATAATGAAATAACAGAAACTCATTATCACACTGAAATCAATTCATTTCTAACTATTCAGCTAAAAGTCAATAATACAAGTTTACATGTAAAGTTGAAAAAAGAACTTGGCATTCCATGCAACTTTAAATTTAAAATGTTGAATTAACATTATCAATGAACCTTACCCATTTGATTTATGTATTGACACTTTACATGGTTTATAATTTCATTTATTTAATCAACTGTTAACCAACAATAAAACATTTAACATTTTAAACACACACACAGAAAATCATTTCATTATAAAACATCTTCTTCATTATCATTATTATCATGTGAAAAGTGATAATAATAAACATGATAATAAAGTTAATGATAATGATAATAGTTATTTTCTTGTTTCACTGTTGAACACTGGCGATGTTTGGTCAACGAAAAATGATAATTGTTGATAATTATTATTAATATAATTAAACAAAATCATAATTATACAAGTTTAAGTTTTAAAAAAAAGACTTTCTTTCTTCTTCTTTATTTATTATAATGATAATGGGCTATATGTTAATCTTTTATTGTCTGAATAATATTGATATTAATTTTTCTTTTCACCATTTTTTCATCATTTGAACACACATTTATTTCATCCTTTACATATTTAACTTGATGATGATGATGATAAATAAAGGTGTGATTAGCATCATTAACATGATGATAAGTTTGCATCACTTTGATGGCCAATAAGTTGAAATATGTTGCTCAACTGATTGATTTTAATGCACAGCTAAAGTGTTATTAAATCACTTTTGATTGAATGAAATTAATGTTGAGGGAAAAACTGAAAACAAGAACGAGTTTAATGTTTGTCAACGTTTTCCGTCTATTGATTTGTCCATGCTTTTGACAGTTGAAATTCAATAAAAAAGATAAACTTGAAGAACGAATTGATTTAGCAAGTTTCAGTTGAATGAATCGATAAATCGGAAAAAAGTAAAGTTATAATCGAAAAGATTTTAACCTTGTAACTTTTTCATTCAATTGTTTGGTTCGAAGTCAAGATCAAGAATGGACAAAGAAATTCGTCCAGAAAGGACAAACTTAGATGCTCTGTTCAAGTGCGACCAACTTGCTAAAGGCTACATTGTATGATGACATTGAATGAACATAATGCATAGAGAAATGCCTGGGTTCGCTATGAAAGTGCCAATAACTTTCGTTAATCAAAAAACTGCAATTACTATTTTTCACTTTTTAAGTACTTCTGATGGGCTAACTAAAAATATATATTTCATTAGAAAACTCGACTACCACTTTCTGATTAGTCAGTTGGATTAATAATACGATCTGATAAAACTTTTTGACCCTTTGACGTGACTGCTCATAGTTGATAAACTTTTTGTCACAATAAAAAGCAAAATAACCCGATGATGTTTCTGAAGTGAAGCTTATCTTTCAGAAATAACATAACACAAGTTTTCAAAAGTTAGTCAAGAGTTCAAACGATGAAATAAAACAAAATCACTATGCAGCGTTAGATTGTTTGAAGGTTGTACTTCTCTTATAATATGAGGGTAATACGTTAATGATCCTTCCTCAGGTTCACCTACGGAAACCTTGTTACGACTTTTACTTCCTCTAAATGATCAAGTTTGAACATCTTTCCAGATTTTGTCAGAAGTTGTCACTTGATTCAATCGTTAGTGAAACTTTCAACATTTTAATAAACTTTCATCAGTCTGATCAAGTTTGATGAAGGTGCAATATGGCAACAATATAAATTCAATATTGAGCATAAATTTAAACAAGTTTCACCAAATGAAACTAATCATGTTAAACCACCCACAAACCAATTCCACACCCACTTTTCAATAAACTGATTGTACAGAAGACAGGAAATGTATTCAATTCATTTAACTATCTCGTTATTTTCATCATCATAATCATCAATATGATTAACACAATAAATTGGAATCTGTATTAATACATCATTCTCTCTCAAGCGCAAAACTTTCTCATTGTTAAACCCGTAAACCTCTCTGTAAACATTCATTGATTCCTCAACATTTCAAACATGACGACTGAATAGCACCGCCATCACTATCTGCCAGCAGTTCAATCCGATCCAAGAATGGAACAAAAAATGCCGAAAACAAAAAAATATAAATCAAATAAAAATTTTCTTCTCCATCTAATCAAAATCCATCAATGATCCAAAAAAAACTATTTTGTAGTTTGAATTGTTATCATCATTATCATTATCATTACCATTATTTTTATTATTATTGCAAGAAGCAAAAAAAGATGAATCCTTGAGATGAATCTTTGCTTCTTTAAACTATTTTGATGAATGAAAAAAATATATTTAGTTTTATCAAGCTTCTGGTTCACTCATTCATTTGAAATCATTCAGCCATATCCGTTCATTGAGTGAATAATAGAGTGTAAATAGGGAGTTCAATTCATTCCGTTTCTCTTTCTTTTTGCCTTCTTTTCTTGTTTCCATGTTTTACTTTTTTTTATATTTCAACTTGAGAACATTTTTAGCTCTTTTGAATTATTATATTATCACAACTATTTACAATTATTATTGTATTATTATCATCTTGTTCAAGCTATTATTATTAGTAGCTGCCTAGTAGTAGTAGTACCATAGCAAGAGTACATGATCATTTCATTCTTTAAATAATAACTTTCTTCTTCCTTCTCTCATCTTCACCATCATTCATAATAATGTTTATCAAGAAGATAATATTCAATAATATCATGGATTCACGAGACATCCTGGTAGGTCTGTTATTAATTGTTGTAGGAATCAAATGAATCAACTCTTGTTTTCCCTTCGATTCACCTTTTGTCTTGCCTTTTATGGTACCAAAAATGTGCAAATCAATGAACATAATAAATGATAGTAAACTTTTAAATATTTATTTAGCTTGATGTTTTTATTTACTTAACATTTTCAATCATGAATGAACCTTATTATTTGACCCGACCCATAAGATAAACAGATATGAATACATTTCAATGTAACTAGTTGGGCAAACAATTAAACTTACAAATTGTTGGCCAATTAAAAATAGCGAAATACTCGAGTTGATTTAATCATTTTTTCAAATGCAAAAGGTAAAAGTTTTAAAATTTGACATTATTTTGCATCATTGTAGTGTTTGCAACTTCGAGTGATGAAGTTGTAAATAAATGACATTTTTGCTCATCGATTGCCAACCGAGTTGTGCTTGATGACTGTATTTGCCTATCAATAGCTGATTAACCATGACTGATTAGGAGATTTGCAAATTGTCTAAGCAAACTGAAAGTTTATCATTCCAATATTTGAATCGAAGAAATAGTTGGTACTTTTTTATCAAATCCAAACAACCGATCCATACCGTCCGTCTTTAGTGACAACTTCGAACTGGTCGAACTGAATCATCATTGCTTCTCTAGATAAAACGTAATTTTCTTTATTATATCTTCATTAATGTTTAATTGTTCAGCATTTTCATTTCCTAAATTTTACTGTTCCCCTCCGAACCTCTAACTTTCGTTCTGATTAATGAAAACATTCCTGGCAAATGCTTTCGCTGTAGTCTGTCTTGTGACGGTCCCAGAATTTTACCTCTATTTTGATTTCTATGTTTATACCGTTGGGTTTGGAAGAATGTGGATTCAAATCGGAATTATGAAGTGTTTTTAAAAATATGTTTCACTCATCAGACTTGATGCCTTACAATTTCTTCATTGCCACCGTAATGGGTTGACCTTACTGCATAATAAATCACTTTTTATCGTGCCTTCAGTGTGGTTTACTTTAGCAGCAGTTTAATAGTCGAGAAAAGGGCAATCAAAAGTTAATTTCTTGCCTTATTAGTGGAAAGTTTACATTATTGGGTTATTTTGCATTATTTCAGCGAGTAAATGTAAAATGATTGCACGGTTGATACAAGTAATGGTTAAAATTGATTTGATCCTGCTGAAGATCTCATTGCGTTTCTTTTTTTGTCCAAATCACTTTATGCGCAATTTTGAAACCAAAGGAAGTAAAATTTAAAATTTAACTTTTAACCAATACAGTTTCATCAAATTTGATGATTGGTGGCTTGAGAATGATGATGATGTGAAGAGAGTGGAAAAAAAGGATGAAAGAGTAATGCTGTCAAGGAGAGAGAAAATGATAGGAGGAATGAAAAGATGAAGGATGAGGAAGAAGAAAGAATGATAAATTTTTTGCTTCTCTAAATTGAACTTAGCAAAGACGAGAAGAGAAAGATTGGTAAAAAAAGGGAAAAAATTGTAAAGGATGAAAAGGATGAAAAATAATGATGATCAAGTTGCCTTGTGAGTATGTCTTCGTGATGAAGATGAAGCAGGGCCAAGGAAAAAAGGAAAGAGTAAAATGTGCGTGAGTTTAAAAAAGGAGTTTCCCTATTAGCTGCTTTGAATTTAAAAAGTTATCTTTTTCATTTTTGCTCATTTGCCATCGAAATGAAAAGGGATGAAAATGGCATTTACATCAACATTCAAAACTCCCACTTTTATCAACTCCTCCTTATCCTACCAAATGTGGGTGGGTTTAAAGGCGTAAATGCAGGTTGCATAAAATTATGTAAATGCGTTTATGCTGATCAACAAGAAGCAGATTCAAGTTGTTGTGTTAATTTGCAAAAGGCAAAAACTAAGTGCAGAGGCTTGATCAACAATGAAACCCTAAACGAGTTTCAACTTTGGTTATGCTTATTCACACCTTTTTACATGTAAATGACGGTTGAAGTAAAATTGAAAATCAATTGGTTTGATGCTTTTTTGGTTACAATTTAATGGTAATTATGATTGGAAAAGGTTAATAGCCAAGGGAATGGTTAAGTTGTAATGATAATTTGCTTGTGGAAAGGCTTGGTTTGGCTTTTATTCAACTCTTCACTTCTCTCTCTCTCTTTGGTTAATTTAAATTGTTGCAATCAAAACCAGAGATGTTTTCATCAATATTAACCCTTTTTTTGGCTTCATTTTGTTTCGCTTATTAATGATGATATTATTGATGTTGCTTTTGGGTTGTTACATTATATTAACCTTTGATAATTGTTAAATCGCAAATAATGAATGATGAAGAGAAATGATTATTTTTTCTTGAGAAGCTTTTCTTTACTCTTTTCTTCTTCTTCTTCTTCTTCTTCTGTTGTTGTTCATAATGATGGTGCTGATGATGATGTGTGTGTTGTTGGTGATGATAATAATAGTTATGCTTGTTACTTAATTATCTTTAAAGTTCTTGGTGTGTGTGTTCTTAGTGGTTGTGAACATTTTGAATTGAATGGAAAGAAGAAGATGAAAAAGAAGAGGCAAAAATGTAATGAGAAAGATGAAGGTGATAATAAATACATAATACTCGAGACATGTTTCAATGTTAATCAAGATCATCTTTATCATCATCATGTTAACCTGTTGACGGCCTCTTGCAGGTTAAAACCTGTAAGGTCAACAGAAGTGGCAAGAAGAAGAGAGAAAAATGAAAAAGAAGAAGAAGAAAAATTAAATGATGAACATGAGGTTGATTAGGATGATTAGGATGAAGATAAGTTGAAGATGAAAACAAAAGCTAAAGACACTTGGCTGGTCAGCCCAGCCCTCGGTCCACTTTTGTCGTGACTCTTTCCTTAAAACAAGTAGTTCAGAGTGATGGGTATGATGTGAGTCTGATGAGTATTATGAGTATGATTATGGTGATGGCTAAATGTGTGCAATAAGTAGTTGATTTAAGGGTGCCTCTTTGGCCCAGCAGAGGCCAAGTGCAAAAGATGAGAAACCGTGAAATTCCTCTCTTGTTCATCTTTGCCTGGTCTTGCAACCAATTTGACTGCTGGGCATTTGTTTTAGCAACAAGCTACAGTTGGATGATGAAGATGAATTGAATAGAGGGAGGGTTAACCTCCTCCGGAACTACAGCTCCTTTAATAGTCTTCATCTTGATATTAGCAAACACCAAGCTGGCGACCTTTCACGAGAAGAAGGCAAGAAAAAAGAAGCTAAAAACTTGTTCAATGTTTAACGAAACAAAATGGGGCAAAAAATGAGGTAAAATATGAAAAGGCAAATTGAGTTATCAAGAGTTGATGATGAAAATGATGTTGATCATTTAGTAAAGGTTTGACCCTAACCTTGCTCTAATCATGCCTTCTTCATGAGAATCATTTTCCTCTCTGATAATTGCATTTTTCTGTTCAATTTTGCAACAATTTTGTATCATTTTCCATTCAAAATGCTTTTCTTCACCTTGTAATCAACAACAATTAACCATTAATTTATACTTTCAAATGAAACTCAAACTCGTAAAGTCAACCTTTTCTTGTTGAAACCAAAACTCTTTAATCATTTGTTATCAATCAAAGGTAAAACATGACTTTCATCAACATCATTATATAATCACAGGAATCGCTCATTTCAATGAATTTTTTTTTCTTTACTCAACTTTTTAATTCAACTTTATTCACATTTGTGCAATTGACTTTTTTTTATATTCAAACAAAAAGTTAATTGTTTTTTGCTTGAGAGCGCTTTTCACGTCGAGACTTTGAATACAATTTACAATCATCATAATCATCATCATAATCATTTGTTGAATTGTCAGAGTTGGTACAAAATAATGGAAGCAAAACAATTGAATTTGGTGCAAACTTTTTTTTCTCCATTTCTTCTTCTTCTTTATCCACTTTATTCATCAACCTTTTTCATAATATTTGCGTTTATTTGCGTTAACAATTCGTCTTGATTGAATGCATAGTTATCGTCATGCTCAACATGATTCACATGCAATTCAATTTCACCCAAAATTACAATCATTTCTTAAACATTCAACCAATATTAAGAACTTTTTTTCTCTCTTTTTTCTTGCCTGAACTTTTCCAAAATCAAACCCGCCTTTCATTTCCTCTTTAATCATGAAAATGTTAATTGCATTTATGCTTTATGAACAGAATCACAAATTTTGAGCTTTTTATTTGCTCGCCTCATCTTTACCTTTTCATCAAAATTTCCTTTTTTTTATTCTCTTTTCCTTTTCTCTCTTTTTTTGGCTCTTCATTGCTTATTTATTCTGGTCTCTTTTGGTTACTTTTGTGTTGACCAAAAAAAAGAGAGGAGCAAAAAGACCCAAATTTTATGAATTAATGACCAACCGACTGTTAGGTGTCACCAGCCATTATTTATCGAGACTCTGTTATTTGATATAAAAATTGCGCCAGATTTGTTGGCTGTTCAAAGATGTTCAATTTGGTATTTTATAATGAATTTATAGTGAAACTTGATGGGCAAGCAAAAATGGTAAAAGGTCTAATCTCACATTTCATGAGATTATTATTTTCTATTATTACGGTTATTGTTTAACTTGATTGCTTACCTTTCACTGATTTTGATCTTATTTTGATATTGAAAGTTCCCTCTGGTCTGACTTTAGTTTATAAATGAATGGCATAAATCATCTTCTTGGTTGGTTGAGAAGGAAACAAAAAAAAGAGAGAAAAGTAAACTTGAAATTGTACATTGTATTCAACGTTTAAGCATCGCCATCTTCATCATCTTCATCATCTTCTTCCTCATCATCATCAACAGAGGATAAATAGAATTAAGAGTCAGAGAGAACAAGAAAGCAAAAAATATTTCTCAGCTTTTTGAGTGTTACATTGAAAAAAAATAAATAAATTAAGCAGCTCTATGATGATCAATAGATAATTTTGAAGGATAAAGTTTGGGGAAAAGTTAAGGGATAAATATGATGATGAAGGGAAAAAGATGCTGCAAATGAAATTGACCGATGGTTTCTCATATTTCATTAAATATACCGTTCAATAATCTGAAGGAACAACAAGACAATCAAGAAAAATTCAGTTTTTTTTCTTCTTTTGTATCGATCAAATTCATTGATAGCAAACAGTTGATCTTTTAATTGAATAATTGTTTCTTTATTTCAATTTGTTTTCTTCAACTTTATTCATCTCGAGTTTCATCAGCTCTTAGATTTCAATATTCGCAAGTTTCAGGTTGAATCATTCAGAATCAAAATGTCGATTCAGTATCGTTTTTGATAATTTTTTACACAATTTTGTCATCAAATGTTATCACCAAGATTTATATCTCATGGTGAAAAATTAACATGTAAGTCTATGGAAAATTTCAAAGTACAAATTTTTATCAATAATCCAAATGACCTGATGTGAAGCAACTCCAGTCGAGTCAACTTGGACTTGATAACATCTGGTGACACCAAAAATAGAGATAATCGTTGATCTAATTGTGTCAAAAGAGGGCGACACAGAAGCGTTATGAGCTTGACAATCATTGAACTGTTTTCAAACTCAATGAATCACAAGCTTCTAATGCAAGTTTAATGTTTTATTTTTAACTCATCGTTCATTAACAAGGACAAAATTTAATTGAAAGCTTGAATTTTGCCATTTCACTTGATTCATCGATCAATCTATGGAAATGATAAAACGTTTAAAGCTAAATTAGTCAACAATCCCTTGACTAAATTTGCACTAAATATTTGATGCAAAACAATTATTCAAATGGTTTGGTTCTGAGCAAGTGAAGTGAAAGATAATTCATCAAACGGAGATTAATCTAATCTAACCTGATCTAACCTAAGTTTGAATTTCATCTTGAATTGCTATTAAATATCGATTATTGTATTGAATCTTGAATTGTTGATATTTTCTTACATTGTAAGGAAAACGGAAATTATCTGATTGATTGAACAGTCGAAATGATTAAATTTCAAGTTGACATTTAAAGGAAACGAAATTGATATTTGTAAATGAGATTAAAGTTGAAGTACAAAACGACTCATTTACTTGAGAACTTTTGTTTTTCTCTTCAAATTGAATAAATTGCGAGTTCGGAAACAGGGAAAATAATACAAAACCAATCAGAATGTCACACTTTTTTTTACCGATTAAAATCAATGTTAACAACAATTGACGGTAAAACCAACTGGTGAAAACAATTCATTTCAAAATTTACTGTCAACTCAAATAAAATAGTTTCATTTTTGTTCTTCTCTATTCCTTTTTTTCTCATGACAAAAGTCGTTTTTTTTAATCAATCAAACTCAGTTCTCATTGAATTGAAATAATAATCAGAAAATGAGTGAAACAATTGAAGAAAGCAGGCAAAATAAAAAAAAGGAAAACAAAAGCAAATAAAAGGAAATCAATGAATCAATTTCAATAGATTTCATGAAATCCTAAACAAAGATTATCATTATCAAGTCAAATGTCGAGTAAAGAGCGTCAACTGCAATTTCCCTGAAAAGTCCTCGAGAAAAGTTCAGAGCTCGAGTTTCCTAAATTGGCCAACATTATCATCATTAAAACTAGAAAAAATGTTTCAAATGATATTACAATGATGAGAAAATGAAAAGAATCTTCGCTCTTCTCCTTTTTTTTTCGTTCATTGGAAAAACATTTCTTATTCGATTAGCTAATGTTTTCATTGAAGCTTGAGATTGATGAAATTAGTAATTGAGACAAAAAACATGATGATGATGATGAAGATGGTGAACATGTTTGCAAGGGAAAAAAGAAAAGCATATGAAAAGGCAATGATTCTAATGAATCTTTTCTCATCATCATCACCATCTTATTTTTCCCTGTAATATTGATCGTTCATGACAAAATCATTTTCTTGAAATCTTCATTGTCTTCTCTTCTTTATCTTTTTTTCACTTTTCTTCTTCTTTCTCTCCCGTTCTTTCAGGCTTACAATTTATTGTTGCTGATAAATCTTGAAACGATAAAAGCATAACCAATTAGAGTTGTACAATGTTGATTATGTTTCCAAAAATGGTGAATTGATTGTGAACCAAGAAAAGAGAAGAAGAAGCAAGAAACAAAAAAACGAAGAGAAAAAAAAGTTGCTTCAAAAGCTGATTCCAATGTTCATTGGTCCAAACAGGATAAAAAAGCGAATCGAAGGGAAAAGACGAAAACTAACAACGAAAAGTTACATGAAAATCTGGACCCAATAATTGAACCAAAGGTAAGCAGAAAATTGAAATTCAAAGCAAACCTTGTATTAAAAAGCAAAAGGTTTACATCTAATGTCATTGATATGCTTTTTTCTTGGGTTATCATTATTAAATTGGTTACTCTTGGCATCACCTCTTGTTTGTATTATGTTAAAAGTTTTCAAGGAAACTGATGATAAACGGAAGATGAAGAAGATTGTTAAGTACATATATTTACTGGCGAATGAGAGAGAATACAAATTGAAATATAGCGAACAGAATAATTGAGATGAAATTTTGATTGGCTGAATAGTCTCTCAACTGAATAGAATTGAAGTTATATCAAGAATATTTATATAAATATATGACCTTTTCTTCTCCTTCTTTCTTCTTCTTCTTCAGTTTATACTTTTTTTTCGAGTTTCAATGTGAACCTATAACTTGGAATAAACATGATTCTTCATGATGTATGTTCACAGGCAACTGAATTTTCTATACAAAACTTTACTTTGGTTATACATGTACTTATAATACAAAAGTAATGTTGCACTTTGTAAACGTTAAAGTTGAGTGAAAATGGATTTGAAAATTGTATTTAATAGGTTTTACTAGAGTTGAATTGAGTTGGTTGAAAAGATGAAAAGGTTTACAGGAAGATGATGAAGGCAAAAAAATTGCTTTCAAATTGAAATGTAATCGCAACTGTAAATTATTGATATTTACTTTTTTTAGCCCTTTTCTGCTAGTCTTGCTGATGGTCAGCTGGACAGTTTAAATGATGGTTTTGTGGACATGATGGCTCCATGGTTTATAAGGTGTAAAATGATGATGATGATGATGATGGGAGGAGAAAGTGTCACTGTAATGAGTGAGGTTAGGTGATAAACAGGGGATGGAGAGGGACTTGAATGGATTTTGCCATCATGACGATGAGGAAGAAGAAGAGAGAACGGAAAAGTTTATTGGAACATCTTAATTAGGTCAGACTGTCAGTTGATCTTGACCATGGATTAATCTTCAAGTCAATGAAACAGTGTAACCTTTTGTTGTCCATAAATCGAAATGTTACAAAAGTTTTCAGTATTTTCACCTAACTCTGTGTTTTAAATAGCGCTTGTATAATAGTGCCAAGAATTGCCTGTTTGTCTCATTGTTCGAACAAATTAACTCTTCGAACATGAAGTAAAATGTTGAAATTAAGTGACTAGCTTTGACTGTGAAGGATCAAATGCTTTAATCCATAGACTATTGTTGCTACTTTGAGCTATGAAAAAATTGACTGTTCATGATGAGCACTCAACAGCTTATTTGTGATTGAAATCTATTTCCATTTTTATTTGAGATTTGAGTTTTTTCCTTCTGAAATGTTTGTTCAATTTCGATGAATCAAGAAATTTTGATTTTTGTACTTTCTTTCATTTTGACGCTAAATAATTCCATTTTTTTGTCAATCTCGATAACTGTCAATGAATTTACCGATTTTTCGATTCTCTAATTTTTTCAATCGATTATTTAAAAAGTTATCTCAATTTTCGATTGAGTATTTTCTATGAATTTTGACTAGAAGTTTATCAGTCTGACTCAAAGTTTGACATCGTGCTTTGTTGCATTATATTGTTACATGATTCAAAGTTGAGATTTGATAGCCAAGTAGGCTAATGTTGCTTTGATCTTGATGAACATTTCATTTTGAAAAGTTTTAAATGTTTAATCAAGTTCAATATTTCAATTGGTTGCTTCCTCATTTGGTATTTGTCCATGTTTTTTACCCATGAATCAAGTGCATTTTTAATGAACTCTCATTTGGATGTTTCTTTAACTTCTTTACATTGGTTTGATTTAGTTTTTTTGTGGCTTTTCAGCTCAATAACAATGTAAAAAAGAAGTAAAATGTTCAACAGCCGCAGGGTATTTTTAAGGTTTTTATTTCTCTATTCCATCAAAGGTTATTCCATTTTCCTCTCCTCTTTGTTGTGTGTTATTGAAACCATATTTCTTTACCATCATCATCACCATTATCAACATTATCATCATTTTTCACCAGAATTTTTCATCCTCTCTGTTTGATCAGGAAGAAGAAGAAAGAGAGAGAAAAAAGTAAAAAACTGATTATGAAGAAGAAGAAAAAAAGAACTCAAAGGTTGTTATTGAAAATGATGATAAACACAACAATAGGAACCATGGTAAACGTGATATTAACCATAAGGTTGATGTTTGAAATGAAAGAGAATCTGATGAAAGAGAGAGAGAGAAAAAATCTGAAGAGAATGAAGTTTAATGAAGGAAAAATTGAACCAGAATAAGGTAGAGAAAAAAGTAAGAAAACATTTTCAGATTCATTTTTGATCAACAAAAGTAGACCTTTCATTGAATCCATTGAATGTTAACTTCTCGTTGACTTTAAGCCATTCAAATGTTAGTTTTACAAGGCGAAGAGGAAGAAGATAAAAAAAATGTTAACAATCAATCATTCATTTTATGTCCAAGTAACCTCCTTTTTTATTGCCTTTCCTCTCTTTCACACTCTTCCAGACACACTAACTTACTCTCTCTTCATCATAAGATGATGACAATATGTAATGCATAATGTCGTTCTTATTTTCCTTTTCATCCTTCGTAGGCAGAAAACAAGCGTTCCCTGTCAACACTAACCTGTCATGATGACCTTTTCCTCGACCCTTTGCCACTTTAACGTGTAAAAAAATAACTTGTCATCATCAACATAAAAAAAGACTCTCACCTTTCCAACTATTGCTATTAATAAATGTCTCTTTTAAATGTCATTTAAGTAGACTTTAACTTTTCAATATTAAATCAAAAGCCGCCAATATTGTCATCGACTCAAAAATTTTCATCATTTCTTGTTGAAATAATAATGCAAAATAATCTAATGGTGTCATCTAAAGGCCCATAAGCCAGTCAAACTTCAACCGCAATAGACTCATGTCTCAGGTCAAGAAATCAGTCTTGCTCTGCATCGACGATTTCCCACCGTAAATGGCTTCAACACGAAGAACACAAAATGTTTCAATTTTCTCGAAAACTTGATTTTCTTTTCGTCGCAAAATTTAAATTGTCATCAGTTAACCCTGAAGCGATCAATTTATTTCTTGCGAAATGACCCGAAATTATAAGCTAAACTTGGAGTCACAAGTCAGTCTAACTTTGACCGAAACAGACTCTACCTCTGCACTAGATGTTAGTCTTGCTCTGCCTAAACAACGATACTGTTGCAACGCAGAGAACTCAATTTTTTGCATTTTCTCAAGGACTCACTTTTCGTTCATTCCTCCCTTCCCTTCTTATTCATCGTCTTTCGTTGAATCTGAAGGTTTTGATCCATTTTTTGTTACATTAATAATGCAACCAGGTGATGTTGACCACTTGATAAAATCTCTGAATACAATGCAACAGATATCTGTAGATGTAGACAAGATTGTATCAGCCTTGTAAAGCAAACAAAAAATGATGCTAATTTTAGGCATAAACACTTAATGAAATGATAACAGAGTAAATCTTTGGCGAGGCTAAATAAAAGAACATCAATCTTACCAAGAGTATCATGTTAATCCAACTAACCAGCCATTTACATGAGAACGAAAAGCAGTTTCTGCTTCAATTGAATATCCAACCATCCCATAACCATACAATTTATCGCCATTTTCAGATGAATTCTTATCCAATTAGATAATCTTTCCTCTAACCAAGTAGTCTGAAGTAGCAAGAAAAGAGGAACAGAAAAAAAAGTTCCGGAAGGAATCAACATTCATGTAACATGTTCATGTTCAACTGACTATCATTAATAACCCAAAAAAAATTAGAATAAAATCCATTAAAAGCGCAACGGAAATTCAAATGTCGGTCAAAAATGCAGAAAAGTAAGAAAAGAATAGAAAAGGAAAAACAAAAAAACTAAAAAATCGAAAAAAGAAAAGAAAAAAAAAGTTTAAATGAAAACAATTTTACGGATAAATAATGACCATTGATAACAGTTTCCAGCAAGTAATCATTACAATAACAATCATCATCATCATCAGCAGAAAATAGCCCCTGAAATGAGAGAAAAAAAAGCGAAGTAAAATGACTGAAAAAAGGCGAAAAAGAAGAGAATTTTTTGTCCAAAAAAGAGAAGAAGAAAAAAAGAAACTCGGAAAAAAGGAATGAAATTAAACTAATAATAGTGAGTAAAATAACTGGGAGTTAAACGATAATAATAATTTTAAAAAGAGTCCAAGCATAACTTTTATGGATTCAATTTGGTAAAATAGTATTAACGTTATTACTATCATCATTATACTGCTTATTATCATCGGCATCATTACTATTATTATCATATATAATGTAATATATTATGATATATTAAAAAAGATGAAGATGACTCTTTATGGCCTGTGTAAAGTCCACTTGTCGAGTCTAATGTATGATAATATTTGTCAACTAACTGTAACCCCACTGGCTTTTAAAATTATGTTGACATTGTAAGGCTTGTTCCAAATTTCCAACTCATCTTCATCTTCATCATGTTCATCTATATTATGAAATAATATTTATTTATCCAGTGTTGCTTGCTGCTTTGCCTTCTTGTTTTTTTTGCCTTCTTCTTCATGCTTTACTGTGAAAAGTTATTTACTATTCTGAAAGCGAATAAAACATATCGAGTTATCATGATGATAATGATGATGATGAGGAGCAAAGAGATGATGATATGAAAGATAATATGGCAAATGATTTATAGATATACATCTTTATGGGAAAAGGAAAAGGAATCGTCATCACAATTTTTCGTTTTCACGATTGTTCCAATTTCAACTTTTCACTTGGAAACTTTTTCATTTCTCCTTTCAATTTTATTTGGAAAATGAGATTTTCGTTGGATTTTAGTTCGATCATCAGTTGGAGAGGAGCAGAAATTGTCAGCAGAATTTTTCGTTTCCATGATTATTCGTTTTAGCATTTTGATGTTTGAGTTTTGTTTGGAAAATTCGTTGAGTTTTAGTTCGATGGTTTGGTAAAGAGCAACAGTTTTGAAAAGATTTGAATTTTCGTTCTTTGCTTCTTCGCCAGTTTTGATGTTGATTTTAATGGTACTCTTGACTCAACTCGAATTGAATTTAATTTTGAAATCCTATTTTGCTCTTTTCTTTACTCTTTTTCCCTGTAATTGTGTTTATAATTCCTTTTATTTCTTCCATTTCTCTGGCTGAGAATTGAATTTAAAGACTAAATTCACAGTCAATTCAGTTTTACCTTGTTTACTTTTCACTGAAAGCAAACTTTTTCTTTCCTCTCCAAAGTTTCTCTTCTTTTTATTATCAGATTATCATCATTATCATGAGTTTCTTTTCCTCTTCAGCCTTTTTTTCCAAGCTTCTTAAGGTTAACAAAGGTTTCAATATTACAAAATATCTTTAAGGATGATGATGATCATGATGTTGGTAGAAGTAAAGTGAAAAGACATGAAAGTGTGATGCAAGATGAAAGTTTCAAGTGAATTTAATTTCCAATAAAATGGATTTGCCAAAAGTTTAACTGAAAAAAAGGTAAACCTTAAACTTCCAAAGATATCATTTACTGAATAAATTGGTGATAAAAGAAGATTTTAAAATGAAAAGTTCATCATTTTAATGAACTGATCTGCCAAAACTGTCATTGGAAAATCAGAATATAAAGAAAAGAAATTGGAAGAAAATTTTCATTTTCTTCATTCTTCTCATCCTCACCAAGTTGACCATGCTCGGTGAGGGAACATGGAATAAAAAATAATTTTCTAATTCCAAGACTAAATGATGATAATGACCAAGATAAACATGTGTCTACATTCGTCTTTCGTCTTTTCATCATTTTCTCCTTTTCCTCATCTTCTTCATCTTTTTACGTCTCAAGAGATTCTTGGGTAAAGATGATTGAAAATCAATTTATATCTGCCAAGAAAAGCAGTCTTGAATGTACACTTTTCTCGTGTCTTCATCATCATCATGTGAGATCAGAATCTTAACAGTTTCTCTTTGCCATTCATTTATTCCAAGAGAAAATTTTCTTCTCTTCTTGGGATGAATTTTTTCCTCTACTTTTTTGCCTCTCAAATTTCACCATTGTAATGAGACCGGAACCGCAAACCCACTCTTGATACAAATTTGCTCATCAAGTTATAGGAGTTTATCCTTCAATTTTCATAGTCCAACTCGAAATTTATTCTGAAAACAATTTTCTCTTCACCTTTTTCCTCTCATCCCCAATCATCATGAGCATATGAATCAACCTTTTCCTGACACATGATCAAATCAAATTTCACCCTTGAAATGCTCTTCAAGAAAAAAAAGCCCAGAAGAATCGTGAACAATAAGTCCAACCTTTCGAAATTTTATCTTATCAAATTTCTTCGAAAAGAAAAAAACTCGAAAAAATAGAAAACTCATAAACACCTTGGATTTCGTTATTGAACATTAATATCAAAAGGAAAAGGCATCAGAATTGAAAAATCAAATCAAATCGAAATGAAAGGGAAAAGGAATTTTTGATAACAAAAAAAAGTTCTAATGATAATAATAAATAAAAAATATCTAATATAATATGGTGAAGAAGTGAAAAATGTTAACTATTATTATATTTATAGAGGTTTGAAGAGAAGGAAAGAAAAGAAGGAAAAAAAAACTCGGAATATTATCAAGAAAATTGTTATCAGAAGAAGCAAAAAATGAAGTATATTTTAAGCCAATTGAGTTGAAGAATGTTGTTGGCTGAATGAAAATCACGCCCAGGTTTAGCCTTTGAAAATGCTACTGAATACTCTTGGTGTACCGCATGTACTTTAAAGAATTTGGAGAAAACACATTTTTTTGGAACTCTTCTCAACATACTTTTTTATCCATAATATAAATTTTGATATTATTTCTTCTTTTGCACTCCCAGTGATTCCACGGTTATAGGGTCTGGAAAGTTTAAGTTTAAGTTTCAAGTCTCCTTTGCCTTTTAAAGTTGAGCCTAAAATAGAGATAAATAAAAATACATTTCACAAGGTAATATAACATTTATTAAAGTAAAGCCGCCGAGGATTGAAAAGGAATCAAAATTTGCCTCAATCTTTGGAGAGTTGTTTGTTTCCACTCTCATTTGATAGTTAATACAACTCGCTGATTCAGGAAGCAGCAGCCTTTGGTTAAGGTAAAGAACAGGGAATGAGGAAAGAAGCAAAAAAAACAAAATAATATGTAATATGTTTACAGAATTTAATGTTATCTTCTTTTGTTCTGAAGAGCGTAAAGAATGAAAACATTTTTTTCTTCTCTTGCTTCTTCTTCTTCTTCTCTGCAAATCATTCTGATCTTTCACACGTGTCTTGTAAGATGATGATGATGTTGGTGATGATACACGGCATTTCATTGAATTTATTCATACAAGAAAATCAGGTAAAGTAAGGGAAGAAATAAGTTTACCTTTGAATAAAAGATGAACAATATTCACAAGTGAAAACGAAAAAGTCACTCTTTTTCTTGTTTAAACTCAAATTTCAAGGTTTCTCCTCGTCAAATAGTCATAACATTTCAACAAAAGTAAATGTTCATTGCAAGCTTCAATCAAAGGGAATTGAAAACTTTTGTTTAAACTTTGATCGTCAAAGTAACCAATCATTCACCGAGAATTTCATCAATAATGCAAAATAATCCAGTGATAGTGCCAAAATTGAGCCAATAGATAGATTTGCTTAAGTGACCGGACGATCTCCGATCTGATCTCGATAATCTTCGATCATGATGTTTGATCAAACAAAATCGTTTGCATTCATTATTATTTAACTCTTTATATTATTATTTTTTCTGGTTAGGCTAGGTTACGTTAGGTTAGGAAATGAAATGAAAAGTTCAAAGAATGATTCATTCAAATCCGAAAAGTTCTTTGATTTTGCAAACCAATCCAATTGATATTGAAAATTCATTTTAAAACCTTTTACAATTCCATACTGAATGATGATCATATTTGCAAAATTTCACTTTGAAAATCGTTTTAATTGAACTGATTTTCTGTAACTTTAAGACAAAAATCGCAAATACAAAAATGTTTACATAGGTCAGAACAATTGTTTTTTGTTACAAAAATAATGTAAAATAAAGCGATTGTTTTTCAACTTGGTTAACCTATGCCTCAGCTTGAGATAAGATGAAGCAAGTTTTAAACTCGATGAGTTATTTTCGTTGTAAAGATTTAATTTTGTTAAAGCTGACAGCAAATAAAGTTTAAAGTAGATCGTCTTTAAATTTAAAGCCAATAAATGGCCATTTTGAAGCTGAAAATTTTACGTTTTTTAATCTAAAGATGTAATAATGTAATCTAATGTTTCGAGGTGATATTATCACCATTACTATTACTATTACTATTGCTTTTACCATTTCTATTGCCATTTTGTAATATTATTAGATTTTTGTGACTCCAACATTGAATCACATAAATGCATGGAAAGAGGGAGAGAAAGAAAAGAAAAAGTTGCAAAATAGTGAAAATGAAAGGAAACGGTCCTTTTGCTTCGATGACCTTTCATGTTTGGATACTGTCCAATATTGCAAAATGTGTGTTTCTTGTTGATGTGATATCCTCACTGGGATATTTTGGCCAAACCTCCCCCACCTCCTCCTCCTCTCCTCAATGCATAAGTTTAAGGTAAACTAAAAAAAGGATAAAAACAACATGTTAAAAGTGTTGACCTTTAACTGCACCCAAAGTGACCGTAAAACTGTTAAAAATACTATTGGTCACTTTTATGGATCTTGCACTCTTTTCCCCTGAGTTTCAAATTACAAATGAAACTTATTTGTCGTTGTTAATCAGGAAGAAGAAAAAAAAGAAAAAGTAAGAAATGAAAAGTTGCTCATGAAACCTGAATAAATATCGCCATTTGGTTGACTCTCAAATCAATGAATATTCCAAGTGGTAAATGTTCATTGAGAATCCAAGTTGCGTTTCAATATTGTAAGTTGCTTGCAAGGAAAATAAAATAAAATGAAAAAAAGGACTAACATATAAAGCTAAACTCATTTGAAAAGACTGACCAGCCATTAACTTCTTATGCGATGCCACATTCATTTTGATTATATTCATTCACTTATTTAGCCAATTTCGAGCTTTTCCTTTCTTCTTCTTCTTCTCGTATTTTGCACCCCGTTACATCTTATCTTCATCATTATCATTATCATCCGAAGTGCTCTTACAAAGCCTGTGAAACTTTTGCGATTATAAATGAGTAGCTTGAATCGCGCCTTGAATCTTGAAAATGAAATGAAACACCATCAAATCATATAAAGTAGTTTTGTAATTTGTTAACTTTTTCCCTCTTCTCGAGTCAACTTTAACTGGATAACCAATCCATTTAATAGTTTTTATCCTAATGAATAAGATTATAATGTTAATTGTTGCTCAGACAAAAATGTTATTAATTTCAATTAAACAATTTAACATTACGAGATAATTTTTCACAGTTTTTGCACAGAAAACAAGAAAATGTAATCAATAAAATTAGCTGTTTAACGATGCTTTCGTAAAGATGAAGATGGCTATTTAGTTGGGAATCGTTGACCATTGTAACCTTTGATTAACAATGCCTTTTATTCATATTCAAATTTGGTTCTAACGAAAGTAACTTTGTTGTCATGAACGCGAAATCTCGTCGAAAATGATACTTTCTTTGCTGCTTGAAAAGTTAACAAATGAGTATTGAATGACTATCAATGAAAAATCAATGTTTCCACATGTTAGTATCGTAATGAGGAAACAAAACAAAATGAGTGAAGCCAAAGGCTCATCACAGTAGGCACAAGACTAAGCATTGAAATCGGTGGGTGACGTGAGACCCTTGCCGTTCAAGTTCAACATGACCATCACCTATCACATCTCATCGCTATCAATCAATATCCTTTAGACAATCTAACGTCTTTGAAATGTTGAACTCGAGTTTTCTCAGGAAACCTCAAATATTGCAATGACACCCAGAACCTTGACAGGTTATCCTCGTTGATGGTCTGCAAATGAATCAACCTGCTATTGTTAACCTTTCACATTGAAATTTATTAATTTTATCCAACAAAATGAAGGTTAATTAAAAAAAAAGAGTTTGCTCATAAATTGTTTCCTTCATTTTACCATCCAACCTCCTTTTAATTATACCCTTGCTACCTTAATTGTGTACTTGCAACTTAATATTGTTTACCTGGTGAATCATTTAATTTTAATAATAATAAACAATAAAAAAGTCAAGTTGCTAATAATAATAATAATGTGATAATTTAACGTTAGTTTATGTAGTTTAATTTAAATTGCTTGCAAAGTGAATAGAAGAAGAAGAAAGAAGAAGAAAAATGTTGATTCAGTTTAGTTCATTAAGTTAATTATTTATTACAACAAAAAAGCAACCCGAACCAGCCCTAAATTAATTATATTGATGATGATAAAATGAATGGCTGAGATGAGTTAACTGAAGAAATGATTGAAAACAAAAAGGTAAAGGATCACCAAGTTTACCCATCCTCTTGCAAGACCAAGCGACTTGTGTGTGTGTGTTTATCATCAATATAATCATATCTATCAACATTAACTAACAAGATTGATAATAATTACTCCAAGAGCAAAAGGTTGATTAAATTGGTTAATTTATTGCTTTCCAATTTAAATCATTTGCACAGTTGAACCAAAAGTTTGCCATTCTTTTCAGGTTTCAACCATTTTAAACATGCAAAGGTTAACAATAGCATTAATCTTAACATTAGTTTTATCTTCAAGTTAATCAACATTTGGCAACATTTTTCATTCCCTGTTTTTATTCAACTCAACATTTATATTGATGAACTTTTATGAAAAATGATCGTCATTTATCAAAACAAATTCAATTGGTAATTAGCTCAAAGTCAAGAGCTGACCCTTTTCTTGATCACTTTTTGACCACTTTTGAAACACTTTGTGCATCACTCAATTTTTAGCCTTTTATTCATTTACGGAAGTTTGCGTTAAAAAGTTGATCAATTTTTGTTAACAAATGATGAGGTGATTGTCTTATCGGGTACGCTCATGTTAACCACTGAACTCATCAACATTAAGAAGAGGAAAATGATTGTTGATTGATGTTAACTCCACAGGTTTTTATTATATAATATATTTATTATTGATTGATGCTGAAAATTGTTTGAAGCTTATTACAGTGATGATGATTATTATGATGATAATGGTTGAAGATGGTGGAAGATGAAGGATGAATTGAATGAGCGCAATTTGGGAGGTTGATCTTTGTGTTGTGCCAATTAAATGGGTTGTAATTTATTTAACCATTAAATGATGATAATGCCAAGTGACTGTTAAAAGCCCTTTTTAAATGGAAAGGTATTTTCCAGTTTCATGATAATAACCATGATAATCATTATGATAATAATAATACCAGTGATAGTCGTGATGATGATGTCACTATTGATTCATTTTAATTGTCAACTAAAAGTTAAAGGTGTTTGTTCAATCAGTTGATGAATAATTCAAAATGGACTGGTTAACAGCAAAAAGGCGCTCACATAGCTTCAAGGCTTTGACTGGTTCAGTCGATTAAAAGTGATTAAAAAGTTAAGTAAAGTTGAGACTCATCATCCGACTATTTTGCATTACTACTGTGACTTGATCATAGTTGAGCTTTTAGCTTACAAGCCAAGGATAGTAACATTATCCTAACCTAACCCTACCTAACCTAACCTTCATCGTCATCCATAAGCTGAAAGGCTTTTGCTTATCTTGCTGAGTAAAAGTTGAAAAATGAACTATGGATAGCAAGACTATCCTAACCTAACCTTACCTAACCTTTTTTGTCATTCCGATTTCGGTGACAAGAAATCGTTGCGTTTAAACTTTGAGTCAAAGGTTAAGTTTCAATCGCAACTTAAAACATGATTCAAGAGTTAAACTTTTGTCTTGACTCGGCATCTGCCAAGTTTTACAAGTTTCCTGGTATTCAGTTTTGCATTATTATTGTGACGAGAAATTGTTACTTTGTTTTAAAATTGAAGACATTTTTTGGTTTAATGAACCTTTTCTGGTTCAATTTTGGGTTAAACTTTTTGTTGATGTTACAAATGCAAAATTTCATTCCATTAATGAGTTGTTTTTTTTCATGAAGAGGAAGATGAGATTTGTTGGGTGAAGAGAAAGAAGAAAAATTAACGATAAAACCTGGATGATGATGCATTAAGAGGACATTATTATTAAAGTGAAATGATGAAAAAAGGAGATTTTTTGTTCTTTTCATGTGAAATGTTTCTTATTTTTTGGCTGTTTTTTTCTGTTTGTTTACCATCAAAATGTAAGTAAATGGCTTCATTTGGAATCACTCATAATCATAATCATAATCATGATGATTATTATTTGATGCTCACTCCTCTCTTTGCCTTCCTCTTTTTACGACTTCAATCAAATTCCGGATTTGAAGGCAGAAGAAGAAGAAGAAGAAGGAAAAAAAGTAAATGAACAAAAATGTAAGAAAAGAGAGAAAAGAAAATTGAAAGAATTCAGTGTAAATATAATGGAATAAAATTCATCTCTATTGATTCAAGAAGATGGTGAACACACACAGAAGGCAAAGAAACTGAGAAATGAATTTGAGTACATGATGATGATAATGATGATGAGAATGAAAAGAAGCAAATTTATTTCTGGTCAACAATTTTTTCGTTCAATTCTGGAGAAGAGATTATTCAAGAAGTTGAAACAAATTGGTTGAAAGAACATTTCTTTATTTATTTTCTTGTTCGCATTTTCGACCTCTTCTCACATCTTTCCTCATCATTTTCATCATCATCTTCATTCAATACTCCACAGTTTTCAGTTGATTTTCCAATCTTTTCTCTTCCTTTTTTTCTTCTTCTTTTCTTCCTTTTCTCTTTACATTTTCTCGTTTCATTTGGATTTACTTTGACGGTTCAATGGTTTCCTAGGGACATTCATGGGACATTCAATTCAATTCTGAATTTAATGAGCTTCTTTTCACCTTTGATGGTCACTATTTTTCAATACAATTTAACCTTTCTTTATTAGACTTTTTTTTTATTCCCAAACTCACAAGTTTTTGTCAAACAATGTTGCCTTTTAAATGTTATTTAATGTTTGCTTTTTGTCGTCGTTTAAGCATCATTTTTGGTTGCAAAAACAAGCTTCAAGCTTTGATTTATTGATACTTTGAAACTCATTTGAATTTTGAAATTGAAATTTTGTTTGAATTCACTTGATACTTTCCTCAAGTTTGTCATGAAAAGTAAGAACCAAAGTGATGGTCAAGATAAAGTAGTCGACAGCAACTTTTTCTTTCATCTTAATTTGCTACTGAATTAGTGATTCTGAACACGATTCAGATGAATTCTAGCCTTAATCAAACATTAACATAATTTCTTTTTTATCATTATTATATGATTATTGTATGAATAATTTCCATTTATATTCTCACATGAGAATCTTTTTTTTCATTTATTTTCAGTGAAATAAATTGCCTAAAAACTCGGTGGAAATGATTGCATTAGAAGAAGTATTAATTTTGTGATATAAAAGCAGGGAAAAAAGAGAGATTCTAATGAATGATTTCGAATTGAATCTTGATTTGATGAATAATGATAAACATACATTTAGAAATATTTCAAAGTAAAATTAGTTTATAGCGATTAAATCAACCTTAATCAAGGCAATCATTTTTATCAATGCATTTGCATCCAATTAATTTGTTTCAATGTTAATGTAAAATTGAAAACCTGAAAGCATTTAAAGTTGGGAAAGTTAGTGAGGAAGTTGGACAAAAACAAAACTCTTGAATCATTGTTCTAAATGTATTTTTCATGTGACAACAGCGCTAGTAAGCTAGGATTAACAGCGTCAAGGTTAGTTGCGATTAAAAGTTAACCTTTGATTCATGGAGTTTAAACTCTTAAATCGACAATTGTGAACTTTTAATCACTTTTAATAAACCAAAATGATTGAATGACGAATGAGGTTAGGTAAGGTTAGGTTAGGATAGTGTTGCTATCCATAGCCTTGTAAGCTGAAAGCTCAACTATGATGAACCAGGAACAGAGAGATGAAAGGTTTGACTAAAAAGTTGAGTTAAAAAATGAAAATCTTTATCAAAATTATCTTCATTTTGATGATTACAAGACTAATGTTTGGTTTAATGAATAACGCCAAGATAACTTCTGTGATGAGGTGCAGAAAAAGGTAAATGAAGATAACTAATTAGCTCTTTTTTTACCTTCTCCATGTGATTGAAACAGCAAATGGCAACAATTTGCTGCGTCAGCTCTTCAATTGAGCAAAGTGAAGTGAAGTGCCAAGAAAAAGATGATAAAGATGAGAAAAGAAAAGGCGTTCAAATGAATGACCTTAATTTGTATCATTTTGTGTTGCTCTTTAATCTTACCTTGACTTTATTAACGTGTTCAAGCATCCCAGGTAATCTATCATATAATAATAATAATAATGGTAATGATAATAATAAACATACACATGAGCGTAAAGTGAAAGGTGAGTGTAACTATGAACAAGATTGCGGTTTTGTTGTACAAGATAATGATGATTAAGATGAAGAAGATGATATTGATGAGAAGGATGAAAATGATTGAAGTTCTGGTTCATCAGTAAACAGGTAACAAAAAGTAAGAGAAGCGAGAAAACAAAAATTTATAACAAAAAATGAGTAAATATCTAATCTATTCTAGAAGTAAGTTAATTTAAAAAAATAATAATAACCAGTAGCAATGTTATTCGCTACTGAACCTGATGTTATGATTAATTACTTGAAAATCAGATTTAACATGAGAAATGCTGATGATGAGGTTGATACTGAAGATGATGATGATGATTGAGTGGTAAAAGGTAAAAAAGATGAAAAACTTTTGCTTTCGCCATTTTCATGCAGTCTTTCAATTTATTATTCAGTTAATTTGTAACTTAATAGATGGCACAGTTTCAACTCTTTAAGACGATAATGTTTGCTTAAGATGCTAATTATCATGATAATGTTCATCATGATACCTGATCATCAAGCTAACATCAGAAAATCATCTCGCCATTCTCGGATAAAAAGCTATTAGAAAAAGAAAAGGCTACGATTTTTACGATTTCAAAGTTCGTCAAGATTGAACACTTGGACAATCGGATAAGAAGCTAATTCAGAAACAACGAAAATCACAACATGAATGGAACATTAATGAAATTTAGAATAATTTCCATTCGAAATAAGAGTTCATCTGCATTCTCTGCATGATCATCTTCATGGTGAATGATCTCAATGTTATGCAATTGCAATGAAGCTGAAAAACAGAAAAAACTTTTTGCTAAAAATGTTCAGATTTTGATGAAAACATTTGTAAACCTTTGCTTTGAAACTTTCATTCAAGACAATTTTTAGACGATTTTTAATCTAACTTTTTACTCTTCTCCCAATTAGGTTGACGACAATTGGATCATTTTATATGCAGTCTGGAGCCAACTCGGTGAGTAAAGAAATTTTAATTTTCGATAAAGTTCAGTTTCTATTCAAATATATTCAATCAAATTGGTCAAGTAACAGAAGCAACGTTTAGAGTTTACTTGAAACTTGAAACTTGTTTAAACCATAAAACACTTTTCGATATGCAAAGTTGTGCGAAAATGTTTCATTGGTTTCTGCTAATCAATGCAAATTTATTGTTAACATGTTTAGTTAATTGCAATAAACTCGCCTTGTTCACAATTAACAAGGTCAAACAAATTAATTACAAATAATTTGGTGCAAAATTGTTTCTAATGATAATGTTTGAAGGAAAACCTCTCATTAAAGTGAGCGACTAAAAATGATGATAACCATTGCTACTGATTCATTTAATTAAAATTCACTCAACGCTCCTTCATTATTTACTGATTAATGAATATTCAAGCAACATTAACATCATCAATTGAGGTGCACATTAGAGTAAACAAATTAAAATACAAATTGAATAATTTTCCTTTAGCCAAATGATGGAAAAACATGAAATACCAGAATCAAGAAAAACGATATTGAGCTCATGAAAATGAATTTCCGTATTTATTGATAAATGCTCATTGAATGGCGAGCAGAAAAAGAAGCAAGAAAAAAGGTTGAGAAACAAAGTGGTTACCGTTTAGCTTGATATTTATTTTTGCTTCTGATATCGTATTAAGATAATTATAATGATTAACATTTGTTTAACCAAAGCCTCAAGGTAAATCAAGTGGGCTGGCCAGTGATTACACTTTGATTATTGTTGCGATTATGTATTCACCAAGAAGATGGGAAACATGGTGCAAGAAGGGCGAAAAGGTTGAACAGCAAAAAAAGTAGAAGAAGAAAAAAATCGAAGAAAAACTTCTTTTCTCACATTTCAAAATTTCAATTTACCTTTTTTCCACCTTGGACATTATTCAATTTGAACTCATCATGATCATCACCAGATAAACTAATAAAGATACATTTTCATCTTGAGAAGCATTTGATTCAATTTTAATGCTTTTTTCTTGTTTCTTGTTTCCATTGATTCATGACGATTTCAACTCACATGATTGTGAATGAAGTTTCAAAGATTATCAATTGAAACTTTGTAAAGGTAAGAAGCAAAAAAGTTACTTGGCAAGGCAATTACAGAAGGCAAGAGGATGAAGATGACTATTTATATGCATAATATTAATGAGTGTTGAGATACCTTTTTGACTCCCATTTTGCAGGGAAAAGATAAATTGATTTGCAATTGAAAGTAAATTCAGGAATCATGATTATGATGAGAGGGAGGAGGTCGGAAGATGCAGATGCATATCTAGATGCGTAATTTATGTTTGCCTGGGCAACATTTTTCTCCATGAAACTGGAAACTCAGATAATGAAGAGAAACTTTTGCTGTTCTTTTAAATTATCGCATCGCTTGAAAATTAATCACATTTTTTCTGCGTCAAGCAACAAAAATCTTTCCACCCAGGGTCATTTGATAATGAATGCCAACATGTTTAGAGTGACTTGTAATCTTGCATAAAGCGATTTGTTTTATTGCATAAATTTTGGCTTCACCAAAAACGTTCATTCAAAACTTTCACTGACGAAAAGAAAAATTTGCTTTTTTCACTCTTTTCTTTTCTCATTTTCACCATTTTTTGCTTCAGCCCTTGAGGGTTGAATAAATAATTGATTATTTTTTGCTGTTGCTTATAAGATGATCAAGATGATTATGAGAATGAAAATGATGGTGAATGATCATAAATAATGGACCACATTGGAATCAATGAGCAAAAAATTTGTGGATAAAAAGTAATTACCTGAAGTTCCAAATTTTTTTTCTCTTCTTCTGATCAACTTTTCTCTCTTGGACATCTTTCTCATCATCATTATCAATATCATCGATTATAATATTGTTGCCTGTTGTAGACACTTTTTAGTTAAAGAGAGGAAAAGAAAGGCAAAAAAATGATCTACTTTGTCCACAAACTTCCGACCTTCTTAAATCGATATATCATCATCTTTATCATTGGATATTATTTTCTTGCTCCACTTTTTTTTTCGTCGATACTTTTTGCCTTACTTTTGCATTTGGCCTTTCATTACTTTTCATTCACATCATCATCAGCATCACCATCATAATGTAATAGATCACACTTGATACATGATCTACAACATTTTTATAAATAGTTATCAAGTAATTGTTTGTGAATCAGGCAGAAAATTGTTCACCATGAACAAGGAGAAGATGAAGATGAAGGAACCATTTTGAGGATGAAGATGATGATGGAAGAAGAATGAACAGGATAACATGAGGATAAGTAATGATAATCCGCTTGTTTTGGAACAGAAAAAGTGTGTAACCTTTATTTCGCTTCTTTCGCTATTCTTTTCTCTCTCTCTTTTACTCAATATAATCAGTAAATTTACCTAAAATGTTATTCTTTTATTTTTTTACTATTTTTATGGAGAAATAACATGTCATTTAACATTGTAGGTTATCCTTTTGGTAAATATCATGGTAATCTTATTCATCCAAACAAACAAACTTTGGATTACGATTGAAAGATTAGATAAAAACAATTTTTCAACTTTTACACTCAATAACAACATTTATACTTTAAATGCCCTTTAATGATTCAACAGATAATCTTTTGTTTTCACCTTAAAAGTCATTAATTAATAGTTGCTATCACGTCATTTTGCATTATTGTGACAAAAAAGTTTATACTCGAAAGATTTTACTGTTCAAAACGGTTAGAGTGTAAAAACACTGATAAGGGTGATTTGCTTTAAGCTTGAAGCAACTTTCCTTTGTCTTCGGACGAAAGTTTCGTGCCACTGTTGGGTCGAGCAGTCACATGTCACATTTGTCCGAACCTTTGGTTCCTCTCGTACTAAGCAGGATTTCTTTTGCAACGACAAGTCATCAGTAGGGTAAAACTAGCTTGTCTTATGACGGTTTGAATCCAGTTCACGTTTCCTATTAGTTGGTGAACAATCTCGACTGGTTTAAAATAAAAATCCCGTTTATTTTTTGTCGTTTTGGTCGGCAAGCTTAAATAGTATGCATCAGAAATGAAATTTGAAAAAAGTTCTGCTCATGCTAACTGCTTGGAAATGCCATTGTTTCATTTCTCATCTTCTGCAACGAAGTGACTGGATTCTCTTCAATTAAAATTCTAACCTAACCTGACCTGACCTAATCAATTTCGAATTTGAAAATTCTATACTAATCAGGATTGATCATTATGCTGCTTTAAGCGACTATGCAATCTATAAGTTAATTAACTTGTGAAGTTTCGCTTATTTTTTCAATTTTGCACACTTTTTGTGACTAGCAAAAAGGCTCAAAATTTCACCAACAACCGATACTGTTTCATTTATCGCCAATTAATCATTTGTTTGATAACTGATCTGACTGATTTGATTCTGATAAAAATTTCATTTTTTTATTGCAGCTAATTTCAGTTTAATGCTCGACCAGGTACAGCAAAATATCGCTTGAAAAAACTAAAGTTTCACAACGCAATTTCAATCTTTTTTCTTGTTTCTTCTCTGTCACGCTAACAAGTATTTTCAACACTCGTCAAGTGATTGATGGGTTGATAAGTGCCAATAACCTTGAGTTGAAAGTTGAACCAAAAGGCCTGATAAGTTGTATATCAATAATCAAGTGTGCGTTATCAAATATCAATATTGTTGCAATAATAATGTTCAATATTAAACTGTAAACTACTAAAACAAACATAGCATAAGTGGTTAACATGGATAATGATAGTATAATAATGATTGTAATAATAGTAATAGTATTAGTAATAGTAATAATAGGCGAAGCAGCAGAATATAAATATGAGAAAACAAAGACGGAAACATTATTCAAGATTGAACTCGATAAGCAGAGATGAGAAGCAAATGAAACTGATACATTGAAGATTGTTTATCCTGAAGATGTTAGCATTCAATTCAAATTGAACACAAATTGAATTTTGCGTCTTTTGTCTTCTAAATGTTACAATCGATATTTGAACTTTTCCCATTCAACTAAATGAAAAGGTCATTATCGAGGGACAATAACAAGAGCGATAATAACTAGGCTAATAATAATATTAGAACCATTATTCTTAATTAATAGCTTTATTCTCAACGTAATAAACTCGCCTCTCTTCTCGTGCTTATTAATGGCCAAAATGGTGAATAAAGATAATCATTTATATGGAAAAATCTTTAGAGCCAAGTGTGACTTGCAGGGTAAGAAGGACTCATAAAGTGTTCATATTGCATGTTGAACAGGGAAGACCAAGAATGATCATGTAAAGCAAGGAGCAACAAGAGGAAGCCAAGGAAGCCAAAAGGATTGCTCTGTTGAGCTTATCTACAGGGTTATTCAGCTACTTAGTAAGATGTTGAACGCCAATAACTTTGCAACCAGACTTGCTATTGGTCTGAGATTATCGAAGTTTGAAAATTGCATGAAAAGATTTTTTCTTTTTGTTCTTGAGCGATAAATTTCGTGTGCTTGTTGACCAGTGTAAATGCAACTCGTTAAAAGTCCATAATTTTTGGTCAATTTTTCAATTGCAGTTAAGAAGCGCAATCAAACTTTGACATTTATCCAGACTTGGTGAGGCTCGAAAAGGCGAGTAAAGATTTATTGCTCGAAAAATATTAGTTGCTTCAAGTTATGAAAATATATTAGATAATAAGAATGTTTGTTTGTTGTTGTTATTAATATTTTGAATGGACCCTAAGAATTATTAATAAAAAGAATATATTCAAAGAATATATTTCTTTTTTTCCCTCTCTCTTGCTCTCTCTCTCAAATACACTGACCATTAAGAGATAAAAGTGAGACAATGATATTGTCATTTGTGATGAGAGTAACGGTCAATGGTCAGTGGTCATCTACCCTTGGAGATGAAGATGGTGGTGATGCTTCTAAAAAGTGAATGTTCATTTTCTTCTCACATTTTTTTTCTTCTTTTATTCTCTTCTATTCTCTGCAATCATTTCACCCATAATGGGTTACCATTCATAAACATTATTATTTACTTTTCATTTTGTCTCGACATATTCAGATGGTCAACAGAAAAATGGCCATTTTTCTCGACTTTCATTTCCATCATTTCTTTCAAGTCCAGCGAACTGTCGATTAAACATTTTTATGATTATCTTTCAAAAATCCATCAATTGACTTTATTCATTTTGTTTATGCAAATGTTGCTCTTTTTGAATCGCATTTGCATTTGAAAATTCAAAACATTTTGAGATTCGACGAAATTTTCAATCGATTTTCAAGATTGTCTTTTTCAAACTGAACTTTTGTGACAAGAATTGATTGGCTAAAGTTGGGTGAAAACATGAAGTAACTCAATTTCGTTTCAAGACGAGCATTCACCTTTCATCAAGTATAACACATGATGATGCTAATAACAAAAAAATAAACTCGTCAGTTGAAGAGGTTGGAATGGTTTTGACAGTGAAAAAGATAAATATTGATAAATTGTCGATCCGTTGAAAGAGGCCGAGTAAGGATGAAAACAAATGATAAACTCATCAAAAATTGTTCAGTTGAAGTTGATTAAAATGCAAAAAAACAATCGAAAAGTGTAAAGTTGATTTTTAAGAGAAGAGTCAAAATATCAATTTCCATGTAACATGCCTTTTAAACCAAAGTCGACTTTTCCATGTTGATCATGTTCATCATTCTGATCATACTTGCTGCCTCTAAAAGAGTCGCCCTTAAGCACACACATGAGAGAAATGAAATGTTGTATATTCAGTTTACCCTAAAGGAATAACCTTTGAAAGAGTCTTTTCTTCTCTTCTCCTGTTAACATCTTTCTTTACTCATCATCATCATCATCTTTTATCATCTCATTTAATAAACGCATGTTTTGTTATCTTTCAAAAGAGGAAAAGAAATGAGAAAAAACAAGAGAAGAAGAAGAAAAAAATGTTCCAAAGAAAAAGCTGGACAAGCGATGATTTCTGAACCTTTTAAAATATATTACATGAGTTGGCAGCGAATAAATTTCATTTCATTCAGAACAATTCCCAAAGGTCCATCTATTAGTGTCCACTTAGACTGCAATTGCAACCCAAAAACTGGAATTTTTCTTTTTCTCTCTGAAACAAAATTCATAATCGAAAGTAAAATTTGAAAATTAAATGTTGTTAATAAGTAAATGTCAACTGATAATCACTGTCATGTTCAACTGAGAGATGAATGAGTGAACAAAAGTGGACAACAAATTGTCTCTTATTGAAAGAGTATCAAATATTAAGTGTCCATCAGTGACAATGATGATGATGGAGATAAAAAAGTGACCAACAAAAAAATATTAAACTGACCTTTAATTCCCTTCTTTTCTTTACATTTGCCTCTTCAGATGATATCTTGATGATGAACTTTTTTCATACCAAAAGCACAATATCTTTACAAGACTAAAGATGAAAAGTTTCATTTTTCTTCCTCTTCTTCTTCCTCCTTCGCATAACATTTTACTCTTCATTTCTTATTATTTTTGGGTTCAGCTTCAATCACTGCTTACCTATCTCATGATGATGATCATCATCATTTTATTTGCTTCAATATCAAGACCAAAGTGAAGTTGTTTTAATATATAAATGAAAGCAAAATAATTTGAGATTTACTTTTCTCTCTTTACTGTCATGCTTTCTGTCTGTTTTACTGTCGTCCATTTGCCGTCCATCTTTCTCCTCCTTCTCATCATCATCATCTTTTGCTTTTTTCAACTAACACAGAGTAACATATATATTTATACATTTCTCAAATAATAAGAGATACTTTTTCATACTAAAAATCCATCGAACCGTTCAAAATTTACCAAACTCTCTTCATCATAAGGACATTTTCAAGGCAAAAAGATGAAGATGATGATGACAAAACTTGTCCAATGTCCATTTCTTTAGTTTTTTTTCTCCTTCTTTCTTTTTCTATTCATTCCACTTAGTTTCCATTATCTTTACTTTTCATCCTCATCTTCATCTGACTACATCACTTGATATACTCTGTCCAAAACTGGACAATGCCAGTCATTTTTTTTCTCTCTCTCTCTCCTTCTCTTTCTTGACCTGAGTAAAGAAAATCATTTCTTCAAGATTGAACCTCTTTTAAAGAGAGTTAGGTGAAAATGTTAGAATGAAAATGATAAAGAAGCAGGAAAATGGGAGAAGAATATTAAATATTAATAAAAGATTATTTGGTCAAGATTGTTGATTTATGCCGTTTTCATGAAAAGTTATTTCTTTAAACATGTCAATGTTGAATGAAAAATGTTGCAATTAAATATTTAAAGTTAACCTAAAAATGCTTTTTTCAATCGAAGTAGCAGTGAAATGTCCTCTTCTGGTTCAACATGTCCATACTGGTCCAAGCTTGCAAAGCTGGCTCAAACTTTTTGACACAAATTTTACCATCTTTCAATGGTCTTAATTAGTGAATGCAAGAGTCCAGTTTTTACAATAATATTCACGTCCATTAGATATCGACTATTGAGAGATAAGAAAATTTCGAGTTATTCAGATTGAATTTGTATGTGAATTGAAAACTTTTAGGCTTTTTTACATAAATGTCAATATTTTCAGCTGTAGGTCATAAGCGCATGACAATTAAATTTACAGTTCAGATCAAATATTTAGTTTGAAATGCAATCTTGAAAAATTTCTTATCAATTTCAATCGACATAGATAATACATATTTATTCAGATTCAACTCTGAATCAAATTGGTAATGTGCAAGCGAAAAGTTTATTAGAGTAAACTTTACTCATCCTCAAAAGTCATTGAAATAACCCGATGATACATTTTAAACTCACTTTTGACTCTGAGTCTATCCTAACCTAAGCTAACCTAACCTTCAATTTTATATCTAATGCCTTGTATGGCATAACAAATGAAAGCAAATTTTCCTTATAGGATTTGTTTGAAGTTTAAAATTTTAAAATTCAAACCAAATAGTTGAAAATTTGTTTATAATGGAGTCTTTTATTGGCTGGTGCAAGAGTAACTTTAAAATGATGAGAGGAAGGATGAGGATGAAAACAGTCAATAACTGTTCACGCAGGGTTTACAAGTAAAGTGATGCATTTATTATGTTAAACAATTTTTTACTTTTTTTTATTTTCGCAACAATTTTTTTAAACCAATCTTGAATGAATACTCTTTTTTTATCCTGTAAAATGTATTTTTTAACTCTGATTTTTTATGCCCGCAAAGCCCTTTGATACTGCACACACACAGCATCAACATTAAAACTATTTATCCTCTCAGCATCAGCTTTATCCTTTTATACATCACTTCATCATCATTCACTCTTCCTCTTGTCGCAAAATGGTTGAGTAAAAAATGTTAACCAGTAAAAAATTGTCTCTTATTTTACTCTTTCTTTTTACGGTTCCTCCTTCCACTCCTTCATCTCCATCATCATTATCATCATCATCAACATCCAATTTCTATTCCATTTTAGATTTTATTCTTTTCTCTCTCCTCCTTCTCATCCTATTTTCTTATCCAATCACTATATCCATAGGTCTGCATCTTTAACTTTTGTATCAACATGATGATGATGTTGATGATGATAGAAGGGATAACTTTAAAAAAAACGTAAAATTCAAGCCTATAAAGTATTCGCTCAACTTCAACTTGAAACATTCCATTTACCTTTTCTGCGCCATTTTTCTGATGAAGATGGAGAGAAGTCAAAATAAGTGTTAATTTATCATCATCATCATCATCACTTATATCATCACTTTTAATGTTGAGAGAAACGTTTAAACTCTATTTTTCTGGTTCAATTTTTGGTTTTGCCGATCATCAAGTCTTTGTCTTCAGATTCACTCATCGACACTTGTCTTGATGCCTTTAGGGTTAAACTTGAAACTTAAATTACATTTGCTTTTTGTTTCAACTTTTGTTTGCTTTTTGCTTTCAAAACACTTTTCATGTCAAAATCAATGAAAATATCTCAAATTTAAATGAGAAAAAAGAAGGAAATTAAACATTTCCATTGGTCAACTTGGTCAGGCAAGTTTCATCAATAGTAATGAGCAAGTTAACAATTTGAGCATGAACTGTTTGCTGTGTTAAAAATCAATCTAAAATCGATAAAAAACAGGAGAGAAAAGAAGATGAAGATAAAGATGGAGATGAGTAAAAGATGATGAAGAGCAAAGATGAGAGTGAAAAAAAGGAAAAAAACTTCAAACAGAATTAACTGTGAATGAATGACAAAAGATTGTCGGGAAAATGTTAGTAAAATGAGAAACAAGAAGAGGGAAAAAGAAGAGAGAATGGACTGTCCATTTGGGTCTAAAATTTGGCAACTGATAACGGTAACTGACAGGGAGAGGCAAAGGTCTCGAAATGAATGGCAAATGTTGCCTCTTTGCTGATCCATTTCGAGTACAATTTTATAATTAACCTTGGACAGTCGAAGGAAAAAAGGACAATTTCTGTTCTAATTTTAATCTTTCATCAGCAACTATTTCATTCCCTGTCCAAGACTTGATGCAATCATCAAATTTGAGAGAAAAAAAAGAAAATCGAGTTTCTATGGTTACATCGTTTTTTGCCATCTTGTTTAATAAAATCAGTTGGCCATAGTTTAATGCTCTATTTACATAAGCGTCAAATATTGTCCTCAATGTCCACAAATGGGCAGACAAAAAAATGTCATTTTTCTTTTACTGTTTTCTCTCTTCCTTTCTGAACCATTTTTTATTGCACTTTTCATTGAGACTAATCAATGGTCCAACATCTTAAATTTAACATTACCTTTGCTCATTGAATCTGCCAATGGTTCACTTGCTTCATCATTTCACCTTACATCTGAATCTACACGGAATGAACCTCTTTAAACTTGCATGAGGATTCAGTGATTTTTTTCCTTCTTCTTCTTCTTCTTTTTGTTCTGCTTCACTGAGAGAAACAAATGAGCATAATGTTGAAAGAAAATCTGTAAATGGTGAAAAAAAGGAAAATTTGGCTTTTCTTTTTCAATAAACAATAAAATGACACACAGTGATAATGTTTACTCCCAGTTGCACTTTTATTTAAAGTTTAAAGTTGGACATTGGTCATGGTTGAATGTTGCACTTTTTCGTGTTTTAAATTTGCAACTTGACAATGAGATGAAACAAGGAAAAGGCAAGGAAAATATGTTAACATATGATATTCCAAGTGCTCAGGGAATGTTTACAGAATTTGACAGTTTCCATCTTGAATTTGAGTCTATTTATTTACAATTGTATAGAAAGATTACAATTTGTGCAATGATAAAGAAGATGATGATGATGAAGAAGAAGATGATGAAGCCGATGTGCTTAGCATTGCAATTGCAATTTTATTTATTTATCTTCTTCTTCTTCTTCTTCTTCTCATCAGTTTTACATTTTAGACCAAACTCTAAATGAGTAAAAGATGCGGATAAAAAGATGAAGAGAAATAAAGTTAAACATTATATAAAACACTTTACAGAAGGAAACCAAAAATCACTCATCAATTGGCGGCTACTCTGAAGTCCACTTATGACCCACATCCAAGGCCTGTTTCCTCCTCCTTCAACAACATTAACATCAAAAAAATATTTCTCTTTTTTTTCCTTAAAAAGTTATTCCTCGCCATTGAGTGAATCGAGTGTCCATCGTTTTTGGATAACAAAAAAACAACTTTTTTTTGGGAAAATCTTTTTTTCTCTCTTCTCTTCCTATTAAATTGCAAAGTAAAACCGGTAAATCACCAGCATTAATACTCATTAGACTGTTGCAGTTAAAGTAAGGTTTCGAAGAGTAAAATGTTCGAAGAGAGAAAAGGAAAAAATGACAAATTTTATAGAAATTTCATTCTCCTCCTTCTCATCTTTCTTCATCTTCGACTCATCATTCCATTGGAATAATGATAACTGCGCATTTTCCAATCAAATTTCAACTTCGAGTTATCATGAAAGTCGTTTTCCATTGTTATGCTAATTACCTTTTTTTGCGCAAAATTTTTCTTCTTTGGAACATTCAGAGTTTGGAAATTTGAAGCATTCCTGAAAATGGAATTGAATATTTGGAGAATTTAGTTTTTCGTTGAAAATTATCGCATCGATGAAAAATTGTATTCAATTTATCAACGAGTTTGGCTCAGATGATTTGCTCAGTTGAAAGGGAAAACAAAAGTTGTCATGGAAATGAATGGTGAAAAAGGCAAGAATAGCAAAGATGAAAAGAATGTTTTTTTTCTGAACAATTTTCTCAACCTTTTTTTTATCATCCAAACTTTTGCATCCACATTGTGTAGAGAGAAAAGAAGTCGAAAAGAGAAAAAAGAAAATCAAGATTAAATTTCATCTTATTTTCTTGTTCTGCTTCTGAGTAATGCAATTTATTCCCATTTCAATTTCAAGTCTAATGGATTTTTTAGCTTCAAAGAAAAGATTGAAAAGGAAAAGAAGAAGAAAAAGGCATTTATTTTTCAGATTTTCTCATTTTCTCTTTCGCCCTTCATGGTGAAAACATTTCCATCATGTTGAACCTTGCAATTATCATTGAGGAACAAGATTCAACGGAAAAGGTCAAATATGTTGATTTCAAGTGGAAAACTCGAAAATGCAAAGATCATTCATAACAATATGTCAATATTGTGTGATACTGTCATGACATGTAAACGGATCAGAATTGTTGCAGTCTTGCGTTTCCCTTCGAGTCTCTTTGATCAGAGGAGAGCAGAAAATCAATTTTATAATAACCTTTAAAACGCCTCTTTTGCACGCATTTTGCGCCTTCACTTACGCTTGACTTTTGGATAATAATAAGTTTAAAGTTTTCACTTTATTTTGTCTTGAGATACTTTCCAACTACAGCTTACAAGTAAAGAGAGGAAAAGAAAGGAAAACCTAAAATTATTGTTAACGCCATTTTTAAGCTTTTAACAATGATTATGATGAGCAAATTTTTAAGGGATCAATTGGCACGTGATGCGCTACTGACACGCATCATCTTTAAATCATCTTCACATCATCTTTACATCATCATCTTTATGCTTTGCTCAAAAAGAAACAAGCAAAAGGAAAACATTTTTTCTCTCTCTTTTCTCACTTGCTTTGTTATTTTCCTATTCGAATATCATTTTTAACTTTACGATTCACTTTAAAACTCGGCCAATTGAAATTTGAAAAATCAATTTGTTTAATCGACAATTTTGTCACTCATTGTCATCCTCTTTACCACAATTTGCTTGTTGATTGATTGCAGTTCAATTGACGAGACAATATTTTTGATCTCAGATTAAGCGAGGTTATGCGCTGAATTTAAGCATATAATTCAGCGGAGGAAACGAAATCAAATGAGATTCCCTGAGTAACGGCGAGCGAAACCCGCTTTTCATTGTAAGGTGAAAAGCGATGCCGAGTAATGGTTAGTCTCGATTATTTCAACTAAATCTGCAAGTCCTTCTGAGTTTTACTTTAGTCCGATGCAAGTGCGCCAATAGTCTCTGCAGTTCTAATGTCGCTTTTGACTTTTCTTCGATGTTTCGATTCACAATCGAGACTTTTTTGGATGGCAAAGATTCAAAATTTTATGAGAAAACTTCGCCTTTTTTGGAAATTCAGTTTTTTCTTGCCACCTTTTTAGGATAAATGAGAAAACTTGAATTTTTTTGTGATTCTTGTAAGTTTTTTCCAGGTAAGTTGCTTTAGAAAAGGCATTTTACTCAAAATGTTTTTCACCCTTTTGTGACCTTTTCTTGAAACTTTTTGTTCTCAATGTTTCCCAATGTTTCCCGGTCACGTCAATCAAGTTAATTTGTTTGCTTTTTCCGTTAATTAAATGATAATCATTGTGTTTACATTTAATTAAGCTTGGACTAAGTGTTTGTTATTGATCAAAATGAAGTTAATAAAGTTGCGCTTGTTTTTTGCTCGTTTTGCACACATTTGAATGAGAAACATTTAATCATGTTTCAAAGTGTGTTTTCTCACTTGACTCCTCTTAATGATACAATTAACTTATCCATCAATGTCCAACTCGGCCGAGAAGTAGCGTAAAGAGGAAAGATGAAGAAGAAGAAGAAAAAAACTATTACTAACAAATAAGGTGTAAAAGCTCAAGTAATAACAGTAAAGCAAAAGTCCAGCGAAAAAGTTGTATTACAGTAAAGAGAGAGAGAGAAGCAGCAAAAAAAGTAAGCCAAATGAGTGAGAAAGAAGGAAAAGACTAAAGTCCCAAAAATCAAGCCCAAAATGATTAAAGGTTGTTTCTTATTTAGTGATCTTGGTGATCCACTAATGAGGTGTCAAAGTATTTTTTGTGAAACATTCATTCACCTTCTTCTTCTTCTTCCTCATCTTCTTTTTGCTTGGCCAACACTCGTAAAGGTTATCACAACAAGATCCTTTAAATGTTTCAATATTGTGAGTCTATTAGTCAGTTAACTTGTAATAGTAATCTTTAGATGATGATGATGATGAACAAGTTACTTTTGTTGAAGTGAAAGGCCAAAAGTAAAGGTTCAAAGTAATCACCTAACAGCCTACAGAGACTATCTTATCCAACAAGTAATAACAGACTAACAGGGCAAAACAAAAAGGAGCACAAGAGGGTCAACACAGGGCAACACTCGAGTCTGGATAACCAGACAATTGGTGTCATTTGCGTAACAGTTAAACAGTCTCACTTCCTAACCTAACCAAACCTAACCTGACAAGAGCAAGATGAAGAGTTACAATTAGCCGTTGCAACTTGTAACTGTTACAAGAACAATCAATCTCAAGCTTCATTCAATCCCAGAAAATATTTTGATATTTAGCCACAGAATAAATAGAAACATTAACATTTCGAACCTCGATATTAACTTTTTTGTTCTTCTCGTTCACTTTCCATTCTTTCCTCTCTAATCAACTTTATCATCTTTTCTTCTTCTCTCTCATCTAAATTACACTGAATTAGGTGTTAAACAAGCTTATCCAAACTGATCATTAACCTTGCATCATTTAACTCTACTTCACCTATTGTTAATAGCAACACCTGATTGTCGACTTGAATTTGTTTTCCTTCTGCCAACATTAACATACTCATTGATTTTAACCCAAACAATTTAACCGTTTCTTTGCTTTCCCTTTACACTCAACGGTTCATTAAAGTATCAATAAAGATTATCCCATTTATAAATCATTTAATTGATTAATACAAGTTGACAGTAACAATAAGTAACAACAGTAAACTCTATCGACAAAAGGCCAAAAACCTTTGGATAAACTTTGCCATTTTTAGCTTTAAAGTAAATCCTCTAAATAAATGTCAACTTTAATATGCTATCGAGTTTGCACTGGAAAAGCAACTTTTAATAATTGATTCACTTTCGATTGGCAACAAATTTATTTTACATAAAATTTCAATAACTCTTCACTCCTCTTTGCCCTTTATCATCCTTTTCCTCCTCCTTTTTATCCTCCTCTTTATCCTCTAATACTTTGACAAACTCTTTAAAATTTTCATCAAACAAAATAAACTCGAACATGCGTTATTTGCTGTGAATATTGTTGAACAGCCAATAAAATTGAGAAAAGGTTTCAAATAAAAAACATTAAAATAACAGATTTCGACTTTTCGATTTTCCAAATTGATTCGCAAAAATTTTCGACCAAATTTGTTCGCTTATTTTTAGTCAATATATCGAAATGTTTTTCGTTTTTCGCAGTTTCAGTATTTCGTCCAAAACGCTAAAATTGCATCAAATTTTGAAAATTTTAAAAATCGCAATTTCGACTCTTCAACGAGTAGAGTCGAGCTGTTCTGAATGAAATGTTTCAAAATCCATCTTGAAAGTGCGCTATTCTTGACTCATAAGTGAATCTATTTCAAGATAATTTTCATTACTTTACAAATGAATTTCGAAATAATCGAACATTTTTCTTGCGAAAAGTCGACTTTTTAAAAGTCTTGCAAGGTTGAACATTAGAAGCATTTTGCCATTGCAATTGTTTCAATTTTTCAAATTAACTTGCTCTTTGCTGTGACAAATAACTTTCTAGGTAATAATTCAGATAAATTGTAAAGCATTTGTCGTTCAAAAATGATATTGAAGTAAAGAGAGAAGAAAATGTTAGGTAAAAGATATTATTTTAGCTTTTGTCCATTCTCAAATAACTGGTCATTCCAGGCAATGTTTCTCGAACCCAATATTGGAAAGGAAAAAAATTTGGATTCTTTTTTTTCTCTTTTTTTCTGGATCAAATTTTTCTTCATTACACAAGAGAAAAGTAAAAGTGGGCAAAGAAGGGAGGGAAAACTGATGAGAAAGTGAGACAAGGGATGATGATGATAACTAGGGATAAAAGCTGCATCAAAATGGATCTCATAAATTCACATCTTGCTGTGGTCAGCCATTTTAATTTTGATTACTAAAAAGTGTTGACTCGGACGTGATTAAATTTGCCTCTTCCTTCATCAGTTGATTAGCAAATGTAAACTTTTACCTAAAAATTTGCTCCATCAATTTGGTCAACTTTTACATGCAACTTCATCTTGGCCATTCTCATCAGGTTAAAAGTTGCTCGTAATCCGATTAAATCAGAACAATATATTTATAGTTGAACTCTTGAATATTTATCAATCCAGGAAAAGTGTAATGAATGAACATTGAAGATGAGGATGAATGATGATAAGGCGTGAGTGAATGATAGAGCTTTGATGATGTTGATGATGGAGGATTATTAGCCACTGAGTTACACACTTTAAGATATGTAAACAGTATGGTGTAAAAATGGATTTGTAAGAAGAAAAAGAAGAAGAAGAAAAAAGTTATTTTCTCTTTACTTTTTTGAGAGAAGCAAAAAATGGATGAAACCATTGAAAAAGGATTAACGATAATGATGATGCTCATCATCATAATGGATGAGCTTTGATCTTGTTTACATCATTCATATCATTGGCTGGAGAAATGGAATGAAAAAATCTTCTTTTTCTTTTCTTGCAAAAGTTTCAATATTTTGTTTCAATTTTACCATGCAAAGGGAATGAAAAGAAATTTATTTAAAGGGTTTAACCTGAATCAACCTGAAGCCGTTTACATAAATAATTGACTTTAAAAGCCACAAAATATCCATAAAGTATCGATTTAGAATCTTGGAAAAAAAAGTTTCAAGATGAAGGTAACTGTCAGGCATCTTTAGTGGTTTCAGTAACCAGAGATTATAACATTGAATTGGCAGGAAAAAGTAGAAACAACAAAAAAAGAAATTTCATTTTTTCTCTTTTCTCGCCACTTTTCACTTTTTACCTGTTTCTTTACCTTTCAGCCATTAATTTTTTCTTCAGGTAAAAAGATGTAAAGATGAGCTCGCAATGGAAATGCTTTCAATCTTCAACTTATCTTCTCACGCTTCCTTACTTGCTCTTTAGCTTATCATTTCAATCAATTTGGCTCAACATTTACCTTTTTTTTTAATCATCATCATGATCACTTTCATCATTATTACCTGTTATCAATGTATTACTTTCAACTCATCAATTGATGTCAATCTGTGCTCGTTTTTTTAACAACTTTTGCTGCTTCAACATTTTTCTCTATTCAATTTATACACTTTAATAAATCACTTTGAACACAACCAGAAACGGCAACAATTTAAATATTTGCTTCCATTTAATGTGCAACTTTGCATCATTATTATTAGTCATTGATCTTCTCAGTTGATTAGCCGTGATTGCCATTAAAGACGCTGATATTATGCGCATTTTATTGAGATAATTGTGATTAGTCTTTTTTTTGCGTTTCCAATTTATGTACTTTGACAAACATTTTAATTCAAAATGACAATCTTTAATCTGTTAATGTTAATGTTGCTCAATGTTGTTGCATTAAAAGCAAGGTAAATTGTTTCAAGTAAATTGAAAGTTTAATCAATTTAACCTGATAATGAGCTTGTAGTTATCATAATTTATCGTCAACGATGTCAATGTTGTAATATTATTACCAAAGAAGAAAGAGTGAAGACGTTTAATTTAATTTAACTTACATCATGAGGATGATCAAGAACGAGATGAAAAAATGATGATTACTGTTGGTGATGAATTTATAACCACTAATAAAAGCAAATTAACTTTTTGCATTTTTTTCATGGAGAAAATTTTTTCGTTGCAAAAGTAAAATATTAATGATCAAGTTTTTTGTTACTTTTCCAGGTAAAATGAGATTTTCCTTTGAAGCGAATTAAATTTTCATGTCCAATGGCAAATAATTCATTTTTCATCAGATATTTCAAATTTATGCAAGTTTATTCAACTTACAATCGTCATATGAAATCTTTTTTACAATCTGTACCTCAAAAACTGATACATTTCATTATATTATCAGACCATTTTGCTTCGAAACAGTTTGATTAGTCGTGAAGGTCCCTTTGATGACTATAATAGATTTGATTTGACTCTAGTAAAAATTTCATAAATTAGCTTTGAAAATTATTCGATCGACACCAAATCCAACTTGAATTAGGGGACCAGCATTATGAGCTCCTAAGTGAACAGCCTTTGGCCTCTAAGATAATGTAGATGAGAGAAGTTGTCAAAGCAGATCCTTAACTTCGGGATGAGTATTGGCTCTCAAAACTAAGCTGGTCGGGCTGAAGTCAGAGGCAAGTACTGCAAAATACCAAGACTGGCTCATGTTGGGTAACTAACTTATGCCGAACTTGTGTTTTTGTGATCTTGTCGATTACTTCAGCTAGTATCCATTGTGCAGCCTTTTTAGCTGGCGAGTAGATTCGTAAGCTCGAGATAAGAATCAGGTGAACTCGCATTGCACAAAAAGATCACCAGACTTGTTGCTAAAGTTGATTTGATTTTAAACACTTGTCTGACGAACCAGTTAAACTTTTTAATCCTTTTTTCAACTTGCTTATTCAAAGTAAAAATTGAATCATCGGTTTATTTTGCAATATTATGATAAAAAATGGTTTTGCTCAACTGCAGTTTCTATGAAAATTGCAATTTAATTTCAATTTTTAATTGGTCAATAAGATTTGAGTTTGTTTGAGTGCAGAAAAAAATTTCTGCAATCAATTTGTATTACCATTCAACTTGGCATCGATGAAAAGGTTAACTAATGAAAATTGCGATCTTTGACATGGCGCTCCATTGACTATGTTTTTGCAGCAGTTTCATCTCATCATTAATGGTAAAGCATCAGCCAACACTCATTGTAACCATTGCATAAAAACTGAGCTGAAAAAATGTTCATCACTGAGATTGCCATTCTTATTTGGATGTTTTTTCATGAGCTTAAGATGAACTGGTAAAGGACAAGAGTGAAGATGAATTTTCAGTTTGTTGGTCATTTAATGAATTCTCATCCACTATCATCACCAATGTCATCATCATTGGTGTTTTTTTCTCTTCTGAATCTCTTCTGTTTCCCACTCAGTTAATCAATTGGAATCATTTAAGTGGTTAATAGTCAGAACAAAAATCATTTAATTGTCTCCAACTTCATTATGGAATCAAAATTGATGATATTTTAGTAACAGAAGAAGAAAAAAAATCGAAGGACAAAAAAAGAGAAACTCCAACAACTCGAGACAATCAAAGATGATAATGATGATGATGATGAGATTCCAAATGGATTAGGTTAACATCGAAATTTGTCCTTATTTTTTGTCATCTTCATCATCTTTCAATATTAAATCTTACAATTTGCTCATCATTATCATAATCATTGTTGTTCATCAAGAATCATTTTTGTTCAGTAATTTTCAACAATCAATTCCAGTTGACTTGTCATTGCAATTATTTCTATCAAAGTTACATTGAAGACAGAAAAAAAGTAAATCAAAAAGAACACAATTTTTTCATTTATCATGATCAAAATCAGAATAGCAAGATAAATATGGAAGAGCAAAATTAGTTGAAAAAAAACTCAGAGTAAAATGAAGATAAATGAAAATGGAAACTAATCAACTTTTTTGTTCCGCAAAACGGCGACTCATGAAACTCATCAAGAGATTGAAATTGATGTTTGGATATTTAAACTGGAAAATGAATAATGTTCTGGAAATTTGTTTGCAAGTTCTTTCCTTTTCTTTTCTTGATCTTTCATTTCGTTATCGTTAACGTTACAAGCATGCAAACACGGAACAATCGTCAACAATTGATGATGAAAAAGGCTGACAAGATGAAGAGTAAATTAACTTTTCTTCTTGTATTTATATTATTGGAGTGGACAGAAATGAAAAGAAGGGAAAAAATGTTGTGTTTTAATGATAATAAATAAGTAAATAATCATCTCGATGTTTATTTAATAGCAATCATAATAATCGATATTGAACCATCAACAATCGGATAATAGGTTAATTTCGTGTTTCATTTCATATTGTTACCTTTACTTGTTGTGATGATGGTCAAGGTAAACATTGGATTGCGTGTTAATAAGGTTAATATGACAAGCAAGATATATTGAATATAAAAGTGCATGGAAGAAAGAAAAGTATCAAAAATTGAACTTTCAAAAGGTTGTAATGATTATTGTTAGAGATATTCACTAATCTGAATTGGCCAATTGGTACAGAAAAATAGTTGTTAAAAGAGTCTAAATGTTGAAACACTATTGCACAAAAGACCCAAGTGTAGAGTGAATTTGATCCGAGAAGAAGCACTTTTAAGTTGAAAAGTTTTCCAACCTTGGCCTAACCAGATTCACATGGATTTTCGTATTTTTCAGAATTTCTTTTCCAAAGTTGATTAATAATTCAAAATAATTATCCAACATTTGCTAAAAAGATCATGTAATGACTTGGAATTCTGTTCAAGTGCGTGAATTCCCAGGAATAAGTTGATATAAAGAGTTTAAATGATGTTGAAATATTTACGTGCAAAAGACCCAAGTGTAGAGTGACTTTGATCCAGTGAGATGGACTTTTAGGTTGAAGGATTTTCCAACCTTCGCCTATCCAGATTTACATAGATTTTTGCATTTTTTCAGAAATCTTTTTTTCCCCGAAATTCAATAGATAATTCAAAATATTAATAATAATAATAATAATTATCCGAAAATTTGACTATTCCAAATATTATAATCACTTAAAACTCTATTTCGGTGCGAAATTTCTGAAAAAATTTGTCAGGATTTTAGATTGAGAAAGACTTCACATTTTATCTAACTTCTTGTTCATAAATCAGATTTGGACTAAATTTGAATCTGCTTGAACGGACAGAATTGTTAGTTTGAAATGTTGAATTTGATACAGAGCCGAAGAATATTTTTTCTTGCTCGAAATTTTCATCGAAAAGTACAAAATTCACGATAAAGAGACTTTGAATGTGACTCATCTGATAGGCTCACTTAATGATGAAAAATGCATGTAAAGGTTTTGATAAAAATGATGAAAAATATAATGATGGTGATGATGAAGAAGAAAAAAATTGCACTAAAGAATAGCTTATACTTAAATACTGAATGGTGAGAAACTAAAAGTTTTGTTGAGATCGTAAACTTTACATTGTAATTTGTATGATATATCGATGAGGATTATTAGTAACTGTTAAGAGTAGAGAAGAAAAGTTTGGTAAGGTCATTTGAGGCTGCAAATTGAAGATGAAAAAGATGAGCAGAAAAAGGAAGAAGAAGATGATGATGATGAGGCTGTCTGTGTGTTCTTTCATCGTTAGGAATAGATTGATGCTATTTAAGGCTATCATGTAAGGTATCAGTGAACAAATGTGAAAAGCAGAGTATGAAAATATCCGTTGGAAAACAAAAAGTCTTGAAATAAATGATGGCTCAAAATAATGAATCATATTTGAGCTTCTATTCACTTTCCAAGTTTGCTCGAGATTCATTCAAAAGCAACAACAACAACAAAAAAACGATGAACTGTTAAAATAATCATACACTTTGGACTGAATAATATTGTTACAGAGTTGTCATATTTCGTGTCAATAGCTCGTTCCCTGAGGCATGATCAGATAAAAAAGTTGCAAGATTAGAAGCAAGCGAAAAATGGTAAAGAATGAAAAAAAAAATTTTATCAACTTTATCTTGTTAAGAATGGGAAAAGATGGCCAAGAGAAGCGACTGAAAAGTTTGTAATTGAAACATGTTTCAATCTTGTTCAGTAATTCCTCTTTTCCTTGTTAAAAATTTTGTCTCTTCTTACCAAGTGTGGTCCACTTCATCAAGCTTTCTTCATCATTATCAACATTTGCTTCAATGGTCAGTCAAATTTGCTTTTCATCGACCAAATGAGCAAATATGTAAAAATTGATTCCAAAACAATTTTTTTGCTTCAACTTTTTCTCCATTTTCTGGCCTTTTCACATTTTTGTCTTTTACCAATAATCTTTCATTCATTAGACTGCCAATGAGTAATCAAACGTAAATATGCTCGAGATAACATTTTTTTATGCTCAACTATGCCAAACCTTGAGGCCATATTAAACTACATGTACTGACCATTGAATCTTACATCTTGTCAGATAATATCTTTGGTACAATTAGCTTGCTTTGCCAAACACAAGTAATGGCACTTTACATGAAACTTGAATCCATTTCTTTTTCTACCTTTTGTTTTTTCTTGTGTTGCCATCTTTACCTTTTGCATTCATCATTTTTCTTACTTTACCTTTTAACTCTCACCTTGTTAGTTTTCATCTTTAAATCGTTTTCTTTTCTCTTTTCTCGATATATAATTAAGCTGAAAGATAATTACTGACAAGTAAATACACGCCTTAACCAACAGTTTTACAATTACAATTGCAATAATGGCAATTATAATGATAACTATTTACCTTTTTCTCTTGTTTTCCTTTGTTTTTACCTTTTGCATTGTAATTGGCAAATTGCTGGAGATGCTGATAACATTATTGTTTTATGTAACTTGAAATGCTCTGTCAAGATGGTACGACTGCGCTCAAGTCGACTTTCCAAATGGCTCTTGTGATTACCGGCGATTGCAAGGAAAGGTTGGGCAGTCAGTTTTGATGAATGGTGCGATAATTTTTAAAGATATCGATAGACTTAAATCACTTAAAGGCGAAACCTGTTCTGGGTTGATGTTCTTACTGTTATGCAGTTCGATGAAATTGACATTGTGTTTGCTATTTAAGACAATATCGATATCTTCAGATGAACCATTTCTAATGTTGCAAACGGATTTCATTGTATTTGGCCATGGAAATTGAGTCTATCATTAAGCGTAATGAAGTGGGCGTCAGTGAGTTTCGAACAAGCCATATTATCTATCGATCATGCCATCACCGAATTCGCGTAAATCGAAAAATTCATCTTGGAATTCGATGGTTTTTGCAAATGAAATTCTGTCGAGTAATGCAAAAATTCGGGTTTTTGTGGGAAAATTTCTTGATATTTCTTGTTCTGAATAGTTTTGTTTCATTTTGGAGAAATATTTCATGCGAGATTTATGTGAAACTCTTTGGATTTGCTAGGATTTCTCATGAAACTGGAATAAGAAAATTCGAAGATGAAGATATAGAAATTTTTGCACAGAGCGAATCTCGAATGTTATTCTTGAAAGAATGTTAGTGCACTTAGAATAAAAGTCTTAATAGATGCTTATAAAGAATGTTTAAGAATGCAAAAGAAAAATGTTTTCCTTTTGTATTCTGCCAAAACTCATAAACTTCGTCATCATGTATAAGTAATTGTTATAAATTTCTACTTATATCAACTGAAAACATGATCATTAACTAAAGATTTCTTATCATTTTAATGATTATTCTGTTGAGTTAGTTTTTTTCATTTGTTGTTTCAATGTTGAAATGAAGTAATTAAATGTTTAATTATCTTTTCAATTCGTTAAATTCCAGTTTCAATTGAAACATCAAATCTGATAATCATGTTAATAGCATACATAATAAAATGCATTCATTTGCTAAGTACTGGGTTGGAGTTGCAAGAGATTGCTTAAAAGTTCAAGATGCATGAGTTGACTCAAGGTTTAACATGATTGCTTTGCATTAGCATTTCCATCAAAAAATTTCCTTTTGTCAAAGTTAAACTAACAAGTTGACTCACGATCAAATCAAACACAGACATCAGGTCATTTTGCATTATTGTGACGAAAAACTAATAAAAGTTCAAAACATTACCTTAACTCGAAGATGGACAAACATTCACAACTCAACTTTCCTCCTAATTGCACCCTTAAATCATCAAGAACTGCAATCTAACAAGATTTCAACTTTACCTGATATTTTAATGTGTCGGCGCAATCGATAAGGCAACCTTCCATATCAGCAGACCAAGTATCTTTTTTCTGGAAATTTAGTGGTTCCTTATATTTTTGGGTTTAAAGTTGAGACATTTTGAATTACAACCTTCCCTTGTAATTAACGATTGAACGGTGATGATTTGGCGTAACCTCACATGCTATCGATAAGTGTGCTATCTTGTGTATTACGACTACGAGTTGTTGATCCAGCAGTTTGAGTTTGTCTAACCGTCAAGAGTCATCACTCTGCATGACAAATACCTGTTTCCTCGACAAAATCTGAATGATTGAACCGATGAAAGCAATGACTTGAATTGATTTGATGTTAATAAACATTTCATTTTACTTGAATAATCACAAGTTATAAACCTAAATGAGTTGAATCATTTCAACCTCAGAACGTTTGCCTGTCAAAAAGTGGGTGGTTTTATGTCAAGAATAGATTATCATTTCATGATTGCATTAATATTCACATTATCCTTTCTTTTGGTTGCAGCACACAAAAAAGAAGGTTAAACATTTGAAATGAGCATTAACTCTTCCGGAAATAAGATTAGTCTCTCTGTAATCTTGTTGAAAGTACAAACTTTGATGATTACAAGAAGAGGGTCGAAAAGGCAGAAAAGGAAGACAAAAGTTGTCACAAGAAGAATAAGAAAGAGAGAGAAAAAAGATTTGCTATTCAAAGACAATTTAACATTCAGTTGAATCTTTCATTTCATTTTCTTTTTCCTTACCTTACATCAATTTTGAAAAGAGTCTCTTCCTTCCTATTGCATATAAAAATGATCATCTTTATCTTGACCATTTACAATTAAGCATTGTCAAAAAGAATGATCATGATGACAATGATGACCAGTAAAAGGAGAAACAAGTTGAATGCTAATGATGTTGTCATCATGTTGAGAGGAGTAAACTTCATTTAATCGAAAGACAGCAAAAAAAGAAGAAGAAATGAAACTCGAAGCAAAGAAGAAACAGCAAAATCGAAAGACACTTTTTGCCAATAAAAAATAATTTTGGCATACCTTGAAAATCAATGTTAAATTCAATGTAAAAAGGTCCATTATCAGAGGAAATAATAAAAGGTATCAAGAGGAGGCAACTTTAAAGTGACTTGTTAGATTATAAAATGATGTTTAAAAAAGTGGTAAAGTGTAAAAACCAAAAGCAACAAGGCATCAACATGTATGGATAACAGAGGGAAATGTTCAAGTTTGAACACGAAAATTTTTCTCGAAAAAAATGAAGTCACGTATATGATTGAGAGATTCTCGACTCGACTCTTTGCACAGTTTATTGATGGATTATTATTTTATTATTATCACCATCATTATTATCATCATTATTATGATCAATGTTGTTTACGGTTTGACAGCCAAAATTTTAAAAAATTGTTCCCTCCAATTGAATTTGATTGAAAAATGCAATATTATTTTGACTGTAAAATATGATTTGAAAAGAGATTTTCATTTTTTTGTCGATTCTTCGAAGGCTCGTAATTGAAATATTTCAATTCCCTTGGTGACCCAGACCGACCTTATTGAATCTCCCTTGTGAAGCTGAAGGCTTCAAGGTTAACCTCTAATATAATGTAATATAAATAATAATATGATAACATCCGTTTCATTTTAAATACAGTTTTACAGTTTTCTTAACAGGGAGGCAAAAGTGCGAAATAAAAAGTTGGACACAAAACATGGTTTACATGTTAGAGCTTTTTTTTTGCTGTGTGTACATTGAAGGATAAAGATGATGAAGATGATGAAGATGGAGAAGATGATGATTTCTCTCTTTTTTTACACTTATTCACTTCTAATACATTCACGTTCAACTGTATCACTTTACAATAAGCACACTTAGAAAAACATCTTTAAAAAAGGCCTTATTGTTGTATTTAACTTGTCACATCATCTTCTCACTCTCATTGCCACTTTTCAATCCAGTTTTTTTTTAAAATAAACTTTATTCTGTTTGCCACTTTAAACTGGAAGAGCAGTTTAAAGAGAAGTCTTTTTTTCTTCCCTTGTATCTTCTCATTTCATCAGCATCTTCACATTCAATAGGTGTTATTTCACCACCATTACAAGTGTAACTTTGTGTCTAAATCTGTTGAATTTTTTTCTTTCACCTTTTTCTTTTTCACCTTAGGGAATCGTGAAAATTTCATTGAATTAAAGTTACATGAGCTTGACACGGAATGGTTAAATAAAATCAAAATAACTGTTTAGAATTCATTTCTTTCGTTATTCTTGTCAACTTATTTAACCTCATCAACAAACCGCAAATATTTGTGGATCGAGATGAAAAGACAAAAGGTGCTCTTCATTCAACACTTCAATTTCATTTCAAATTCAGTTCAACTAGATATTTTCCCCAGTTTTCAATCATTCAAGATCCTTTTTTATCCAATAAATGAGTCTAAATTTTCAAGACAAATTAGATGAGCTGAAAGTAAACTCACGTAAGATGAAGCCAAAGACAACTTCAAGCCTAACCCAAGACCTCACTTTACTCGGTCAACCAGAAACACTTATACTCGATACTTTCCCCATCAACTTAAAACTCATTTTGCTAACGAATTCGCATGAACAAAGATGATTAATTTTTACCAATTAATTTTCAGAGGATCACATTCAAACTGATTTAACTTTAATTGCTAATTTGCAAAAATTCTGAATCTTTTTAACTAGCAAAATGAGTCTAAATTTCAAGGGCAAATCATTGGCAAAGTGAACGTATGATGAAACCCTCAAGCCTAACCCAAGATCTGACTTTGCTCGGTTAACTGGAAACACTTAGCCTCGGACTTTTTACATAAACTCACAACTTATTCTGAAAACAGATTAGCATGAACGAAGATAATTAAAATTTAACCAATTAATTTTCAAAGAATCCAAATTAACTCGAATAGTTGGCAAAAATTTGCAATCATTTTTAACTAGTAAATTGAGTCTAAATTTCAAGGGCAAATCAGTTGCAAGTCAGTGTCTGATGAAGCCCAAGACAAGCGTAAGTCTAACCCAAGGCACTAGACTGCTCGGTCAACCAAGACACTCCACTTCGTACTCTTTACGTTGACTTTCATCACTTACCTGTAACTCGGTGCAAAGTAATGTTAACTCACTTATTTCTCATAAAACATCTTTCATCTCCTCCCTCAACACACTCACTGCATCTCCGCCTTTACCTTCTTCATCTTTTTCTCATCCTCTCCTCATCATCATCAACATCATAGTATCAACCCATTTCCGTTCATTTAAAATGTAAACTCAATCAAGTGTGAACTTTACAGAACAACTCAAACTTGATTGAACAAGTGATTAGTTTCATTGTTAATTGTTCAATCTTGAGATTATTAAAATAGTTAATTACACAACTGAATAGGCAATGAATGAAGATACAGCAAGCAAGAAAAAAAAAGATAAATTGAACTAAAGTTGAGAAAAAACTTTTCCATATTTTACAAGTTCAATCAATTTTCCAATTCAACATTTCGATTATTTTTGATGAAGCAAAAAGGCTGCAAAAATAGCAATTATTAATCAATAAAGAGAAGAAAAAATGAAATCAACTTTAAATGATTAACAAACAATCAGTCAAATTACAATTATCATTGTTGATACTATTTAACTGAACATTGAAAGATTGAATGAGAAATGAAACGAAGAGAAAAAAAAGTTATAATTAACGATAATTCACTTTAATTTGATTTCTGTAAAAGAAGCAACTAAATAAATCTTGATTAAAAGAAGGAAAAACTTGTAATTATCAAGTAAATTGTTTTCCTATTTTCTCTCTATTCCATTATGTAAGATAATTGTGAGTCTCAATTGTTTCAACAGCACAATAACAACTATAATTGAAAAAGCACTTGCAAAAGAAAAAAAATTGTTCCAACAAATCAACTTTAACCTTAGGCTTTAATCATGATAATCACTTTAATCCAATACAGTTTAATCTATTCACACTTGAAAAGAGTAAAGATTGTTTCAATGTTATTCCAACAATTATTCAGCGCAAGAAGTTAAAAGAAGGCGAAAAAATCGAAAAAAAAGTTGAAGAAGTTTTAGTGATTCAGAAGTTCCAAGCTCGATTCAATTGAAGGAGAAATGCTTTTTTTCGAAACTGACAAGATTGACAATTTCATTGAATCGCAAATCATGAATACACTTGATTGAACAACATTGAGCCGTTGAACGATGAAAATTTTGAAGCAAATTTTTACTACAGAAAAGTGAATAAAAGGAAAACATCGTTTTCTCAAGTTTCATCAAAAGAATGGTTATGATGAGAATGGTGAAGAATCTTGAAATTCTGAAGATAACCCAAAGAGAAGCGGCATAACATTAAATCTATTATCAGGTTATAATATTTTTATTTGAAAACTTTTTCCAATGCATTTCAATAATTGATCAATTACTTTTTACTTTCAACTTTAAAACCAATGCTTTTAGACCAATTTCACGATCATTCATGATCATCATTCTCATCATAATCATCATCTTTATCAACATAATTTGACTCTTCCTCACTCAGTGAGAAAAGGTTGAATCATGAAAGGTAAGAAGAAAATAGTAAAATAACATTTTTCTATTCAACCTTGCAATGAATATTATCTTTTTTTTATCGACATGAGAATAACCTTAAATACCTGGGCAACTTAACCACAATCAAAGTGATTATTAATTTAACAAGTAAATATAATCAGCAATAATAATAGATTCAATTGTAATCTGAATTTGGCAACACTTAAAGGGAATTTAAACAACAAAATGGAACAAGAATGAGCGAAAAAAAAGAGATTTTGTTTTTACTGTTCTGGTCAAGGTTAACCCATTCAATTGTGAATTCACCAAATCACACCAAAAATGATCACACTTTTGAGGTAAATTTATTGAAGCAACAAAAACTATTAAAAAATATAGTCAAAAGTTGCTAGCGCCTTTGATTTGCCAAAAAATAGTCTTTTAATGACTCGCCAGTGTTGGTCAAGTTTTCACCTTTTCTGACTTTTACTTTCATTTTGGTTAACAATGTAAATGGCTGGATAAGGTAAAAAGGGTTAAACTGATTAAGAGAGCAAATGGTTTTATCCATATTATTATCAACAATTATTTATGTGTAGAGACACCAGTAAGTGATGCTAACTGAGTAAAAGTAAATTAACAATGATAAAGGATGATAAAGGTTGGGAAACTGACAGACAGTTTAGTTGTTATTTGCTATTAGAGAAATGATCAATTTAGTGATTTTGCAGGATGATGGGGATGAAGAGGAGAAAAGGTTGGGACCAGAAAATCAAAGAATTTTTCTTTACTTTTTTTCTTCTTCTTCTTCTGCTGCCTTCTTTGGGTTACGGTATGAGAATGATGTGAATTGTGATGATGATGAATTAAGGAATAGGTTTGCTCATCCGAGCAACATTACAAGATATAATATTGATTAAATATGAAAAGGGTTGGAAATGATTATTATGAATGTGAAAAGGTTAAAGATGCAAGATTCCCATGAGGAATATGAAGAATCGTTCATTATTGGTAATAACAACAGAAACACGCAATTTTCATTCCCAGTTTTTCTTCCTTTTCTTTTGCTTCCTCATTCTTTTTCATCTTCTTCATCTTCTTCTAAAAGGTAAGGTTTTAACGGTTAAACAAATGCTTCATTTAACTTTTTTTTTCTCTCTTTACATTTTCACCATTCTCTTCATTATCATCATCGATTTCATCTCATTTTCCTTTTCACCATTTTTCCATTCTTTTCCCTATTCTAATCACAATTATCTTTCTTTACACACGTTAACCCATTCAAATTGATCAAGCAAGGGTAAAAGATGATGCTCTGATTATGACCAGAAAATCCATCAATTTTCTTCTACCATGAAGTCCATGGAAATCATACAAATTAGTAAATTTCATTTTCTCGCCCATTCATGTCTAAAGTAAGGTCCAGTTTCTGCCTTTCACAAACAGACATTTCCAACTAATTTTGGCTACAATGTCAAGTTTAATGAAAAAGATTTTCAACTTTTCCAACTCAAATTTTCCAAAATTTTAAACGTTCAAACCGATGATTTGCGAGCCTTTTCAAAATCGAAACAAGTCTTCTTATGGAAGAATGAAAAATTTTAAAATTTGGAAACTTGAATCTTTCGAAAACATCAAAACTTCAATTCAGATCGAAATCGAGCGATAATAATTTCTGATTTTCAAGAGTTGACTTTTCAAATTGTATTTTTATGAGTTGTTCAAGTTTACTTTAACCTCTTTTCTTCACTAGAAATGCTCAAATTTTAAGAACTTTTCTTCCCTTTCGAATGTTTTATTGAAATTTTCGTGGAAAAGTTGGTCGATATAAATAAAAATAAATTAAAAAGCATTCGATGTGCAAAAACTTTTGCAAACTTTTGTTGCTCTGTTATTAGTCAAAGTGAATCCAAAGGATCTTGTAAAAGTTGATTGAGAATGAATTTTCATTTGGTTAAAATGATTGCTCTCTCTTCAAATGAGTTATTGATTGAAAGTGCTAGAGTGATCAGCTCGAGATGGTGGAAGGTAAATTTGTGAGAAAAAAGAAGCTAAAAGTTTGAAGTGATTTGGAAATGAGGAAGAATGGTTAAGAGGAAGCAAAGATGAGGATGAGAAATGATGAGGAAAACATTGAATATGGGAAACCCTTTGATGCACTAATGAAGAGTTATTTGGTAAAATGATTTTGCCATTGATTTTGATGGATGATTGAACAGCTTGCGCATACCAATTAATTGCAATATTGTTGGATGCATTTAAACACGAGAGAAGCAGCGAGAGAAGAACTGAAAACTCTCAATGAAACTGCGATCAACATCATATTTAATGATAAGAATAATCAAACTCTTTAACCTTTTTTCCCTCTTCTTCTTCTCCTTCTCCTCCTTCATCTCTGTTCAATAAATTAAACGATTGATTGTACTGTTGTACGAACACGCAATATCCATCGAATGTTCAATTAGCTTTTCTAACTGTTCAAAGACTAACCTGTGATTAACCGAGAAACAGTTATAAGTGAACAATTGGATTGATTGTTGATGTGGTTAAAGTAATTTACTTACACCTTTCAATCCCATTACGAATTCAAGTTTTACATATAAACAGATTGAATCAATTTCACCAGATTATCACACATTATCATCATTATTCAGCTTTACTTTTCTCATTGCATCTTCAAGACTATCATCAATAATTGTAATAACACAATAAAGGTAAAAGAAGGCAAAAAGAAGGCAAAAAATTTCAAAGTTACGGTCAATTGAATAAACTCATTTAGCGTTTTGAGCACAAAAAGGCCAACTTTAAAGATTCATCTTTTTTCCTCCTATTCAACTTGTAATCGTTTTGTTGATAAACTTTGTATGAATGTTGAAGTCATCTGTTGAACGAAGCAGTTGAAACAATTTGTGAAAATCTAATCATGTAATCAATAATAACATTTGCAATTACAACTCTATTCAAAGTTGAAAGGAAAATATTTTTTTTCCATTTTTTCTCATTTTTCATTTTTTTTCAACACTTTTCAATCACTTTACCTGAACATGCAAAATGTATGGTAAAGTGCAATCAATTTACCCTTTAGAAGCTTCAACAAACAAAACTGACTTTTTCGACTTCAATTTTTCTTCGATTCTTTTGTAAAAGTCAGGTAAAATTGACCACCAATAATGATGATAATTATCATGGAATAACATTTTTTTCTCCTTTTCTCTTCTCGAAAATTTTCATTCTTTTTTCTTGTAGTTACCTTTCGATTCGTCAATAGAGATAGTGAGATCAATCTGAGATAAAATTTGAAACGTTTAAAAGCCTTTGACTTATTGCTTTTCATGAAAGTGAAAAGTGTTGGAAATTTTTGCTGGATTCCTTGATGGGCTTCTGTCAATCAGAATTGATAATTAGCGTCAAACACTTTGAATCTATTATTATAAACCAACGATCAAGTCGATGGTTAAGGTCAATTTGCGAAAAACAAGGTTAATTGGTTTTGACTTTTTTGCTGCTCTTTTCCTTTGCCAGGGTTTACCTTTACTTTTAATCATCATTCATGTGTTTACCTTGTTTGATGATGCGATTTTCGTCTCTTTAATGCATTCTTTCGTTAATCGCTTTACCTTTTTTGTTTCGTTGCGCTTTTTTATTGTTGATCGCCTTTTGATTTTGTTTTCATTTTCGTTATCAGTTTTCAGTTTCAATGTTTCAGCTTTTGCTTGACCAATGTTTTTAATGTTGATGAATTGGTCATTGCCATTTGTTGAGTCAATTCAATCATTTACTATGATTTATCATTTAAAAATTCATTGACTTTACCTTTACTTACCTCAACTGATTAGCTTCTCTTACTTGAACCAATTTGAACGATTACATCCATCAATGATCCATCCAAAAGTCTTTGCTTCATCATCATCATCATCATCTTAATCTATTATTATCGTCGGCAGATGAAGAGGCAAGAGGAAAAGTAACACTCTATTCACTCACTCTCTTCACTTTACATCTTCATAATCTCATCATCAATTTTCTCACTTTTTTTACTCATCATTTCTCTCTTTCTATTCTCGTTATTCAGATACTTTCCATCTTGATCAGGAATTAATCAACCTCGGATTTTTACTTTAAAGGTAAGAATGGCAACATTTATTGTTCACTGAAATTTAATGAGCACATGATTAACAAAAGAAAAAGTAATAAACTGAAAATCAATAAAAAAAGCTTATCTAATGTTGCGAGTCAAGGCAAAACTTCGATAAGAATTAGCAAGTTTCCCTTTTAAATGGCAAATATTGGACTGTTTATTGGGATCAAATCAACTTACTCATCGTTTTTATCACCTTTTGTCATCAACACATAAGAAACTTGTTTAGTTGCAATAATGCAAAATAACTCGATGCTGACTAAACTTTTAGTCAGTGAAGTTTCTCGCTTCAACTTTGACTAATCCATTCAAGTTGCAGTTTAGACTTCAATAAAGCTACAGTTATCTGCTTTTACAGGTTTTGTAAACCTTTTAGTCAGTTTTGTTTCAAAATTATTTTCATATTTGAAATATAATTGAGGGATTAAACATTTAAACATGAACAAAACTCTGGTTTTGTTGTTTTACCAACCTTCGTCAAGCCGGTAGGCTCTGAGTCGCCTTAGTGCTGGTCGCTATGTTTGAAGTAATTTAGGCAGGAACATTTAAAACTTATTGTATAATCTAATCTAACCTTACCTAACCTAACTTAAACTCATGAGTTGACCATGCATCCGAGTCTTGGACATCGGTTGAAACTCCGTTTTTGTTGCTTTTTAAAACATCGTCAATTGGGTAGACATTTTGGTTCAGTCTAATTATTTTGCAGTTGAAATGAAAAGATACTAAGTTTAATGATTGAAAAATAGATTTTTTGTCCTTTGATTTTCTCCATTCTCAATAAGTTCTGACAAAATAAATGTTACAATGAAATGAAAATAATAATGGTTATCAAGGAAGAAGATACAAGAATATGGAAACAAAAATTGGACTTTTAATAGATTGTAGTGTCTTCCAGATTGAAGGTGAAATGTCAAAAGCATCTGCCCATTTACCCATTAAAACGATTCAACCTTTGTTCCAACAATGGTCAGCGAAAAGAGAAAAATCCAAGAAACTTTAATCACTTTGACCATTGCAAAAAAAGAAGCAAGAGGAGAACCGAGAAGAGAAAAAAAAGTTGAACATTTTCTTCATCCCTGTATATCCTTTAATCATGATGTACCTTTGAATATTTTCATTGGTCATTCCACTAAAGATTGGCCAAAAAAAGAAGAAAATGAAGTCGAATAAAGTAAAAAGAGAAAAAGAAAAATCTTTACATCTTTTCCTCCTTCATCACCATCATCATCATCTTGTCTTATTGTCTTCCATTAAGTTGAAATTTTGTTCAACTTCATTTCTTATCAATGGATTTTTCATCCATTCTCATCATTATCATCTTATTCTTCTTCTTTGACTCCATTAATTAGACTTATCATTCAACATTCAACCATCAGTCTAATTCTTATTCTCATCATTTTCATCATCTTGATACATTTTATTTACATGGATGATCACCAAATTTTGCCTCTTTTCTTCCATCACTATTCTCACTCTCTTCATTGCATTTCAGTTTCTGGTTCACCTAACATGGAAACAATTGTTGTCCTTGCATTCACAACATTTTCCTTCTCATTCCCATCCCTTTACTTTTACCCTTTTCAACTTTTCACTTTGCAATTCATTTGATTCATTTCACCATTCCATCACAAGGTGTGACCCACTAACCCTATAATACTTGAATATTAAACATACGAAAAAAAAGCGGAAACATCTTTATTCATCTAACGATCTTCCTAATGATGATGATTATGTTGAGATACAAGATGAGATTGAATGTTGAAATGTAATCAAACTCTATAAGTAAACGTTTAACAAGACTATTCAACATTTGTATTCATTCACATTTCAACATTTATCCAACTTCCATTACTTAACCTACCTCATAGTTTCTTCATCCAAATCATCATTTCTCTCTTTCTTTTCTTCCGTTTCGTGCCTTTGCCCAATCACGATTGTAACACAAGAAGATAGTCAACAATTGAAAGGTTGGACAAGAGCAACAAAATTGAGAAAATTTTCAAATTAAACTTTTCTCTTCGACTTCAAGTTGCAACGATTATGTTTCAACGGCAATCGCTTCATGATGCCTCTGTCAATGTCGTTGGTCTATTTTGCATTATTGCGACTAGAAATTGAAGGCTAACGATTCCTCTGGAGGTTGATTTGATTGGAAAAGTTTTTTTGATTGAAATTTATTTTCTTTTTTTGGTCGAACTTTTTTACTTTGCCTTCGAATTGGAACAAAATTAAACCATTTCACTTGGAATGTTCCATGATCATTATTATCAGATTTTCTCTCTCGTTCATCTCTTTCATTTTGGTACAAAATTGTTCTCATGATTCATTCTTTTTTCTCTCATTGAATTGAAATTGAAATTGGAAATGTAAAGAACCTTATAACGGTCTGTTGATCTCAAATATCATTATCATTATCAAAACTCTTCTTTAACTTTGAAAGTTGCAGAGTTTATCAATGATGAACCGATTAGGTAATAAGAGAAGAAATAACTTTTTCTCTCTCTCTTTCGCTTCATGATGATAATGATGAGGGTGATGATGATGAGAATCGAAATCTAAAAGTATAAATGAAATGTTGACTTGAACAGGATTCAGTGCAAGTTGAAATTATATTAAGACTTGGAAAGAAGGAGAAAAAAATCTGTCAAAACGCAAAAGCTCAAACATGAGCCAGGTAAAAAAGTAAACTTGAACAGAATATTGTTCAGAATATATTATTATTATTATTGGATTTTGAGTCAACAGAATAATATTGCTGCTACTAATAATAATATGACAAGAATTATCATTTGAAGAAGAAAAGAATAAGAAAAGAAAAAAAAACTTTTCCGAATATTGATTTTCAATGAGATAATTCTGATTTTTATTTTGATTTATTAATTCATTTTTTTCTTCTTTGATCAAGTCAAGGAAAGAAAAAATTGAGCCCAGAATGAAAAGCAGAAAAAAAGAGATTCTATATTAATATCATGGAATCAGCGAATTAATATCTTCTATCAAGGCTCGAGCATATTTTATGATAAATTTCGTTATTTTCAATAAAAAAAGATGACAAAAGGACAATTAGAAGAGCCAAGAGAAACGATTGTGACAGATTTAATCAAAGTTTCATTTTAATATGAAAATATTGATCAAATATCAATATGTTCACTCGGAACAAAATTGCTTTGACTAAACCTAAACTTGGTTGGATTGCTTTGCATCGTCATTTAGAAAGTCAGAATTTCTAAAACGAAAAACTTTACTGATCATTCCGATGACAAACTAGTAATAAAGATACACAAGATAGCACACTTTTCGATAATTGATTGGATAATAACGAATAGTTCAAAATCTTCTGAAGATTATGTTTGAACTAACAAGGGAGGTTATCGAGATACCCGAGCTACTTTTGAATGAGTGAGGTGTCATTCGATAGAGGATGATGAGTTATGAAAAACTGTCGAGGCTTTTTTCTGCTAATGCAGTGGTTCCTAAGATATTTGGGTTCAAAATTTGGTCATTTTTATTAAAGTCAAAATTAAAAATCTATTAAAATATGAGTTGAAGGGTAGCTCAGTGGTTAAAGGTGCAAGGGTAACTATGAAGGTTTTGGGTTCGAGACTCACTAACATTATGTTTTTCCCCTTCTTAATTGAATTATTTATTTTAATTATTTTTTTGTGAAAAATTAACAAATATTCATCAATATTTTTTAATTTTGATAAATTCATCTAAAATTGATTAATTTTTCACAAAAAAATAATTAAAATAAATAATTCAATTAAGAAGGGGAAAAACATAATGTTAGTGAGTCTCGAACCCAAAACCTTCATAGTTACCCTTGCACCTTTAACCACTGAGCTACCCTTCAACTCATATTTTAATAGATTTTTAATTTTGACTTTAATAAAAATGACCAAATTTTGAACCCAAATATCTTAGGAACCACTGCATTAGCAGAAAAAAGCCTCGACAGTTTTTCATAACTCATCATCCTCTATCGAATGACACCTCACTCATTCAAAAGTAGCTCGGGTATCTCGATAACCTCCCTTGTAAGCTTAGAAACATTTGAATTTTGCAATCGCAACTCCTTACACTAAACATCTTTGCTGTAAACTATGACTTATGAAGTCATGAGTTTGAGTTAGGTTAGGTTAGGTTAGGTTAGGTTAAATTAAGTTGCTGATTTATTTGTTGTGTAAAGTTGATTGCAACATTTAACCCAACCAAGACGACTCAGAGTTGAATGTTTATAATTAGAAAAATAAAATAACTTGAACTTTGAGGTGACGTTTTACATTTTGAATTATTATTGAGATAAAAAATTTGAAAATCATTTCGTATTTCGTTGGATTAGAATTTTGAATTTAAAATTGGATGAAAATGTGATTGAAAGTTTTGAAAATTGAATGCACAACTTTATCTAAAATTTCATGATAACTTTATTCTATGCTCGTGAATCGATGAATTTGATTTGTTGAAGAAAGAAAGATTGATCCAAATTATACTTTTGTTATTCCATTTTGAGTGACATTCCTTTGGGCTTGTTTATCATTTTCTCTGTCACTTGATTTTTCTGTTGAATATTGATCTTGTACTGATGATGAAGATGAATTAAAAAGTTTGTTGTTATTGACTGATCAAGTCCCATTGGTGCATTGGTTCTGTGATTGCTCAGCATCATCATGGAAACAAAAAATTTTCTTTCTTTTTTCGACTTTTTTTTCACTTCCATTTTTATTTCAACAACCTTTCTCTCTCTCTCTCTCTCTTTACTACACATCAACATTATCGATATGGTTGGACTGTCATGAGCATCATCCATCTTCAATCAGTCCACAAGTTTGTCATTTTTCTTTCTCCTCTCAAAAGTAACCTTTCATCAACCGGTAAGTTGACCTGAACTTGTAGGTTGTTTGTTTTTTTGCTTCATTTTCCCCGATAATGTTGATTAAGTACAACTATTTGATCCATAGTTTTCAACCTTCATCAAATTCTTTGACTTGATTCCTTCTTTTTTCATTCTTATGATTTTCCTTTTCTTGTAAGATGCTAGTTTTTTAGACACTTTTTTCTTGCTTTGTTTTCTTCGCCATCCTTCATCCGAGTTCACAAAATTTTCTTATTCACTTCATCACTATCATCATGATCCCCATCATTAACATCATCTTTTTTCCTTATTCATTTCATTCCTTTTACTCAATGTCATTTATCACCAAACGACATGGAAATAAAAGCTACTTATCAGTTTACAATTGTTATTCACTATTAAACCATTTACTTGACCCAATCATAATTCAAACAATATCATTCCGTGAAAGAAGATAATTTTATGATTTAGGTAACATTTATGGTCACTTTTATGCAGTTTTATTGCACCTTGTCTTTGACCATCGTAAGCAAACAAAAATGAATTCATCAATTTTTTGGGTTCCTTTGGTTCAGAACAATCACCTTTGAATATTATTGCCAACAAGTTGATTCCAGTAAAAAAGTCTGACTATAAGTGAAGTAAAATTACAAGTTGGTGAGCAAATTAGGCTCAACTCGACTTGTTGTCATTAAAAGTTTTAAGTTTATTTTGTTGTCACAATAATAATGCAAAATAATCCGATAGCGAATTTCAAAATGTTCAAATTCGAGCAAATTTACCAAAATTTTGAGCTTCATTTTTGCGCTTTATTGTTGGGTTAAAAATATTGTCTTTCCAATGCATCGACATATTGCAACGAGAAATTTAATGAAATTCATGAACTTTCAAAGAACTTCTCGATGATAAGAAAATGAAAAATTTTTATCAACGCTCTTGTCAACGCGAAAATTTCAATTCTTAGACTTTGGTTGATAATCGTTGTATAAGATTTGATCATGATGGAACATGGACGATCTTTTTCTCGAACAAAAGATTCAAATATTTTTAAAGATTTGTAAACTGAATCTTGAAGCTAAATTTTCCAACAAGAAATCAGCACAAATGGATTTTTCGATAAAAAAATTTCTACAAGTTCTGTTCATAAATTAGCGAGTTGAGCTGATGAATGTACAAACCAAAAATTTTCGTGAATGAGAATGATCAATCGATCGCAGATGAAAAGGTAAAATTGATAAGTATTTTTCATAAATAGATGAGGATAAATCAGGAAAAGAATCATTTCATTTTTGGATTTTTTTCTCTTGATTCAAGTTGAGCTTCATTTGTCCATTATCATTGACTAAGGTAGCCTGGTAAAAAAGAGAAGAAAAAATGAAGATGAAAGTTAAGATGATGATGATACTCTCATTGAAACGGATGAGTTACCAGTTTTCCAAAACATTGAGAAAATCCTAGTTATTTCTTTTGATATTTTTGTCCAGAAAAAAGAAGAGAAAAAAGAGAAAAAAGCAAAAAAAAAGTAAAACTTGACTTGGTGATTTATATTGGGCTCGATAATTGTGGATCAGATTCAGAATAGTCTAAAGCAAAAATAATAGCAATAAGTATAATAATAATAATCTAAAAAAATATATATCAGTATGAAGATTGGGTGAAAAGAGAAAGATGAGAATGATGAGGATGCTGAGCAGAATAAGAAAGGAAGATAAGTTTCCAAGTTGTTCAAAGTTGCTCATTGACCATCAATCACAATTTGTATGTAACCAACTATGATTACAATTATGCTTCGAGTTCACATTTTTTATTCTCGATCAAATAATGAGAGGAGCAAATTTATTTTGACAATCATAATATCAAATCGCCGAGAAATGGTTCAAGTGAAAGTGAAAGACAAAAGTCCAGAAAAAGTTGCTCGATACAAAGTAAAGATGAAGATGGGGAAGACGAGTAAAGTAAATGTTCAAAAGAAGCTAAAGTTATTTTCACTTAATCCCAGTTTTTGGATGAAAAATAATAACATATTATTTCGTCTTATTCTTTTAATAATGATAATATTATCATGCTGTTTGGTCAAATTATTACTTCATCAGTTGTGCGCAAATAGAGTGCAAAAAATACTGAAAAGATGAAAACTATTATTTGTTGCCATTTCTATAATTAATGAGTCTAATCGGAATGGAAGGGCAAAAAAAGTGAATCAAATTAATCAATTGTAATAACGGGAAAAGGCAATGGAAACTGAAAGAATAGAGGAAAAAATGGAAAAGCAAAGAATCAAGAATTATTCTCAACTATTCTGAAACGAATAGTTCGATTGGAACAACTTTAAAATCTAAGAGTTTTGTTGAGTTTTTCGTCCAATCGATAAAAAATGTTACGAATGTTGTACAAGATGAAGTGATAGTAAAAGTTATCTGGAAAATCAGTCGAATTTGAATTTTCACTTCTTTCGATTCGTTTTTATTCAATTTTTCAAAATCTTTTTCCAATTTTGAGCAAAATCCAAAATTTTGGCCATTTATTCGTCCGATTAGAGCATCCAAGATGAAGTTTGAAAAATAATTCCTTAGAAAATTAGTCGAATTTTAAATTTTGAAATATATTGAACCTAATTTTCGATCTCTTTTCACATTTTTGAAAATCTTTTTTTCAATTTTCGTCCAAAACTCGAAAATTTTAGCATTTCTTCAAAAAATCAGAAAAGCAGCTTTTTGCTCGGCTTTACTTCAAGACTTTTATTAAAATTCAAATTTCAAGATTTCAGTTATTCTGACCAAACATGTACGTTATTTCAATTCAAACTTTCGTTATTCGAACAACTTTTTCTCGAATTTCTTATTTTGTAGTTTAACCTTTCAATATACAATTGTTCCTCTTAAAGCACATCTGAATTAAAGATCAAAAGCGAAATTCCGAATCTTTTTCAATTTCGTTTCGACATTTTTTCGCACTCAAATTAAAAGTTTATTCCAGTTTAATTTGGCCAATATTTCACAGCGCAACTAAATTATATATTGTAAAGATTATAAGTTTTGATCGGCAAGTTGGCAGCTATCGAAATGAGCGGGTTTTCATTTTCAACATAATAATCGTATTTACAGGACAAAAATGACAGTTTCATGGAGCAGAAAAAAAGTAAACCCTTTTTTTACAATTATTATGCCTGCTTAAAAGGTTTAAAGTAAAATTATCTATTGCATGTTAAAAAGAGAAAGAAAAGTGTTCCAAGAAAGTTATAACAGTAAAGTGATGAAGTTTGAATGATAATGATGATGTTGAATATGAGGAGGGAGGAGGAAAAGGAGGAGTAGAAGGAGTTTAAAGTTGACTAGAAGGAGTAGTAAAATAATTGCATTTTGCATTATTATTATCATTATCATTATTATTTATTTAGTTTTTTTTTACTTTCTCGGCTTCTCTTGCCAAGACTCAACGGAAAGCTTTTGAACACAGAGACAAGTCAATTGGTTTATTGCCAGCCGCGAATTGCAAAAGCGTCAATAAATATGGAGAGAGACACTCAACTTTCAGGTAACAGTGTTGGGCCAAAAAAAGCTAGTTACCTGGCAACTTCCGGCTTAAAGATTTTAACACATTTTCCATTTTACCTTTTGTATATTATTAGACTCGCAGTGAATGACTGGATAGTGTTGATAAAATAAATGGCAGACAAAAGTTGCTTTTTTTCTAACTTCTTTGCTTCTTAACGTTGACTGGCCAAAAAGTCAACGTTGATATTAGTTGAGATGATTGTTGAGTCTTTGCTAGACGTCTTTTCAAGTAGATAGTAATTTAGTGAGGAACCAAATTGGTTAACAGCAAACCATATACTTCTGCTTTTTTTTAGATTGTTGTTGATGTTTTTTTTCTTCTTCTTCTGCTCGGCTCTGCTTCAGCTTGTCCGGTTATCGGTCAGCAAGCACAAGTGGCGTTAAAAAATCGCGTCTTGAAATTACTACCTTACCAAGAGGTAAATACAGTCTGTGTGTGCCTCTATGTGTGTCTTTATGCTGAGCAACTAAGTGTTGTAGGTTGAAAAAAAGTCAATAAGATGCTTCTTCTTCCTGTTTCTCAGACAATTTTTTTTTTCGCTTATCATCTCATTCGGCTACTGGGAATGTGAAGCTACCTTTTTTGCTCGCTTCTGAGTCTTGCAATTTTACTCTTTGCTTTGCACCTTTCAATTGATGGTCAATCGTTTGAAGCAACTTTGAACTTTTTTATGTTTAATTATTCTTGGTGTGTGAAGTGTGCTTTTCACGCGCTCTGTGTGTTGTGTGTTTGCTTAGTTATATAAGGTGATGAAAGGGATGGGAAGAGTCGAGTTTTGATGGCTTTTGCTGGCCTCAAAAGGATCATTTTGGTTTTGTTTTCATTTGAGAAACATATTGATCTTTAAGTTTGATTGTTTTGTTTGGTTTGGTTGTACTTTTGACGTTGTTTTACAATTTTATAGAGCCATTGATTGCTTGCTGATCAACTTGTTATTGTTATTAACGCAAGATGACTTTAAATTATCAACATGAGAAGGATAATGATGGTTAAGATGGGAAACAAGATGATGATGTTCATGTTCATGTTGATGATGGTGGCGAAAAAAAGAATATAAAAAAGAGATAAAAAAAAGTTACGTTTTTGGTAAACATTATCACGTACTTGTTTATAGCATTCTGAGGTTTACCCAAAACAAACAGATAATTCGTTGTCAACTTTATAACTCTCAATCAGCAATTTTCAACATTTGCCACTACAACTTTCACTATCGAATCGATTAAAATTACAACTCAGAAGTGCACTTAAAATCAAAACTCGAAAATAGTTTCAGATCAAGAAACACCAAGCATCGAATTCAGACAATGAATTTCGATCCAACAGGGTTACCAATAGGAACTAATTCGTTCAACAATCTAAATGTCTTTTGGCCCATGCGAACAAAGACGTTCAACGGTGACAAAAAAAAGTTTGCTTCAGAACTTTCTTGAAATTCGATTTTTTCGAATAAAATTTCTGAGTCTTGAGTCTAGCGATATTTGAGAGCAAAACTTTACCCAAGAGTGGTGAGTCGATCTTTCGTCGACTTCAGTAGATTTTCATTCCGATTGAGATTCGAATGTGAAAGCACCGACTAGCCAGACAGACAAAGTTCACTTTTACTTTCTTCGTTTGGCGTAAGTTTCCAAATGGACATTAAGTTTATTTTGTTTTCCCAAAATGCTTTACAGTGAAAATTGTCTTCGTTTTGAAGTTGAACTGTAAGGAACACCAAATGATGCATTGATCATGTTTTGTTATCTTTTCATTTCAAAAGTTAATTTGATGCTAATTTGTTTCTTAATCTCTTCAAGTTAATCGATGTTTCATTTTTGCTCCTTCCTTTCCACATCTAATCATCTTAATCATCATTATCATCATCAACAACAGCCACAACGTGCATCAACATTTGATCAAAGATTTTGAACAAAAAAGCACAATTGATTGCAGGAAGAGTTTCTCATTCTGTTGGTCATTCTTCAAGTTAGCAACTTTTTTAGATAAACAACTTTACCATTGTTATTTACCTGTTATTATGTTTATCATTATCATTATTATTACTATTTTGTTACTGTAGTTGTTATTATTTTTATTGTAAGATTATCATTCATTGAAAAAGGCAGAGTGAGAAAAGAAGGAAAAGCAACAAGAAGAGAGAAGAAAACGCCAAAAAAATGAATCGTTAAGCCCAAAGTTTAACCAAGAAAAGGTCAGGTAAGAGAGTAAAGTTATGGTTGAAGGAGCATCAATACGATTGTGGGTAAGTCTCATTAGAAGTAAACAGTAAGAAGAAGATAAATAGAAGTGAAAAGATCATCATCGTCAAATGGCCTGAAAGGACAGAATGAAGAAAAGGTGAAAAGTGCAAGATGAAGAATGGAAGAAATTTGATTGAAAATTTTAATGAGAAATGAAAATTTGCTTTTAAAATCCGAGAGAAGAAGAAGAAGAAAAGTCAAAAAAGCAAAAATTTCTCATTGGGATGGATCAACAATGGTCTGATCAAGATGAGGAAGCAAGAGTAAAAGTGGGTGAGATTGGCCATTGGGGGGCGAAGTGTGATTATCATCTCGCCTTACCGGAAGGCAATCCAATTTTGGATTCAATATCATTTTACAAGTATTCATTGTTGCTCATTATCATTGAGTAAATTGAAAAAGCGAGCACAAAAATTTGTTCAGACAAAAGGTTGTAAAACAAAACAAGTTGAACCGGTGAATGCTCATAGCACACCTTCAAGTCTACTTTATTTTCACTGTCAAAAGGCAAATTAATTGATGACTTTCACTCCCAGCTTATCCTTCTCACTCACCTTCCTGCCTTTTACCTTTACCTTTATTACTTCGAAACATACCTTTTCCACTCTCTCTCTCTCTCTCAGTCTACAAATATCTTTATATCTTCTTCTTCTCTCTTCTTCTTACATTAACAATGATTAGTATTTTATTGTTTTGTGAGTTTACTAGAAAAAAAAGGTTGAAAACTATTTGAAAACCCGCATCAATTGTTAATTACAATTGATTGAAATGATTACCTGTTTAAAGTGGCAAACAAGAAAACATAATTGATAATCTTGAATCAACCATCGATTTCAACCTTTCATTTTTTTTGTTGCAATTGTGAACGGCAAAACAATTAACATTCAAATGAGATTTTTGTTAATTACTTTTCCTCACTTTACCTTTTTCGTTGTGTGCTTCATGTTTGGACTCTTGCCTGTTCAAGGGTAAGCTCAACATGAATTGCCATTTGTTTTGCCCTCTTCATGCGCCCAGTTTACAGTCTTATTGATTTGCAATTTGCAGTTAAAAGTTTAACTTGATTAACAGCTTAATTAAAAATAATTAAAATGTTTTACTCTTTACTCTTTACACTTGATAAGACAAAAAATGAAATATAATTATTCCTTCATCTTCATCATTTGCTGCTGTTACTTCAATTTGCAGAAACTCATCTCAACAGTTTTTCACCTTTTTTTTTATTCATCTTCATCAATTTTGCTCAGTTTATAATTGCAATGAGAATGTAATTTAAAGTTAAATCTATTTGATTCTTTGGGTTATCTGTCATTTCTTGTCACTTTTGCTGCTGCTCGCCACTTCATCTTCATTTTCAGTGCACAAAAGTGCTTCACATTAAACAAGATGTAATCTCGATAAATATCAATATTAATAGTAATCAGTTTGCCAATTTCATTGGTAATATATCATATTCATTTAGACAGAAGAGAGAAAAATTTTCTCTTCTCTTGAAAAGAAATGAAAATAATGGTCAGCCCAAAATTTTCATCATTAGTCTCTTTTAACTTTGCCACAGTGCTATTGGCACACTTCAACAAAAAAAAGCTTTTCATTTAAATGATCGCCTCTTTTTTGCCACCAAAAAAATGAACTGATTAATTTCATTTTTGACAGTCAAAATTATCTTTATTTGGCGGTAAAAGAAAGGTTCATTTATGAAATAATCAAGACTTGAGCAGTAACTCAAGTTTCAGTTTTGAAATTCCTTGAGTTTTTAAAGAGTTTGAACTTTGTTCAAGGTTTAGTCACGACTAATCACAACCCAAACGTTGCAACGTTGAACAATAAATTAACATCACCGGGTGACAAAAAGTGATCGCATGATGTTGAGTCTAATAAACTATGAATATTTGAGTTAATCCAAAACTCCTTCAAAGCTCGTCAGAGTTCAAACCTGTGAATCATCTAACCTAACCCAACCTAGCCTAACTTAACCTGATCAATGAAGCTTTGCTCAACAGTCTTGATAAACAATTTTCACCTCTTTGCTCACTTTTGATTTGATCCCAATGAACTTTAGTTTTGCAAAATTACTATTTTTTACTTGGTTCATGAGTAAACTTGATAATCAATTCCACCAGTTTGGATGATGAATTTGGATGATTTACGAAAAATGAACCATTTTCTTCTTTTCTTACTGAATAATGATTAGAATCATTTCCGATGTAAACTGTTGATTTGTAATTTTTACTTCATTTCTCACTTTTCCCCTTCATCATCTTGTTTCCTTTGTAAACAAAAAGAAGCCTCAAAGGTATGATCATCTTCATCATCTCCAGAATCACCATCATGATGAGACATTTTTTTGTTGAAAAAAAAGTTCTGATCAATTTTTAGCCAAGAGCAAGGTTAATGAAGGAAAGTAAAGACTAGAATGAAGAAGAAGAAGAAATAGAAATAAGAAGTCAAGTGTAAACACACACTCACACATATCAAAGAAGAAAAAAAAGATGATAAAAATGATGGCGAGAGAAGGGAGAGAAAAGAAAAGAAGAGATAAAAAAATCAATTGTAAATGTTGATTGTTAATTTTGAAGTGACCAGTGTCCATAGCTGTACATAACTGTCAAAAAGAGATAAAAACATTGAGTTGGGTCAATGTTGATGTTTCCTTAAACTTATGTAACTATTGACCTTCTTTGTTGATTAGAAAGTAAAAGAGACTGCCAAAAGAGAGTGAAATAAAAAAAGATGAAAATAAAAGAAAGGAAAGAAAGACTTAACAAGTGAAAGTAAAAAGATGACAACAAAATGATGAGGTGAGATGAAAATGTGGACCAAAGAGACAAGGAAAAGCGCTCAAGGTCAAAGAATAATTGATAACATTCAATTAATTTTTACTAGCAAGGCAAGTCGAAGCAAGTTGGAGAATCAAAAATATCCAAGAAAAAACGTTCCTAAAGTCGAACTCGAACTCAGAGCTTAAAGTTAGGTTAGGTTGGGTTAGGTTAGGATAAAGGGTTAAAGGTAGCACAAGATGCTCTAGACGCGTTATCTCGCATCATTGTAATACCTGCAAATGATGAAAAGTGGTGAAGTTGGCGAGTTGGTGAATCGGAAAAATCCAAAAAATAATTGTTCCTTAAGTTGAACTCAACCTCAGAGTTAGGTTAGGTAAGGTTAGGTTAGGAATCGATAAAGGGTTAATACAAGTTGCTCTTGTAGGTGTGTTCATCTCATTATAATACCTAAGTATGATGACAATATTGAGATTGAGCAAAAGTTATACAATGAGAAAATGTCTTTTCTATGGAAAGAAGGAGTGAATAATGTTGGTCGATTTAAAAAAAAAGTAAAAAGTTTCCTCCTTTTTTTACTCTCAATTTTTCTCTATCCAAGAGGAAAGAGGCAAAAAAGCTCAAAGGGATTGAATATTGAATCTTCAACTCGAATGCTCAGAGTTTTTTTTGCCTTTCCTTTCAAAACTTTTCTTCTGTTGATAACATTTTTATAGGTTGGTTGGGTTAGATTTTAAAGTGTTCAAAAAGAGCAACAAAATTCAACTTTAAAATAAGCAGGCAAAGTGTATCCTTTTGTATATTTATAGGCTGTTGGTTATTATATAAGAATGATATTATATTATATTATTATATTATTATTATGATGTATAAAAATGGGAGGAGAATTTCAATTTTTTAACGACATTCTATTCAACATTTTTATAGGTTTTTCTTCATGGAACTGAGTAAAGTTCATCTTTATCTCTTACTCTCTTTACCATCTGATATATCATCTCAACATTTGGAACTTTTGCTTGTCTTAAAAAGAGATATTTTTTATTCTTAAGGTTTTATCATTTCATTTTCTTTTCTCTTTTTCTTCTTTTCTCTTCTCATCTGAACAAGAATATTTTCTCTGGCAACTTTAATTCCAATTGATACATTTCTTTTTTTCCTTTTTTTCTCTTTTCTTTTTCATGAAATTTCAAATTGTCCAATACCTTTGAATGGACATTTTCAGATTTCTTCTTCTTCTCCAACTTTACCTTTCCACTATAAAGTTATCATTGAATCTGGAAATTTTATCCAAAAAAAACTCTTTTTCCTGATCAACTTTTTACATTCCGATAATTTCTCAGATTATGGAATCTTCTTTAAACCTTTCCGTTTCAATTTAATCATTACTTTCCTTGTAAATCATTTGAAATTGCAATTGAAATTTTCTTTGTTTTTCCCTTTTCACTTTCAAAGTCACTGAAAATGAATCGATGAAAAAATCTCAAGTTGAATTTCATTCTCATTAGGCAAATAGATGAAAACAATGAAATGATCCAGATTCATGAAGCAATGACTCGAAGGATGAGAAAAGTTTGAGGTAAAAATTTTGCTGAAATTGGGTTTAGTTAGCAATTTAAATGAACATTTGGCAAATGATTTGCAAACAAAGCGCAATTAGTGATTTACATTTTGTCTTTAAACTGAAAGCTCATTTAATTGTTTGCAAACTGATAACATCAACATTATCATTGGTTATCCATTAAAGTGTATAAATGGTGAAGATGAAAATGAAAAGCCAAGTTATTATTTAAAAAGTAAATTGTTCAACTCGAATCATTTCAATATCAAATACAATTATCATTGTTATTTTGTGAGAGAAAGAAGCAAAAATGGAATCGAAAAAAGCTTTTTCTGGATTCTCTGTCAAATTGATGAGAAACAAGGCAAAGAACAAGGCAACAACATAATGTAGACAGAACAAGATGATGATGATGATGATGAAAAGAGTGAGAGAAGAAGGAGGTGGGAGGAGAATTTTACTTTTTTTTCTTCTTCTTCACCAGAATATATTCCATTCTCCCAAATGACTCATTATTATATAAAAGATTGTTTTCTCTCTCTCTCTCTCTCTCTCTCATAGCCACTGGACTTTCTCTCGCCATCATCTCAGCATCTCATCTGACTCTCACAGGAAGAAAAGAGGATGAAGGATGCTGAGTGTTACTTTCTCTCATTTATTTCCCTCGTTTTTCGCTAGATTAAACCAAACTAGACTCCGGTTCATTTGCCCTTTTACACTGTCCACCAACGGTTTCCAACTTTTTTTTTTACTTTTTATTTTTACTTTTTTCTCCCCAAAATTTGCCATTTTTTCCATCTTCTCTCTACTCTCTTTGTTTTCAATGTTAACATCAATAGCCTCTCCTCATCTCCGGACATTAATCTTATCTGAATCCGGATTATTGTTGGCTTTGATTTTCATTTCAAAACTCTCATTACTTTTTTTACTCTAAAATTTTCATTTATTTGTCTTCCTTTTCCTGCGTCATCCTCTCCCATTATCATCATCATCATCATCATCTCTTTGTTGTCGTTCTGACCGTTTGCTCACTTTTCTCCATGAATTTGAAACTTTTCATTTGATTAAAAATCAACTTTTCTGTTTACTCATTTGTATAAATTATGCTAATTTTTACCAACTTCAACTGTTTTTCACTTGCTTTTTGTTTCAGTTTCATTGTCCTTATTTCAACCAATATTAACCACTTTCAGTGCATAAATTGTAATAATGTTTATCAATAGTCAAGCTTTTGTAAAGACATTTTAATCATTGAGCAAAAAATGCAGCAATTGTTTTAAAATTGTTTGCTTTTCATTCACATTTTTTACCTGAAAAAAAACAAAAAACGCTAAACTATTCAAAATGTGATGTTAAATAAATTACATCAACAATGAGCAAATTCAATTAATTCAATCGATGAAGGCAAACTTTCTCTTCCATAATATATATTCATTATGAGATGCATTTTGCTTTGGTGCAGCTTCATTGGTCGTTGAGTGTTATTAGTATTCAGAATGTGTTATTAGTTAATCTTAATTGTTAATCGTTTGGAGTAAATTCAGAGCAAAAGAGAGCAAGAAAGAAAGAGAATGTTGATTCGTTTTTGCTGTTGTTGTTGTTGTTGTTGATCGATTAATTATGGCCAGTAAAATGAGAGGTAAAGTTAAAGGTAAGAGAAAAGGTGTGTTTAAAATGGAAACCACAAAAATAACAAAAATTTTTCTTCTGATAAGTTGAATAAGCGCAAGGAGAAGAACAAAAAAAAGACTAATATTCTTAATAGGAATAATGATATTATCATAAGATATGGTTAAGCAAACGTTTAGCTTCTTCGCCAAATGATATTATTCATGGGCCTCAGAGTATTTAATATTTAGGAAAATAATAGTTGCCATTCATATTTATGATGCTTTAAAAACTTCCTTTTCTGCTTTATTAATGTATTTATATTAATATCATCATTATTATTGGAACACACCTTAACACTATTTAAAGTTAATCATTTTAAGATAATCATTTCATTCCTTCAAGGCAATGGATCAACATATTTACCTTTCTCATTACCTTTGTTCGTGAGTTGCTGCGATTTGTTTGTGTCTCTGTTGCGAAACATATTTAACCTTTTACCTTGCATTGGTAAGGTTAAAGGTAAAGTTGATCACGATTTGTTTACATCGAATGGGAAATGTTTCGATTTTAAATCGATTTCTGTTCGATTATTCAGTTGATAGTTTTTGTTAAAGTGACGAGTCTTGTGTAAACAGAGATTCAAGATGAAGAGCGAGTTGACTCGAGATGAGAAAGTTTCTCTACGATTATCGAGTTGATTGACCTGTTTCGGATATGGGTCGATCTAACGGGAAAGTTATAATCTCTAACATAGATTTTCAAGGGTTTCCATAAGGGCACTGAGAACCACATGAGTTGCGGTGCTTTATCATGATCCAATCCGATAAACCGATTCCAGTGACTTGGTACCTTACAAAGAAAAGACAACTCTTGCCGGGACTTTTGGAAACTCGGTAAAGACCGAAAATTTTGAATGAAAATGGCTGTTGATCGGTTAAAGATAGAAGCGTGAAGTGTGATAAGATTACCCGAAAGAAGCTTCAACTCGTGTCTCACTTGTGATTCACAATGTTTGAGATAATCAATTTGACCTTATGAGTTATCTGGTAAAAGGATTTGTGATTAAAAAGTTAAAAAACTGAAAGATTGCAAAATGTTTGTTGGGATAAAATCAAATGTGTCTGCATTAACTTTTTTTCAATGAAAATAACCCGATGAAACGATTTACAACTTCACAGCTTTCACGTCTTGTTAGGCAACCCAGACAGTTGAACCTTAAGTCAAAGTTGTGACTCTTGATAATGAACAAGTTTTATCTAAACTTATCATTGGGATCAACATTTTTTCATACATTCATTTACTTTTCGATTGCACAGAAAAAAAGTGCCAAATAATCTGATGATAAACTTGAAAACAATTTTCACTCTATTTGCCACTGAAATTGATCTGAACAAGAAACATTGAAAAATTATTCCAAATCAGACATATTTGAAAATATATTACAGAATGTTAAAGCTCGAAAAACGGCGATAAACCAATGCAAAAAGCAATGCAAAGGCAGACAAGTTGATTGAACTCTATCAAGAGATGATTATCGTTCGTAGAGTTTTCGTTGAGACTTGCAGCATTTTCACTTTGCAAATCCAACCATGAATGTTAAACTGAATAAACGTTTAGTGTTGATAATGATAATTGCCTTGTGCTTGCGGGCAGTTTTAAATTTCATTGTTGAAGATTAGTAAAGTTGAATCAATTTTTTTTATTGAAACAAAATGTCAATGATTTGTGATTCAATATTTATCAACTGTTCAACTTTAATGTTGAACAATTTTATTGAGAGTTGAACTTGTTAGATAAAGCAAGCAAAGCAAGTATTAAAAAAAACTGAAACATGGATACAATTAAAGCATTGATTAATGCATCTCATTAATATAAATCTTGTTAGATTAGCTTAATCAGGGGAGAAAAGCAAAAGAACCAAGAGACTGTATTTATCCTTGAAAGAAATGATGATGATGATGATGATGAGAAAAACTGAAAGAAACTGAAGATAGATAAATAAAATTCAAACAGATATTTTGTTAAAATAATTTTTCTCTCTCAAACTGACTCTCTTTACTCAGCAATAAACTTAATTTATTCTGGTTTTTTTGGAGTTAAAAACACATTTTGAAGCTGAAAAAAGGTAACCCAGAAGCAAATGATGATCTTAATCAAGTTTACCTTTACGGGTTTACTTTTCTCTCCATCATCATCATCATCATAATCTTGCAAAGTTGTACTTCATGAAATTGCCCAGAAAATAATTGCTTTTGACTAATTAATTGATTCTTTAATGAAATTTCCATCCTCAACTTTTAGAGCATTTTCGGTCATTTAAATTGTTGCAACTCAAAGTTTGAGTGCGAGAGAAGAGAAAAAAAAAGTTGCCTCAAAATGGAAATTCAAATTGTTCTATTTTGCTACGAAATTTTGGCCAATTTTTTCTCTCTCTCTTCGGCTCTTCACTTCTTGCACTTTCGTTAAGTGAGTGTAAATGGTCAATAATGCCCAAGGGTGGAAAGGTAAAAGAAGAAGAAGACAAGAAAGTGAATATTGAATCCAAACAAGGAACCGTTTTGTGCAGTTTTGTGACTGTAAAACCAGAGAATCTGAACAACTGATAAAATCGACTTTCAAATCTTATCTTATCTTTTTCCATCTTCTTCTTCTTTTTTTGCCTGACAATGTTCACCTTCAACCTTGTTGACCAAGCTTAACCTTCAGCGTACGGTCAAACGTTTTTTTGTAGGAGTTTTGTTGTTCTGTCAAGGTTACAAGTTTTTCATTGAAACAAAAAAACTGACGACTTTATTGACACTAGGAAAAGGAAAGGTAAAGAGCGCAGTAAAAGTAAAAGTTGCAAAAGTTGATTCGAAGTTTCAAGTTTTACTTCAGGAGAAGAAGAAGAAAAAGTTGCAAAAAACTGAAGAAACATTGAAACAGAATCTTATTGGAAAATTAATGGCAATATTAATCAATCTTTTTCTTGCTTTTTGCTGCTTTCAATATGTACTATTAATAAAAGGTAAAAGTCGCTTAAAATTCAATTAATATTCAAAGTTGCAGAAACGATAAGAAGGTAAAATAAAAAAAGTTGAATCGTTAATTACATTCAATTATCATCAACTAATTAATTGGACAAAGTAAACAACAAAATGAGGTCATTTGCGTTTAAATAAAACGTCGACATGTAAACAAGTAAAAGGTAAACAATAATTGAAGAAGAAGAAGAAGATGCAAAATCTGTCATCAATTGAACTAAACAGAACTTTTCTCTTCTTCAGATTTATATCAATTTTTTTAGTTACCTGTTTAAATGCATAAATAGTTTGATGATTTATTTTGTTGTGTTGAGCCGCAACTCACATTCAGGTTTCAGTATTCATGCTTTTCACATTAAATTAAGGGAAAGAAGAAAAGATGAAGATGAAGATGATGATGGCGAGAAGAAGAAGAAATGGAAAAATGAAAAAAAAAACTTTGAAACTGCCCATTTCTTCCTTTTCTCCGCCTTCTTTCTTAAACTTCTTGAGCGTTTACTAGTTAAACAAGTTTTGACCCCCTTTTTGAGTGTGTTTTTTATTTTATCATTTGCTCCTTCATCATCATTCTCATCACTCTCATCTCACTTGCCTTTTACTTGGTTAACGTTTCTTTCTTTCGCATTTGAATCACTAACTTAGTGATTCAACTTTTCAAATTAATCGACAATTGACTTTCAAATTTTTTTCGAGTTTACTCAATTATCTCAAAACAAAAGGCCAAGTTAATCGACAACAAAAAATTGTGCAAAAATTTTCGTCAAAATTTTTCGTTTCAACTTTTATCAACATTTAACTTATCTCATTGCTTACAGTTTATTGTTGTGTGCATTTCAAGTGCCAATATTTGGATTTAAGCGCATTTCCATTGGATTTTAATTGTTGACCGAAAACACCGGATTAACCAATCAGTTAACCTGGGTCTTAAATCAGTTTCATCGCCCTTTCACCTTTCTCATCTCATTGAGAAACCGACTCCAAAGGTAAGCACAATTTCACTTAAATTTACCGCAAAGAATCGAGAAAATCGACTTTTCTTTTTGTTCGACTGTCAACTATCTGTCAACTTTTACCATCGATTTCGAGTTAACTTTAGAAATTTTCAGAAATTTTCCTATTCGATTGTCTTCAAGTTCATCTATAAAGAAATTCATCAATTTTAGAAATTTCACTTTTCTTTATTCCAAATAAATGGAAACGTTATTCATGTAATAATTTGTTCAATCTCTTTTCTGTTTGATTCGTTTTAGAAGAAAAAAAATGCTTTCTTTACGAAAATCGATTGTTAATTGAAAAGTAACAAAAAAATGAAACAAAATGTTACCTAATGAATGATTAATTTTGCCATAAAGTTTTGATTAAATTGTGATGTAACAACTATTTTAATCACTGTTGAGTCAATCTAATTTAATCAATGTGATTCAATATCAAGTTATTTCATTGAAAAGCAAAGAGTATAACAAGAGAGTACGACAATGAGAGCTATAGATAAGAGCGATAAGAAGTTAAAAGAATCAGTAAAAGAGGGAGTTAGCAGCGAAAAAGAGACAAGGAAAGAGATGAAGAAATGACAAAAAAAGTAAACAATTTTTTTCCATAAAACTCATTTCTCTCATGTAACTTTTGATGGGCAACCAGAGAATATACTTATTCCGGGAAATAAAATTTTCTGCTTCTGTACAAGAGGTCACTTCGATTTACTGAAAAGTTATTCGCTTTTGACTAGGATAATAGAGAATGAACTGAAACTCATTTTTACCGATAAAAGTTATTAGTGAACTTGTTTGATCGGACGCTTTTTTCAATTCAACAATGGTCTTCTAGATTTGGACCATCGGCCTTAAAACTTCAGCCCTGAATATTTCGAGAATCAGATCAATTTGCCGATCATTAGATTTTATTATGTGCTGTGATATTTTGAAATATTAGATCATTCAAGATTCTACAAAATGAGTTATTCATTTATATTACTTATTTTGTCGGATTTGATACTTATAAAGGTATTGACTTATATTGATTTATAAAGGTGAATGTTTACTCAAACACAAATCTTATGTGTTAGAAGGATATTCATTATTTGATGAATTAGCTCAGATGTTCTTCAGTATTCAGTCATATGATATTAAGGCACAATAAAATAAAATCTAATGATTGGTACAAGAATAATGATTGTATAATAGGTGCTAACATTCTTGAAATATTCAGGCCCAAAATTTTAAGACCTATGGCCGAAATCTAGAAGACTGTTGTTGAAACATCAAACATGTTCACTATTAACTTTTATCGGTGAAAATGAGTTTCAGCTCCTTCTCTATTATCCACGCTCTTAGTCCCAACTCTTGACGCGAAAGTAAAATTTTTGGCATAACTCCTTAAAAAGGATTGTTTGTGGCGCCATCGCGTTCTGCTCGTTTTCCCTATCTTCATCTCACAAGTTAGTTAACAACGCGTAAAAAAGCATCTTCAAGAAAAATTATTCAAATGCTTATAAAGATAGTGAGATTCAATGAGCTAAAGGTACTTTGAATCTAATTGAAAGAAGTCGCAATTTCAGGCCAATTCTATTCATAACCCATAAGCATGCTGAATAATATGGTGATGGTTTCATATCTGAAAAAATATCCAAACAGAGTGAAAATTTCAGAAAACTGAAACGTGAATTTCGTTAAATTTTACTGAATAGCAAATCAATCACATCATATTATTCAGTGTACTGTGTTATATTTATTTCGCCAACAATCAGCTGGCTTAGACAGCATCTCAAAAGTATATCAAAATACACTAATAAATCCATGTTTCAATTCAGTTTTTCACAATGTTCCACCCTGTTGGTGATTTTTCACAAATAAAACCTTGACTATATTATTCAGCATCCTTGATTACATGGATCATGAATAGAATTGGCTGTCTTTAGTACTTGAAAATAGATTGCGTTATCGAAATCAGAAATCATAAAATCTCGTGTCTGAAAAAAACATTACAGAAAAATTCGAGAACAGGCGATTTCGCAGATGCTCCTTTCTAGTTGAATCACAATTTTTCCAGCAAATCAACTTTTCTCTTTTCAACATTTTCTTCAATTCATTTCACCTTTTCAGTAAAAGAACAAAAAATGAAAAGGAATAAAACATGAAAATTCGCATGCATATTGAATTTGGTGTGAAAGATGAACAAAGATAATGTTGATTGGCACATGAAAACAAATTAGATTTCAAAGATTTCATATTTGAATATCGTTTGGTCAATGATTGAAGTTTTGCAACTTTTTCATTGAAATTAATTCGAAACTTGTAACTTTTCGTTGTCAGAAAATCTGAGGACTAATTAGACAGAATATTAATATTCGTTGGGTTGAATTATGTGATTCTCGTTTTAGCATAAGCATAACATGGTTAAATTAAATTCTGTAGGCGAATCATCTAATGGCTAAAATTATTCCCTGTAAGGTGCTTTTGAACCTTATACATAAATACATTATCATAATGAATCTGGTTGTTTCCCAATTAATGTAGCATTATCTCAACATCTAACCTTGGAGTTTATAATTGAGTCACAATTTTGTTGTTATCTTGGCGTAACTTTTATTTTCACTGTCAAGGTAACGTTTCATATCATTCACAATTATTGTTATTATAATTAACAGAATGACAATTAGGAAATTTTGAGACTTTTAATTAGATTCCGTTAGCGAATGATGATGATAATATTGATCAATTGAAAATTATAACCAATAAATTACAATCTCATTCAATTAATCATCAAACATTTTCATAGTCACAACTTGCATTTGCACCTTTTAATGTTCAACCAATCAGTTGAACATCATTCAGCTTTACCACCTTTTAATCAACATTAATCTGTTGATTCAGAATCACAACTTTCATTTTAACCTGAAAAACTCGTGGATTAACCAAGTTTTTGTCTAACTTTTCCAATCAGTTTAACCTTAAAAAGTTCAATTACTTCATGATGTAATCAACTGTAATTATATCAATTGTGTGATTTATTAACCTTTATTCAAACTGATTATCTATTAATGCAATTGGAATCATTTAGTTTCATCTTTGGTATGTAATTTGAAATCTTTTTTTTCCATTTTCGCCGAAATTCTTTTCATGGTGAAAATGTGTTTTTAGCTTTTTGCTTTACAAAAGCGAATATGAATTTTTTTGATAAAAATTCGCAACTGAATTTTAATGGGAAAGTTCAAACCTCAAATGATTGACCAAAATGTTTAAATGATATTCAAATTGACTTTGAAATCTAATTTACTTTCATTTTCATGCTTCAATCAACTTTACCTTGGTTCATCTTTTACACCAAATTCAATATGCATGAGAATTTTCATGTTTTATTCTTTTGTCTAAATTCAGTCAATTTTTTTCTTTCTTTCCCTGAAAAGGTGAATTGAATTGAAGAAAATGTGGAAAAGAGAAAAGTCGATTTGCTGGAAAAATTCAACTAGAAAATTCTGTCAATGTTTCTAATCATTTTGTCGTCGCTTCTCTTTACATGATCCTGAATGGGCAATCAAATGACTTTACCCTGAAGCCATTTTAATCCATAAGTATTAGATATTTGTTTCAATGGAATAAAATTTTAACATGAAAAAATTCTAAATCAAAAGTTCTATTCGAAATTTGCTCCAAAAGTCCTTCAAATGTCATTTGATGGCTCATGACTTTCATGGTAATAAAGTCAATGAGTTGGCCATTTTACCGATGATAATTGAAGGGACAGACCGATGAAACCTTTTGCCGGTCAACCAAAGTTTCCGTTGAAAGGTTCATTTCATTTTCCTAATGAAACAAAAGTTATTGAAAAGAAAAGCAAAATTATTCAAAGTTGCTCTTCAAGTTGAGTGCAAAAAGTGAGCTTTCTATTAACATTAAATATTGCTATTAAAAAGCTAAGTTTGATGATGAGCTACAAATGATGATAATCATGATTATAACCAATGATGATGATTATTATTATTATGCACTTGGAATCACATCATACACTTGATTGGTCTATTTTTAATCACTTTTAGCTCATTGAATAAAAAGTATTAATTGAAAATCTCGTAATTTGATTGCGACTAGAATCTAACAAATTACAAATTTCCTTTTATTATTAAACTTTCAATCGATCAGCACATTTTCATAAGAGTCTTGAACTGGAAAACAAAAAGTACATTCAACTTCAACTTAGTGATTCAACTTTCGACAACTGAATTTTTCGAGTTTACTCAATTTCCAAAGATAACAAAAGCCGAACTTTTGAAAATCGAAAAACTTTTGTGCAAAATTTTGGTCAAAACTTTCGTTCTAAAACTCAACTTCGTTTCATCTCATTGCTTACAGTTTATTGTTGTGTGCATTTCAAGTGCCAATATTTGGATTTAAGCGCATTTCCATTTGGATTTTAATTGTTGACCGAAAAACCGGATTAACCAATCAGTTAACCTGGGTCTTAAATCAGTTTCATCGCCCTTTCACCTTTCTCATCTCATTGAGAAATCGACTCCAAAGGTAAGCACAAATTTCACTTTAAATTAACCGCAAAGAAAGAATTGAAAAAATCGACTTTTCCTTTTGTTCGACTGTTTTCGAAGGTTAACTCGAAATTGATAAATTTTCAGAAATTTTCCTTTTCGATTGTCTTTCAAGTTCATCTGTAAAGAAATTCATGAATTTTGGAAATTTCACTTTTCTTTATTCCAAATAAATGGAAACGTTATTCATGTAATAATTTGTTCATATTCAATGGTTTCAATTTCAATCTCTTTTCTGTTTGATTCATTTTAGAAGAAGAAAAAATTCTCTTTACGAAAATCAATTGTGCTTCATTTCATCTTGATCACAATCACCATCTTTTCCTATCATTTTCATCAATTTCATCATGTTCATCATACTCTTGAACAAAACAACCACCGAATGAAGAGAGAGAGTAAAGAGGAGAAAAAAAAGTTCGAGAAGGAAACAATTCTAGATAAGCTTTTTGCCTGCATTTCATTCTTGTATAATTCAGAGCACATCAATCCTTAAAAAAATGCTTCATGATTAATAAATCTTACAAAGGAAATCTTCTTAAAGAATGGAGATGAACACTGGGAATGAAGAATATATAAGAAGAAGAAGAAAAAATCAAATCTTACGGTGATTCTCATGGTTCCTCATTCCTCATTTCCACCCTTCTCATCATCATTATGATGAACCAATCAAAAGAAAAGGTTGTTCAGTTGAATATAAGTTTCTATTTCAAGTCAAATATTCTCTTGACAATCGACTGAATTGAAAAGGAAACTGAATCATTTTTATCACCTTTATTCATCTTCATCTCTATTAATACATTATCATTTCAAAAATGCTCTTATCATAAACTCGATTGATTATCAGACTGTTCAGACAACAGCATGAAAACATTTCTTAATTTTGATCCATTCGCATCACTTTACTATCTTTACCAGCATTTACATCATTTTTGTTCATGATTAATCTTGAAGATGCTTTTTTTAGATGCGATTGACTTTTGAATAAAAACTTGATTGTTTGTTGAATCACATTGATGAAATTAGATTGAACCAACGACGATTAAAATAGTTGTTACATCACAATTTAATCAGAACTTTATCTCCAAATTAATCATTCATTAGGTAACATTTTGTTTCCATTTTTTGTTTTCACTTTCAACTTCTTTGCACAATTTTAAATGCTAATCATTAAGTGTCACAATTTGTTTGATTAAATTGCTGATTAATGATTAGTCGAGTGATTATGATCAATCAGTTTTTTCAATTACATTTAGAAGTTGATTTTTAATTGAAAATCTTGTTTCACTCTTTTCCTAGTCATTAGATTTGGTTTAATTGGAAAAGGTTAAGCACTTTTTGTCACCTTTTTTCGTTGTTTCTTTGCGGTTTGTTTTGTTTTGTTTTTTTATGTGTTTTGTTTAACATTTTCAATCTGATTAATTGCTGTTCATTCATTATGGTTGTTCAATTGTATTTCATTAAACAACAGGAATCTTCTCAATCAAAGGTTCCCTCCATGATGAATGAAGATTACAGGATGAGTGATAAGGCTGATAACGTTCATAATGGACACCACAAAGAACCAATTAATTATTGTTCAGATAATTCAGAAATGGATGATATTGAACCAGAAGATGATTGTGACTCAATGGATTCAGAGAAATCTCTTAATTTGGTAAGAATTTTTTGGAAATCTTTTTTTTCTTCCTTTTTGGCTGTCCACCAAAATTTTCAAAGCTAACCTGGACTCTGTTTAATTTTGATTCATTTTTATCATTTTCTTTTTCTCAGACCATGGGAGACAATTCAATGGACACTTCAACACCACCTCCAACAGGTTCAACACTCATATCACCCAACTACAATTACAATAGAAACAACAATTGTAACAACAATTCAAATGGAACTTTAAACCTGTCTTCACTTCATTCAGCCAGTCGTGTTATCCTTAACCCAGTGTCAAGTGTGTTCACTGCATCACCAACCTCATCCTCGTCCCCTTCACATCGACCCTCAACCGCAACATCAACAACCCCAACCAACATGAAATCATCATCCCTGTCAACCTCAATGAACCCAAGCCAGTTACCAATGTCATCGCCTACCTCTTCACGAGACTCACATTCACCGTTATCTCCCCTCGCAATGTCATCCTCACCACCACCTACATCGTCAGCCTCTTCCCTTCACCATTCACACTCTCATCACCCTCATCACCATCACCATCAACACAGCCAGCCAGCTCATCACAATCAACATTCATCCTCTTCACCCTCACCAAGTTTATCATCAGCAGCTACAGCAGCAGCCGCAGCAGCCGCAGTGGCAAACAATTTACACCAATTAGAACAATTACAGGGTATTCCATTGAATCTTAAGGGAGGCGGTTCAAGTGGAACTGATTTAACCACTGGTTCAAGTTTGTCCAGTACAAATTCAAGATCATCTCCAAGTGGAACCGATTTATCAATGAATGGTTTCAAAAGTTTATCTTCCAACTCCTCAATGAATGGAAATTTAATCAATCCAAATAACCACAATAGCACCAGTTTAAACAACAATCGAACCAACAGTAACAACAACAGTAACGCAAATAATTTATCATTGAATTTAAGTTCGTGCAACGGTGACAACGACATTAACAATGGTTCATCAAGTCCAAGTGATCTATCAACAAGCGGATCCCTGAATCGCGGATTAAACTCATTAGCACCTAATTTATTATCCTCACCAGCAGCAGTAGCAGCGGCAGCAGCAGTCGCCCGATCAAATTTACCAATCGACAAGTTTGCCCAGGTAAGTTCAAACACCAAACTGAAAGCAACAAAAATCTAAAAAAAACTCATTCTATTTTCACAGTTGATGGCAGCTCAAGGACAGTTGCTTTTAACGGCAACTTTGGCCCAACAATTGCAACAAGCATCAACAGTAAAGGTAAATATACTTCACTCGACCAAACTGACCAATTCTGACCATAACTTTTTCCATCAGCAACAGGCGCCCGTCGCAACAAATTTAAGCGGATTCCCATTGAATGATATCCAAACGATTCAACAACAATTGCAACAACAACAGCAAAACTTTCAAAACCTTCAACAATTGTTGCTCCTTCAATCGACTGGACAATTGACTCCAAATTTACAGCAAATGTTGATACAAAATCAGGTAAATGAAACTTTTTGAATAAAAGAAGAAAATTTTTTTCTCTGTTCGAAACTTATCGAAACTTTGTACCTTTTCTTGATTACAGTTTGAACAAACTTTACAATCATTAACTGGCCATGGAATGTCTTTACCTCAAGTTGCTGTAGCAGCTCAACAATTGCAGCAACTTCAAGAATCACTTGGTCTCAATGGTTCATCACCAACTTCATCCTCTTCCTCTTCATCTACATCATCTTCATCTTCGGTTAAAATTAAAATGGAAGATGCAAATGATAACAACAATTGTTCCAATTTTAACTCTACCAATAATAACAATAGTAATAATAGTAATAGTAAAAATAATAACAACCTAAGTAATCATTCCAATAACAATAGTTCGAGTAAATATCACCAAAGAAATGGTTCACCTTGCGACATGATCACCAATCAAAAGAAAGTAATCAATCTAATTAATCATCATCATCATAGTATTAATGGATTAACCGATCCAACTTCATCTGCATCTTCAGCCTCTTCATCCTCATCTTCCAACAACAATGGCACATGCAACAACAACACAACAGCCAACAATAACAATGTTAATTCTCATCATTCGTCCCATCAGATTAACCATTATCATCATCAACTGTCTTCCGTACGATCTCGTACAGAAACAAGTCCAGAGGAAATGACAGATCTAGAAGAGTTGGAACAATTTGCAAAAATGTTTAAACAGCGAAGAATCAAATTGGGTAAGTTGCATACGAACGAAAAAAAAATCGAAAAATCAAGAGTTCGATTAAAAGAAAACTAAATTTAAATTTTTACGATTCTCTGTTTTTCCCTCTTAAGGTTATACCCAAGGTGACGTTGGTTTGGCAATGGGTAAACTGTATGGAAATGATTTCAGTCAGACAACAATAAGTCGCTTCGAGGCTCTTAACCTGAGTTTTAAAAACATGTGCAAATTAAAGCCGTTACTGGAGAGATGGTTGAAAGACGCTGATGCCTCCCTGACCAATCCAGGAGTCATGTCATCGTCCCAGGCTTCAGCTGATGCCATTGGAAGAAGGCGCAAGAAGAGGACAAGCATTGAGACGACAGTACGTGTTGCCCTTGAAAAGGCATTCATCTCTAATCCTAAGCCTACATCCGAAGAGATAAGCATGTTGGCTGATTCACTTTGCATGGAAAAGGAAGTGGTTCGAGTTTGGTTCTGTAATAGAAGGCAAAAGGAGAAGCGAATCAATCCACCGCCCAATTCATCGGACAATCCAGGCAATGGTTGTCCATCACCTTCATCTTATCCCTCCCCACCTCCTTGTTGATAAACAATGTGAACAAACGCAATGACAAGAGAATGACATGAATCCCAAACGACCCTCTTCGATTATAAATAAAAATTTAAATGATTCCCTTTTCCTTTCTGTGAAAAGGTCAATCGTAAAACAATTTAATGATAATTGTTAATAATAATTAATTGTCATGACACAGAATAAAAAAATCAACCATCAACTTCATTTTGTGTGAACTTTAACTTTTCATTTTCAACACAACATGAAACTGCAAGGACAAGCCTTTATTATAAACTATTAATATCATTATCATTCTTATTATTAATGCTTAACTATTATTATTGATTAATACATTTCCTCATTGATACAAAACTTTTTTGTCCACCATTTTTCATTTCACGATCAAAAAGCACCTTTTGTCACAATATTCAAAGTAAAATTGAAAAACTTCAGTTGCATTTACTTTTTTTTGTTCATCAATCAATTTAGATTAATTTTCCGGTAGAAACAGGTAAAAAAAGTAAATCAATCTCAATGACGAGTATGAAAAAACATTTAGCAAATTTTCATCAACTTTCAATTAAATGTTTAATAATTAGCAATTAAACTCGACAAAAAGTCGATTAACTAGAGAGAAAAAGGTTGAAATTAAAAAATGAAACGGAAATTTTGATCAATTCAAACAATTAGTTTGATTTAAATTAGTTGCAAAAGTTTAAGGATCAAACAACTCGAGTCACTGAAACCGTCAAAGGTCACAACAAATTTGGCGTCATTAATCAAGAACGAAAGTTAGAGGTTGGTAATTTTGTAATGAAAAATAACCAATGATTCATTTCAAGATAAACTTAAAGCTCTGTAACCATTTCACTTGAACTGTTAATAATAAAGTGATTATTAAATTAACTTTTACTCATTCAAATGGCAATTGTTTTGCCAACTCAAAGTTTATCAGATAAGAGGCTAAACTTTGAGTCAAAGAGTCGTCATGGAGCAAAGCATTTCTTAGTTATGAGATAACTAACATAACGTGACCTAGCCTAACACCATGTAAACAAATTTTGCGCATCTTTGCGTGATTATAATGAAATTTGCATTTTTCGCGATAAAACAAAAGTCGAAGATATTGAGGCGGTAGAAAATGCTTAAATCTATTTCTAGTGCTCTCCGCAAGGTGGCGATACTCTAGAAATATGTAAACCATTTGCCAACTGAGTGTGTTCAAAGATTTAAACTGACAATGGGAAAATTGATTGAAGGAGCCAGTACATGGAATACAGAATTTTGGATTCAATGATTATAATATGATAATAAATAATAATAATAATGATAAAAAAAGATGAAAACAGGAGGAGTTGAGTGGACTAAAAAGGGTGGTCCTAGCACATGCGTAAGTTGAAACAATATTTTGGATGATTTATCCGCCCACAAATGAAAAAAAATAAGATGAAAAAAGGGGGGAAGAAGAAGATGAAGAAAAATGTTCCTTTGAAAGTGAATCACGAATCAGTTATCATCCTTAATCAACAGGGGAACTCACTCTCTTCCTCATTCTCATCTTTTCCTCTCTTCATCCTCTTCATCCTCTCTCTTCCCTCTCTCGCCTCTCTCTCTCTCTGGCTCTCTCTAAACTCTTGTAAACTCACTCTCACTCTTAACCGTTCTGATTTGCAAATAACATCGGAAACTGTAACAACCATTTTTTGTTGTCTGTGTAACAATTTTTTTCATCATTGCAATATGAATAACAAAATGTCAGCTCAAGTGACCAAACAAAATGTTGACAACAGCTTTTTTGCATCTTAAATAATCAAATATTTTTTTCCCTCATTTTGCGTGCGTAATTATTGTTTACCAAAACTTAGTCAACTTTACCTTTATAACGATTCAATGGCAAGTCAACATAATCACTTTACTCCCAGCCATTCATTGAGTTGGTTTTAAATATTGCTTGTTGCTAATCAAGTGATTGATATTTAAATATATTATAATTAGACGTAAATATTTACATTGATAAATTGTGATTCAACAATCGGCTGCTTTTGTCTTTTGATTTAAATTTTTTCGGGACAAAAAGCAAAACTTATTCTTCTTTTTTTCCTCACTTTTCGACAAAATTGATTGTGCTTTTCCGTGTAATTGTTTACTTGTTAATCGTTCAATTGTCATCTTGACACTGTTTAATTGTTGAAAGTGCAAATCGTTGAGTCACTTTTTTCCTTCTCGCTACTTTGAATAACCAAAATTTATCAATTTTGAGTTTTAAAAGAAACTGGATTTTGACCGTAAAAAATTTGACCAAAGAAGACCAAACTAAACAGACAAAATATGACTGATTTAGAAGTGCTTGAACAATGTGCCAAACAACAGCAAATTAAATTGGGTAAGTAACACTTTACTGTTTAGGTTATCAATCAGATTAATTCATTTGTTCAATTCCATTCCCGATTCAAAGAGTAGTGAAGAGACACTTTGATCAGAGTTTCAAGTCTTCATTTGCATTATCGCTGTGAGAGCAAAATGCTGGTCAAAATGATTGAAGATTTATCCTAATATTTCATTCCTTGAACAGATAGACTCAGTTATTTTTCATTATTGTGACAAACTGAACTTCAATTGACTCTGAATCTTGATTCAACTTGATTGGAATGGTTGAGGTTAAACTGATTACTTTTGCATCATTTGTTTGTTTCAATTGATAATTATGAATTTGAATGATTTTCCTTGCTCTTTCATCTTTCCTAATTTGCTTCTCTTGACGTCCAAATATTTCATATTGTCTTTATTAGTTTATTTCATTTTTAGCATCTTTCTTCTTCTTCTGTGAAAAGAGCAAACAGGAAAAATTGGTTTGACCGAATTGACCAGCCAATTGCTTGTTCTGCATTTTGACCATTCAACTGATTTGGTTCTGAAACAAATCAGTACAATCAAGAAGAGTTGTAAGCTTGGTTAGATGTAATCAAATGATTTTTGACGAGAGAGAGAGACTATTATTTTCTCATTGTTGAACTTTTTCATGTGAAAGATAAAAAGTAACTTGATGAACAACTGGAAAAAGCAAGTCAGGTAAATGAGGTGAGAATAGTAAAGAAAGGTCAAAATTGACCAGAAAAAAATGGATCATCAGTTTGGACAATTCGTCTTTCCTTTCATATTAGATTGAAGAGTAAAAATGATAAAGGATAAAGATATGTTAACTGTTGAAGATGAGGATGAGAACAGTAAATTGAAAATTGATTTGGTTCAAATGTTTGAAAGGAAAGAAGGAGAAGAAAAAGAGGAAAAAAATTCTTTAACCAAATCCAAGTCCAACAAAATATCCAAATGCAATTGATATGCTTTGTATTATCATCTTTTTTTTGTTGTTGTCTTCAATTTACATCAAGTTATTTTGATGAAAATAATGAAATAAAAGGAAAAGAAGAGGAGAAGAAGAGCAAAAAAGATGAAAAAAGAGGAAAATTTGTTGACAAAAACAACATGAGATTCAAATTCTCAATTTAAATTTAAATTTGTTCCTTTCTCTTGCCACTGACCAGAGATGAGATTGCCTTTGCTGTGAAGAGACCTTTAAGGCGAGATTTACTTTTCATGATCAACTTTGAATAAAAGTTGAAAAATGCTTTTCCTTCTTCTTCTGCACAAATTATCAACATTTTACTTCAATTGTTTTGCCACTTTTTCATGTTGGTCACTTTGCTTTGTCAAAAGTTTCATTTCAATTTTTGGTCGAAAAATTTTTCTCTCTTGGAGTAAACATTCCATGTTGTTGCATATTATATAAGAGTAAAGGTTAAAGAAAAAATGTTTTCCAAATGCAAAAACTGAATCTAGGAAACATGTTTTTTCTTTCTTTTGCCTTTCTTTCCATTTCCACATGTTTTCAACTGATATCACATGGGAATACGATAGAAACGAGGTGAACAGTTGATATTTGAATACTTGTCGTGATTGTCATTGAATTGATTGCAAGAAAATATTTCAACAATTGAATCTTGAATATAAAATGTAAAAATCAATATTGAACATCTTTTTGGTCAACTTTGTTTCTCTGTTTAAATTAGTTTCAGAACTTTAATCAATCGAAAAAATATTCCACTTTTTTGCTTCTCTCACTGTCCACTCATCTTTTAATGCAAGGAGGAAAATTTGCTCTTCAAGAAGTTGGCCGATGTTAATGGCCATTATTTAAAGGAAAAGAAGAGGAAGAATGAAGATGAAAATGAGAAGAGAATGCAAAAAAGATGAGGATCAGGATGAGGATGAAGATGAGAAGAGATTGAAAGACACTTTACAGAAATACATGTTTCCATGGTTTTCCCATTTTAATACCTTGTCCATCAAAATGATCATTTCACTTTTTATCATCTTCTTTGCATTTATCTTCATCTTCTCCTTCATTCCATTTTTTGCATTCATTTGTATTCTTTTCAAACTCGATTGACAATCAAATGATCAGAGTTGATATCAAGATTATATTACAAGGTTTACAATTTCATCCTGAATCTGGTCAACAAAATTTTTCTCCAATCTTTTTCTTTTTAATTTCTCAAAATTTCATGAAACTCATCAAGCTCTTCTCATGAAACTTTTTTCAAACTCTCTTCTCAATTTGCATGGAAAATAGAAGAGAAATAATTCTCCATTTTCTCGCCATTCTGACCATTTCCAAGTTGAATATGAATTTAAAATGAAAACTTTTCAAAGTAAAAAGATTTAAAGAAATCATTTTTTTCTCTCTCTTCAAGTTTGTGATGAAAGATGAAAATTTATTTGAAAAAAAGTGTGAAAATGAGTTTGACTTGTAAATGAAGGTGAAAAGGAAAAAATTTGTTGAAATAATATGTTCCAAGGGAAACGAATGTTCAATTCTCGACGAATAAATCTGATGAAACATATTCCAATATTTTCATTCTCATTTTCACTTTTCACCATCATCACCATGAAGGTCAGTTTAAGGTAATATTCAGCCGCAGCAGGCAGCATAGCAAATTCACAGGAAAAGAAGGAAAAAAGTTCTTTTCTTTTGATAATAAATAGAAATAGACAAAACAGAATACATATCCATATATATATTATTCAACTTGATAATATTGAACTCTCTAGAGTTGAATATAGAAGTTTAATATTAAAAAAAGAGAAGAAGATGAAAAACTGTTGAGTTTACCTTAACCATATCTGAATATAATTTTAAATTTGCAAGAAAAATGGTTCAAATATATTCACTGACTTTTACTTTTCACACTCCCAGTCACAGTCTTTTGCTTCAACGGGAACAATCATTTCTGGACAGAAGATGAGGAAAGTAGAAAAGAGGAAAAAAAACTTTTTTCTTCTCTCCTCAAGGCTTTTAAAGTCCGAGGGTGAAGTGAACCTTCATTATCATCCATTCACTTTATGCTCCAAAAGATGAGGCGAGTTTTGATGGACGCAAATTTTCAATTTAATATAGTTATGTAAATGACGAGCAATTCATTTTTACTCATCTTTTGACCCAAACTTTCAATTTCATCTTTTGCCTCATTTTCACCTAACATGATTCATTGAAAACTTTTCTTCTTTTTTTCGATCTTCTTTTTGGAATTGCAAATTTTTCGATGCTCATTAGAAATGTTCATTATTCCATGGTTTTTATGATTATTGGAAGGAATGACAATAGAGATTATTTGTGTTAATGTTTTTGGCGATTGGGCGACCTTCTTCTTGTGGTTTTGCTTTCTTGTTATAGGGTTAGAGGTTCATGATAATGAACATGATGAAAGAGATGATACCTTTGACTCCATTGTATTTACTCCAATCAATTGATTAGGAATAAATGAATGCCATGGACAACGGATGTCACATAATTTCAAACATTTGAGCGAAATTCGCTCTTTTTCTCTTCTTCTTCACATGGAAAAATAAAGATGAGTCTGGATTTTGATGGCTGGTCAAAGTGGACAAGAAAGATGATGATGATGATAAGAATCCTCACTTTGGTTAATAACAATCCATTTGGTTTACATTCATTACGCTTTGATTCCCTTATTATCATGAAATGTTATTGGAATGTGGTTAACTAAATTCCTTGTTATTACCTTTTTATCAGTTCATTTGGGTTGCATAGTGATCATCATTAGTATTACAATATTTCCTCTAATGATAATCATCAAGTTTATCGAGTAAAGTTGTGAAGCAACAGAACAATCAAAATAATGCATTTCAACATTTCATTCAAAAGGTTCAAATCAATTTACACAAAATTTCCAAATCAACTGCTAAACAGTAGACAGAAACTCGAAATCGAACACAAATTTATGTCCAAAAATTGTCTAATCTCATTGCTCGCATTATGATGGAAACGCAGAAGAAACAAAACTTTTGTTAGAGCGGCTTTCATAAGCAAACCTTTTCAAACAAATCTCAAACCGAAAGCTGCTGCTCAGTTTGAATTTGTTCAGCACAAGTCCAGGATTAGTCCAGTTCGTCTTCAATTTGACGAAACATTGACTTCACTTTCAATCTTCAATCTAAAGTTCCTTTGCTTGAACCATAACAACCCATAAACACCAATATGAACCAGAAAAGGGTTGAATTCAAAGTGTAAACCCATTTCACCGTCAACATGATACTACATTAAATTAACAAATAATAAAGATGAATTGACCATTTCAACGTTTTCCCTGTTCAAGTTTCATGAAAGAAAAAAGTTGAAAATTCAATTCTAAAATGTTTTCTTTTCTAAATTTTTCACCGAAAGAAAAAGATAAATGTTAATAAACATTTCAACAAACCTTAAACACTGAAATTGATGAACATAAACAAGTCAAATTATCGCTGGTTGAATATTTAGTCGGGAAAAGTTGAAAAATACTGAACAAGAAAAGATTTCAGTTGAAACTTATTTGGTTAACTAAATGTATGAATTGGTTATCGTCAGTCAATTTAAACCGTTTTCCCTGTTATTGAACTTTTTATTATTTATTTCCCTTTTCTGTTGATGGAATTTTCATTCACTTTTCGTTATTTATTTTACAAAGTAATACATGATTATTATTACCATGTTAACTGTAGAGAGAAGAAGAAGAGAAAAAGGAGAAAATTTCAAGTCTAATTTCATATTTCTTATCTTTCCAGTTCTCTACTTATTTTTTATTATTATATTTTTACCCTTTTCAACTCCCAGTTATCATAATTTTTTTTTACTTTACTTTTCTTTTCTTTGCCATCTTTTCAATGACAAAACAAACCAACTCTTGTGAGTAACTTGCAATGTGTTTCAAGCCTTAGGCAATGGTCAACAGTTTTTATACATTTGTTTGTTGCTGTGAAGATGACAAGGAAAAGATGTTGATCATCAACTCCAACTGTAAACTCATCATCATCATCATGTAATAACAGTTGGAGATTTTTACATTTTTCAACTTCAATTGAAAGAGTTTTGATGAACAGAAAGGAAAAAAAGAAAATGCAAAAAAAAGTTCTTCTCTCTTCATGAATAAAATGGAAAAGCCGTTTAAATGTAATGTTAGCCTTTAAGGTAAAATCGAGTTGTGACCAGCAAAGGTTGATCGAGTTTTCAAGTGCAAAGCAACAAGAAATCGAAGCATTTTTCATTTGTTAAATGTTAATACAATGTTGCAGGAAAACAACTGATTATTCAAATTGTTCATCTAATAATAGCTGTTTCAATGTTGAGGGAAGAAAAGATGAAGAGCGAATTATTGATTCTTGTTGGTAGCATTCGAGGGACAGTAGCAGGGCATCAGGCCAGTGGGAAGAGGTGGAAGCAAGAGGATCAATCATTAACCTTAACCTTGTTTTGGCTTCACTTCCCTTCAATTTTGCATTTTTACTTTATTTAGTTTTCGCTTTTAAATGTGCTCATTTTGGCGTCCTTTTTGCATACAACTTTGTTTACTTTACTCCCAGTGCATTCCCTTGAGGTGGTAAAGTCCCTTTACCGGCAGTTGGTCAGTCTGTCTTTAATTGACTTGGGCAAGGGCAACAAGACATTAACACTCGAATTGGTTTCTAAATGAAATTTATGACTTTTCTTCTTCTCTCTACATTTTTCATCATTTTCTTGACCAACTTTCATTAGTTTGTTTCCCTTATTTGCTTAAACTGGATATCATGTTAATTGAAGCAAGGGTCAGATTTGATTTTACTTTTTACTATTCAACAATTGGAGTTGCTCGAGCTTTTACTTTGCCTTTGATTCAATTTAAGTTAACAATATTTTTCCATAATCAGATTTGGTAAACATTTTTATTTTTATTTTTTTGCCTTTTCTTCTTGTTCAGTCTCTTTTTGCTGGACTTTACAATTGTAATCAGTTGAAAGAGTATAAACAAATGAATTTGCAATGAAAATTGATGGACAAACAAATGCTTGGTGAGAATCAAACATTTACAAACATTTTCCTTTTTCTTGTGTCTGAATAATCAGGGAAAATTGATGATTGGAAAAGCCTAAAGCATTTAATTTAATTTGAATAAATTTCAACAATTTTTCCGCTTCCTTCTGTAAAACATGAGGGCAACATATAAAATAGTCACATATGTTAAACTGAATATCGCATTGAAATTAGGTTTTGTTGAGGAAACATAGAGTGAAACATAAACGTGGTTCCAATGGATTGTAATTGCTGTCATGTTTTGGGTCAAATTTTGTTAGGCGACCAGAAAATATGTTGGTAAGTTGGGCTGAGATCACGTGGAAAGCAACCAAGGAAGTAAACAGATTATGATAGCAAATGATTCGAAAGCTGAACTGATAACAACATCGACAAGTCGAAAAACAATAGACTCAGACATCGATTGTTCCAACTGATTTGTTAATGCAAAATAACCCAATGATCAATAGACTTTTAGTCAAACTAAAAGATTGAAAATCGCTAAACATTTAGGCAAAGTAAACTATCAAACAACCAATTGTCTTAAGAGTTAATCATTTCGTGTTACCGGAGTGCAAAACAATCCAATGATCAATTAGTTAAGCGAGTTAAGCTTAAGATGCAAAACTTGAACCGAAATCGCAACAGAGTTTCAGCTTTAAACATTTTGAAACTTTACATTGAATTACCATTTAAACTGAACAATCATTTGTCTCAAGTGTTGACTTTTTGTTACAATAATGCAAAACTCTGCTTATAACTTGAATCCCAGTTTGTTTGGTTTGAAGCTTGCGAGTTGAATGTGATTTAATTGAATGTTTATTAGCATCAACTTTACTCATCTTTGTATTGCTTGTATAACATTGAGAACACGAAATGGCTTGGAAATGTCCATTAAACTTGAGTTATCTGTGGGTCTGGGAAAACGGACATTCGACTGTATTTATGTTTTGCAAATGCAGTTTGGCAGTTTAATCCAAGTCTTTTTGCTCGAGTTTTCTGCTCTCTTTCAAGACTCTCGTTTGATCATCTTTTGTTCTGATCATTATCATTACTCAATGCCTATCTCGGGTTCAGTAATTTGACAAAATTATTCAATTTCAATTGATTTGTTGTTGGGTGAAAAGAAAAATGTCTTTTTCCATTCAACCTGCAACTTTGTTCAACACTCTTCGAGTCTAAACACAATGTGGCTCATGTTTAAATTGAATTGTGGTTCTATTCTCAGTTCATGGACGCAATTTGAATTCAAATTCAAATTCACCCGGAAAGTGAATGCACATTAATCTTGAGAAAAAAATGATCGAACAGATGAATTGTTGCAGAATCAAAGTGAAACAGTTTCAAAGAAAATCTTTGAACAAAGAACATGAAAAATCGGAAGCGGAAGAAAAGTGTAATCCAAGCTTTTCGATTGAAAAATAGGGAAAAAATGTTGAAATAAATTTAATTTTGCAACATTTTCAGGCATTAAATTGTGTGACGATAAGTGTATAAACATGAGATTTTATGGTTTATCTTTTGCTCTTTTGGTTAAACAGCAAGTTCATCTCCATGAAACCAGAACAGCTTATATCCGAGATTCATTTTTCATCCTTTTTTTAAACGCACAAAATTATCCATTCATGAAATGTTTCAATAGAAGCATATTTAATGTTTCATGGTTGTTGAATGTTGTAACAACCCTGTTTACCACAAGCCAATCATGGTTCAGTTTAACAAATTTAACATTTGCATAAAACATTTAAAATGCAATAAAAATGTTAATATAAAAGTGGCCTGCGCAAGTCAAAGTTGAAAGGATTGAATAAATTTGCTTTTTATTCAACATCTAAAAGGGTTGGATTGCCTCTATAAACATGAAATGCAAAGGAAAAGGTTAACATTTAAATAAATCTGAATAACAAATTTGCATTCAAATGTAATATTCATTGTTATCATATTTCAATTTACACTCACATTCAACAGGCAGAAATGCAAATGCAAAAAGATACATCAACTTATACATCAAACAGAATGCAAATTGGACAATTCAAAAACACGAATTTCCTTTCAGAACAAAACACAAAACAGAAATCGAAACCTTTCATTTCTTTCTACGGAAAGAGATTCGTTCTTAGGCATTCAATAAATCAGCACAGCAAATGATAGCGCATGAAACAGCATTACTTAACGGGAAAACTCAAACTTCTAACACAACTTGACATTTCATTTTGAATGGAAACTTCGATGCGATTTGTCAACTCAAATAGCTTTTGTGCCAGAAGGAAACAGAAAACTCGCAATCGAAACCTTTCAGTACTTCAAATGAATTCTTTCTTCAGTATTCATGGGCGAATTGTTAAAGCGAATGTTAGCGAATGAAACAACATTCCTTGAAGGGACAACTCAAGCTTCTCTTGCAAGTTGGCATTTCATTTTCGATGCAAATTTCAATTCGATTTGTCGATGGAAACAACTTGAATAGCTTTTGTGGCTTTGTGGAAGTTGCAAGAGTTTTGGAAACTTCAAGATTCGCGATCCAGCAAATCTTTAGGTTGGTAGAATTGAATTAAAAGCGATTCTTTTTTGCACCAGTTTCTGTCTTTACATTGGATTGATGAACATTGATCTTGTTGCACTTCAACTTGCTATTAAGTTTTAATTATTGTCAAACAATGATATTATTTAACCATCCGTGATTGATGGATTGTGATGCTTGGTGAAAATGCTTGTTATGAGCTGACAGACGGATCTAGATTCAGTTGATTGACTCGACTTGTTTCCTTTATTAATCACAATTGAGTTCAAAATTTTTTCTCTCAACATTCAAAATCGCCTTTTTTTCTTCCCAAAATTGTCTCGTCACTTGAGACTTTACTTTTCCTAATCAACACCCATTTTCCGTCACTTTTCAGTGTCACAAGAATAAGTTTCAACTCCAACAATGAACAGACCAAAGGAAATGATCAACTGAACGCAACGAAAGTTGATCAACTAGAGCAGCAGAAAAAAAGTTAACCTCAACTTGAACCATAAATTATGGTAACAATTGATGTGTAAATGAACAGTATTACACGGCAAGAAATCCATCAACGGGATCGATCCAAGTTGGTCAGAAAAATGTATCCAAAAGGCAAAAAAAAGTTGTTCCAACATTTAATTTAACTTTACAAAAGAAAAACAAAAGTTGCTCAAAAGACAAAATTATCATATTCAGTAACATATTCAGTGTTCAGCATCTTGTCAGAAGCAACAACACATACAAATGTAATAATGATGATAATAAAATGCGAATCGAGGAGTAAAAGTTGAACAGGAAAAAAATGTTATTACACTTGAAAAATGTTGGAAGGCAAAGAAAAGCGGAAACTTTTCAAGGCTTTAAACCATTCTGTCTGTAAAGTCGTGTTAACTTGTCATCATTTTATCATCCAATGTATATTTATACATGTAATAATGACAATGGTTTTGATATTATATTATAAAATATCAATGATAAAGGTCAAGTTGAGACAAGAAGAGGGACAGAAAAGGAAAGCAGAAAGAAGCAGAAAAGCGCAAAACAAGAAGAAAATGGAAAAGCAAAAAATGTCTTAAAACAATGTTAATAGTCTGAGTGAAACAAATATTGGATATGAGAAAAAATAAGAGTCCATTTCGTAGGCAACTTTCATATTATATGATATTCCAATTCTGTCTTGCTGAGAATGAAAATATAAACATTATCAGGGGATGAAGTATTAGTGGATGTGAACAATTTAACCACCACCAAAGAATAAGAATCACAAAAGATACAAATGTCCAATGTTTTTTTCTTCTTTTCATTTTTTCTCTTCTTGCAAAGTGCATAAAGTGTGTTTCATGAGCACATGAATTGCCATGAAGAATGGGGAGAAAATGTGAGAAAATGTTCTTCTCCATTCATTCTTCATCAGTAGTTTCCATCATTTGACCTTTTCCACTTTTCTCATTTTAATAAACAAATGATATTAATATTGATTTGGAAAATATTTTCTTTCTTTTCATTTATCAATTCTGATTACAAGTTTTACATTGAAATTCAATAATGAAATTCGGAAAACAAAAGTTTAAATTTATTCAGTTTTGTCTTTTCAACAGAATTTATTAGAATTTAGAAGAAAAAGAAAATTTTTACAAAAAAAATTGTTCCATAACTTGTAATGATGTGAGTTTAATCCAGAGAACTAGAGTTTATCGGAAAAATTTGTTACTGGGATTGACAGGGAATGCTATAAATAATGTAGAGTTGCATGATTATCACAATTTAAACTGTTCAAATTAGTAATATTTTTTGATGGAAAAGTAAAATTTGTCAATTTATCAGAGAAAAAAAAGGAAAAAGAGTTCAATAAATATCGATATATAATAATATGTATGCAAGTAAATAGGAAATAAATCTTGAATAATATTTGTTGAATAACTTTGATGGTCTAAATGTGTACTTTGAAGCAAGAAAAGGATGTGATTTTTGTGGCTCAATAAGGCAGTTTGAAAGCGGTAAGCCTTTTCTCAGGCTTTTTGACACTCAATTGTTATTCATGGTAATGATGAGAGAGAGATGAGATATGTTGAAGCTTGGAGTCAATTTTTATTCAAACTCCAGAGAGTAATATACATGGCTTAAGAATAGTATTTACGGATTTATATTTATATAAATATATACATGGATATTTACAAGGGATAAGGTTGCAAGCAAAAATTATAATCAAAGTTTCACTTTGCATTTGAACCATGGTAAAGATGGAAATGATTTTTGCTTTCCAACATTTTTATGGACCTTTTTTGTTCCACTCGTGATAATGATGGTTCTCTTTGAATATCTTCTTCTCCCTTTATCATGATGATGATGATCATCATTTAAAGTGGCCTTTCCTGGGCAAAAGAAAAGTGGAAAATATGGAATCAATCTTTTCAATTTTCACACTCGATTCAAATATACAAACAGTTATCTGAATAATGTTGTGCTTTATTATTATTATTATTTGCTGGAAATGTTTCAATGTTACAGAATTGAAATATTGAGTTTCTTCTTCCTTTTTGCTCAGTCAAATCATTTTCTTTTTCGCCTTTTGATGGAAAAAAAGGAAGAAAATTGGAAAATTTTGAGAATCGTTTTTGGCTACTCTTTTTGCCTGCTTCAACTTTTGCCTTCCATCAATATGTATATACAAATTGTGGTGAAAATGATGATGATGAGGGTGATGATGAAAGGGAAAAGATGAAAAGATATAAATCATTAACTTGTATTACTTGAATTTTCTGTTCAACATGAATAGTGTTACAACCTTTTTAGGCCTTTTCCCGTCATCAGTTTTCATCTGATATAATCATCAATAACAATTGATTGCATTGAGAAGAGATTGTTTCAAATTTTGGTCAAATGATATGATAATGCATCATGTTAGCATAAAGTTTTTTTTACAAAAAATATTATAAAAAAGTTCCGTTAACGAATTAGGAAAAGATCAATTTGAGAGAAGAAAATTATTCAAGAGATCAACTTCGTTCTTGCATATTATTCAGAAGCTTCACGCAAACGAAACGAATAGTATTTCATTGCTTTTTAACTCAATTTATTTTTCAGGTCAACTTTCAATCTTAATGAATAGCTAAAAACAGTTCCATTCATAAGAATTAAAATGCAATTTTTTATGCAAAAGACGAGAAGTTGAAACTTTTACAAGCTTTGGCTTCAACAAACCATCTTTCCTCGAACTCTTCTGAACTGAAGTATCGTTCACTTGCAAGATTTTATCATGCATTCCATCATTTCTTTCCTCGTATTCATTGTTCAATTTTTGCTTCCATTATTTCACCGAAATCTTTGCGTTCTTCGGTTGAACACACGAAAGTATCATTGAGATTCCGATCTCGAACTTTGGTGCTCTAAATAGTGTTCAAGTTTTTCCAAAGGTTTACCAAACTCTTCTGTCTAAAGACTTTCAATATCAATAGTTTTGCCATAGCTGTTCAAAAGTTTGTAAAAAGCAAAAGTTGACTTTTGGAAAATTCCATTCATCTCGGACCAAAGTCGTCAAGTTGTGGACTCGACTGTTGCTGCGGTCAATCTATTTTATCGATTTCGATGTTTTCCTATTCTCACCTTATTTGTTGGTAAATTATTGAATAAACATTTACCGACAAAATAGCGGCTTGATTGAGCACAGAAAAGTTGCTCTTTTTGGGTATTTTTTCATTCAATCTTGAACTGATCATTAAATTGAATTTTGAAACTTTTCATCATTACAATTGGTTTAAATTGTTTTTTTTTCGCTTCTCCAAAATTCTTTTGGATTTCAAGTTTTGATTAACATTTTCATTGAACCATAATAGTCGACTTTAATTAATTGTTAATCGACTGTTAACCAACAATTCAAATAACATGTAATTACATTTTATTCAGGCTCTTCATTAGACTTTTGACCGTTTCAATTGAATTTCATCGTTTTTTTGGGTTTAAAGTTTTCTTTCACCAAAAGGTAACAAAAAAGGTAAACTTTTTTTTCAATGAAAACCTTGAAGCGGCCAATTTTTTGGTTGAATAAAAAGTGATTGGTAAAAGGCATTAATTTTGCTGTTTAAATCTCCATGAAATGAAGGAAATGAATTTTTTCATTGATGCAAGCCTAATAATGTTGATGATAATAAGAAGCTTTGTATCAATGAAAAAGCAACTTTAAATTGAATCACATTTTTTGCTGTTCATTTCATCTTATTCATTTTACAAAAATCCTGTTCAATATCAATGCAAGAAAGGAAGGCGAAAAAAAAGTTTCAACAATCAAGATGATTTACTCTTCTAAGTACATTTTATCATGCTCATCATCATGTGTTACAACTGTCACAACAATGGAAGAGTAAAGTTTATGAGAGAGATTTTTTCTTCAATGAAAGAGTAAAGTTGGGAGAGAAAAAAAAAGTGTAGTAAAAATAGTAAATCAGAGTAAATTTTAATCTACGGATGAATGAATCAATCCATGATGAGTTGGAAATTCTGCCTCTTTTTTTCGCTGTTGGTTTTTGAGAAAACTTTTGCTATCAGTTTTCTTGCCGCTCAGAGTTTCAATGTGTAATGAATAATTTTGTCACATTTACAGATAATGTTACTTGTAAATGCTTTGATTGAGACAATAAACATTCTCATGAGGGAACACAAATGTTTATCTTGAGCGATAATTTGATTCCTCTTTTGGGTCAATTATTGGTTTTTACCTGTTGATTTTCATTGTTACTGTTTGTAACTAACTCTTGCTTGGTGATTAAGGGTTATCAATGGCAAGTGATGAGCTTTTCTTTCCAAGATTCAGATTCATGGAAAGACAATTGCTGATTATTGTGGTGATTATTTAGTAATCGACTTCTTTTCATCCTCAAGGACTCTCTTGTGTGTCAAACATGTTGACTATTCAGGAATCCATTTGATTAACCATTGCTATTCTAGTTATTTGTTTTGTTGCATCTCATTAGTCAAGTTTAGATCGGTAATTGGATAATTAAACGAGTAAATTAGATCGAGAAAAAAGCTCAAAAACAAAATACAGTAGGGTTACCGTCATCATCTCGTTTCACTTGTAGACTATTTTCATTGTAACAATTAGAAAATTAAATTAAATAGAGTCTAAATTGCTTGATCAAATTCCATCAAGTTAAGGGTGTTTACACGGAAATTAAATCCTGATAACTAAAGTAAAATTACTGAGCGCGAGTAGCTCAGTGGCCAAGTCATAAGGCACTTAAAGCTGAGAAAGTTTAAGTTAAAGGTTGCAATCCTCATCGAGTACCTAATAATTTATGTAGACTGACTTTGGCATGACCAACATCCATTCCTAATGCTGCTACATAAGGCCTGCTAGGTTGTGTTTGTAGCTCTTAGATGACAGTATGAGCGGCCCTTAAGCAAGTGAACAAAGTCATCCAGTGATGGGAATAAATGGGAATAGGTGGGAATAGCTTATTTACAACATTTGCTTGGACCGAATCGTGATTTCCTTCTTGTTTAATTGATTGATTTCGCCTAAATTACCATTTCTACAATTAGTATTGCCCTTCTCGATTCAGATCGATTTCATTGATGTTTTTTTTCTGTTATCATCTTGACCATGAGTTATTAAAAATCAATTTGTGAAGTTTGCTGATGATAACTGGAGACTTGGATGTTGCTATGAAAAAAGGAGTCAAGTGATTTGTGATATGCAGTGAAACAACTTCAGGTTAGGTGAAAGGTCAAGATGAATAGTAAATGATTTAGCCTTATTTGTTTCAAAATAAAGAGTTGTAATTTGAGATTGACTCATGATTGTTACACGTTGAACATTAAGTGATAACTTTTACTATCAAGAGACATTTGATCTTGTTCTTATTTCAGTTTACAAGTGATATTGTTTTCAGAATCGTTTGTGCCATGAAAAGTGAAACCATTTAAGAATGGGTTACAATTGATGTGAGAGAAGGAAAACTTTTCCCTCTTTTCCTTATTGATGAGAGTAAATTTGAGGATAACTTTTCGAAGGGTAAAGAGAAGAAGAAGAAAAGGTTGAGAAAAGATGAAAAGGAAATAATGTTGAACCGAGCATTTCAATGTTTATTCATTTTCACTTTTATCATGTTGACCATTCAATGATTTATATGATGCACATATTTTATACATATTTATCATTATCATTATAATAATTTCCATGCCGATTTCAGTCTCACCGCTTTATCTATTCATTTCCAGCAAATGCTGTTTAATATGCATTCCCATCTATATTCAAGGAAAAGAGAGAGAAGAAAAATAAAGAATCAAAAATTCTGAGCAAACTCGGAATTGTTAACAAACCAAATATCACATTTCCATATAGGTTCATGATTCCATGTTTCATTTTGAACTCTTTACCTTTACCACTGAATAATCAAGTTGATTGAAAGTTATTCAAAATGGTAATAAACTCTTGCAAAGGATAAGTTTGTAATCTTGCAATTAGGAGAGAATCGAATGTTGAAAAAAAACGTTTCAAAAAAAATTGAATGGGCGTTCAGTTGAATTATAGTGAACAGAGAAAAGAGTAAAAATGAAGCCAATTTGGAATAAAAATGCAACATTCTACAGGTATTTTTATCATTACCATTATTGAGATTCCCTTTTGGGTTTGGATAAGCTGTTGAACAGGGTCAAATGCTGTTTGCTTGTTAATGCTCTTGAGCTGATCAAATGGTTCAGGATAAAGGATTAAGATGAATCAAGATGGTTAAACAGGTTTAGTCGAGTAATAATTTTTACGAGGAAACAAAACAATTGCATTCACTTTACTTAGCAAACACAATTGTATCAGTTGCTGTAACCATTTATCCAATGAACATTTGCATTCCATTCTGTTGATGATATTATTGCATTTCCTTATTTAACCTGCAGGGTAAACGGTTTCATCCTAATCATGTTCATCTTTAACGTGAACATGAAGGAGGAAAAGACGAAAGCAAAGGTAACCAAAAGCATGTTTACAGTAAAATAAAAGTGCAATTGAATGTGTGCAGGTGAACATCATTTGATATTCAAAAGTTGTTTAACTTTGTTATGCAAATTGAATTGAAGCTGAATTGCCAATGAATTTTGATGTCTCTCACAAATAAATAAATAACCATTTGAAACCCTTTTACCTTTTAAATTGAAAGTTAATTTTTCCAATGCTCTTTTCCTTTCCATTAATAATCGCATTTAACCTACATTTGTATCATTGTTGGTCCATTAAAGTGTGGTACAACAAACGATTGAATAACAAAAAAATACAAGTAAAGGGAATAAAATTATTACTTTGAAAAGGGTTTTTGGCTCTTGTATCTATTCAATGCACTCCAAGACTAGCAAGTGCGTAATTTAATGATAACTTATTGTAATAATTCAAGTGATAAAAAGGGCAAAATGTAATTCTATTCATCATCAAACATTGACTTTGAGATGGGAAAATTGTTTAACCCCATCAGACCACAGAAAATCTCAGAACTGGAAAAGTCTCAGAAATCAGTTCAAACAACTTTCATTTTTAAATCTTTGACGATTCAAGTCAAGGTGTATCAACATTTGCAAAATATCAGCCTCTAAAGTGCTTGAAAATGATGGAACCACAGAAAATGTTGAAACTGGAAAAGTCACAGAATCGAGCTCAATCCCAATGACAATTAAAGAACTTTGAATTTTCAAATCTTTGATCTTGATGTTGATGCGAGTCAAGACATTTGTAACTTTAAATATCAAACTTTAACTTACAAGTGTTTAAATTATGAAAGTACAGAAAATATGAAAACTGGAAAAAGTCAAAGAAATCATTCGATTAACTTTCGATTGACAAACTTTCGACTGTTAATTTAACTTGCGGTATATCGACATTTGTATCTGTAAATATCAACCTCTTGATGAGTGTTGAACATAAATCTCGAAAATCTTTTAATTTCAACGAATTTTGAAATTTAAATGTTCGACTGTTGAGTGACTCAAGGTGTAGCAATATTTGCAACTGTAAATGAATGTAAGGTCAATATAAATATGTTTGCATGTAGTTATTGATGAAGGCAGATGATGATGATGAGGGTTGCAAAGGGAGCCAAATGTTGGAGGGCAAAAGACCTAAAAATGTGCTTCCCTGTGGGGTTGATATTTAAGGGAATGAAATATTGGAAATGGAAATTGCTGAGTGAGGAAAAGATGATGATGATGATGAGGAGGAGGAGAGAGAGAGAAAAGTAAGAATGGGTCAAAAAGAAAGTGAAATATTTCTTGATATTATTAGATATTGGGAATGACTCCCTGTTAAGCGTAGCACAAACTATCGTCTAGCATTGCCACCTTCTTGTCCTCCTACTTCTTCCTTCTTGGTTGGTCATTTTGCCTGGATTACCATTTAAACATTAAACTTGTAAAGCTTGTGCTCATTTCAGTTTGCACTTTCCTTTAAATGACCAACACAGTTGCAATCACTTGTGAATATTTTATGCACATCTCAACATGCACAGGAACACTTTTGATCAACACTGTAATCGCATTTATTTGCATTTTTCATGTAAATTGCGATTCAACCATTTATTTACTTCTTTATCTTCCCTCTTTACTGACCAACTTTTTGGCCCTTTAATGCAAACTCATCAACACTAATTGAAACAAATGTAAACTTTAATTCAATATTAATGCTCGCTTCTTTTGTGCTTAAATTTTACTCCATTTCTTGGGCAAACTCTTTCGCTAAATTGCAGTTGAACACTCAATTGGTGTATTCAATTTCAATTGATTCATTGATACACTTTAAACTTGTCAACATTTCGTTTCCTTTTTCGGGTTGTTTATTGCTTCTAATCACGACATGAAACCTGGCTACAAGTCGCGTTTCATTTTACAATCAAAATAATGGCTTTTCTGTATTTGCTAATCGAGTGATCAGTCAAAAATCATTTGCCAGACAATTTATTCAAGCAACAGGAATTGAGTTTAAAACAGTTTGATGGTTCAAGTGATGAGTGAATTTTGGTTAACCCTTCAATTATCAATCAATTTTACTTGATTGCCAATGATTGGAATCGCTTTTCTTTTATCAATCCATTGGTTCCAATTTTTAGTTTCATTGTTGATAAATATATTAAATTACATTTTTTCAGACCAATTGAGTCACCTGTAGATGGGAAGCAATTTAACGTCTGGACGAGATTCAATTACAGACTTTTGTTAACTCTTTAATTGGTTCGTTTCTGACAATAACATGTGATCTTTTCTGTCTGATAATTTGAAGACTGATTTTCAAGAAAATATTGAAAAGATTTTAAAGTTCTTGACCTTCTCAGGAAGAAAGAATCTCAATAGTTTTCCAAATTTTTACATAACTTCCCTGTTGTCCAGACAAGCATCCTTTCATCATTCAAAAGCCAAGAATGACTTTTCCTGATCTAAGCAAAAGACTGAATCTTCGCGAAAATTTTTCATCGACTAAGTTTCCTTTCCACTGAAACACTTGAATATCGAGCAAATTAATTTTCATTTCATTAATCGAACAAACTTTGTGCAAAATTCAAACTTAATCTCAATGTTCAGCTCGATTTTCCTCTTCAAGTTTTGTCCATTTCAATGGAAATTGTGAAAAGTTTTCACTCGAATAATAAGCAAAGACAAATGTAATGAATCGAAATATTGATTTCGAATTGAAGTCTTTTTTTTTTGTTTCGACATCGATCATGGTAATCAGCTAATGGTTCGAGTTTGTTGTAATGAAAAGGATCATTAGGATGGACAAGCAAATTAAAGTGGACACGCGTTTAAATTAGACTCTATTGTTTATCTGTTTCGAGTTTTTCGGTGTTTTTATTGGGAAAGTAGAGAGAAGCAGAAAAGGGAACAAAAATTCAAGATGAAAATGTATTTGGTGAATAGATGGTCAAGTGTATCATTAGGCGTAGTCAATGACAAGGTTGATGTCATGATTACCATTGACCAGGAAAGGAAAGAGTAAACTGACCATCACGTCATTTGTACTCAAAAATTGTTTTGTTTCATTGGAACCGGTTAACAATCAAATGATTATGTTGATGAATTGAGAATAATGATCTCAACTTAATCAGTCCATGTTTGGTTGTTGGGATGAAACTTGTTCCAAGAAGATGATGATCAAGAGGATGACAGAAGTATTATCACGCAAAATGTTTTTTAACATGAAATGTATTAACAATGATTGTTGATGATAATTTAATCATTTAATAGTAGTTGCTACAATAATGATCTGAATACACACCCAATGAGTAAATAGATGAAATGTTATACAAATGATTTTCATGATGAACAAGATCTTTTGATCATCAACTTTCTCAGTTTCATTTTGGTTTCATTCATTCAAAATTTTCTTGAAATTTGATTGTTCATGAGATGAGAAAGCGTTTTCCCTGAAAATTCATTAAACTTTTAGCTTGATTGTTTACTCTGATTTATCATGGAGATTGCAAGGTTTTTTTGTCTCTCCATGTAAATAAAGGTGAATGATAAATGGAAGATTTAAAGGTTATTCAGAGTATTATTCACAAGAGACTTTTTCCTGAGGCAATCAACTCGATGAATAAGATTGATACAGCAAGATGGCAAGGTTAAAATGATGAACAATCTCTTGAGATGATGAGTGATGATATACAAATTAGATGAATATTCTGAATGATTGAATGTTGGATAATGAATAATGAAAATGTGCCATTAATCACACGGTCAAGTGGTCAATCAAGCAAAATGAGATTCACAAAGAGTAAGAATAATTATGTGGATAATGTTCCAGCTGCATAGAGGACAAACGAGATGCGAAAAGGTGACAAAATGTTATCTAAAAAATGAGACAAAAATAAAGGGATGAACTTCTCTGAATATAATTGATAATAATATCATCACGTTGATTCAAGAGTTGATCATGATGGTTATGAGAAAGAGACTAAAAAAAGAGAAAAGCAAATGTCAAATATTATTATTATTATTGGAAATATAAAAACGTGAATCTTTTGTTGTTGTTTGCAAATTATGCCATTCAATATTATAATGATAATCACAATAAATATCATTATAATCACACACACATCAACCTTAGAGTTTGTCAATTTTGTATTACCACGAGCTTTTGAGCTAAACTTTAAATTTCAGATGCTCGCTTATCTTATCGATTCAACCCGATTAGATATTTGTTCAATTATTTTACGGCATTGTCTAGTGGTTAGGATACCTGACTCTATGTAATAATTAAGCTCAGTCACCGTTGACTGTTTAAACCGAGTGTTTAATGTCACTAGCTTATCTAGAAACAGCTTTCCGACACAGTTATATCTTGCTGAAGCACATATTCAATAAAGTTGATTGTTTTAATTACAAAATGAAGAAGACTTAAATTAGCAGTTCTTCATGACAATTTACTGATTGTCTCAACTTGAAATAGTAAAAAATATTCTTAGATTTTATAAAGGATATATTGAGACTAGAAAGTTGCATAAAACATGAATGATAAGGTGGCGGCCTGGTTGGTACACACCCTGAACAGTTAGCGGTAAATTTAAACATAAGTGTTCATCACATGGAATTTATTTTTTATCATTAGTCTCGATATCCAAACTCATGTTCGGCAAAGAATTTTATGAATAAAATGATTATTTGCATGTGCTTTTTTCATGTAAACACACACTTTAAGCAAACTAATCAACTTGTATTAATATTCAATTATCTTCTTGATCATCGTGTTTGCATCAAGCTGATTGACAAACACTTTTATCCTCATCAGTTGCTCATCAGTTTATCATCTTTTCTCTTGTTTTTTCTCCACTTTCATCTTCATCCTTATCTTCATCATTTTCATAATCTTTCTGTTTACCTGCAAATCTGATGATAAATGGATGACTTGTTGTTGTAATATCATTATCTTATTTACATCATTTTAACCTTCCTCAACTCCTCATCTTAATAAACTAATCTCATGTTTGCTTTTTTTATTCATCGTTCAGTTTTTACAACTTTGATAATTCTGCATCAACAGGGAAGGCAATAGTAAATCATCTTACAGATTGAATTTGATTGTTTATCGGATTGCAATTACATTTTGTTAACTTACTAATCGTAAAAGTATGCTTATGACCATTTCATGGAACACATTTTGTTTTTGTTTTTTTCCTTTTTCCTCTTTCCTACCTTCAACAACAGCTTGACCAATGGTCAGCTCACTAAAACCTTAAACTCTTACTTGAACTGTTTATTGGATTTTCATCAACTTAAATTGCACCCTAAACTGAACAAGTAAAAACAAATGTACAGGGAATGCAGAGAAGAAACAAAAAGAATAGCAAAAACTCCCAACTAACATGATGAATAAGAATAGAGATTTTAGATAGTCAAAAATGAATCATTTTTATTTGGATAAAAAAAGAAGAATAAAAAAAGGTAAAACAAGGAAATAACTTGATTTTGTATATTTTCCGATTCCTTTCCATTTCAATTTATCTTTAGCTTTTTCTTGCCTTTCATCATTCGTCATTTTGTCTTGCAAATCTTATTGTGCAAAAATGGACAAAGCCAAAACAAGAAAAATACAGCTAAAAAACATCTCAATTCTGACCCATCATGACCTTGCTTCCAGCAATACACTGATCAATCTCATTCTGATTACCTTACTACATTCAAGAGATTCCTTCATCACCATCTTCATCGTCTTTCCATCATCACAATATACAAAGACGATCAGGCTAAATGGCATTAATCCTTCAACCTAGAAGGTTGCTCTTACTGCACAAAATGAAGTCTCTAGTCGGCCTATTTTGTCCGTCAATTTTTGTATAAATTTTCAAATTATTTTCGCAATTTTTATTTTTTGATATGAAATGAATTGATTGCAATTGGGATTTTGGGATTTTTCAATTCCATTTCCAACATTCTCGTAATTTTTATCATGATAATTTACTTGTTTTTAGAGACATTTACAAGTTGATTCAGGCCAAGATTTAAAAATTTTTCAACCTAAGCAAGTCATCTTGCTAGGTTGTTGTGAAGCTCTTGAGTAGACTATTTTTTCCTCATATTCTCATATTTTTTCACTCTTTTCACCTTCATTATATCTTTTCATTTTCTCACCTTTCAATCTTACATCTGATTATTCTGTCAACAATTTCATGTTGAAACTCGCAACTTTCGTTATCCAATCTGTTATCAAACCAAAACAAGACTCGACTTGTAAAACAAGTTGTCCTCCTGTAAAGACTCTTAACTGTAAGCAAATGGTGAATGTTGTGAGATGAAACTTTTATCTTCCCTTTTCCTCCTCTCAATCAGTTTTTACCAGTCTCTTCATCATCAATGACATAATCTGTAAAAACAACTGTCAACCATCAACACGGCAACATCAACAATTTAAGACACACACAGTCGAGTCAATAAACAACATGTTCAAATTGACTGGACAGTTTATTACAATCAATTGTTGACTATGAAAATAAAATATGAAGCAAAGGTGAAACAAAAAAACAAAAGTCATTCCAAACCTTTAACCAGCAAGTAAAACCAAATCTTTTTTTTGGCAGAAGCAAAAAATCTCGGAAAATGCAAAAGAGAATGAAAAATGTCGACTTTTTGGCCAACATTTTTCCTTCCATTGCAAGACATTTTTTATTTCTTGAAACTGTCAAATGACAGTTTCATTGGGAATTGTAAAGTTGAAACCTTTATCCATCATGGTCTTGAACTATTTACTTATTTGTGGATGCAAAAACAAAAACACAGAATCCAAAAGAGAAAGCAAAATATGATGAAAAAGCAAAGTTTGATAGGAAATAATGAAATGTATTGTGACTAAAAGAGGAGAAGCAGCTCGAAACAAAAGACCAGAAAAGCTGTCAAGTTGAAAAGCAAATGTCCATTCTATTTAAAAATGCATTTATATGTTTCATTCATATTTGATTCATGGAATGATAACTCAGCAAGGTTAAAAGGCAAAATGTAAAGCGACCATGAAAATGAATACATAAAATGAAGAGTAAAGAGACATCAAGAGAAGAGCAGCCAAAAAAACAAATTGTTTACATCATTTGCTTTTCAAGACGGATAATGGTGATTTTCAAGTAACTAACATGTTCAACATTCATGGTTGATGGGACAGCCTTGTTGTTGACCTCATGTCAATTTGGTTTCAGCTTATCTGAATCGTTGGAAAAGGGAAAGGAAGAGAGCAAAAAAAAGAGAGCAAAAAATATTGTTTGTTTGCATATTAAGAAAGTGTATTGTAAGGCAGAAAAAAAAGATTGCTGTGAATGTGAAAAAGGCCAACATGAAGAGGACCAAAAAAAAGTGAATGTATTCAAGTCATATCGCTGAGTATTTTGCTTATATTTGCAAGACTCTTGTCAGTTTGTTTAGCATTTTCAAGCATCACTCACAATAATATCACTTCTTACATGAAAAGGAGAAGAAGAAGGAAAAAGGATGAAAAATATCGTTCTTTTCTTCTTGTTCTGTATCCTTATGATAAATATATGGATATGTATATGTTTATGTATATTTGCTTCTTCATCTTTTTTCTCTGTGTGTCTCTTGTTCAATGTTTTGAAATGAATCTTCATGTCATGTCCAGTTTTTACGATGGAATCAAGAAGGTAGAGAAAAGGCATAAAATGATGAGAAGAGATGAAAGATAAAAAGTGGAGAGAGAAGATGAAATTTTGGGGTCAAAAGAAGGGAAAAGGAGAGAAATTTTTTTCTCTGACTTTTTTTCCATTGAAATGTTAAGGGAAGACAAATAGTAATTTGATGCTGATATAATGATATTTATTGGCAGTGAGCATGCAAAAAGGATGGAGACAATAGAGTGAGAGATGATGATATGTTGAAGGAGGATGAGACTTGGATTGGAAGATGAAATGATTCTACATAATATGGTCATGATAAATGGCGAGAGTGACCATTGAATGGATGGATATTTGGTTGTTGTTCAAGGTTGATTCTTGGATGATGATGATGATGACGATGATGATAATGATGATGATTATTATTATGATAATGATAATGTTATTTGGTGAGAGAATAAGTTTTTGATATTGAGAATCTGTAAGTGGTTAGGTCAATTTGAAAAGATGAATCTGATATTCAGATAACCATGAAGGAGATGATTATCATTATGATGAGGGTTATGATCAGGATAAAGTGATGTGAAAATGTTGTCAACATGCAAAACAACGGGATCATCATATTTGATCAATAAAAAGCTTCTCAAGTAGAAGTTTCAGTTCAATCTTTTCAGCTTTTCGCCAAATTACTGAACATTCAGCTTTTTCTCAGCAATCTTTTCAAAGGCAAATTAAAAGCCATTCAAAATTAAAACTTTTCAAAATGGAAATTTCAGAAAAAGGAAAATGCGAATTTTTTAAACTTTTCAATTTTTTTATTCAAAAGTTAGAGTTGAAACAGTTTATGATATTTATCAACTCCAAGAATCTCACTCCCAGCTATTGGGAGTTTTTGGATAACGTTTAGTCGAGAAAAGTTTGAGTCTGAAAATTTTGCAGAAAATTCATTTCGAAATTTTCGTTTTCGATTTTTTCCAAATTTCGAAAATTTTTCTCGTTCGATTGTTAATTATTTGAATAATGATAAACAATTGTTCCCTTGGTTTTGTTTCTATTGGATGTTGGTTTATAAAAGGCTGCAAAAGTGTGATAAAGAGTTTAAAGGTTAACATGAATTATCATGGTAAGTTGAATATCGAATTATAATTGTAATTATAATAAATGGTGAACCTTGAGACATGATGAAGTAATGATTAGAATAGGAAAATGTTCAATTTACAATCAACTGTTGTACATTGGTTTTGTGTGTATTTGGGCTTTGATTTTGTTCATTTTGGATTCATTAATCAAACAGAGTGACGAGTATAAAGGAAACTCTAGACTCTGGAAGAATGGTGAATTTGACTTTGCTCGGTGTTTCAAGATTTCTTTCTGTTGTTTCTTCTCCTGTCAATCAATGAGATATCAAAGACTTGTAAGGTCACCTATGGTCAGCTTACAAGTTGCTCCATTCTCTTAACAAAAAGGTCAATCTCTTAAATGGTCTTGTTACATGTTGGTGTCTCTCTCGACACCATAAGGTTAGAAGGATGTTTCAAGGAAAAAGAATCCAAAGTGTAACCCTGATTAAGCTAATTTCATCGTCTTACTCTTTGATCCTGATCGAGGTTAAATAAGATGAAGATGAGGATGAAGATGATGGTCAAGAAACATTGATCTTCTCTTTATCACTTTCCACCATTCTTTGTCATTTAATCTTGTTGACTCTATTAATTAATTGTAAGTCCATCTTCATTCAACCTTTTTCCATAAAACATTGGAATAAGAAAAAGAAATAAAAAGTTGAAGGAAAAGCAAAATTTTTCCGATTAATGGTCGAACAGTGAATGGACGAATGATGAAAGAATCAAATTATATGTAAATTTGGATGGAATGGTTAATGATGTTAATCTGGGAAACTTTTATTTCTCTCTGGCTTTCCAATGTTTTCCAATGTAAATGTCAATGTTTTCTGGATTGTTATCTGAAGATGTGAAAGCGACAATGAATCTGGGCGATCAGCCTGGAAAATGAGGATAAAAGATGAGGATAAAGAAGATATCTTTTTGTCTCTTCAAAATGACCTGTACTTTGAAAATGAAAATGAACTTGGATAAAGTTGGATCAAATGGAACCAAGGAAATGATCCTTTTTTGCATAGACTTAGCACTATTCAAATAGACTTAGCTTATCAAATGTCTTTTGTTTTCCTCTTCTTTTCATCTGGTCAGCTCACCCATCTTCCTCATCATTCCCATTATTTCTGCATATTTCTGCCTTCTTTTCATCTTCATCTTCTTCCTTCATAAACTTGCATTTTTAAGCCACTTTTTCCTCTTCTCCAACTCATCCCTGGTTCATCACTAATTCCCACTTTAAACAGTAGCCCAGTCTGACCTCCTCATCTTGATGCAAACCTCATCTTCCTCCCTCTCATCATCTTCAACAATCAACCGTTAATTCGCTCCCAATTCACTGCTTTCATCAACAAACAGAGAAAATAAAAAATGTAAACTTTTGATGGACTTTTTTTTTATTTCTCTTCAACAAAATATTCCATTTTTACTTTTCACTTTTCTCTTCAATATTATTGCACTTTTTCAACATTTTTATCCTCAAATTGAAAGCTTTTTTTCTCGGTCGCACTTATCGCTTTCTCCTCTTCCCTTTTGTCTGAACATGGACTTTTTGTGTTGTACTTTATTGTGATTATCGCCAACATTTTCTGGCGACTTTTCATTATTGCAATGTGATGCTCAATGGGAATGAAAAGATGCTTATCAATTGTACCTTGTTTTTTATGCAAAACTCCTTAACTGTATGTGATCAACATCTGCTTTTACCTCTCATTGTACTTAAGCTGGAGAGAGAGAGAGAAAAAAAATAAGCTGAAAAAAAGGAAGAAATAACAGAAAAAAAGTGACATAAAATCGAAATGAAATGTTATTAAGATTATGCAGATGAGGCTCATGGGCACAGGGCACACTTAATATCGGAAAATTGTGCTCAACTTTATTGGATACAATTTGAATTTCAATATCAACCACAAATCTTACGGTTTACTTCAGTGTTTGTCTGTCAATCCAATAAGTTTTTTTTTGTATCCAAATAACAATGCATTTGTAAAATTGGGTAAAATTAAGCGTTTCACTTTTGGTCTAAACTGGTAGAGATGGAAGGATGAAAATGAAAAGTTTTTTGCCTTCAAACTGGTAAAAGGACAAACATGGAAAGTGATGAAGATAATGATGATGACTGCTGTTGCTTTTTTTGCCTGTTAAATTGTTGACAAAATTCAATCAACTTGATGCAAATGATTCTCGTTGCTTGTTAATATTTTATCAAGTTACAAGTCGTGAGTGATTGCCCATTCAACACCAATGGTTGAAACATGAAGAATCCCAAGAAACTCATTTAGTCCAAACTCGATATTTTCATTTTTCTTTTTCCTTTGCCTTTTGACAAAAGTGTTTTCAATCTTTTTGCCAAGTCTTTTTTACCAATCATTTTAACCTTTACCTAAATGATCGGCAATTTGGACAACAATTTAAAATCAAATGATATAAATCAGTTTAATTTGAGAATATTAAATTTGTGGAAACAAATCGTTTACCATTTCACTTTACAATCAATCAGCATTCAGATTAGAATGGTTTTTGTTGTTTTCACAAAATTCAAGTGTAACCCAATCTTGCAATTATTAATAAGTATTGATGTATTATGATGGAGAAAATGTTTTTTGACCATTTCTCCTTCTCAATGAATATGAAAAAAACTTACGTACTAATGCTATTTGTTACTCCTTTTTTTTACCATGAGATGAAAGATGATGATCAGACTGAGGAATGGTGAAAACAAGAAGATTTATATCAATACATGAAGCTGAGTGTTTTTTGCCTGTGAATTCAATGAATGGTGTTGCTCGGTTTGATTCAGCTTTTTGTTTATTTGTTTGTGTTTTTATTGAGGCAGACAAAGAGGAGAGTTACTCTGTAGCTGATGATAATAATTGAGGAGCAATCAGTGAATGCCTTTTTTTCATCAATAAATGATGATCACACATTGGATGAAGAGAAAAGAGTTTGAAATAGAGAAGATGAGAAAAGATGAGAAAAGATGAAGGAAAAAAGATGAGTGAATGTATCTGGTTGTGATGATGAAAAAAAAACTGTGAGTAACTTGAATAGTATTTGTTGGTTGATTGAGAAAGGATGAGTTGAAATGAGAATGAAAATGATGAGAATGAATGGAAGAAGAAACGATTTTTATCTTCTTTTTATTTTCTTCTTCTTCTTCTTCTTTCTTCTTCTCGGGACTTTCTTTGTGAATAATCTGATTCCTTATGGACTTGTATGAGTTAAGATGGAAATCAATGTTATAATCTAAGGATTCAATATGCATGAGAGACAAAAAAGAAGGATGATAGTGATGATGAGAGAAATGATGAATATGAACAATCTGAATAGATTTATCTGTTGGTTTCTTTGTTCATCTTCTGTGATCATCAGAGGAACCAAAGAGTAAAGAAGAAGAAGAAGAAGAAGGGAAAAAAGGATTGAAATATTGTTGAATGGGTTCGACCAAAGGGACTAACCTTAATAAGAAAAGCCAAAAAGGGACAAAAATTGGTAATCATTTTTGCATCTCATCATTGTCATCATTTATTCATCTTCTTATAGATTTATCAATAATATTCAAGCTTTCCTTTCAATATCATTATTCAACTTGATCCAGGTCACTTGAAACAGTGATATAATTAAAGCCTTGTGAGATTTCAATTGTTTGTCTGGTCAAGCTCATCTTCCCTCATCAACATCATTCTCATCTTCATTTATTCACTTTCTTCTTCTTCTTCTTCTTCTTCATTCAGCTTCTTTTGCTAACTCAAATTTATTTCCTATTATCATTATTATTGCATTAACCCTTTGCTTCCTTCATCATCATCTATTTGTAAACCTAACCATGCAAAGGCAAATCATGATTTCCAACTCTTCACTAATCAACTCAAATCTCAAATCTTTGGGCTTTTTTTCCCTCTCATCTTATTGTCTATTAATTCAAATTGTATGTGTGTGTTGAGAATTGATGATTTAACTCCAACCTCTCATCTATACATGCATTATTATTATTATTGTTATTAGTTGAACAACCAACAGATATAATAAAAATAATCACAATAATAATAATCATAATAATGGTGATATTAGGGAGAGAAAGCAAATTATACTACATTTTCATTCAACACCTTTACATACATTTGGGTTTTCTTGTTGAGAGTCAAAGGCTTTTTTGCTTGCTTTGCTTCAATATAACACAATTTACAAATTGTGTTTATAAATAATCTTCATAATAATGTAATTAACGGTTAGATTATTTAATAACAATGGTTTACATTTTGGTGTTTAAATGAAAACCCAAAAGATTTACAAGATTTACTTCAATTTGTTTGCTACTCAACCCTACCTTAACCCTTAACCAAAATCAATTGGGATTTGCATCTAATTTATGTTTCTACTTTACACACTATTTCAGTGTATAAACCAAAGGTTATCATTTAACATCTTAATTCAGTAATTAAATTTACCACAATTTAATGTAATCTTTTCATTTTTCATTCAACTTTTACCTCATTACTTTGTAATACATTATGAAAGAGAAGCAAAAAAAATGATTTCAGAATCAATAGCTTTTCAGTTTTAATACATACATTTATATGAAAATAATTTTGCCTCAAGTCATTCTTGTACATCTTATTTGGGTCCTTTTTTTGATGATTTTTGTTTTTTCTTTACTTGATAACTGTTGACCATTGACTATTTATACTGTTAATCTATTTGTTCATTTCATCAAATATTCATTGAATCAAATGATAGTAAATTGTCAATTTAATATCTGATTGATATTGTACTCTTGATCCAATCATTTCGCTATTCAAATTAAAATCTAACCATTTTTGTTTCTTCCTTTTACAGTTAACTTGGGATTGAAATCGGTAAATTCACCTTTCCATCTTTCTCATCACCATTTATTGGATTCACCTGATTCAAAAGTAAATAATGTTTCCTTATCATTTGACAATTGTTTTAATCAATCAATTTGTGATCAGCTTTTTTTACTCTGTATCCTGGTTGTTGCTGGTAAAACCCAAAAGAGATAATAGTTTTGAATAAAATATTTCATTGCTAGTAACTAATACCTAGAGGCCTTTTTTACTGTCTACATTTTTACATACAATTCAATGAATAATTTGATCTTTTTACCTTTGACCCTGTCAAGTGAGGTTTATTTAAGAAGCAAAAATGTACATAAAAACTGTTCCTATTGACTAAAAACACACAGAAAGAGACATTACTACAAAACTCAAAGAATGAGATGAAATAAACAAATAAACAAACAAATCCCTCAAGGAAAATTTATGCAGCCTAATAACAATCAGAGTAAGAATATACCTGAGCTGAAGAAGAGGGAGAAAAAAATGTAATATATGAAACTGAATTTTTGCTTCTTAAAGTTAGTCAAATGTATTCGTTGAGGAAAGAAACTTTTCATCCTTTTTGCTCCTTTGGTTTGACTTGGTTTTTTTTTGCTTGAAACTTTTGAAGACCAATGGAAATCTTCTTGAAGCCTTAAGGAGATGAAGATATGAAGATGAGGATGATGTTGTTGCTCCTGGAATTGACATAAGAATGAATTTTTGTCCGGTTCTTTTTTTTCTCTGAAAATGAAAAGAAAATTAGTATATTCCTCTTTATCTTATTCACTATTAACCTTATTCTGTGCATCAAAATAAACAAGAAATCTTTTCCTTCTTTCTCTCTATTGTTACCTTCTCAGCTTTTTTTACCTCTCATGTATATATTTATTTCAAATATATTTAAGAGTAAAATTGATAATAAATTGGGTCCAGAAGATGAAGTTAGATTTAACAGGATTAAAAAGATTTGGATAAAAAGTTGAATTTCATTTTACATTCAACAGTCTTTTTTAGGCTTGAGATTGAAAATTGCTAAGATTGAGGTAAAAGATTTTCTTGTTTACTTGGATACTTTTTGCATAATGAATGGCAATACAACCCTTTTTTGATTCCAATTTAGCTGGTGTTGAATGTATCCTTTCATGAAAATTGTTTTAAAATTAACAGGAAATGAAATTGAAAATTAATAATGATGGAAACTTGATTAACATGGAAATGAATGTTGCTTGTGCATTTTATAATAGATGATGATGATGTTGATGTTGAAATGGGAGGAAAATGATGAGGATGAAAAGAGGAAGGCAAAAAGTCCATTCGTTACACTGAGTTGAACTGGAAGAGAAAGAGAAAAAAATTATATATATTAATAGAAGAGAAAAAAAATGTTATCCAGTTCTAATTGATATTGTGTTTCATATTTTACCTCCCAATTCATTCCCTGTGTTTGACTCCTGGGGAATAAGTTTTTTGCTTTCTCCTCGTCTTTGTGTTAATATAAATGGCTTCTAATTTCCTATGAAAAAAAAGGTTTTTGCTCGACAACAACAACCTAATTTTCACTTTCCTTCGCCCTTTTTTTTGCCTGCTTTGTATTAGTATTTATCTTTTTTTTTCATCGCCATCATCATCATTGCCATCTCCATCATCTTTGACTCTCCATCCACGGGCAATCCAATCAAGCTTTTTTCTTGTTCTGTTCACCAGCTTCATCTTTATCTGCATCATCATTACTTTCATTATTACTTTTATTATAAATTGCATTCCGAAGGTATTCAGTTTAACGGTGATGGTGAATGAAGGAAACAAAAAACAGGCAAAATCTTTTATCAATTCAAAATATGGAATAATAATTCAATATCCTTCCTTGTTTCGCATTTAAACTCTATTCCAATTGATTTGATTGTTGTTGATGATGAGTTAAGTTATTCAATTTACATGAGCATTTAGATTTGATTGTTTTATATTGTAACAAGTCATCCAGATTGTTTTTTCAATCGCCATCTTTTGCATTCCAATTTATAACCTGGCTTTATTTTGTTGGCTTTCAATAGGAATCAGCTCGGTTTAAGGTTCGTTACATGGCCAATGAAGATTACGGAATGAGTGAAAAGATTGATGCTGGCCAAAATGGTAATCACAAAGAATCAAATAATTATTGTTCCGATAATTCCGAGATGGACGATCTGGAGCCAGACGATGACTGTGATTCAATGGATTCGGAAAAATCTCTTAATTTGGTGAGAAATTGCTTTAGTTGATTTTTTGCCCTCTTTTTCATTTTCGTTGAGTGATGTAGTCAAAAGTCAGCTTTATTTATTATCTCCTTGTTTAATTGATGCTGACCAAGTTTAATATTAATGTTGATGAATATTTAATGATAGCATGAAGGATGGTGATTAGTCTTGTTGAATATGTTGATTGACTCTTATCGTTAATTGTTCTTTTATAGACTATGGGAGATAATTCAATGGATACGTCAACTCCTACATCAACTACAACGGTTATCCCAACAAATTACAGTGATAAACATTTTTCATCATCCAATGGAACCGTCAATCTGATCAATAATTTATCATCTCTCAATCCTGCTAATCGAGTTATCCTTAATCCTGTTTCCAATGTATTCAATTCACCTTCAATATCATCACCTTTACCACCAAATACGGCTAAAACAACGGCATCAACAAATCAAACAGCATTTTTGCCTTCATCTTCTCAATCTCCTTCGTCTGGTCATTCAACATCGCCTCCAACAATGTCTCCACTTCCTGCCTCTTCACCTTTATCATCATCATCACCAAATGCATCAGCGGCATCAGCTAATAATTTACACCAATTAGACCAATTACAGGGTATACCATTGAATCTTAAGGGTGGAGGAAATGGAAATGGTGAAAGTGGAATAAACACTAGAACAGGTAACGCTAATGCTAGTGGAACTGATTTAACGATAAATGGTTACAATGATCTCTCCTCGGGCTCTATCAATGGTAATAACAAGAGTAAAAATGACAATAAAAGCTTGCCATCAAACACAATCAATGGTAATAATGATATTGATGGTGGCTTATCCAATTCAAATGATCTCTCAACTGGTTCATCCTTAAATCGTGGAGCCAATTCATTAGCACCTAATTTGTTAGCATCAGCAGCGGCTTTGGCAGCAGCAGCAACAACAGGATCTAATTTACCAATCAATCAATTGGCACAGGTAAGAATAAAAAAACACTTGTTTTGAATGTGAAGATATGCACTTGAGGAAAGAACTTATCATACAAAACAGTTAACACGTTTTTCTATGTTCAAAACATGATGAAAGGTCGATAGATGTTGAGATACACGAAAATAAAGATATGAAATGAGACAAAAAACAAGTCTTTAGATAACCCAGTCAAGTAGTACGAAAGTCCACGCGGTTGAGGAAACTGTCATTTAAGACGTCAACATCGCATTTTGTGAATATTTGCACATTTTCTTATAAAAACTCAGACGTTTAAAATACCATGAAATAATAGACAATTTGATTTGAACCTTTTTGCTGAATATTATGATTAAAGAAAGGATGTTTTCAAATAAACAAAAGCTTTAGATTCCTTAATGTAATCTTAAGAGATAAGAGAGTCCTCATTGTCGTCCACGTTCCTTACTTAACCGTTTTTTAACTGATGAGCCAAAAGATTTTCTCGTCTGCTTTCTTCTTCTTTCTAGTGTTTAAAATATTGTTTTAAATAAATTGTTTAATTATTAATTTAAATATGTTTCAGTTAATGGCTGCTGCTGGTGCAGCTCAAGGGCAATTATTATTGCAAGCTACATTAGCTCAGCAATTACAACAAGCAACTTCTAAGGTAAGTTTTGTAAATATTTTTCAAATAGCATGTAACCCTGATTTATATTGAGTTCATTGTATCCACAATGGCTATGTGTGTTTCTTGTTGTTTTAACATACAATTTCTATTCCATATTGTCTAATTTTATTACACAGATTCAAGTTACACCTAATCTAGGTGGATTTCCATTAAATCCTAATGATTTACAGCAATTTCAACAGCAATTACAGCAACAACAGCAAAATTTACAAAGCCTTCAACAGTTAATTCTCCTTCAATCAACTGGACAACTGGCTCCTAATTTACAAACAATGTTATTACAGAATCAGGTAAATTACCCTTTTCTCACCACATTTTATTGATTTCAGAGTCAATGGTTTCTTACTTTTACTAATCAAGCTTTACATTTCCATAGGTTGAACAAGGTTATCTTCAACAAACACTGCAATCTTTAGCTGGTCATGGAATGTCCTTACCTCAAGTAGCTGTAGCTGTTCAACAATTGCAACAACTTCAAGAATCACTTGGTCTCAATGGTTCATCTCCATCATCTTCATCATCATCAACCTCATCTTCATTATCTCAGGAATTATCATTAAACAAATCGTCACCCACAGCTAATCACCATCAAAATTTATCCATCTCTGTTAATAGTAATTTTCACAATGGCGATAACAATGCTAATCATAATAAAAGTGATCGGAAGTCAAGTCCCATTCCTGATCGACGATCTCCTTTGACAATTAAGGAAACAGCTCAACAGCAGATAAATCGTTTGCTTGGTTCAAAATCATCTAAATCTATGGTTAAACAAGTGAATGGTCGCGAAACTCCTACAACAATTATAACATCAGCGGGATCAATGGCAAATGTCATCAGTACATCAACTCAAAGTCCATCTTCATTGTCATCTTCATCCTCCTCCTCATTATCATCTTCTCATACATCATCGTCTTCAATATCAACCAACTCATTATCTAATGTTAAAGTCAGTCAATTAATGTTATCATCATCATCAACAACATCCGCACTAAACAATAGTCATAATAGTGTTACCAATAGTCTTAGTAATAATTCAAATAAGCAAAACTCAAGAAACACTTCGGACCCATCGGATGTTTTCTGCAATCAAAATAAAGTAATTAACTTAGTTAACCATCACCACAGTATTAATGGTTTAAATGATCCCCTTTCATCGGCATCGTCTGCATCTTCCTCATCTTCATCTAATTCACATCATCATCAACTATCTTCTGTACGATCTCGTACAGAAACAAGTCCAGAGGAAATGACTGATCTTGAAGAATTGGAACAATTTGCTAAAATGTTTAAACAGCGAAGAATCAAATTGGGTAAGAATTGTTACCTTATTTTGATATTTCTTCATTTTCTCCTTTTTCTTACATCTTTCTTCTGTGGGAGTTTCATAAAGATTAACTCTGAAAGTTTAATAAATCATATCTAATATATTTGCAGTAATCAAAGCACAGGGTAAAGACAATTATTATTGTTATTGTTGACTTGAAATATTATATCTACAATGTTCATTAGCATCATCTTATGAACAAACTTATGTTTATTGACTAATCTTGAGTGAGAATGTTACCTAAATAATTTATATATCCATGCATTAATATAATATATAACATTAATAACAAGGATTAATATTAGTAATATTCATTAGAATGTAAAAGTTTGTCCCTTTCCATCATTTATGACTGTTGGAGACAAAGTATTTACGATTATGATGATCATATTGATGGATATTATAATAAGTAGCAGCAGAAAATGAATGTAAATCAAGTGCTACAAATTGTATAATATCAATTTTCACCATTCAATGAAACTGATTCTTTGGTTAGCCTTTCAATGCTGGTCACATCAGATGATTTAGACTTTTTCAATAGCCATTATTGAATGAAAAAAAGAGTCCAACAAAATCATTATCTGTAATCAACTTCAACTTTTTTCATTCCTCAGCTTTGCATCATCAATACCATCATAGGTAATAAGGTATCAAAAGGGAATGAAAATAAAGTTAAATATAATTCTTTTTTCAGCTTTTACCATTATTAATGTATTACAAAAATTATGATTCTTAAAATATCATGGATCAGTGGATCGGCAATCACAAGAAAAATGAAAACCGCATCATTAATAAACTAGCAACTCAGATACTTAACTTTTTTGATTTCTATTGATATTCTTGGCTATACAGAATTACCTTTTTTGATGTAATTTTATCATTTTGTCACGTGAGAATTATATTTTTTTTTGTTGGATAAGATTCTAGGAAAAATGAGGTTAAAAAGGTTATCATTGATGTATAAAGATTCACCAAGAAATAGTGGGAATGAACATGTAATGAATTTTTTCTGGCAAAAATGGATTACTGCGTGTTCGGCCTTATTAAGCATATTTAATTTACAAAATTAAGTCTACTTAAAGGATCCTTTGCCTATTATCGAACTATTTATATTATTTGTATTAGCATTCGATAATTGTATGTTCAATGTGTTTTACATAAAAAACTTGTTGTTACAGTTGTTGCATATTAGTTTCCTTAAAGCTTCCATCAAATGATAGATGATAAGACCATTCAATTGCATTTGGAATAGCATTTAATAACACAAATTTGACTTTCATAAAATGTTTAGGCTAAACTGATTTCAACTGCTGTTATTGATTCTGTAATTGTGATATTAACGTACGGTTCACTTTTTTTATCTCGTTGTTATTTAGGTTATACCCAAGGTGACGTTGGTTTGGCAATGGGTAAACTGTATGGAAATGATTTCAGTCAGACAACAATAAGTCGCTTCGAGGCTCTTAACCTGAGTTTTAAAAACATGTGCAAATTAAAGCCGTTACTGGAAAGATGGTTGAAAGACGCTGATGCCTCACTGACCAATCCTGGAGTCATGTCATCGTCCCAGGCTTCTGCTGATGCCATTGGAAGAAGGCGCAAGAAGAGGACAAGCATTGAGACAACAGTACGTGTTGCCCTTGAAAAAGCATTCATCTCTAATCCTAAGCCTACATCCGAAGAGATAACTATGCTTGCAGGTTCCCTTTGCATGGAGAAAGAAGTGGTTCGAGTTTGGTTCTGTAATAGAAGGCAAAAGGAGAAGCGAATAAATCCACCGCCCAATTCATCTGGAACCTCACCAACACCTAATGGATCAGGTTCACCGTTTCACGCAAACCTTTCAATGGGCTCAAATGGTTTGACAAACAGCAATCCAAACAGCCCGATTCCATCGCCAATTGAACAGTAAAAGCAAGATCAAACAAAAGTACTCTAAGATACTTATAAATATATCTTTACCCGGCATCCTGCATCAACACCATCATATTGACCTGTTAAACTCTGATGACTTGTCCTTTCATCATCTCTACTTCAATCATACTACTTATCAAAAACATTATTAACTACATTCTCAACTAATTATTTGTCCCAGTAGTCTTTTAATTTTTCAGTTTCAAGAAAACTCAGAACAGAAAAATTGAACAGTTTCATTGACTCTGCATCCTGGTGCAAATCAATTGATCCTCTTACTGGCAGTCAAATAATCAGTTAATTCAATGTAATACCCGTTGTTTTTTTCTGTTTTTACTTTTATTTCCATCTTGTTAATGTTAATGATATGCTTAAAATTTCATCCTCTTTATCACTCCCAGCAAATTTAAGCTCCAATCCCTTTCTGATCCATCTTCTTCTCCTCCTTCTCCTTCTGGATATTGTATAAAATTTAAAAAGCAAAGAGTTGAAAACTCCTTTCAACCTTCCTTTTTCATCACAAACTTGAGCCTTTCTCCTCTTTTCACCTTACTTTTTTTTTATTCAATCGCATGAGAGATGGTAACGCAAGGAAACCATTAACAGGCACTCAACAAAGATTCACACAACAGTAACACAATACCAAATTGGAAAAAGGCTAAACTATAAAAATCAACTGATGCATAATGATAATAATAATATTACATGAAAAGTTATCATTAGTTACTGCACATGAGTTGTTGATACAGTTTCATCTATCAACAACTCCAGTTGAACATTATCATCACTAATAATAATCAAATAGCAAACCTGAACACACAACAAACACACTCAATCCGTTTAACAAATGCAGTAAACCCTTTAATAAATTGATTAACAATGATGAAAAAGGAAAGGAAAGATAATTTACAAGACACAAAATACACTAACATAAATCACAATAGACACTCATTAATTGTGAATTACAATTTACTTTTCTTTTGTTTCTCCCCGTTTTCAATTTATACATATTCAAGTGTATTTTTAACCATGAAACAACTGTATGGAGATGAGACATTTTTTCATTTCTTAATTGTACAGCCAAATTGATAATAATAACAATATTATGTACTATTATTACTTTAATCAGAAATCAGACTGAAATGATACAATACAAAAATCTAACACATTAATGATCATGATAAATATATACAAGAAACAAACACAAAATAGTATGAAAAAAAGGGCAAAGCAACAAAAGAAAAATGAATATGAATGATTATTATTATTACTATTATTATTATTACTATTGCTATTATCATTCTTATTACTATTGAGTTTGATTATTAGTCATAAGACAAAATAAATCAATGCAATCTTACCTTTTTTATCCTCGTTTTTTGTCATGAAGATGATCATGATGATGTTAGTGATGATCATGTATAAAAAACACACACACACAATATAGTCAAATAAATCATTAACTTCACTTGTATCTTCATCATCAACATATTATCCAAAACATTTTCCCATTCCTAAAACAAGGAACCCTAACCATGGCAATTATCATTCCTTTCACCATTTTTCATCCTCATCTTCATCTCTCTTCCTCTCTCCGTTTTAATCTTACCTTTTCATGTTTGTCATTCTTGACCTTTGTTTTTATCTGTTGAATGTAACTTCACCAAGGAAAATATGGAAAAGCAAAAATCTTTCAATTTGTTATTTCACATTTTACTTTAATTTATAACCATTATTGCTATTGAATATATATATAAATATATTATTGATATTAATACCAATGATTCTTGCGGCAACAATTTTAGTAACAAAAGCTTCAACAATAATCTGGATTCTGGTCGCATGGACCCGATTTAACATGTAGAAATGGACACCAATCTCATGCTCATCTTTATCATCTTTATTATGTCAAAAACACTTTCCATTGATGGTCATCTTCTTAAACCTCTTTCTTTGTCAATGGCTTTTATCATCAAGAAAACACCAGACTCATCATCATCATCATCTTTACTTTTCTCTCCTTCCTGGTCTTGTGTTTTTTTTCCTTGGCATATAAATTATCATCATGTCACTAAAACAGCAATGAGACTGAAAATAAAACATGAGCAAAAAATTGAACCTTTGCTGACAATATTGCTTTTTATTTCTCGGAATATTGAAGATCTTTCATTAACGGTTTCGGGACAACAAAAAAACACATTGAATATCTGTTAATATTTGTTACACTGGCCATGCATTAATCAAGTCAAGGTAACAAAAGGTTCAATTGAATGAATTGTGAATGCAAAAGATGTTGACCAGTTTTGGTTGTTGTCTATGATAAATGGTTTGGAAAATATCATTTATATTCAATCTGTCAGATTGGCTGAGAAATGAAATTACACCAACAATCAGACTTGACTTTTACCGATCAAAACGTTTGTCTCGCCTTGACCAGTTAAACACCATTTGATCAGCAATTTTCAAGTCAATTTTACCCAAAGGTTGACAGTTGATCAGAAAATATTGAAACTTGATTCATTAATCATTGAAATTTTTAAAATGGATTGAGGATAAAATGTTGTCAACAAGGTTTGATTATTACGCTCACCTAAATGGTTAGTTAATCAAGGTCTCAAGATGAATACAAAAATCAATGTATTTCTAGGTGATTGAGATGAATGAGACTGGATCAGTGATATTGTAATTTACCTTCTAATGATGATTTAACTGGTAATGTAACATTACTGGATAAAGTAACCTAATACTCTTCTGGTCATTGTTTGCAGGATTTTTTGGGTTCCTTTCACATTATCATTTTTAAAAGGTATTAATACTCATGACATTGTGAGATAATGATGATAAATACGGAAACATATCTGTCCGAGAAAAGGTTGAAACCATGAAACAAATAAACAAACAAATGGTGAGTCAAGCAGAGGAATTAAATTACCGTTAAATGGTGCACAGTGAACAAGAAAAAAAAAAGAGTTTGATAGTTGATTAAGTTTGAGAGGAAGCAACGATGTAAACCTAACCATGATTACCATGTATGTTAACGGTTAATTAGCTTTATCATTGAGTAGTCAACTTGGTTTCTCATGTGCATTACCTGGTGAGAAATAAGAAGGTGAATTAGAGGTACAATTATTGTAAATACAAGAGTAAATCTTAATCATTTTTCCATAATTTTCCCATTTATATATAAAATGGACAAAATTAGCATATGAACCAGCCATTTCTGTGGACAATCTTTTTCCTCCCTAATCATTATGTTCACAATTTCCTACTTACTTTAAGATTAATGTTTTACTTTTTTGAATTAATATTGATTCTGGTTAATGTATTTATTCCTGATAGCTTTGATAACTCAAGGTATTATAAAAAAGCAAGGAATATTAGTTTAAATAGAAAATCATTTAAGAGTTGAATTTCATTTACTTTACATTACAACCTAACCAATCTTGAAGATTGCACCTGAATTACAATCTTTTTTAGCAATTCTGGCGTTTCTTTCAAATATCCTTAATTACTGAGATTTTTCTGTTGGAACAATTTGAGTGAAATCAAGTTTAAAACATGAAAATTATAATTTTGATCAACCAATTGATTGATTCAGTTACAATTTTCCTTCTTTGCTTTCTGGCTTGGATTTGGATCTTTGGTTATATCAGGTTGAAAAGGGTGAAAATGGATGAAATAAAAAGGTTTGGATTGCTTCTCGTGATTGGACATTTAGGCGTGTAAATTTTGTGTAAGGAAAAGGTTATGGTTGTTGGATAATTAATTAAACAGAGTTGATTAACGAAGAAAATTAAATTTTATTTATTTGCATTTGGATGCTGTTGACGCCATCTATTAACTATATTTGACAACGGTGGTCTGTTGGTGATTCTTCGTGTTTTGATATCAACTGAATTGTTACAGTAATTACATCTTGCAATTATAAATTCATTAGCTATTTATTTATTTATTTTTAATATGTGTTAATGAACAAGGAGATTCATCAAACTTTGCTTTCTGGTAACGAAAAGTTTACTTGTACAGCAATGAATTTTGTTAGAGTACATATTAATACTTTAAATAGGTACGTTTGTGTCTGTGATGGTAAGTGATTTGATAAATCATTAATTGTAGTCTATTTAATCTTTATTTTTCATTAGGAAATTATGGAACAAATACAATAACAAATCTTCCAATCAATCAAGGTTTCTGGAGAGGCTGATTAAACAACCTGATGCTAATGATTTCCATCCTATTTTTAATATTTAAAAATATTTACAAGACAGTTTTAAACAAAGGATTGCTCGACCAATGCAAAGGTATCTTTTATGCTGGAGACAATTTGTTTATTCTGCTTTTACATGTATTTACATTATTTGGATTATTTAAAGTCAATACCCAGATCATTATGATTTATCAGTATAAGACCAGGTGAGGTTTACAAAAAATGTAACATTATTCAATCAATTAGTACCCAGTAAACTTGAAAATTGTTTTTTATTCATATTTAGTGCTGTTCGTGGTCACAAGTGAGTTGTTCAACCATGAACTCACATCTATTGGCGATAACAGTCATTTCGTGTTTAGTTGTGGTTGGCTTATTGTTTGAGCCAGTTGCTGGTCACAGTCTGTATCAATGGTCATATAACGATGATGAATCCCAACTGGTTAGTCCAGATCAAGGAGGTCAAAATGATGCCATGGACGGTTATGGATATGGAGATAAAAATGTCGATGTCGATGATCATGATCATGATGATGGCGATGACGATGATGACGATTCCAGTTCAGAAGAATCTGGCGAAAATGGTGATCAGCCTGGAGATTTGAGTCATAGAAAATGTGATAAACATGGAAAATAGAAGAAATGGCATTCTAATCAATTTAATTGAAAGCTACGAATAATCTAATTGTTTAATTGTTTTCCAATGTTTGTTGACCATCAAAAAAACATGTAAGATTAAAAAGCTTATTATTATCAATTATATATCTCTTTTTACTATTATTATTACTTCTCTTTGCCTAATATTTCGTGACAAAATTAGTTTTATTTACCTTATCATGAGTAACTTAATCATTCCTTTTTTTTGCCTTTTTCTCATCTTCTTCCCTGTTGTTGTTTAGTTAACCTTGTACCAATCATTTTTACAAACAGTTAGCCACACAATTTAGTTTACGTGATTAAGATTGGCATTAACTCGAGAACGTGTTACAAATGGTCAAAGGATAAAACGAAAGTGAAGCAAAAAAGTTATCCAAAAACAAGAGTTTATCCAGGGTCAACAATAAATTCAATTAAGTTAATTGATTTCATGTTACATTTTTTGCTTATGTTTGTGTACAACTTTGTATAACGAGCATGAATAAGTGTGCAAGTCAAAATATAATGAGCATCTTGTCAAAGGTTATTAATAATAAAATATAGTTTCCAATGTTGACTATTAATTGTAAATCAATTGTTGGCATCAAAAATCAACATCAAATTTTGACAGACTTGTTATTTTTAAATTTTGCGGTTAGAGTTTACTTATAGAGGGCATTTCAATTTGTTTATCGTTGTTATGGTTAAGTTGAGGTTCAATGTTTTTTCTAGAAATTGTTTTTGTTTTGGTTTTGCTGTTCAATTCAATTGAGTTTAACTTATTGTCTAATTGTGTTTTGTAAATACATTTGATATGGATACGAAGAAAGAGACGAAAAAATCCTTTATTAAAGATTGGGACAAGATCGTGAAAGAATTCGAAGAGGAAGAAGCTAAAAATAATGAAGGATCAGCTGATGATTTATTTCGCCAAATTTACGCCAACGGATCTGAAGAGGTCAGACGAGCGATGGTTAAAAGTTTCACGGAAAGTGGAGGAACTGTTTTGAGCACTAACTGGAACCAAGTGTCTAAAGGAAAAACAGAAGTCAAGCCCCCTGATGGTTGTGAATTTAAAAAGTGGACTTAAAAGGATGCTATCATCAAAGTTATCTTCCTAATGCAGAAATTGTAGTTAAAGCGTTGCAAATAAATTTTCATTTATATCATTTATATAAATTGATCCTCTTAATATTCCTCGATTTAGTTCTCTAGAAGTAATGAGTGATTAAACAAGATTGCCGTTAGTATTGGACAATTTGCTCTCAGAAACGGAATCATTCTTCCATGTAGACTTTGGCTTTTTTGTACAATTCCTGACTGTAGTCACTACTTTCAACAATCGACAATCTGGTCTTTAATTTAGGGACTAGCTAATTCAGATGCATAATCATGTTAGTAAACAATAGTTCAGGAATCAATGAAAGAGTTTTCAATGAAACCATCAATTCGAGAATGTTATAAGAGTAAAACAATCCAACAATTGAGGCTTCTGTTGCTTGTATTAATACATGAGAAATTAGATTCTAATTGTGTAAGACTGGAGAGGCAAAATTAATGGGACAAGCTTTTACAATTTACTTTATTCAATTTGATTCACCAAATTACTGAAGTAGCTCAGATGTAGTATGAAGAAGATAGTTAAGTTTTTGCTTCGAAACAATTGGGAAAATTTTCTTAAAAATCCTGAGAACAAAAGGAACCCTGCAACTGAATCCGGTAATTTCATGCTCTTGTAATTTAGTTGAAGCTATAATAGAGATAATAAATTTGATATCATTAAACAAGTGTAGGTGAAGAGATAGAAATTTATTTGCGTTTTATAAATATTTTTTCTTAGATAATTAAATAGGTATGTAAAAAGGTAAGTTTTTTGACAATGTCTATGATGAGAAGCGTGGTATATCCACTTTTGCTGTTTTCAATTGACACAAAGCTCGCGCTACAATTTTACGAGCTTTAGATGTTTGTAAATTGCTAATGGAAAGTAAAAATTCATATGATAAAGAACCAGGCATCATTTTGATGAGTCGATTAATAGCCTGGAAAGGCAAAAATTGAATAATTTTATGAGCATCCTGTTTCCCACAAATAATTAATTGCTCTAAGAAAATCAATGGAAATAATGTTCGTTGAGAAACAACCGAGTCAGCAATTATAGTACTAAGCAAACGAAGTAGATCAGCGATCGCTTTGGTTAAAGGTTCATTCAAAATACGAGGGTCAATTGGCTGTTGATTCATTGTATAAAAGAAAGGAGTATCTTCAATAATAATATTTAAAGATTTAGTTGTTTCGGTGCGCCTCATCTTGTTTGGCCTTTCATTGGTATTATTTACACTGTTAACTTTGTTGGCGTCGACTTCCATTGGAACAAAGTCCATAGAAACATCTCGTTGATATCCATGCCTTTTAAGGCTCGTCTTCGAATCTGTTGAACGCCTTTCTTCAGCTTCAGCAAGGGCAGCAAGAACTGTCATAACAGTTAATTTAGCCAAGGCAGATGCTTTCGGTTCAGTAAGAGCATTTTGCTTATTTTCATTTAAAATGTAACCAACTAAACCATTAACTAACAAGGATAGTGCACATTGTTCAATATCCATGTGAAATAAACCATAAATCAATCCCACGGCTTTATTCAATTCAGAAGCATGATCAAATTTGACTAATAAACGAAGAAGAGCTTCCACAAACCAATTAGGCCCACCAACACAAAAAATTGTATCGATATTGTAAACATCGCGCTGATCAAGCCAAGACCGGTTGTGTGCATTCATAAAAATATCCTCTAATAGCTTCCATAAAACCGTTTCCGTTGTTAATCCATGAGAAACTGTTGATAAAACACCATTAGATTTGGTTTGAGAAGTCGGATGTAGATCCCAAAACATTTTCTTAATTATATTAGACATGAGCATAGATCTTTCTTTATAATATGTATTTGTTGGTTCGTTATTAGAATTCCCTTCTGATCCTGGTGTATTGTTTCCATTATTACCATTGTTTCCATTACCAGATAAAGGAGTTGTTTCACTAAATGATGCTGGAGTCATGAATTGTTGAATCATATTCATGGGTTTTATTCTTTCTTCATGAGGCAGCGTTGTTATGTAGGCAGACAACCAAGCTGAGATAACTACTGGAAGGCAACACATCTTACTTTTTACATTGTCGAAAATAGTTTTTACATTTTCTGCAGTGATAACTCCATGTTCCCAAGCCAAAAGGACTTCTTTTATTGCAGCAGGTGCATTAAGGCACACCTCGTGCCATTTAACAAGACTAGTTTTCAATTCAAAATCAGGAGAAGTAAATTGTGATAGTAGATTATCCACTTTAAGTGGATCACAATTTAACAGTAGAGCATCTGAAGAACGATATTTACCCCCTTCTGGTAATGATTGGGCACACCAAGTAGCAAAAAAAGAATCTTTTGTTTCAGCGTTTTGAGTAATGAAATCAGTTCCATAGTTTTGAGCAATATGGCAAAGCATTAAGAAAGTTATATCGAATAAAAGAGCACGAGTTTGTGATTGTTTGCCCCCCTCTCCGTTAATTTGTTTGTTGAACTCGTTGAACTTAACAAGTTTAATAGAAAAACTTTTCAGCTTGCCAGTAGCAGCAGCAGCGTTCAAAATAAGTTCAAAACTTTTACCCGGCACCATATGGTTAAGAACACCAAGTAGTCCATCTTGATTTTTAGAATAATCAGAATCTAAAGTTTTTAGAATACTTGTTACAGTTGGTTCAGCTCTCAAAATGAGACTTGCTCCTTGTCCACCTGAGCCTGGAGCTGGTTCAATAATTTTATCTTTGATCTTGGGTGAGTCTTTGTGTCTTCGAGCCATTATAGCGTTTTTCTGTTCAATTGTGAATTCACTTTGGCAAAGTTCTTTTAAGAAGAGATCAAGACAGTCACAATTAGATCTTGAATCAGTTAAATCAAGAAGCGGTGTGTACATTAAAAGTTTGTCAAAACCGGCTTCGAGATCGGAACTGATAGTTTTTTTGTCCATTTTCGGGAAATCAAGCTTTGCAAAAATATGAGGAACTTTGAGAAAAGTAAAAGCTGCCCATTTCAAGTCTTCCCCAACCTTCTCATCTTCCCTAAGATTGATTGATCTCTCTGTTGATGAAGAATCAACTAACTCGATAAAACACGAGCGAACTATTTCACAGCAAACTTCGGGATACGGGATATCGTTGAATTTAGCCGCCAAAGAGATTTGCCGGGCAAGTGCTTCAATTTCATTCGTTGGGTAAAGAATAGCATTGATAGCAATTATAGTATTACAGCTCTGAGCAAAAAGGTCCAATGGAGAAGAACAATGAATAATAGGACCTTTGGCAAGTTCACGATTTGTAAGAATTTCTGTTGCTAATACTGTTGGATCTCTATTATTCCACTCGGTGGTACTCAAAAAGTTGACAATTACATCGGATAATTCCTTGGCATTGGTTAAAGTTGGAGGGAAACATGAAGACGGACCAGAAGATAGCAAAGATTCGACTGCATCAACTTTAGAAACAAGCTGTGAATAACCAGACTGATCTTCCATTTTACCCACATGAAAGAGAGATTTGATGAATGATGAACTCGAAATAAATGATAATATGTCACAAGATTTTTCGGTAATGGAAATAAATTCGTTTAACTGTGAATTAGTCCCGGAAACTGAGGAATTACCAGATGCACCTAAAGAACCACTTAATGCAGCATATGATGATCCATGATGGTGGCCCAAGTTACCAAATTGATTTGTATTTTGATTTGATGTAACGGATTTCAGTTCAGTTATTTTGTTGAGTGCATGATATAAGCAGGAGAAGAGCCAATGAGCAAGAGCTATGATTGCTTTACATAATGATATACATTCTTCTTCATTACCGTAACAATTGACCCTTTTTTTAAGATCATTGCAAAGATCTGTAAAAAGATGAATGAAAGAACACATTAGAAACTTGAAAACCAACATCAAAATATTGTGAAGGCAATTACGTAACACAACTGTACTCACCAAGTAAACAGATGATACACTTTGATTTACTGAATTCTTGATATTTAGATATCGACGAGAGAACAGCACCATATGAAACTACATGAGCACTAATACAATGATTAAGGTAGGATATGAAAAGCGGGTTGGGAGCCGGTCCAATAAGAGCTTGAATTATAATACAGTTTGAAAGATCATAGACATCGCCGCTAACACCACGAGGTAGAACTCTTTTAATGTTAACAGCCCAGTCAATTGGGCTCCATCGTTGCCTCCAAGCCTCCAAAAGTAGTGATTTAATGTTACTGGTCTTGGAGGTAGAGACAAGATTTGCACCAATATCCATTGGAGGTATGATAGGTCCACCAATCATTAAACTAAATTCCAGGTCAGACAGGGGTGATGAATGATGGATTGAAGCGATAGAGTAGAAGCTAGAAAAGTAAAAGCACTTAACATCAAATGGTTGAAATAATATTATTTATACTGATAATTAAAAGTAAAAGTTTGACATAATTATTACCAAAAATGCAAACATTTTACACTTGAAATTTTTTGAGAAATTCAAACAAGATGATCAAGCCGAAATCGATAAGTATCGATAGTTACCAAAAGATGCAGAATACAGAGCCATCTGGTAGTCATAAAATGAGTATCCATTCGATTTGAGAGTGTGCCTTGGTTTGGAAGCTGTATTACTCTTTTCAGTTGTGGTTTAGATTGATTAAGGTTAAAAGAAATTAACAATTGGTTAATCAACATAAATTATAAACTCAGTCATTATTTATTTAATTTTTATTCTCACTACACCCAGTCTTTCACATGGTATATGATTATTGTGCTCGTAACTTCCCCAAAGTAATCAATTTCTAGATTGAAAAGTGTCTACCCCACTCTACGTGGGTTAAGTTCCACAAAATGGAGGGCTCAACAAACAACCACACAAACTTAAATGAAATGTCGGCATCATTAATGTCACTGAGTAACAATCATGTCAGTGATTTGCCTCGTACTCTTTATGTTGGTAACCTGGATCCTCAGGTTAGTGATGAACTGATAGCAGCTTTATTTGGTTCCCTGGGAAAAGTGACCAATGTCAAAATTATCCATGAACCCGGCAATGATCCATATTGTTTTGTTGAATTTGCGGAACATTCTGCTGCATCGAATGCCCTGTTAACTATGAACAAAAGATTGTGTCTTGGAAAAGAATTGAAAGTAAACTGGGCAACATCTCCAGGAGCCTCGGGACCTAAACAAGATACCAGTAAACATTATCATATTTTTGTGGGTGACTTGAGTCCAGAAATAGAGACACAACAATTGAGGGAGGCTTTTGCTCCTTTTGGTGAAATCTCTGACTGTCGTGTCGTCCGAGACCCTCAATCCCTTAAAAGCAAAGGATATGGGTTTGTTTCATTTGTTAAAAAAACTGATGCCGAAACAGCCATTTCAACAATGAACGGACAATGGTTAGGATCAAGAGCCATTAGAACCAATTGGGCCACAAGGAAACCTCCTACTAGAGGAAGCACAGATATCACAACTACTTCCAGCAGTAAGCAGCTCTCATTCGATGAAGTTTATCAACAATCAAGTCCATCAAACTGTACCGTCTATTGTGGTGGAATTTTACAAGGTCTCAGTGATGAGCTAATACAAAAGACTTTCTCACATTTTGGGATGATTCAAGAGATTCGAACTTTTAAGGAGAAAGGTTATGCTTTCATTAAATTCGCAACCAAGGAGGCAGCCGCCTCTGCAATCGTGGCAACACATAATACCGAAATAAATGGTCAAGCAGTTAAATGTTCTTGGGGCAAAGAAACAGGTGACCCATCAAACCAGGTTCCAGCTACCAGTGCAGTTGCCGCACAATATACTTATCCTTTTCATCAAATGGGCTACTGGTATGCTCAAGGTTATCCTCAAATGCAAGGATCTTTCAATCCGGCGGGTGCCGCTGCTGCTGCCTCCAATTTACAACCAATTCAAACTTACCCATGTGGTCAATACTATAATGCTCCAACCGGTACATCAGCGGCAGGCTTTAACGCTGCTGCTGCGGCTGCTGCAGCTGTTGGAATGCAAATGGCTTGGCAAGGAGCCGCAGGTATGCCTGGAGCTGGAGCTTCTGGAGCCGCTGGACAACCGCATCACATTGCCGCTGCGACGCATCATCAAAATCCTCTAGGTCAAGGTATACAGCAACCGACAGCTGCGATGATCGGTACTCATTACCCTATGCAGCCCTATCCTAATTAAAAACAAATCGTTTAATTATGAAAATAAATTACATCATCTGATAAACTGACACAACCTTAATATTAATAACAGGGACAGTCCTTAAATCTTCATCAGTTTTAAATACAAAATTGACTTAAATTAATGTCCATAATATGTATAAAATTAATATTATAAAATAATATCATCTGAAGATGACTGTGAGCAATGTGAGCCAACATTTTGCATTGAAAATCAATCTCAAATAGTTTGCTCTTTTTGATTCCCGAGAAAAAAAAATATGAAAGTGAATGAGATTAACACTGAATGAAGCAAAAACAATTGTATTATTTAACATGTAGTACTTTAATCATTGATTTATTAATACCTTTCCCATTCAACTTTTATTAACAGGGAGGTAAATTACAGATTCTCAATGATTTTGGTCTAGTTTTCGGTGAACAATGATCATGAGAAATGAGAGAGTAAATTGTATCGATTCCATCGACCACTTTTTGAATACAAACAACTGCACGAGTTTGGTAACCATTGCCACAGGATGATGAACATTGGCTCCAATTTTCAGCTCGCCATCTTTATTGTCATACAAAAATAAAATAAGAATGAAAAATAAAATTAAAAATCTCAATTGAAGAGATTCTGAGAATTAAACCCAAATCTAAACTAGTTTCTTGGCAACTTACATTCCAACACAAAGATGATTATTACAAGATTCGGTTCTATTAATCTTAGGTTGTTCCATCGAATTACAAAAGGAATCTGGAACAATTTGATCTCCATTGTGACAATAGATATCAAATGTTCGATAGCCACCGCCACACGGATTAGAACAAGCAGACAAAGAAATGCCCCAAGAAAAGATTGCATTAGTATTATTCATGGTCAAGGGAGTAATTTCAACCTTTCTTGACTGTTGAAGGTTTTTGAGATTTTCACTCTTCTTCCGTTCGTGCTGAGTAAACCATTGACCACTATTTATCTCACTATTGATTCCACCATTGAAACCATCAACTGCTTGTTTTTCGGGTTTCCTTTTTTCCGTGTCGGTTTCATTCTTTAGTGAGATGTTGGTTGAAACAACTGATCGCCGGTGACGGTTTAAAAATTGATGTTTTCGCCCAAACAGTAATTTAATATTCTCCAATTTAGACTCTCCTGTAATAATAATTCAAGATATTATAGAAACAGTGATTAATAAAATTGTTGAGTTTCCTATGTAGGTAGATATTACCTTCAACTAAGGGCAAATCATTTTCGTCGAACAGAACACATTGACCGTTGACACAATAAGCCTTTTTACCGGCATTGACACCCAATGAACATTTAGTGCCCAAAGGAAACTTGCCATCATCAAAGGCATCCATTTGGTAGTGCATATCTTTCCAAACCCGGTCTTGGCAGGCAATAACACAACTTGAATGAGGGTTGTCTGAATCAAAATTGATCGATGAAAAGGCAAATATTAGATTAACAGATTCAAGCAAATATAAGTATTTATAATAATGTACACGACTGATATTTATAGAAAGTATATTTTTGGATATTAATTGATTTAACCAACCTGGTCGAGGAGGCAGTTGTCGACCTCTTCCGCTCAATAGAGTTGGATATTTAATCTTGTACTTTGAACACAAATCATCAGCATATTTATCAACCGATTTAATACTTCTCTTTGGACAAGCTATATCAGAGCTGGAGCACAGTTGGAATGAATCCTTCTTTTTATGGCAAAATCCACTAAAAATAGATAGAAAGAGAACAATTAATTTCTATTTCATTACAATTATCGTGTTTAAAGCCTTACAAAGGACTACATTCTTTAGTAACCAATCTTAACCCTCGACTGCCTGATAGACATGGATAACGGCAGCTACTTGTTGGAATCCAAGGACCCGAATATGTATTCCAGAGATCAATTGTTTCAACTTTGTTTGTATTATCGACTGTTTAAAAGAAGAGAAAGATTAATTCATGATTAGATTTTTACTTGGAATTGTTTCAAACAAAAGGTTAACTTGAAGTGGTGAAGTCAGCTTTACCTGATATCTTAGGACATGCCTCATCTTCTGGTGACTCTAAACTTTTACCCGCACAATCAAACGATTTACATTCACCATTGAAACAGAATTGATTAGTTAATGAAGATTCAGTGACTCCGCAAGGAGTACCATCAGGCACTTTCCATCCATGAGTTATTAATCCTCCTCCTCTTTTATGACACCATACGTAACAAGAGTGTGTATCTTATTAGGAATAAATTGCAATAAAAACATTATAATAAGTTGCCTACAATTTGGCTACAATACAAAGTAAGCTTATCAAAAATTCAAAGCCAATCAAGATATTAGACATGAAAAAATCAACTTCACTTTTTTACTGTTCACCTAATTACACTCTAAATTACAATTGCATCTCAATTTGATGAATCTACACTTCGATTTGATTTTCTCTCTCTAAGCTCTATTCTTTTAAACCATTTAATAACTCAATTTACATGTAATAACATTATAATCCTGATCAATGCTTTAAACTCCAATCCTAAATGGTAAACAATGTTTTTCACCGAATGTATCAATAAAGTGTAAGTGATTTTAATCGTGAACAGATTAACCTTGACATAATAGCTACAATTAGCCTTAAGGGTTAACTGAATGTAAAAAATAACAATTTGAGCTGCAAGGGAATCAAGATCATACATGAGAAACACCTACAGGGCTATTCAGCTACTTAGTAAGATGTTGAACGCCAATAACTTTGCAACCAGACATATCTTTGACCTGGGAATCGAATATAGTGAGTTAGGGGGACATTTATTTTTTATGTTTCAAGGACAAGGTCATTCAAGGTCATTTTTCGGAAATCGCTGCTGCTCATGTTAGAGGTCATTCTGAGAACAGGACATCATTTTTGAAGACGAAAAATCTTCCTGGTCAAGTTTCGACGCTCTGTGATGAACGCTGCTTGAGTTATTAACATTTAAGTTACAAAACTTCGTTAATTTAAATTTTTTATTTTTATGAAAATCTGCATTTTTTATGCTCATTGAGACTAAATTGGAACTAATTGACAGAAATAATCCATCTTATACTGTAAAAATTGAATAAGACCTTGTTAAATAAACTTGCTTAACCTTATTCGTGTAAAGCGCTGCTGGAGCTTTGCTCAGTCATCTGGATCACGAAAATGTAGTGAAAAATGAATTTAGGGGTTGATTGCGCCCCAATGAGCATAAAAAATGCAGATTTTCATAAAAATGAAAAATTTAAATTAACGAAGTTTTGTAACTTAAATGTCAATAACTCAAGCAGCGTTCATCACAGAGCGTCGAAACTTGACCAGGAAGATTTTTCGTCTTCAAAAATGATGTCCTGTTCTCAGAATGACCTCTAACATGAGCAGCAGCGATTTCCGAAAAATGACCTTGAATGACCTTGTCCTTGAAACATAAAAAATGAATGTCCCCCAAACTCACTATATTCGATTCCCAGGTCAAAGATATGTCTGGTTGCAAAGTTATTGGCGTTCAACATCTTACTAAGTAGCTGAATAGCCCTGTATAAGAATTCACCAAAAGGTATTAAATTGTTTACAATAAGAAGAGAAAAAAATATTAGGTTAAAGATGAAAACAATTGATCAAGAGTTATTGTTTCTGATGATGGCGATACCAGCAAGTCAAACTGTCATTAATTAGTTAATCGTTAGCTTTTTTAGTGAAGCTTTAAGCTGTTTCTGTTGAAATGCCAGTTACAAAATTCATTGAATCAACTGTTTGTATTTGATGCGTAAAAATCATTGAAAAGTGACCAGGCTAACTCATATACTTTTTTTAATTACCATTTAAACACGATTCGGTAGATAGAATCCGTTTAACCTAATTGTTACATTAAACAAAACTATTATTGCTTCATTATTAATGATATTCAACAATATGCGACAATTGTTTTACATTTTGCCTTCAAGTACAATCAAACTAACACGATATGAGCTCTTGTCAAATGTCAATATTGTGATTAACATCAATTATTACTTGTGAAAATCTGTAAATAAACAAAGTGGAGTTGTAACTTAATCTGTAACAATTTAGATTTAAATTAATCGCACTTCATAGCCAAACTACACTGACCCTTTCAGTAAATTCAATTCTTGGTCATTTCAAGTTTACATTGAGTGCAAACTAAATTTTAATTTATACTAAATAGTGCGTTTTTTTAATGTTTTGTTGGTCAACTTATCCAAGCTCAATTATGCACCGATATATGTAACAAGTGATTAAATTATCATTAAGGAAATATTGAAGCCAGATTGTTTTCATAACCTAAATTGTGGTCAAATAATCAAACAATTGATTTCCTTTTGAAATTTTGATGAAGCTGTAAGACATGTAACTTACAACCATAACCAGGATATTGAGTTCCTAATGGTTTAACCATAGGATCTCGTAAAGAGGCCGCTTTACAAATTTCTTGAACGTAATTTTCAATTTCAATTATTTTGTGGGGCATCGATCGACATTGCTAAGGATTAAAGAAATATCAATTAATTATTTGGCGTTTTCAATTTAGTTTAAATTAGTAAATTTCGTCTTACAAGTGATGCATCACAGATTTTGAGTCTCCTGTCAACCCCTAAACACATTGTTGTGTCATTAGACTTTTGCAAAGATGAAGTTGTCATCGTGCTTGCCGTTGTTGTGGCTATTGTTGATGTCATTGTTTCGGATGAATTTAGTGATTTTGATGCTGATAGCGAAGGTGTATTACAAGTTCTCACTGAAACCATAACACCTATTGGCTTTAAATGACCTTTAACTACACAATCTGATGTGCATTGTGTAAAAGTTGACCAATCACTCCAAAGTTGTTTTTTAGGTTCATCTTGAAGTGTTTCTGGACCAGGAATTGTAACCACATTTGAGCTAATTATTATTTTACTTTCAGCCGTTTCAATTAAATTTGATTTAACTACACATTTCCCTTCACGACACCACTAAAAATGGAAAGCAGTTTTGCAATTAGACCAGTTAAACAATGAAAAAGATGAAGCGCTTTGATTGTCAACAAACCTTATCTTCACCACAACGGGTTCCTTCCAGAGCTGGATGAGCATGAAAAGCAGCAATATTCCGAGCTGTTCCAGTATCACAGCGAAGTAAACGACAAACATCAGATTCTGGTTGAACATGAGATCGTCTACTGTCCGAACCAAATCGTAAAACACATTGTTGATTGGCATCAAATAACTGTCCTGGTAATTTACTTGACTCGGGATTAAATGAGCTCAATATATTGACACTTGAGGTTGGTGTTAACACACATGAAGCTTGAGGCTGTGATACAAATTTTTCAAGATAATCTCGACTACATGAAGACCAAGATGTTTTACCAGCTCCAAGGGTCGGTGACATTATGAAATTGTCATGATCACATGAATTTCCATCTTGGTTGCCATCATGTTCCATTCCTAAGCTATAAGTTGACCATTTAGAGAATTAAAAGAATCAGAAGAATCAACATTAGTTTACATTATTTAATTCTAATTGAATGTATTCCTCCTTTTGTCAGGGTTTTGGTTAAGAAAGGGCAAATTAAAGTGAGAAACAAAAATGAAAAGTGTAAAGGATTGTAATTATTTTAAGTAAAAGCTAATTGATAGAAAGTTTAAGCATTGAGCTTTACTTTCGTTCCAATTAATTTTAATTGTTTAGTGAAACTAATTTCTCTGGGCAGGTTAATAAGATGATGATTCTGGTGATACTTTACCTGTGTCCCATTTCATGACCGGCAACCAGGACAGTTTGGAAGCTTGTCCCTTCACTAATGGTGCAGCTATTAAGCGAGTTACACATTCCGCTTACCGGGGCAAGTCCAACAACATGACGCTTTTTCCGTCCCTGGTTATCTATTACATACATGTTGATCCTATTGAAAGTGAAATCGGTAATACAAATTAACATTAGCAAACAATAATTAAAAATACCATTCATTGATTGCACTCTCTCCATACAAGTAAACAATTTTCACACGATTTCCATGGTTGAGTCAATCAATGAATGCTTATTCAAGTGGTTACCCTGATAATAATAAAGCATGGTCCCATCGAGCCTTTGATTCACCATTTTGATTATTAATTGTTCTTTTATTGTGTTGCCAGACACAAAAATTGGTCAAATAAGTGTCAATATTATCTGAAGAGATCAAATCCTGGAAGAAGAATGAAAAATACAAATTAGTAAAATAGCAAGTTAATAACAATTCATTCATCAATGGTTATTTCATTTCAATAAAAGCTAACAGGTAAACGAAAAAAATTCAAAGATTAAACTGGAATTGCGTTCAAAAACGATTCAAGTATAATGTATATTAAATACATTCGATATCATTACTTTGTCATTCTGAATAGGAATTTTATTGTTAACACTTTAACTTAATTCTAATTTTATAACGATTAACCTTTTTATACTTTATTATCTGGTTTAGTAGCATTCAGATATCAAGGAAATACTATTTAAATTGAGGTGAGCATTTGAGGTGAAATGTAAAACCTTTTCATTTCACTATCAATCGTCTGTCAATAAATCATAGACAAATAATGATAGATTGTTCAATGAAAATATGTCATCAATTGAATGATTTAAGCCTTAAATTTAGTTTTGTAAAATTTATCATCAAATTAAATAAGGAAAGGCAGCATCTAAGTCGATATCAATGGTCAGGTTGATATTGAGCTGAAAAAAAGCAGGAACATAAAGATCTTTCAACTGAATTCAGAGCCATTAAATTCATTTAAAGCTGAATGCATAAATGAATTGTTACCCCTGTAATTGTTGATATTAATAAAGCAATACACCAAAAAGTTACTAGAAGGTCAATAAACCATTGGTGTTAGATGGCTAGTTTAACAAAATTAACAACAATATACAAACATGACACAAACAGGGGAAGCTTGATTCAGTTGAGATATTTCTTTCATGTTCTCCATTATTTAAGTGATAATGAAAAGGAAGATGATAATTGAAAAGACCATTGATGATAAGAAGATGAAAAGGATAACAGTAGAAAGGAAATGAGTAAGGTTAATGGCCAAGAATGAAGCTGAAAAAAGCAGCTCTCTTTTATCATTATTGTATTAGTGAATGTATAATAATAGTAGCTGGTATTATAATTGAGAGACTTGTAAATGATGATCATCATTTACCTTTGGTTGAGTTTTAAGAATGTCAAGTAACACAATTGAGATATTAACTGACATTCCGAGTGAAGGTTGTCTAAATAGCAATTGAACAGCGTTCATTATGGTTAACACATAAGTAACTACTTGGTGTTCAGTGTCACCAGGAAAAGTTTTTTGCATCAACTGATATAATGTTTCATCAATGAAAACGGCAGTTTCAACTGTTATCCCAGTAATCTTGTCCTTTGCTGACCGTCGACTACGATTGGTATGGTTGGATGATAAATAGGAGGATGAAAGTGGCCACTGTTGAAATGAGGTGGTTATTGATGGTGTAGGTGATGTTGATGGAGGTGATAAAGGTGGGTTGTAATTTGTAAATGAATTCAGTGTAATTGGGACTCTTTTACCTGTAAATAAAGAAAATTGGAAATGATTAGTTTGAGATTTTAACTGTTGATTCTGTAAACCACATTTTACTTCATTATTTGATGTCATTTTTATAATGATTGACAATTATTGAGTCAATTGTATTTGGTCAACGGTTGGTCAACATATAATTGTTGAATCGAAATTGCAATTTGTCCATTTGTTCAGTTTCCTTACTTTTGCATATTAATAATGTTACTATTGTTACTGTACACTTTAATGACTGCGTGTAATTAATTTATCATGAATCACTATTAACTCATGTTTAACAACCTTTGAAATGCTATCTGACGATAAGTTTTAAGTTCAAGTGCATGTCAAAATTTAATTGCCTGGTCAATTAGGTTGCTCTTGGTAAATGGAGAGTTGTTTGTTTAACTTTTTGTTTGCTGGTTTGTTGACAGTTGACAATTGGCTCAATTTAACATCCATTATAATTATCAACCTTTTTTATTAATAAACTGTAGCTACCTGAGTGAGGACAATGATAATCATCCAAAGCTCCTTTCTTAACGACTATGTGAGCTTGAGTATCAAATAAATTAAATCTCGGATGAGAAGCTAATCCCGGTGGAACTGGGTTTATCACATAAATACCAGAATTTGTCTCAATTAATCCTCTCTGTAAAGTAAAAGGTAAATCAAGAAATTAGTTGATAATGATTTTGAAAATGAAAACAATTTGTTAAGGAAAATTGAAATTAACTTGAAACTGATGGATAAGAACAAAAGAAATTAATTTGCTTATAAAATCAATTGCTGATGTTTAACCACGTTTCAATTCATTGTAATCAATAATCATTTCATTATTATTGCTACTAAAAAGGTATACAATAAACAATTACGTGAACACAAAACGTATTTTCCTTATTATAAATTGTTTGATTAAAAAGGAGAGTTAATTATTTATTTACTTACCAATCCATCACACAATGATAAGGCAACACTACTGTTTGAATGGTTGAGACAAACTCCTTGATAGAAGCAATCGGCCTCTTGGATGGTGAGATCATTGAATTTATTATTATTACTACTATTATAATTAAAATTATTACTATTGATATCAACAAATTGCTCCTTAATTGTAAAATGAGGTGAAATTAAGTGAGTATTTCGTTTCAATGAGAGGTTAAATGTTTCATTGAAAACAGTAAATTGTATCTCAAGTTGATCTGGTAACTTGGAAGGCTTTCCAAAGTGATCAGATGTTTCAGAGGTTGACTTAGGAGATGATTTAAATTGATTGTCCAAAGATGAAGTTGTATCACGTCGAACCAATTTACGATTTGATTTGAATGGATCAAGTCCAGAAATACTTGAAGAGGCAATAATTTGGTAATCATTATCTAAATTGTGAGGAGAAATGAGGAGAAAAGAAAAAGAAAAGGTTGGTTGATTAGTAAACAAGAAAAAGGTGAGTGAATGTTTGGAGTGTCAACAATTTAAGTCGGAAGTTTCATCGGAAACTGTTTACAATCATCATTATCATTATCATTAACCAATCAACAGAAAATATTGATTGATCTTTAATATAATTTCCTATGCGTAGGGTTGGGTTTTCATTTGGCATATTTGGCCTGAATGATGATCTTATCGATGAAAGGAGGATTAAGGAGTTTGATTTAACCATACCTTGATTGTTACCATCAAGAAACAGCAGCCTTTCCGATTCTGACATTGCTTGATGAACCCAGTTGATTCCATCTTTCAGCTGTAATAATAAGATGAAAAGGAGCAACAATTAAAATCAAGTTATAATGAAATGGAAAGTTAAATTCATTGTCAGTCAACAGTTTACCATATTTTTGCATAATATTTATATGTAATCAATTGGTGAAATATTTCCCTAATTGTTGATCAATATTCATCAATGATGGTTAATGTGTTAGCTTAAAAACAAAAATTATAATAATAAGATTAGATTTAGTTATTGGATTGTTTTCTGGAAATAAGTGGTTAGATTAGGCGTTGATTGTAAATCAAGATCTGTCAAAATAACATCATTATTAAATCGATAGGAGCCTTGATTAGCTAATAACCAGTTGGATTAAAATTCAGTGATCAGAAAATTCAAATTAGATGAAATCGCCATTCAAGTAATGAAGACTTTAGTCAAAAGTAAAGATGAAAGTAACCAGTGATTACAGTCATTTTTGGTGCAAATGTGATTAGAAATTGAAAGATGAATTGTAATCAAATGAACCCACAACAGTTTGATGTAACAATTAAATCAGAAAACGGAAGCATCTGAAGTTATTTAGAATTGATTTTACAAGAATTGTCATCTAATCGTTTAAAAATTAAATTAACATCTTGCATTGGATTTGATGGTTGGTTCACTATTTTAGGTTGAAGTTAACTTGAATACTTTGGGATTTTCAATTTGATTTTTTGCTTTGATTGTAAGATATATGCGAAAAATATTTCACTATTTATATTACAATTAAAGGTTTAACAATTAACCGTTGATTGTAATTGTGTGATTCGACTGATGGATTAAGGGTGAGAAAAGAATTGAAAATGTTCATTGTGAATCTTCCTTATTTACACCAGCAACACCTTTATTGGTAACCTTTTTTTTCATGTTGAGAGCTTAATTTGTTGTTAAACATTTTAGCTTAATTGTTACAATTTTTAGCTTCTTAAATCAATTCATTGTTTGGTAATACATTAATAAATTGTTTCAAGGTTTTTGATCAAATGTTTGCTTCAACAAAAGGCCAAAATCTCACCCAGTGAATCTCATCTGATCCTTGAAAATGAGAAGCATTTGATTTTTCAGGATAAATCACAGTTAACTGTTGACAAACATTACAAAAAATTAAGGTGACAAAAGAATCAAATCAAGGTTAATTGTAAAATGTAATCCGAAAAGCAATGAAACAATTAAAGGCATAACCTTGAAGATATAAACATATGATGAGGAATCAAAGAATTTTAATTTTCATCATTTGATAGAGTTAATCGTTTTTAGACTTTGATTGTTTTCAAATTGTTCATACAATTACTGCTAAAAGTTTGCTAAATAAATTAAAAGATTGAGATTGAAATTGTTAACAATTGATAGCAAGTTAACGACAATTTGCTTTTGTTTCATTTTCATCAAGTAAACGGCGCTTTCGATTAGTCAACATTTAACCCAACATCACAATTTAGTTGCGGAAATCGATCAGCATGCAAATGTTATTTGCTTTACAATTTAGATTTCATTTCAATCTGAATTACTGGAAGAATGAGAAATGTATTTCATTAATTAATTTGATTTGCTTTCCCTTCCTTTTCATCATTAACCTCCTCCCTGAGATAGATACTTGTGTTTAATACAACAATCAACTGATTGAGAGGTTTTTTTTTGTAAAGCTTTACAAAAAATAACATGCAAGGTGAATTTGATTTCAAAAATAAAATTAAAATCATGAATAATCAAATTTCTAAATGAAGTCAGATGAAAGGGAAGAAAGCAAAAGTCAAAGCAAACAAATAATCATGATAATAACGATGTTGTTATTGTTGCCAATGATGATTATGATGATTAAAAAAGAGGTGAGTTGGTTTCACTTTTTTTTGTCCAATTTTTTTCACTATTGACGTGTAAATGTTGAATATGTTAGATGAATTGAAATTTCAGGCAGTCTTCATCACGAGTAAAATGCTAACTGTATCATCAGGTTAAACAAAACTGTATAACAATCGAGATATATCAAGATGATTGTGATCGTCCTTTCATCAAATCTTCCAGGATTGTTGTAGCTTTGCCTTTAACCTGCAAAGAATGAAAAAATTAGTTAATTTTGTTGATTGTTTTAAAATGAAAGTTGGAAATTAATGAGATGATATGACCGGAATCGGGAACAGATCAACTCATGTGAATGTGTACAAAAGTCCAACTTACCAAAATAATTTTCACCACTAAATGTGTAATTGTCTAAAATTGCAATGAGGAGGTTGATTGTGGTCATCATATTGATATGTGTGGTTGTGTGTGTTTTTTGCTTAATAATCATAACAATGAGTTAATTAGAGGAAATGAGTGAAAGGAGATCATGAAGATGAAGATGAGGATGATGTTAATAAAGATAGCGTAAGGACAACATCCAATACAGAATAATGTATCAAAAAGTAAACCTCACGAGTGTACTCAATGACTTTTTTCCTCATCATTATGGGTTTAGCCAAAAAGTATTGAGAAGTATATTTTATCTAACAATCAATTGGTCAAAATTGGTCTTGATTAATGACAGTTACTTGCTAGTCTCAAGTACATTTAAGTGTATTAACATCTTGACGCCTCTCACGACCGGCAACATCCTCATAATCATCATTACATTCACCTTTTTACAGGGTTGCAATAAACACCCTAACCTGTTCTAACACTTTCACTGTGTGATCTCAATCACGATGTTTAATTGTAAATGCAAAAAACACAAACCAATAAAGTTGAATTAGTAAATAAACAAAGTGGAAACGCTTTCTTTCCTCCATTGTTGGTCATCTTCATCAGCTCAACGATCCAAACAGGTATAAAGGTGTTGATAAAGAACCAAATTATTGTTCAGTATTTCATCGCCGACAAACAGTAATTGCAATACCAAATTACGATGTAACATTAAACAAGAGATTTGGTTGAATCATGAATCCAAAAACAAGATTCCCGGTAAATAATGTTACCAGAAAAATACCAGATTTTGCTTGAATTTTCTAGTTGAATTTTCAACTGTTCCAATGGCACATCAATTAAAATGAGGTTAAGATGACTTCATAATCTTGGATAAGTAGATCACAATTAAACTGTTAGAGTGAACCAGATGAGTTTCCAGTTGAAATTGACAACAAAACCCAAAACAGACAACAAAGGATCCAAAAAGAAGGCGAAATTATAATCCATTGGCGCTACAAAATGGATATTAATTAGTAACCTTATTATTACTAATACAGGTTAATACAATGAAAGCTCATGGTGTTGATGAATCAGAAATTAGAATATACAATTAAAATCAAAAGTTGATAATAATCGTATATTAAATTACATAATTAAGTGTTTAATGGTTGTTGACATGACCCTAATAGCACTTTTGGGTGGAGAGAGAAGCAAACGTTTTGCCTTGGTAGATGAAAAGAAAAAATGTTTTTCAGATTTAATTTTCTAATCTACGAATATGTTGTTCCAATTGTTGGGATAATACCGTCTAATACACATCTCACACAATCGCAGATGATCATGAATAAAATGGTTTAGGTAAATAGAAGAAATACAATTAATAAAAGGTAAGAAAAATGAAAATTACTTGAGCTTCATTGTTTCCTTCTTGGTTGTCGGAAAGGTTGATGTTGTCATTGATATTGTTGACTTTTATCAATTGTACTCACCATACTGTCATTACGATTAACTTGAATTGTATATTCTCATTGAATCATTTCATCTATGTTCAAATAATTAAGCTCAATAAACAAAGACAGACAAATGCAAGTATTCAAAAAAACACAATTGACACTGAACTTGATATAACAGTCACACAAACAAATGTTGACATCCATTAAGGCGACTTTATATAAAAGTACACTAGAGTACCCGGTTAAAGCAATTTTTTTTTCTAAGTCTCCATCTAGTGATAATGGGTTTCAGAAAGTGGCAGCGCTTAAGATTTATGTACAGTAAATTCACACTTATTTTGACCAAAAAAACAGCGCCGTCTATTATACTGCCAATAGTAAGACGAGAGTACTATTTAAGTTATCCTAGCACTGTTTATGCTAGGGCTAAAGCTCTGATACCAATAGATGGCTCTGATTTTTTGGTCAAAATAAGTGTGAATTTACTGTAATGCAAGGATTATAAAAACAATGTAAATTTTCATAAAATCATAGATGGCGACTGTGAAAATTGCTTTAAATGGGACACAAAAAAATTGCTTTAACCGGGTACTCTAGTGTATGCCCACAAACAAAAGACATAAACGTTTGGTAACAATCAGAAGATCATTTTCTTTCAGAATCCATATCAGTTTAAATCATCGCAAATTAATCAAGGTTACCAACAAGAAATGGTAATGACTGGTTACAATAGGTAAGCGGTAAGTAGCCATTTGATTAAATCAATAACTGACCACAATAACACAGTTACGCTTACAAAAGACTGAAAGGAATAAAACAATTTAAGGTTAAAACGTAAAAGGTAAAATGAAAAGTTGCTTGATTATTAATTGAAATATTAATCAAGATTGGTGTTGATGGAAAAACTTTTAATTTGTTGGGAGTAATCATCATTTTAAATATAAACACGCTGATCAAATCACATCAAGTTAATTCAAAATAACAATCTAAAAACAATCAAATACATAACATGAAATTTAAGTTGAAAAGTGAATTTCAAAACGGTTTTATTGGTTAACAAAAAGCTGGTTAAAACTGATTCAAAGGTTATATTTTGAGACACTTTTAACGGCTTTACTGATAAGAAAATATTATCACAGTTCAAATGAAAGTCTAACAATTTATTTATCCACAGAAGTGGCGGTTGCCAATAGTTACTGATCAAGATAAGTTTAATAATAAGCAAAAAGGGAAACAATTCAAATTTTCGGGTTAAACCAAAGAGTAACTTTGGGTTAAGCTCAACAACGGATTCAAAAGACTTTAACCAAAAAGTGGATTTGCTTTATTTTAGTAATTTAATTATTTTCTTTTTTCACTTTCTATCAGTTTCACACCTAATCATAGTTAACTGTTAACAACTACCTGAACAACATTTAATATCCTTATCCTAAATTATGTAAATTAATTGAATTTGAAATTGTTCACCTTGTACTTTATGCTTTTCAATTTATTGATGTGAAAGTTAATATAAAGGTTTGTTGTTTATCGTGAGTTTTTTTTTCATATTTTAATTGATTCAGATTTTATTCAGACTCAGATTTAATTCAAGTTCATTTCAACCATTGACTTCACTCGCAACTTTAATAGATCAATCCTTAATTAATGCTGTGAAAATTTTTTCTATTTTACAGTAGAGAAAAGGTTTGAAAATAATTGATAGCAACGTGAAAACTGGTAAAGTTAACCAGTAAGTGGGTTTTCAAAAGTAAGTAAACCTTTCTTGATTACAATTTTTCAATTAATTGATATTATAAATGATGTTTAAACCTTTGAATATGATTATGATGGTGATGAGGTAAGCGTGGATTGATTAGTAAATTGTATAATGAGATAAACACAATGTAAGGAGTTAACGGTTTAATGTCAAGGTTTCTCGATTAAGTTAAGTTTAAATTGCGCGCTCAACCTCAAATCTCTTTTTATTGATATGCTGGTTTAACAATTAAAATTAATCGCTAATAAACAAGATGGAAAGAAATGGTAAAAACGATTCTAATTGACGTTTTATCAAGCTTTGAAAGTAAAATTGATAATCTTTTGATATCGACAAGTGAAAGTTTGCATTTAATCAAATGTTTGAAAATAGGTTGAGATTCACAATTGTCAGTGTTAAAAATAACCAACAATAAACACAAATGAAAGGTTTTGACAATTGTTTTTAATCCAGTTACTGGACAATATTAAGTTTTTTTATACGAAAATGTATCTGTTCCAATATATAAATTGATTTATATTCATTAGAAACAGATGATGATTGACCGATTGAATGGTCATCCAAAGTGATGAAAGAAGTCTTTAAATGTTAGATTTTGGATAATAATAGCTGACTGAATAATAATCAACTGTTGACATTAGACAGATGACATCGGGATGTTTAATATAAAGATACATTAAATTTAAGGTGAGTAACGATGATGTCAATGATTTACCTGAAAAAGGCATATGCAAAATAAGAGGAAAAATTGAGTGAAAATGAAGCAGCAATTTTGATCATCTTCTCAATTTTCCGTAGGAGTTTAATTAAAGAAGATCATGATAGTTGAGATTAGATAAAAAAAGAGCCAAATTGAAATTGGAAGACTATAAATCGGTCTGAGAAATTAGAATTGCAATCTGAGGCGAAAAGAAAAGTAAAAGTAAAAGCAAATGAAATAACAAAGTTCACTAACGATTACTGGTTTATTTTCAGGTTTCTTAAAATTTTGGATGACCAAATTGTTAGTATTCAAAACAATATAACCATGTAATAATCTGGTAATCATATTTACCGAAATCTCTAAATCATGATCACTGAATAACATTGCAAAGGCATAAACTTACTTTAAACTGTTGACTGATATTTTGGTTATATTTACCTTTGTTTGAATGGTTCCTGAGGTAAAGGGCCAAATAATCAGAATAGTTAACAGAAGGAAATTTATTTTAGTGTGATTGATACAAATTGTTGGTTGATAAAAATTTTGTAGCATAATTGATTAAAACAAAACCAGAGATGATTAGAGTTTCTCATTTAATCCAACGGAGGTAAAAAACCATCGAAAGAGTAGATTTTTAGGAGAACCAAATAAATAGATGAAAAGGCTTTACACAATTTAAACTTTCCACTGATTGATGGACCACAATGGTATCAATTAGAAGTTATTTATTAAGATTTTGAACAATTGAACAAATTAAGAGAACACTTTGACTGAAACACCGAACAATGAACCATAACTGAATCCAGAGAAGTAAACATGAACAGAGAGAATATAAAGTTGAACTGATGACTTTGGGTTTGTTTTCAAAGCTAAACGCTTTTCACTTTTTCTTTCACCGTAAGCTTGACAATTTGATTTTGATTATTGGTGATGATTAAGATGATAATAGTGATGTGAATGACTTGCACATGGAATAAGATTGAACATGACTAAGATGGAATTGATAGCGATGAGAATGATACTTAATCATTGAATGATCTTAAAGAATAAAAGAAACTTCTTAAGGACAGTTTTGGGAGTTCAAAATGAAAAAAAACCTTACACAACTCTCTCTCTCTCCCATTTAAAGCTGCTCCCAATTTCTCTTTCCTTCCATCTTTCTTCCTCTTACTTGGACCAGAAAAGTTGCTCCCTCAGATTTTTGTTATAAACGCTTTTTTATTCACCAAAATGATGTTTATTACACCGACATTTATTCAATTGAAAACTGAACCCAATCACTGATAAAAGCTAAACAATGCCAAAATAATGGTTAAGTTTCCTCATTAAAAACTTGCCTACATTTTTTCTGAATGGGCTTTCTGAATAGTCAAATGTCTCACCCTGAAACACATCAAATTCAGTTTAAAATAGCCAACAATCAGGATTATTCATTATTTAAATTTACCATGTGATTGTAAGTTCTGACCATTAGATGAAAGACTGATCTGACTTTGGTGGCTTTTTTCACTCATAGACCTGATACAAAACAAGTCAGGCCGTTGACTTTGGTGACAACATAATGTGTGAAAAGACGAGATTAATTAACTTAATCTGAGCCATTCTGAGTTGAAACGTTTTCTTAGCTATTCCGGAAGCTTGAAACAAAAAAGCTTGCCACTCCTAAGGATATAAAGCTGAAGTGAATAAACAAGTGGATAAAGGAAATGGTTAAAACCATGGTAAGAGAATCCATGCTTGGATGGAATCGGAAGCCTTTCCTCATCAGAATAGCTTCTCGTTCAATGAACGGTTTGCAATGGACTACCACCAATACCCAGTGAGTGACGCTAGTAAACTTACTCTGTAAGCCTTTGGTACATTGAAGAGGTTTTAATCTTTATCTTTGCCATATTTTTTTTTATTATTTATTAACTTGTGACCGTTCACAACTGTTAACAGTCAAAAGAGGAAGATTGAACTTACTTTTCTATGGAGATGAACCAAAAGTGAAAAGTAAGAGAGAAAGGGGAGGGATCTTACTATTCTAAGACCTTTCGGTCTCAAGTGAAGAGTAAGAAGGAGAGAGGGCAGCACAAGGGAGTGAAGAGGCAAAGTTGGAAGTTTAAGTCAAACTTTATTGATAATGTTAGAGAAAAGTTCGGAGTATATATGTCTCCCATGGGACATAGAGATGTCAGGGTACAAATGGTTTAGTTAAATTCAGTATAAAAAATAATCATAATAAACATATAAATATCATGGGTAAAATAAGCGTAGTTAAAAGTACAATATTTCACGTTTACATTTACCGCTAGGGTTACCTGCTTTTGATTGGAAAGATACATTTGTAATGCATTAAGTTATATTGAAAAAGCCCTAGTGGCGAAGGTTGAAAGAGAGAGAGGAACATATGTTTTAAGTTTTTGTGCTTGGTTTGTTTTATTGAAGTTAATCATCATCACATTCGCCCACTGTAATTTGAGTTTGTTGTCTATCAACAAACTGCTTGAGCTGGGATGAATGAGCTTGAATTGGTGTTCCTGAAAGTGATTCCGAGATGATGTATGTTACGTCCGTGATCTTTTTGATGACATAGTATGGACCTGTATACTTAGCTGTGACTTTAGTCTTGGATGGATGGTTGAATGGTACTTCCTTGAGTACTTTGGATCCAATCTCAAAGTTTGCGACGGGATGCTTAGCGTCATGTCTTTGTTTCCTTCTTTCTTGTTCCGTACGTGTCCTGGTCCTGGCTAATTCTCGTGCTTCTTGGAGATTGTTGGTTTCACCGGAGAAAGTCGGAGTTGGATCGGTTCCAAAGAAGAGATATGCAGGGGCATAACCAGTGATATCATGCGGAGTATTGTTGTAGTCAGTGACAATCTTGGGTAAGAGTGTTGTCCATTTACGATGAGGATGATCTTGTAAAGCAGCTCTTACTTTGACCATCAAAGTTCCATTGATACGTTCGACAATACCGTTGGTCTGTGGATGATATGGAGTACTGAAGATGTGCTTTATGTTGTGTCGTTTAAAAGCTTGTTTCAAGACTGTACTTTGGAAGTTCTTGTGACAGTCAGTTAGAATAGCTTTGATGCGAATACCAGATTGAATCAATTTGTCTAAGAGGGTTACTACGGATGCTGATGTGTTGGTGGTTGTGGGAAAGGCCCAAACATAACGTGAAAAGTGGTCTATGAAGACTTGGATGTATTTATGTCGAGTACTACCAGCTGCAGGTCCCATGACTATAGTATCGAGGCCGACGAGATCACCAGGTTCGAGATCAACTGAAGGGAGGATCATTTGACCAATACTTGGACGATGGGTTTGCTTGACAAGCTGGCATGAACGGCATGAATCGACATAAGCTTTGATGTCTGAGATCATATAGGGCCACCAATAGAAACGAGTAATAAGTTTCACAGTCTTGTTTTTCCCAGGGTGACTGTAATCGTCGTGAAAATGCTGCAAGACTTTATTACGGAGTGATGGTGGAATGATAGCTCGAGTGGAACCACGGGTTTTCACGGTGACAATGCCATCCACTTTGAAAGATTGTTGAATATGAGAGAAGTCAGTGGTAGCTTGATGTTGCTTGATTTCATCAGCATCGATGAGGAAAGTAACTGGGGCTCTTGATAAGGCATCAACGTGTTGTTGAGAGACGCCAGCTCGATGAAATAGCTCATAGGATCGAGTAGAGAGCTTGATACTCCAGCGATAGAGTCTCCCTTTGGGTTTCTTGAGTGTGAGGAGCCATTTCAATGCACTATGATCGGTGATGACTTTGAATGGGAGGCTGAGATAAGCTTCGAAGTGATCAACAGCTTCTACAACTGCAAGGCATTCAAGTTCGAATGCGGTATAGTTGCCTTGGTGTTCGTTGAGTGCTTTGGAAAAATAAGCAATGGGATGTTCAAGACCATGTTTGTCGGTTTGAACTAGCGTAGCTCCAATACCAATCTTTGAAGCGTCAGTGTAAAGGGTACACGGTTCATCTTTGTTGTAAATAGCGAGAACTGGTTCATTGATTAACTTGTTTTTGAGGATTTGAAAAGCGGTTTGATGTTCATCCTTCCAGTGGAAAGCGATGTTTTTACAAAGGAGTCTGGTTAATGGTTTAGAGATGGTTGAGAACTTGTCTATGAAGCGACGGTAATAGTTTGCAAGTCCTAAGAATTGACGAACTTCCTTGACATTACTTGGAACAGGGAAATGTTCAACAGCTTTGACCTTTTGTTTGGATGGTCTAACCCCTTCTTCACTGATGATGTATCCAAGATAGTCAACTTCATTTTGCGCGAAGTTGCACTTAGACAGCTTCAGTTTGATGTTGTTATCCTTGCAAAGAGTGAAGATCTTCTCTAAGAGTTGAAGATGTTCAGAGAAGGTTTTGCTGTAAATGATGATGTCGTCTAAGTAATTTATTGCGCCGTTGTAGAGTAGAGAACCAAGTACTCTTTGGAGAATTCTTTGAAAAGTTGCTGGGGCGTTTTTGAGACCAAATGGCATGACGAGCCATTCATAGTGTCCTTCATGAGTTACGAAAGCAGTTTTCTCGATGCTTTCTGGGTCCATCTCAATATGCCAATATCCCCATTTGACGTCAAGTGTCGAGAAGTACTTACTACCTTGAAGACGATCAATGACATCATTGATCCGTGGCAGCGGCATCTTGTCATCTATGGTGAGGGCATTGAGACGACGGAAATCTATGCAAAGTCGTGTACCACCATCTTTCTTTGGTACACATGTGACTGGGAAGGCCCAAGGACTTTCACTATCACGAACCAATCCTTTTTCTTTGTATTCCTTGACTTGACGACTTATTTCATCAAGTTCGGCTTGAGGACGACGATAGGCTCTAAGTTGAATTGGAGGATGGTTTATAGTGGTTATCCGATGTTTGGCAACAGTGATGCGGCCAATGTCTGTTTCATTTTGGGCGAAGGCAGATTTATGTTTTTCGATGAGAGCGGCAAGTTGATCTTTCTCATGTGTCTCTCCTAACAGGGTTACTAATTCTTGAGTCTCTGGAGATCGAATACTGACAGTCTTATCTTCTAGGTTAAGGTGAAGACCGAATTCGATACTGGTGTTGAGACCGATTAAGATTGGATAGCGGAAGTTGGAGATTATGTGATACTTGATCGTCTTGGTTGTTTTGTGGATGGTAGTTGAGGCGAGAGTGTATCCAACACTCTTTGTTGAACCTTCTAATTGGTTGATGGTTATCTGTTGTTTATTGTTGATAGGAAGGTTGAGTCTTCTACATGTCTTTAGACTCATTATACTGATTGTACTACCGGTGTCAATGAAGGCTTCGACGGAAATACCTTCGATTGTTAGCGGGATATCGATGAATTTCAGTATTGGGGATATGTTTTTAGCGAAACATACGTCTCCGTGGTCATCTGGATGGAGTTCTTCCTCGGCAGTGTGGGTCGATGGTCGAGGTTGACTGGTTTGAGAACGATTAGGACATTCACGATGCCAATGGTTTTCCTTTTTACCAAGTCTTTCACAGTACCTACAGACTGGAGGACGGCGTTCAGCAGATTGACGAGGGCGGCTATTGTTATGTGGAGGTGCGGCGACCAATGTTTTAGCAGCGGGTTTCTTTGGTTGTTGCTTTGTTAGGAATTTTTCCTTTTGTTTGTAACGCATTTCGGTTTCAGTGGCTATTTCGAGCCAATCAGAGAGTGTACGAGGGCGTCCAGAGCTCATATGGAGAGTCCAAGCAAAGGGTAAACCAGAAGTTAGTTGAGAGATGACTTGATGTTCAGCCAATTTTGCTTCACGGAGGAGTTTTATCTTGCGGCGATAATACTCAGTCACTGTCTCTGTACGCTCAAGACGGATACGTTGAGCTTCGAGAAGTGGGTCCTTAAATTCAGAACCGAAGCGAGTGATCATTAAAGATTTGACAGCGTTCCAATCAACATGCTCTTCAGATGCGATTTCCTCGGCGTACCAACTTAGAGCTTCTTTGTCTAGGCTGTAGACTAAGTCTCTGATAAGGGTGTATGGATCGTTGGTGTTGATATGTCTTTCGTACAGGACTAACCAAGCTTGGATGCGGATGCCAGATGGTTCGCCCGTGTAACATTTGAGAACCTTCTTCTGTGGTAAGGTTATGTACTGCGTTGGTTGGTCGATAGTCGTGTCTAGTTGTGATGTAGTGGATAAACGGTTCCTATTTTGGTCTTGGAATCGAACTGCTGGTGTAGGCGGGAGGTATGGATTACGGATTAATGTTGGTAGACGACCATTTGGTTGGTTACCCAAGGGTGGATGGGTTGGTTGATTTGGATTTGTGATTGGGTTCGAGTCGAGGTTGTCTCTTTGGGCATCTGGATCTGTGGATATTTGATCAGAGAGGTTAGTATCCATATGATCATATGCCATTTTGTTCTCGGCTAAAGTTAAATGTTACCAGGTTAAATTAGACCACTAGATGGAGCAGAAGGACCAGCGGGAGTTTCAACAGCTTGAACTTGAGGAGTTATCAAAGAACGGAGGAAGCTGGGTCGGCAAACTGGTTTTAGGGGGGTTCTGTTCCACCAAAGGACAATTAGGCTGGAAAAGTCGGCTGATAGATGGAGACAAGAGATACGTCTGATGAAAAACAGGAGAAGAGATCCTGTCGACTGCGCCAAATGTGACCGTTCACAACTGTTAACAGTCAAAAGAGGAAGATTGAACTTACTTTTCTATGGAGATGAACCAAAAGTGAAAAGTAAGAGAGAAAGGGGAGGGATCTTACTATTCTAAGACCTTTCGGTCTCAAGTGAAGAGTAAGAAGGAGAGAGGGCAGCACAAGGGAGTGAAGAGGCAAAGTTGGAAGTTTAAGTCAAACTTTATTGATAATGTTAGAGAAAAGTTCGGAGTATATATGTCTCCCATGGGACATAGAGATGTCAGGGTACAAATGGTTTAGTTAAATTCAGTATAAAAAATAATCATAATAAACATATAAATATCATGGGTAAAATAAGCGTAGTTAAAAGTACAATATTTCACGTTTACATTTACCGCTAGGGTTACCTGCTTTTGATTGGAAAGATACATTTGTAATGCATTAAGTTATATTGAAAAAGCCCTAGTGGCGAAGGTTGAAAGAGAGAGAGGAACATATGTTTTAAGTTTTTGTGCTTGGTTTGTTTTATTGAAGTTAATCATCATCACAAACTAATTCATTTCTTGATCAAGTAAATTTTTCTGGTCATTTCAACTTTAATTCATGACTATTCGAGAGCTAGAATTGGCTCTACTTTGTGACAAAGTTTTCTAGTTTTTCTGTTGTTAAAGCTGCTTGACAAGCTTGGATTAAATCTTGCTACTGGTTATAGAAAATTTTGCGCCTTTGCATGGTTTTTCATTAATTTATCTATTTTCTAGTGAATCTTTATTCTGTTTTTGAAAAAATCTCTCGATACTAAAATTACACTTGTTTTTCCATCTGTGTGTTTATCTTCATCCACCATCTTACATCTGCGTCTTGAGATCCATGACTCCTCCTGGTTAACTTCTTTGATATTTTTTGGTCTTGTATTTTAATAATTTAAGATGTAAACTTTATTGGTAATTAACTATCTACTGTCTTGCCTTAACAATCAGTGAATATAAATTAATTTGTTTAAAAATGTGTTTCGATACTAGCGAGGTAAGTCAATTTGTTTACTTTGTTTACATTTTTCCTCTGTACACAATGGCTGTTTACAGCGAGAAATATTGTGAAAATGCGAAATAAGTGTATCTCTTTTTTTAACGTAATTCCATGATGTTTTTTTTCTTTTTTTAAGATGTCAGTCATAATGGATCAGTGAATTTGTCATCACATTAAGGACTCAAAGTGTTCATCAATTCATAATTTTTGGATTAATTTATTCTTACCTTTTGTACAACTAAAATGAAGGTCTCTATACTTTATGGAAGCTGGCCTTTTCAGTTCACCAAGCTTTTGTTATTTGTGTCAATTTTTGGATTCAATGTAAATGGAGAGGTTTTTACAGCCTTAGTGGATTTGGAAAAACTTCTTGAAATTGAAAGACTAATTGTATCTTCATTAGATTATTATCTAATTGGTGAAGAGCGACGTTTAAGACAATTGCAAAATATACGAGAAAAATTTGCTTCCATAGAGTCAATTGCTAGTCAAGATGTCCACTCATATTTGGCCAACCCTGTTAATGCATTTCTTCTTGTCAAAACACTTACTTCGGATTGGAAACATGGTAAAGTAGTTAACTCAGCATTTTTTATTGATTAGGTTTCTTACGTTTCATTCTTCAACAATCTCTTCAACTTATTTGTACCAATCACTCTATTAGGAAACATTTGTTTTTAACCCATTCATTAGATTTTCATTAGAATTGCACTTAGCATGAACACTTAATTATTATGAAACTATGATCATATCGATATTTAACGTATCGGCAAGTCAAAGTTTTTTTCCATGTATCTGATCTCTTGAACTAATTTTTTATTTTCATTTTATTTTAGCTGAGGCATTGATCGAAAAGTCCTATGAAATTGGTAAACAATCAGTCAGTCGAGTACAAAATTCAAGCGGAGAAACGTTTCCTTCAACCGAAGATTTCAATGGAGCAGCTGATGCGCTTTTGCGGCTTCAAGATACTTATAAATTGGATACATCAAGCTTAGCTCGAGGTGAAATTCGTATTGCTCAGCAGCCATCATATACTCAACAATTTAATAATGAAAACTCGCCAGCTACTTTAGTATCACCAAAGAAAATGGAATTGAGCGCCGGAGACTGTTTCGAACTTGGAAGATATTCTTATGTAAATGGTGACCATTATCATACAATCCTTTGGATGCAAGAAGCTGCGGATCGCTGGGAAGATGAAGTGGTGAAAACAGCAGATAAAGCAGAAATTCTTGAATATCTTGCTTTTTCAACATTTCGCCGAGGAAACGTTCGACATGCTTTGAAATTAACAACAGAGCTTCTAAAATTAGTTCCTAATCATCCTAGAGCTATTGGAAATAAGATTTATTACGAAGAGTCATTGGGTAAAAACGGCAAAGCAAAATTACGAGGAGATGTCGGTGATGATGATGTTCCCATTGATGAAAATATATCAGCTGGTGATTCTTCAACATCCATTGAAAGACAATCATATGAAGCTCTTTGCCGTGGGGAAACTGTTCTACCACCCAGAATTGCCAAAACCTTAACTTGCTTTTATTTGAATACAACTAATAAGCATCCATATTTGCGTTTGATGAGAGTCAAAGTTGAACAGGCTTACAACAAACCAGCCATTTTGATTTATCATGGCATCATGTCTGATAATGAAATTGAAATAGTCAAACAATTAGCTCTTCCACGATTAAAGCGAGCAACTGTACAAAATCACAAAACTGGACAGTTGGAAGCAGCAAATTACCGAATAAGCAAAAGTGCCTGGTTAAAAGGATCAGATCACGAAGTTGTTGACAGAGTTAATCAACGGATTGAAGATATAACAGGACTAACAGTCGATACCGCAGAGGAACTCCAAGTTGTCAACTATGGTATTGGAGGCCATTATGAACCTCATTTTGATTTCGCTACTCAAAGAGAAATGGACTATCACAAAGCGGACCCATTTGCAAGCCTTGGGACTGGAAATAGAATATCAACTTGGTTGAATTATATGTCCAATGTTGAAGCCGGAGGAGCAACTGTTTTCCCTCAACTCGAACTGGCTCTTTGGCCTGAAAAAGGATCTGCAGCTTTTTGGTACAATCTTCATCCAAGCGGAGATGGTGATTTGTTAACACGACATGCAGCTTGTCCCGTGTTAGTTGGATCAAAATGGGTGTCAAATAAATGGTTTCACGAACGCGGTCAAGAATTTCGAAGACCTTGTGGATTAAAACGCAACGACTAAGAGTTATTAAATAATTCGCCATATTTATATATTGATAGCAATACAAAATAAATTCTGTTTTTAAATCAGCAAAATATTTTCTAGATACCGAAGTGAGCCGAAAGTCTCTCGGCTCACTAACTTGATGATATTTTTCACTCACTAAGCTAATAGTCGACTAATTGGCTTAGTCTTAGTTGGAAATTTATGTTTAGCTAGCTGACTGACTAAAGGCAAAAAGGTGTATTGTTTTGACTTTATGACAAAATTTTATTACTAGAAATTGATATTACCAATCATAGTTCAATCAATCATACCAAACAAATTCAGAATTGTCATGATTGCAAAGAATTTTCTTCAATTTTTTAGGAGTGAGCTGTGACCTTTTTTGGTTAGTGTCAAACCAACTATTGAAAACACTCGAACTTGAGTTCGAAATTCAAATTTCAGTCATTTTAGCGAGCTTTTAGTTGACTCACTAAAGCTGGCTTAGTGGTGAAAAAATTGGCTAAAACTAAAGCCAGGCTATAACCGGCTCACTCACTCACTAAGTTCACTAGCTTCAGTATCTAATATTTTCTTTACTAAATTCTTGATCGGTTGATCGATTAAAACCGAAGCCTCGAACAATTATTACTAATGATAATGACAAATGAAAATGCATATCCATAGTTTGAAGACAGTCAGATAATCAAATTTTGATTAAAACCCAATATAGATGGTAAAATAGTCAATTTTTAATATGAATTTCTGCCAAATTTCATTTGAAATCAAGCTTCAGTTCAAGGTAACTTAAAGAATGATTAATTCCATCTTTGTTTTGTCCAATGAAACCATGGAGATCAGTCTTTTGCTGATCATCTCTTCACAATAACAAACTCTTACCTTCTCTAATTTTACAAACAATAGATTGTTCGTTTGATAAATTTTATTTGTTAAAATGTCAAAAATTGATTTGCACCCAAATAAGGAAGAGATTGACGATGAAGAAGATGATGACGATGAAGACGATGAGGAAGAGGATGGAGAAGATGAAGATGAACAAGCCGAAATAGTTGGGTAAGTTGTTTCTCTGAAGCATTTTTCGATATTATTTAATTGTGATGATCTATTAATATTTCACCCTTTTGGCTATTATACTCGATTATAGGGCTTATGATCCTCAAGAATTCAAGGATTTGAGAGTTTCATCAGAAGTCAGAAATTTATTTAATTATATAACTCTTTACTCGCCTCAAATCATTGACTTGGACATGAGATTAGAACCTTTTATTCCCGATTATATACCTGCTGTCGGAGATATTGACGGTTTCATTAAAGTAAGTTAGATAAGGCTTCAAATCTTAGCAGGTATCTAACTAAATGTGTATGCTTTATATAATTTAATTATAGGTACCAAGGCCGGATAAGGTCGATGATAGTTTAGGCTTAACAGTTATTGATGAACCTTCTTCTCGAAATCAATCGGATCCAGCTCTATTGAATTTAAAGTTAAGGACGATGGGTAAAGAAGTCACTGTAAAGCAATCAGGTTCAGAAACTATCAAGACGGCAAATTCAACCAAAGATATTGATTCATGGATTGATTCAATAAAACTTTTACATGAAACGACTGCTTCGATAGCGACAAATATACCATTGATTTCCTCAGCTCGATTGCCAGATGTTGAACAGTTGATGCAAGAATGGGATCCATCAGTTGAATCGGCTCTTTCCAATTTCAATTTACCCACAGCAGAATTAGATGTCACTCTTGATCAATATGTTACAATAATTTGTTGTGAGTTTCTTGAATACAGAAAATTTAAATGAAATTAATTTATCTTTAACGTCTAATTATATAGCTCTTCTGGACATCCCTATCCATCAGTCAAAAATTGCTTCACTACATCTACTTTTCAATCTCTATTATGAGTTTCAAAATTCACAGGTAAGTTCAATTGTATTAACCAGGAAAATATTTGACTGACAAATATTTTGTTTTATTTTATAACAGCACTTCAAACAAATTTGATCAACACCAATGTAATCCTTTGAAAACGTCTTTCAATGACTTTTAAATCGATTCCAAAAAGGTTCTGACACTATCAGTTTCACGTTTTAACCAATCGATGTGTGTTTTTATCATTTCCAAACTTCGAAGAACCACTTTTTCATGGCCAGAGAAAAAATTTTGTGTGAAAAATGATACAACTTCTTTGTATTTTTCTTCAGAAGCAAAACCATTAGTAAGATGTTCAATCAAGGATGCATTAGCCATATGAGAACCATATCTTCTTTTAAACTCGTCTGCGTTATCTTTGAAAAACTTCCAGGCTTCTTCACGACCTAATTTAGTTCCGACGGTACCAATAATAAATTTCCAAGCATCTTGGCTTCTTACTTCAGGTGAAAAAGTGAAATTAAGAAGTTGACGAATCCTAGCAAGGTCGCCAGTACTTCCAGTTGATTGAATTAATCGAACTTTTTCTTCTTGTAAATCAGTATCACGATACAATTTGAAAAAGGTATTGAAAGTTTCATCATCACACGAAGATGCAACGGCTCTATAAACAGCGCTTCTTATATCAGGGTGAATTGGTGTACCAGCAACATGAGCTTTAAATCTTTTGATTGACTCCTCGATAACTGGAGCATACTTAAATTTAGCCAAACGGAGCAAAACCAATGATCGGAGAAGATTCTCAGTATGAGATTTTTCGTCTTTAATATCAAAACCAAGCTCATTGTAAATTTTAGAATAGAAATTAATACCAAACTTTGCGAATTTCTCAGACAGGTCAGTGTAGGATAATAGCAAATCTAATTTACTGATACAATTATCAATAGCAACCCAGGTTACGTAGTTATCTTCATCAGCATATGAGCTAAGCAATTCAAGAAATTGTGCACTCGAGACTTGGCCAGCCATAAGTAAGGCAAATTGATCATCAAGGATTTGTAGACGGTCGATTGGCTGTAACTGCTTAGTTGAAATTGCCGGTGCTAAAGCTTTCAACATTTCAGCTGAATATTGTACACGATAGAATCCATTTAATCTAAGGTTGAGCTTAACCCAAGTGTCAGCAGTAACATTAGGTAAGGTTATTTTAGTCGATTTTTCTGCCATAAGAGCTGATAAAGCAACTTTATTAAGGTCCTGAGAAGTGATGATAGTGATTGGTACCATCCATTGAGCCTTGCTTTCTTCGTCATTTAGCGTTCCGTCCACTGTGAACTTTCTTTGCGTTAGTTTAATAATTCTATTATTGCCATCTTGTTTAGATTCAACTTTTATAACTGGATAACCTTTTTGTTTGGTCCAATACCCCATGACTTTACCGACGGGTTTACCAATAACTTCTTCAAGAGCATCCCAAAGGTCCTGAGTAACTGCGTTTTTGTAAGCATGTTTAGTTAGATAATTGTGTAATCCTTTACGGAATGCCTGAAAATGTAAAAAAAATTCAACCATAATTAAAAAATATACAAACGTAATATGATATGGAATCATAGCCATAAATTTCAGATTAGTTTCAGAAGTTGATCATATAATCGAAATTAAGTTACAACAGGAAAGGAAGCTAATAAAGTTAGAGATATATTCTTTGAAGAATCAGATTTAAAAAACTGCAGTGGATTAACTAATCCTAATTACCTACTTGGTTTGTGCTCAAAACCGAGAAGGACAAAACAAGGAAAGACAAAATACAGAAAGCAAAATATAGAAAGTCAAAGCCGCGAATCCAAATAAACTTGTTTGGTACTTTTTTATGGAAAGCTTGCATATAAGTGGTTGCAAAGAGTAATCTTAATAACAAATGAACAAGTTAATTCTTAAAGATAAATCTAAGTGAAGAAACATGAATAAAGGTAAGTTGATGACGAATCTAACACGTTAATTATCAGTGACAATCTATAACACTAGCAAAATCGCAATAGCTGCAGAAATGATTGGTTACGCTCATATGAAATAAGCAAATCAATGGTGCAGGGCATACCTAAAGAAGAAAGGAGAAAGGCTACAGGGGAACCATTATATTGAACCGATTGTCTAAATGTAAATTGCATTATTTGCCCCGGTAGTACAATTAGATGCTCTCAAAAACTGAAGAAAATTTACCTCATCACCAATCCAGTCATGACACATTCTGATAATGGAAGCTCCTTTTTCATAAGATATCAAGTCAAAAAGCGAGTCAATATCATCAGGATGAGCAACGGGAACTTCAATTGGATGACTATCACGAAGTGAATCAAGTTTAAGTGCTGGGAGAGCTGCATATGAAGCGAATTGTGACCAAATATCAAATTCAGGATGTATACTATCTACTGCTAGGTATTCCATGAAAGATGCGAAACCCTCATTGAGCCAAAGATCAGTCCACCAATCCATTGTAACTAAATTACCAAACCACTGATGAGCAGTTTCATGGGCAATAGTAATTGCCGTTTGCTCACGGTTTATTGCTGAGGTATTCTTTGGATCAGTCAAAATCCGAGCTTCTCGATAAGTTACCAAACCCCAGTTCTCCATAGCGCCGTATGCAATATCAGGAATAGCGATATGGTCCAATTTGCTTAAAGGAAAAGGAATGTTGAAATAATCCTCAAAGAAAGTTAAAGATTTTGAGGCAATTTCCAATGCATATTGACCTTGTTCTTTTTTTCCAACTGGTGTGTAAATACGAACTCGAGTTTTATTCTTAGTGATTGTTTCCAAGAAATCGTATTCCCCGACAATGAAAGCAAGTAGATAACTTGACATGATGGGCGTTGGAGCAAATTTAACAATTTGCAAATTAGCGTTGTCAGGGTGTTGGACTTGCTGAACTGGTTCGGTATTAGATAGTACTGTTCGATCTTTAGGAGCGATAAGTGTAACTTCAAATTGCGCTTTGAATGCAGGTTCGTCCCAACAAGGGAACGCTCTACGAGCATCAGGAGCTGCAAATTGAGTTGTTGCTGCATATCGTTCTTCTCCAGAAGGGGTTCTATATTTACTACGATAAAAACCTTTCATTTGATCGTTAAGAATACCCGAAAAGGCTATTGAAATGGTACCAGTGCCAATCTTCAAGCTTTCATCGAATTTGATCAATACTTTTTCATCCTTTGTATCAAGCGTGACGTTTCCTTTTAAAGTACCTTTAAATTCCATAAAAAAAGAATGACATTATATAATTGAATCAGTAATAGATAGCATAAATAAAATCAAAACTTACTGCCAGATGGGTCTTTGAATAACGCCTTTTGAATCTCAAGCTGACTTGCATTGAGGATAACTTGATTTGTACTCTCTTTAATTGAAACCTCGACATCCTCTTTTCCAGTGAAAGTAAAATTTTCCAGGTTAGGGGTAAGTTCCAACTTGTACAGTTGAGGGATCACATTTTTAGGTAAACGCTCGTAGGTTTTCACTGCAGTTAAACTTGTGGTCATTTGAACGCAAAGTGGGACAGTGTAAAGTGTAACTATAATTCAAGGGGCATTTAATTTACTCAAGAGACAGCAATTCAAAACATATTGTGGTAAAAGTCTAGTTACACTGACACAAGGAGGAGCGTTAATTTAACACACGATTTAAACCAATCACAGTAAAGACGCTGCTGTCTGAGATATTGATGGTTTCATTAAAGTAAGTTAGATAAGGCTTTAAATCTTAGCAGATATCAAACTAAATGTGTATGCACAATATAATTTCATTATTGGTACCAAGGCAGGATAAGGTCAATGATAGTTTAGGCTTAACAATTATTGATGAACATTCTTCTCGAAATCAATCGGACCCAGCTCTATTGAATTTAAAGTTAAGGACGATGGGTAAAGAAGTCACTGTAAAGCAATCAGGTTCAGAAACTACCAAGACAGAAAATTCAACCAAACCTTTTCAATCTCTATTATGAGTTTCAAATTCGCAGGTAAGTTCAATTGTATAAACCAGGAAAATAATTGACTGACAATTATTTTGTTTTATTTTATAACAGCACGTCAAACAAATTTGATCAACACCAATGTAACCCTTTGAATTTTAAGAATTTTTAAAACCGCAATTATTCAAATCTCTTGTTCAATCTTTTTGAATTTATTTCGTATTTCAATTCAATCAAGTATGTTATAAATGGACTATAAATTTATCAAATTTCATGATCTAGTGGAGAATTGTTGGATCTAATGTTAAAATTTGTTATCCATCAAAATTAATTTTTGTTCAATTTCAACCATTAATTGCGCTGTAAAAGGTTAGGTGTAGTAAAAAGGCAAAAAGAACACGTCTTTCAATGACTTTTAAATCGATTCCAAAAAGTTTCTGACACTATCAGTTTCCCGCTTTAACCATTCAGCGTGTGTTTTTATCGTTTCCAAACTTCGAAGAACCACTTTTTCATGGCCAGAAAATGAATTTTGTAAGAAAAATGATTCAACTTCTTTATATTTTTCTTCAGAAGCAAAACCATTAGTAAGATGTTCAATCACGAATGCATTAGCAATATGAGAACCATATCTTCTTTTAAACTCGTCTGCGTTATCTTTGAAAAACTTCCAGGCTTCTTCACGACCTAATTTAGTTCCAACAGTACAAATAAATACTCTCCAAGCGTCTTGGCTTCTTACTTCAGGTGAAAAAGTGAAATTAAGAAGTTGCCGAATCCTAGCAAGGTCACCAGAACTTCCAGTTGATTGAATTAATCGAACTTTCTCTTCATGTAAATCAGTATCACGATACAATTTGAAAAAGGTATTGAAAGTTTCATCATCACACGAAGATGCAACGGCTCTATAAACAGAGCTTCTTATATCAGGGTGAATTGGTGTACCAGCAACATGAGCTTTAAATCTTTTGATTGACTCCTCGATAACTGGAGCATACTTAAATTTAGCCAAACGGAGCAAAACCAATGATCGGAGAAGGTTCTCGGTATGAGATTTTTCGTCTTTAATATCAAAACCAAGCTCATTGTAAATTTTAGAATAGAAATTAATACCAAACTTTGCGAATTTCTCAGACAGGTCAGTGTAAGATAATAGTAAATCTAATTTACTGATACAATTATCAATAGCAACCCAGGTTACGTAGTTATCTTCATTAGCATATGAGCTAAGCAACTCAAGAAATTGTGCACTCGAGACTTGGCCAGCCATAAGTAAGGCAAATTGATCATCAAGGATTTGTAAACGGTCGATTGGCTGTAACTGCTTAGTTGAAATTGCCGGTGCTAAAGCTTTCAACATTTCAGCTGAATATTGTACACGATAGAATCCATTTAATCTAAGATTGAGCTTAACCCAAGTGTCAGCAGTAACATTAGGTAAGGTTATTTCAGTCGATTTTTCTGCCATAAGAGCTGATAAAGCAACTTTATTAAGGTCCTGAGAAGTGATGATAGTGATTGGTACCATCCATTGAACCTTGCTTTCTTCGTCATTTAGCGTTCCGTCCACTGTGAACTTTCTTTGCGTTAGTTTAATAATTCTATTATTGCCATCTTGTTTAGATTCAACTTTTATAACTGGATAACCTTTTTGTTTGGTCCAATACCCCATGACTTTACCGACGGGTTTACCACTAACTTCTTCAAGAGCATCCCAAAGGTCCTGAGTAACTGCGTTTTTGTAAGCATGTTTAGTTAGATAATTGTGTAATCCTTTACGGAATGCCTGAAAATATATTAAAAAAAATTCAAATATAATTAAAAAATATACAAACGTAATATGATATGTAATCATACAATAATCATAGCCATAAATTTCAGATAAGTTGATCATATAATCGAAATTAAGTTACAACAGGAAAGGAAGCTAATAAAGTTAGAGATATATTCTTTGAAGAATCAGATTCAATAAACTGCAGTGGATTAACTGATCATCCTAATTACTTACTTAGCTGCTTAGAAGTAAATACTAATTAGAAGATTGTCTCTTCACAATTCCAACAGTGGATTTCAAGTCTACTACAAGCGTTTGTCTTTACTCTTACCGTTTCAAGCAACAGAAATACATTGTAAAATTTCTTTGGATTCTGATCAAACAAGTTGCGATTGAATAAAACAACTTGTTGGTACTTGTTCATGAAAAGCTTGCATATAAGTGGTTGCAAAGAGTATTCTTAATAACAAATTAACAAGTTAATTCTTAAAGATAAATCTAAGTGAAGAAATATGAACAAAGGTGAGTTGATGACGAATCTCAGTGACAATTTATAACACTAGCAAAATTGTAATAGTTGCAGAAATAATTGGTTACACTCATATAAATTACGCAAATGCTCTTTCTCCTTTCTTTCTATCCCTTCTACGTCAGTTCAACTTCAAAACTAAACAGTTTTTCACCAACTGCCAACTCATAGAAAAGTTCAAGATATTGCAAAATAATAAATTACAGTACTCCATAGAGTTTTTTGACTTTTGGGAGTTTTGACATGCATGTGAACTACAAGGGAAAAGAATTAAATTTTTCAGTTTGAATAATTAGCCCAAGCTGGTGAAGGGCATATCTAAAGCGAAAAGGAGAGAGGCTACAGGGGAACACTATATTGAACCAATCGTTTAAAATGTAAATTTAATTGTTTGCCCCGGTAGTTCACTTAGAAGCCAGCGGTCATAAAACTGAAGAAAATACTGAGTTTAAAGAAAATTTACCTCATCACCGATCCAGTCATGACACATTCTGATAATGGAAGCTCCTTTTTCATAAGATATCAAGTCAAAAATCGAATCAATATCATCAGGATGAGAAACGGGAACTTCAATTGGATGACTATCACGAAGTGAATCAAGTTTAAGTGCTGGGAGAGCTGCATATGAAGCGAATTGTGACCAAATATCAAATTCAGGATGTATACTATCTACTGCTAGGTATTCCATGAAAGATGCGAAACCCTCATTGAGCCAAAGATCAGTCCACCAATCCATTGTAACTAAATTACCAAACCACTGATGAGCAGTTTCATGGGCAATAGTAATTGCCGTTTGCTCACGGTTTATTGCTGAGGTATTTTTTGGATCAGTCAAAATCCGAGCCTCTCTATAAGTTACCAAACCCCAGTTCTCCATTGCGCCAGATGCAAAATCAGGAATAGCGATATGGTCCAATTTGCTTAAAGGGAAAGGAATGTTGAAATAATCCTCAAAGAAAGTTAAAGATTTTGAGGCAATTTCCAATGCATATTGACCTTGTTCTTTTTTTCCAACTGGTGTGTAAATACGAACTCGAGTTTTATTCTTAGTGATTGTTTCCAAGAAATCGTATTCCCCGACAATGAAAGCAAGTAGATAACTTGACATGATGGGCGTTGGAGCAAATTTAACAATTTGCAAATTAGCGTTGTCAGGGTGTTGGACTTGCTGAACTGGTTCGGTATTAGATAGCACTGTTCGATCTTTAGGAGCGATAAGTGTAACTTCAAATTGCGCTTTGAATGCAGGTTCGTCCCAACAAGGGAATGCTCTACGAGCATCAGGAGCTTCAAATTGAGTTGTTGCTGCATATCGCTCTTCTCCAGAAGGGGTTGTATATTTACTACGATAAAAACCTTTCATTTGATCGTTAAGAATACCCGAAAAGGCTATTGAAAGGGTACCAGAGCCAATCTTCAAGCTTTCATCGAATTTGATCAATACTTTTTCATCCTTTGTATCAAGCGTGACGTTTCCTTTTAAAGTACCTTTAAATGCCATAAAAAGAGAATGACATTATATAATTGAATCAGCAATAGATAGCATAAATAAAATCAAAACTTACTGCCAGATGGGTCTTTGAATAACGCCTCTTGAACCTCAAGCTGACTTGCATTGAGGATAACTTGATTTGTACTCTCTTTAATTGAAACCTCGACATCCTCTTTTCCAGTGAAAGTAAAATTCTCCAGGTTGGGGGTAAGTTCCAACTTGTACAGTTGAGGGATCACATTTTTAGGTAAACGCTCATAGGTTTTCACTGCAGTTAAACTTGATGTCATTTTAGATTGTAATGTAACTGAACAAAAAGTATTTTTTTGTGTACGTATTACCTTTCCAAGAGAGTGGGTTGCAAATTTGGTAACAGATGAACGCAAAGTGGTAACTATAATTTGAAGGGGCATTTGAATTACTCAATTACAAACGGTTTTATTGGTAGTCTTATGGGGTATGCCCTCTGTTCGCCTGCTTGCGAACTACAAAATGTGTATCTTAATTTAAATTCAAGGTAAGGAGTAAACTATTGACAAAATAGTTACTTCTTAGTGTACAATTTGGATTTGATCAATGAGGGTTACAATATTTCAAATTCTTTTGATCAGTATTGATATTTTGGTAGGAAAAAGATGTAAGAAAGTGGGTTAATGGGTTGTTAGAGGATAGTTTTAATCGAAAATGTTAGTCGTGGAGTTGTGAAGGGGAGTATTAAGGTTGGTTTCCTAGAGCTAGGGATCTATGATGGGAAGCTATGGTGGAGGCCAGTTCACTATACATCGCTTTAATCAGCTTCTTTACTATTGGCTTATTTATTTTTGTTAGTAGCCATGAGTATTTGCCAGGGGTTCGGAAGATTTGGCTGGACAAATAATATTTCCAGTCCATGAATTTTGGACATGATTGAATAATATGGTGAGGAGTTGCCGATCCAAGGCCACAAGAACATTTAATTCTGGGATCATATCTCCAATCAAAACATCCAAGGACAAAAGCGTGCATCCAACTGATTTCAGTCTCTTTTGGGAAGTATTTCTCAGGCCATACATACCATAGTCTCGAATGATGTTTCTTAAAGAACCTTTCTGTCATATAACTATGGACAATTGTATTTACCATTGGTTTTAGCCCAAAGTATAATCTGTTGGAGATAATCTGAGGAGCAAAGGTGTTATTGAACTCTATCATTCTTTGGTATTCAGGGGTGAGATTCCCTTCGAAAAATCTACTGAGATTCCTAGTTAAAGCTATGCTGAGACATCTAGATAATAGACATCCATTGCTGGATATATATCCCAGTAATTCATGGTTGTGATAATTTCTTGATTTGGTTATAAATCTGAATGTTTTTCCGTAGAGTCTTTCTAGTTCTTTAGTTAGTGAATAATTCTTCAGCATATCTTCGACAATTAATGGAGCTAATCTAAGAAAGTGAGAATTATTAAAAGCTTCAAGCGCCAGTTGTGATGTTCGAGGTGGAATTATTTTAAGGATACTTCTTCTAGCATATAAGAGGTTAACTTTCTTTTCGAGGTCAACTTTCAAGGTCTTGTAGTCCATGAAGCTTTTGAGTGTCGTAATAGGAACTCCTAGTACACTGGCACTTAGGACTTGTTTCAGGTTGACTTCCGAAGACGATATTACGTTGAGTATTATTTTTGATTTTTGTGGAAGGACATTTAACTGGATCTCATTGATGATACTCTTCATCTTATTGAATCTACGATCAATGGATGGTAAAAGATCTCTTTCATTCAAGGCGATGTTGATGAGGTCATCAGCGTAGGCCAAGGTCATTGCTGGACTTATCGGTTTGACTTTTAATGATCTACTAAAAATAGCAAATTTACCAACTTCTTGCAGCTTGTTTAGAGTGTTTTGAAAACCATAAGCATATAAGATTGGACCTAGTCCAGACCCTTCAGGGACGCCATTACTGATTTTTTTCCATCTCAGCTTATCTTTCTCAACAAGACATACTTTCCGATCGGTTAAGAAGGATATCAACATGTATACCATATCAATCGAGATACCTAGAGCAATTAGCGCATCGATTATATCTTTATGCCTGATTTTCGCAAATGCAGACTCAACATCGGCTATCATCAGTTGTACACTGTTGAAGCCAGTGACTGTCTGGTAGTGGTTTTTAATTCTCATCAATACATCTACTATAGACTTGTTTGGTTGGAAGGCATACTGGTTCTCGAAGTAGTTCGATGGTGTTACGACTGCAAGTCTTTTCGCTATGATTTGTTCAAGTATACGGCTAAAGCAGCTCTGTATTTGTATCATTCTTGTGCGTACTCCATCAGATTTAGGAATGATAGTAGCCCGAGACATCTTCCATGAGGTTGGAAACAGTCCAAAGTTGAAAACTTTTCTGAATATTAATGATATTTCTTCAGATTTCTCTTGATAGATCCGTTTAAATAGTGTTAGATTTATTCTATCAATTCCTGGAGCTGCATTATTATTCATACTTTGAATAGCTTCCTGTATCTCCCGGTCGTCCAGCTGTTGGTTTTGCTGAGGTGGGAGGGATGTGGGCTTAAAGATTGATGATGTATCTCTGATAGAAACTTCTTGGTCGAAAGTAGATAGAAGATCTTTTTTGTTGAGTTCAAACTCAGGTTTTTCAAAGGATTTGGGTGTCACAAGACTTTTCAGTTTTCTCCAAATGTTGGGATCGTCATGTTGATAGTGATTGGTATGTAATTGTGCGTAGGAAGCTGTTAATTCCGCATTCATATGGTCTAAAATGAAGCGTCTATCAGGATGTTTATCATTCTTGAACTTTCTCTTAATTTTTCTCACAACTCTATATAGCATGGAATTACATTTGTTATCCGTCTTCTTTCTTGTAATCATTTCAGTTGCTTCTTCACCAGATAATAATATATTGTGTGTAAGAGATGTCAGCTCTTTATCGAGCTCTATGATGTTGTTTATCTGCTTCCATTTGTCTTCACCAGGAAAACAGTTTAGTGTCTTTTCCAAGAATATCTCTTTATTGAGTCTTTGATACTCAATTCTTTCACGCGATTGATATGAGGTGGTAGCTCTAACTATAGTTAGATCAAATGAGAGACATTTATGGTCAGATTCGTTTCCTATGTATTCCTGAGTGTAATGATCAGCAATAAGTTGCTCATTGACAAATATGGCGTCTATCCATGAAACATCTTTACCCTTGGAGAAGGTATAATTATTTTCCGTAGGTTTGAAAGGACATTTCATACCGATTTCTGCAAGGATTCTCCAAATATGATTTGATTGCGAGATAAGCTTAGGTCTAGGTTTAAAGGACCAGTTGGAGTTGTCACAATTCATATCTCCACAGATAAATCCAGGTAGATGTGATACAGTTGATATTCCCTTGGAGAAATCTATCATTATTTCCTTGTTGATCTTAGATGAGGAAGGCGTAGGTAAGTAGAGTGAAGCACAGAAAGTTCTTGAGTTATTAAAGTTGAAAGTAATAATGGTGAAGTAATCAGTTTGATAGATAAGTTTAGGATGTGTTGATTTATCTATGATGATGGCTGTATATTTCTGATGAAAGCATGATGAGTCCTGAGTGGTTATGATGAATGAGTTGATTGTGACTGAGTTGTACTCCTGTAGTAATGTAACTGCTTGATATTCGTCTCTTGCTTTGTTGATAACTGTGGTTGTTCTGTGTTTAGATTTCATACAATTATGATTGATAACTTTAAGCATCAAAGTTTGTATTTCTTCTTTCTTTATTCATCAGCTTAGAAAGCTTCGGGCAGTTCTTAGAGAATGTTTCATGTTCATGGGCTAGATCATTCTTTTGGCAGAGTGAGCATTTGTCTGGATGCTGAGGGATAAATTTTGGTTCTTGGCAATTACTTTTCTTGTGTTCTGTACTCCAGCAATTGGTGCACATTTTGACCATATAGTGTATTTTGAATTTTACTGATTCACCATCAAAAAATACTAGTCCTTGAGATGATATCTTCTTGAGTGCCAATGGTGACAATCTGAATATAAGTCTAGATAGTTCAATTTTCCTTTTGGATACAAAATCTTTTTGTTGAACAATTTTGACGAAGTCTGTCTCATCAAGATGATTCCTGAGTTTAAAAGATGAAATGTCTTCTATAGCAGCAGTACGAACAGTCAGTCTTATCATTGGGTCTTTCTTTTTCTCATTCTCAAACGTCGCTTTATTTCCCAAAGATTCATGAGTGTTGGTCACCTTGTTGATGAAGTCCTCTTGAGCCGATGTCACCTTGACTGAGTTACCAACTTTAGTTATATCAAGAATTTGTAGAGATTTTTCCTGGCTTATAACCTTCGATACTTCACTAACAACTTCGTCTAATGCTTGTCCTTCGCTAGGTTTAAAAAACACAGACTTCTTCTTTGGCTTCTTTTTGAGAGCATCCGCATAGGTTGGGTGAGTAGAAGTGGACTTGGGTTTGTCCTTTTTTAGTTCTTCCTTTATATCATTGATATCTTTTTGAATTTGGACCATGGTTTTGTTAACATTAACATTGTTATCCTTACAGATATCAGCGCTTGTTTCCATTTTGGTTACCATTGTTTTAAATGTCTTTTTGATAAATTCAGCATAAAGTGTAAGCTTTGTTTGATGAGCCTTCTGAGTAACATAAGAGATAATACCATCATATATAACATTAAATGAATTTACAATAAGATCGGAATCTACTGAACCATCTTGTATCACTTCATCAAGGTTAATTTTGTTGAGGTTTTCAATGTTGGCGGAAAGCACATGTTTGAGGTTGAAAACAGTCTTTTCATCATTAAAGATGATAGAGGCCATATTTTGGCACGATTTTTTGGACCTGGATAGGTCTAACGTTGACACACAATTTAGTAACAACTAATTAATCAATAACTTATTATAGTTAATTTAAATCACTTAAAATTAGAGAGGTTAATTAGGAGAAATTACAAATGGAGAAACCATCAACACATGCCCAGTGTCTAGAGTGTTAGTTTGAATAATCAGCACTAGGCGACGCACCAATGCGATTAGATTTCAAATTTTTTATTTTAATTGCAACATGAAAATTAAGAATCTTCAGGTTTACCTATTGCAACTGTAATTTTGAATTGTCCTCTAAGTATCTCACCTTAGTTTAAGCTCTTACCCTCCCCTTCTTACCTTTAACCCATTCACAGTTATAACCTTTATTGTGGTTAAGATTGCAAAAAAGAGATGAGTTGGTAAGTAAAAGATGTTGGTCAGTGTCTCAATTGGCTTTACAAGAGTAATCTTTAATATTGTTGCTCTTGATTGTTAACCTTTTAATGGTTGTCAAAATGATCCGGTTATTTGTTGAGTTTATCAACATGATTTTTCATGCTAATCTTAACTCAAAGATAATTAATAAATTTACATGATTTTCAAGGTTGCTTGAATGAAAGTCAAAATGAACATTATGCTTATCATTTACATGGTAGATGTCGTTTCTTTCATTCATAATGGTTATTATATCCACAAATATTAGATTAATAATACACATTATTTAAGTGTTTTTAATCAAAATGAATAGCTATAACCAGAGCATGTTTTATTAGACCAATAGCTGTTAATAGCATGTTAAGCTGATGTCAAGATTACTGATTAATACGGTTGATAATTGTTTTCATTTTGATACTTGATCTTTCAAGTTAGCGTATTGTAATGTTGGAAAGGTCAGTGTTTAACACATTCACACAAGTCAAACTACAATTTGAAAACAATCAACTCTATTCAGAAACATATTCACATCAACCATGAACCATGATTGTGGGTCAAAAACAGGTCATCGTACGGCAAAAAAACTGAATTATCTTTATTATTATTATTACTCAGTTTGAGATTATTGTAAATGCTGTTGTCTGATGTTGATTCAGTGAAGGTTGTGTTGCTAGTTGATCAATCAGATTATAATAAGGTTTCAAAGTTAATTGGACTCCTCTTTGCCTTGTTAGGTCAACTGTAGTTACAGTTAATATAATTATAATAAGAAATCAAATTGTCGATGAACAGGGAATTAAACGAGTAAAGATGAATCAATGAGTGACCTGAACTATGAAAACAAATGCTAAGACAAGGCGACAATTAGTGCAATAAAATAAGAAGACAATTTATTGATATAATTGGTACCATTTACCTTTAACTTTACCTGACTAAGTCGGGTAATAGCTTTTTTATGAGTGAAGATGAATCAAGTTAACACACAACTTGTTATCCTCATTAATTTTGACTGATTGTTGCAATCTAATTGTCACAGATTGTCACATTTGTTTAATTGTTACGTTTGTATGATTTATACATGTATGAAAGCAAAAGTGTCTTGTTCAACAACGTTTCAGTTGTAACATTGAAAGAAGAGCAATTTGCTCATTGAAAATAATGATTAATGCTGATTTTAATTGAGTATAAATAAATTTACATTAAAAGTTGGTTTAATTATAAATATTACATAATGACAATTTGCAGGCATTTCATGTGGTTAGTAGATTGAAAATTAGCGCCTTAAAGATTTCACTAGCAAATGATGAAGAGTGGAAATGAGTAAACGGTTCAAATTTGTCTTGTTGCATCAGTTTTATTGATTTTGCCTTTGTTTTGCAACAACTTTAATCATCTGAGGCCATTAAACTAATCAATTGGTGCGATGGACCAAAGAACAGGTCAATCAACTTTAATATCTAACCCATTAGTCCGCCATCTGATTAATTTTAAGCCCTATCGCCTTGCCTAGATTTGTCAAAATAAAGTAAGTCATAACATAGCTTTTTGTTTTTTTTGCCCTTTGATTTCTCTATTGAATTTGGTTGAACATGAATTGATATGATTTGAATTTTAGTATCACATTCTGTTGAAACCACTCTTATAATTTTGTCTAAAATTAATCTAAGTCTGTTTTTATCTGAATACTTTGCAATTTGCGCCGCAATGGATTATCAACAATTTGGAGCAGAACGGATATTTTTTCCAATGAGAAAGACGAGGACAAAATCTGAAAGGAAAAATGAGGTCGAGGGCCATTCGAGCAAAATTCAACAGTCAACAAAGCAAAAGACAATATCGTAATGGTTTAAATCAACTAAGTATTAGCATAAGAGGAGATACAATTACATATTAATTACATGTATATTTGGTGCCCATTGAGTACAATATTCAGTTCGGGTAAAAAAGTTTACATGGTTGCTACTGAACAGGACTCACGTCAAGTTATCAGACTCTTTATGTTAAAGGCTTCATAACTTAAAGTATTAGCAATGGTGATGTATGTTGAGATATTTTTTAATTCATCCAACATCGAGCATTTCAAGACGTGATACAGTGGAACCCTTCTGGTCATCTCAATTCACTTTATTGGCTTTATTTGGTTAATTTACATTTGCTGTTTTGGTCTTGACTTGATCGTCTTTTGCTTTGCTGGTTTTGGCTCAAATGATCCTAGCCCAAAAGGATGAGCAAGGTGTGGCGGAGGATAGACGAGAATCGATGATTAGATGGACCAGATCTTTCACTTGACCTTAAATTATATCAAATTGGTTACCATGATTGACTCAAGTTGCACTGTATATATGAGCTTGACTTGACTTTCACTTTAAAACAATTTAACCTTTCTGTAATTCAACTTTCAATTTGTTCCTAACTTACTTTACCTTTTTTACTTTCTTTTGTATTAGTGTTGAGCAAACATTAATTTGAATCCATTGTCTGATTTCATTTTATCGTGTAAAACAAGCAAAGGAAATGATGAGGTAAACCAAAGAAGAAGAAACTGATGAAAATTGGACGACGATGACGATCATGATGAACAAGATTTCTTCTGCAAACCAAGTAAACAGAACCTAAGCCGTGTAAATAAGATTACAAGTTAAACTGACCGCAATTTTAGAAGCTAGTTCATTAATTAACCAACCTCGAAACCATTTCTTATTTACTCCTTTTTCTTTCACCAAAAAGCACTTTTACTTTTTAGTTCATTACAACCACGTTACTCTATTGTTATTTTATCATCATAACCATTCTTTATTGAACTCAATTTAAATAATGGTTGGCTTTTGTGTGCTTTTGTATCCAACATTTGTTACTGTTGCCAATCATTTTATTGATTTCACTTTCTTTTCAACATTAACTTTTAATTTTGTTTGACCAGTTATAAGGAGAACTTAATGAATTTTTCTTCTTCTTCTCTTATATTTGCAGAGGAATGGATGAATTTTCAATGGTGAAAAAGCACACTGATCATGTAATCATTTAAATTACTTGTTACAAGGTTGAATGTGGCCTGGAGAGAGGAAAGCAATGCAAACAGCAACCGAGTCTCTCCTTGTGGTTATTGAGTCCTTGGATGAATTAAATTATGTTTCAACTTAATCACAAACCCAAATCTGGTTCTTTCTATGCTGATTTTCATAATGGTGATTAGCATTACGTAAATTAAATAATCAATGGCAAATCTTAATCGCCTAGTGGCAAGAGAGAGAATGATGGTTAATTTGCTGAAAACGTAATTTCAATTAATTTCTCGTTCAATAGACCAAGGATTGATTCATATTTATGATTAATGTTTCCTTATTTTTTTATTTCTCTTTGACCAGTTTAACTCATTACAAAAATTTGACAATAATTTGCTTCTTCAAGTACACAACAATTCACAATCATTTGTCATCAAACGAAGGATTTATCGTTGATTGCGGCTGGCATGGAAATCAAAATTGTCCATTTACATTGCTCCTAGAAATTATCGTGGAAAATTAAGACACTGATTATCGTGTTATTACCAATTGATATTACCATGAAAGCGAGACTACACATTTTATTGATTAGTAAAAGGCAAAAGGCAAGAAAAGGATTTACATTTGAGTGAAACTCGCAAGTTAATTGTTATCGAAATGCGTGGTTAAACAAGCCAAAGGAGGGAAAAAGATAGTTGAAGGAAAAACTCGGAGGAAAAGAAATAATCTTCAAGTTGAATGATGATTATTTACAATGAATTAACTCATTAATTGTTGTTCACCTTAAGGCAACTCAACTGAAAATAATACAATGCACAACGATTGCGATATTGCTGGTAGAAATGATATTTTCATCATCAGTACATAAAGACTCAAGCACTTGGAATGCAATCAGCAGTTCACTGGAAACAAAAGCTTTTCTTGTTTCGTTTTTTCCTCACTTTGGGATCATCTAATTTATGCTTGAAATTGTGACTATCAAGCATCCAGTGATATCGAAAGGGAAATAGTTAAACTGTTCGTGTAATTAACAATGTACAATGGTTAATACAATGTACATAGCTTTCGTTGCCACTGCTAATGATTTTAATAATTATCATATGCTTTTGACGTAAAACCCTCTTTAATCCAAGGTTAATATCATTTTTTTCACAGTTTGTGTACTTTGGTGGATCATAAAAGCTATTTACTTTCATTTGAACCAAGGCCAGTTAAGGTCAATTGACTTTGAAACTAGATTTTTGTTCATGTTTCAGTGATTTAATTTATTCAGCTCAAAATTATAAATTTTCATTCAACAAAATTGTTGCTCTCTTTCTCGCATAATTTGATTCATTTCAAACAATGGATTTAAACATTGATTAACACGGCTGAACCAATTGCGACAGCAAACAATGGATTCTTACCTCATCATTACAGTCTTTTTAAATTCCATAAAATTGATTGAAACTGGATACAGGTTTAAACTGAATATAATTTACTCTCAATTAAACTTATTGTTCATTTTTTTTACAAATAACTTGATCGACTTTGAAGATGACTAGTTGAAAGCGATTGCATTTTTGTTTCCAATCAATCAAAAGCATTGCAAGATCATAGGAAACTTAAACAGGACAAAATAATCAAGAGACATTCCTTTACCATTAGCTATTAATACTCCAACATATCTGAACACCAAGTGACTCGTTCAAAAATTTTGAAATATTGTATCACTAATTAACGACTGATAAAGTCAGATGAATTCTGAAATCGGGAAAGGTCAGGAATAGGAATATAAATGAAAAATGAATCACACTTTAGCTTTTATGGTGACTTGAATTTGATGAACGGATTGGTAAAAGAGTAACTCTTATAATATTAATAGTTTCTTGATGCATTGATGGCGTTGGCGATTTCGGTTGGCTTGGACAACTTGGATTTTGCTTGGCTAGGGTGTCTATATAAAATTGATAAGAAGCTTAAAGCACGATTGATTTAATTGGTTAGAGATGAGCACCAAAATAATAAGAAAACCTTTTACATGTGAACAATTAAAATCATGTCCATCTTTTGGTATACAATTTAGACTTTACTTTAACAAGAGTCACACTCAAGCAATTTGCTGTTGTTTTTACAATAAAAACCTATTGTAAGTCAATCAAGTGACCATTATTATCACAACAAATTGCTTGAGAATGATATAATTTATAAATCTTGTTGAAATAAAATTTGAAGGCTTTGCATAGAATGGTAATGATTTAAAGGTTACTTATCGTTTTTGTGTTGCTCTCAAACCAAATTCATTGTGCTTCTGTTCAATTTTATACAGACACCCTTTACAATGGCATTTGCGATGATGATGACAATGGTGTCTTGGTGCATAACAAAGAAAACGATGTACAATGATGCATGAAAAAAAGACAAGACTAAATTAAAAAGAATGAGTAAAACAGAAATTATGATCACAGATACTTTGAAAACATCCAGGGGAACACAAAAATGGAAGCATAAATAATAAGGAATAATATATAAGTTAATGGAAATAAGACCCTTGCAACATAATCAATTTTGTTCCTATCCAATGGATTCTTGAACCAATCAACTGGACCATAAATTTTATTCAACGCCAGTTTGATTGCATGGCTAACTTTATTGGAATCGGCGGTACACTGTAGACGATAAGTGGCTGACCGGAGATACTGTTGGTGTGAAACAGAAAACTGATTGAGATGAGAATTAATTGATCAATAAATCAAATTGGCCAACAATAAAAATGGTTAATAATTAACCCAAAACTTACCTCTTTCTTTTCTTCAACTAAATGGACGTAAACTATGGCAAAAACGTATTCAATCAGTGACATGAATACGAAAAAGATCTGTATCATCATCCAAATATGAAGGGCAACAACATAAGATACATTGATTTCTGCATTGATTTGCATTTGCTGGGTAACCAAGGCTAGAAGAGGTGTTACACTAATTGCGACCTTTAATGACGGTAAGGAAAAGAAGAGCAAAAAAAAGATAAAAAATTAAATTTTCAAGTTCAAATTACTGATTCAGGTATTGATTATACAAACCCTGGCAGGATATCCTAAAGCTGGAATCCAAAAACCAACAAATGAAGTCAATGTTAAAAGACAGCTTGGTCCGTAGATTCTGATAGCATAATATGATATACGGCGGAATAACTCGAGTTGAACTCGTATGCAGGGAAAATCGGGTCCACGATAGAATGAACATTTCTCAATGAAATAATCTGTTATCTCAAATTTTGGGAAATCATCCAAATCATCCATAGTGAATTTGTCCAGGAAAAAGTTGACACTCCGATTGGACCAATCAACTAAAAAAATTGAAAAAAAACATTATTTAGCTTTAAATTTTATCGAGAATAAATGTTTCACCGATAACCCTAGAACTAGTCAGTGTTCATTGACCACCCTCTAAACTCTGAATCTTAATTTAATCGTTAGCTGGTTTTTCCTTTGATTGTAAACATTATCATACCTTGAATTAGTCTATTACTTGAGTGAATACTATGGCAAATTGGAAGGTTAGTTTCTAGGCCAACAAGTGTTGATAATGGATCAGCTTTTGTACAATTACACATAGTGAGAGTTAGATTTCAATTTAATTTCAGTCTAATGATCTAAACAGTTGTCCATCAGAATATAGAATTGACTTTTCTCGGAACTTGGCTGAATTTTTTCAGTACAGATTGAAATAATTCAACATTTAGCTATAGAGAGTGACCCTGATTATGTTAACGATTGAAATTTAGAAACAAATGAAAGATGAAAAAAAACTAGATCATCTAATCGAATGAAGTTGATAATAATATGCTGATTTAGTAATAAATTTAGTAATGAATCATTATAAACAAATATGAAAAAAAGGTGAATTGTCTACCGTTACTCAACATACATCTTGTTTTTCATTGTAAAAGGTTTTCAAGTCATGGACACAGTTTCAATATTATAATAAAAGTTAGAACTAATTTAGGTTCCCTTAATGTCGTTATGATAATGCTATAATCATCAGACACAGATACAAATCAAACCTTGAACATCAATATAATGAGACTATTTAAAAGGAACAATTTGTCCAATTGTAAAAAGATAGAATCAACAATAGCCTAGACATAAGAGAGAAACATGTTTGTTTTTGAAAACTCACCACAGGCCAAATCAATATTGCAAATTTGAGTGTCCTGAGGGAAATTGAATAGATCCATATGACAGGTCAATTTAACAATAACACGAGTAGCCATTGTAAAATGACTTCCATTGGCCAGTTCAATATACAATGGGTTAGACAACAAGTCAACCGGTGTATTGGATAGAGAGTTGACAAAATGTAAATTGGGAATCCATAATTTACTTTTCCAAGACGAATCCAATGTGATTGAGTCTAAATCTTGCGGTAGTCGAATCCGGTGATCAACCCATCGTTGGTAGAAAAATAAGTCCATAGTAATTGACTGTAATTAATTAAATTCACAAACAAACAAAAAAAACAGAATTAATTTAACAGAAACATAAAAATGGCTTTTAGATATTAAACAATATGGTGACTTCAATATAAAAAAAGCGGGATAAAATGATGAAGAAGCGGGCAAAATGAACGAGCAAAAATCACAATCTTGAATATTTTGTTTAAAGCCAGCAAAGTGATTAACTGTAAATTGAATTGATTATATTAACTTGAAAAGGGCAACAATATTAAGCTATTTCAACCAACCTTGATATATTCATATTGATATTTTACCTGTTCGGCCTCGTTGGCAGCTATAAGCTGCTTTAAAGCCAATGTAATATTAACTTGGGCAGCTTCACCTAAAGATGTAAAGAGCAATTAAGGAAACAGTTAACAATTAAAAAGGTAAGCAATGATTTCTTAATTTACCATTGACTTGAGGTGGTCTCATCTTTTTATAATTTTTAGGAATCAACTGGTCAAATGACCAGTCCTCTGAAAGTGGTGAAGTGACCTCTCCACACCAAATACAATTGCTTGTATAAAGCAAGATGAACGTTACAAGTTGATACAAATCTAAAATCATTGTCAATTAGCAACTAGATTAAAATTAATTGAGTTAGATTATTAATTGAGATGGTAAGAAAGGTACACAAAAAAATAGGAAATAAACATTAACATTTGATTGTAAAAAATGATTTGATATTGATTAGAATGAGTGTTTCTCATGATTTTGTTGATCACTATGATGATGAAAATGATGATGATCAACAGTTTGATGATTACTAATGAAATCGATTATCATTATTAATTCTCATCTTCAATAGTTAGTAGTTTAACTATTCAACTGTTTTAATGAGAAACCTTCAATTCAGTAGAGAGACTCGGAAAGATGATGATAATGATGATGGTGATGAAAAAAAATGAAATGATTGAAAACAAAGGTATCAATGATTGTGAGTTAAAAAATTAACCCATTTCATTTTCAATTTGATCAAATTAAACAACTTTCATCAATTTAAACGTTTCAACAATTGACTCAATCGTAAAATTAATGTAAATTTGTGTGACTTTCCCATTAATCAACAAGAGTAAATTGATCACAGAAGCTATTGTAAAAAATTGAACCTAAATTTTACCCAAATTAAAGAACGAGATTTCAACAAAATCTGGTTACCATCTGATCTCCTTTTTATGCTGTTACAAACCTAAAAAGTCTCAACTCTCAACCTTAGGTTAAAATTTTGGTAAATACTTATCTAACCAGAATTTAAATATTAAATTGTAGTCGGACAATAGATTGGTTAAACTGGACGCTGTCCATGTTGAATAGAAATAAGATGAAAACCAAAAATCCTTCACTTCTGTAGCATTGAAAAGACTATTGTTACATGAAAATAAACACCTTTAAAGATGGCTAGAGAAAGGTAAATAATGTCGCCATAATCCAATGTTTCCAGTTTTGTTCTGGTAATATAAGGTTTTGTAGTTAATAATTTAACATAAATTGAAATTAACGATAAATATTTAATGAGCGAGTCCAGCTATTTGCAACAATCACAACAATAAAGAGGAGTTTACAAATCAAATTGCTTTTGCTTTCACTTAACGTATTTAAATACGGATTCTGTGATTTTCCCCAATCTGTTCTTGAATATTTTTCTCACGTTCAATTTTTGTCAGTAACCTGAGCTTCAAGAAAGTTCTGACTATTTACATAGATGTTTGTCAATGTTGACTTTCCTGTGAATTGAAAATCTTTTTTAGAACCCATTGATTCCTTTGTCTAATGTTTTGAAAATTTCTTGTTAATTTTTCCCCTTGTCCTGGTCATATTGGTTTACACTGACTTTTAGATGACAATTAACATTTAATTTCACACTTTTACTGTTCGATGATTAATAGTGGCGAGTAAATTGAATTTATTGATCAACTTTTCAATTTCACTCTTAAATTGTTTAAAATGATTAAAATTTGAAGCGGAAAATTGACTTATAAGTGGATATTGAATGATCAACATTAATAACAAATCATGAATATACATTTGCATTGAAACTTAGGTGAGTTTCATTTGAAAAGTTGAATTGATTGAGATGGAAATAATTGAGATTTTTGCATTTTCAACATTCCCTACAAATTAAATTGTATTGTTAATAGCCAATAATGTTAAATAGTCAATTGTTTGTCAATTTTTGGGTTGATTTTAATGTAGCAATTTTTGAAAGCTTTGAATAGGATTTTAATGGTGTTACCTTGAATTATATCTTAAGGTTGGAAATATCAAATTTTATTCCGGTTTTCAGGTTTCAACAGTCAATTGTATCAATGACTTTAAAGATACTTTTACTCGAGAAATGGTTGGAAATTGGTCGAGAAATGACCAGAAATGGTGAAAAGACCAATGACTGATGAATTGGTTGAAACTGTTTTTTTGGTCAATCTATTTCGTTTGAAACCCTTTTGCCTAACATTACAATTGTGGCTATCTGTAGGTGTAACTGTGAATAGACTAGATTCAAGTGTTTTCATAATGTCTCATTCAAAAAATTAATTAGCCTTCTATCAAATTTGATTTTTATTGTAGGCTGAAAACATTTAAATAGACAGTTATTGGTGAGGTTTGTGCATAATTATTGTTATTATATATTTTATATGATTGTACTAATTGTGTGGGTTTCTAGTATTTAATTTGAACCTTTATTTACCTCATTTTATGATGAAAAAGTCAATAACATTTGTCTTGGTTTTTGTTGGTTTCTGGTTGACTTTCAACTCTTCAATGAACCTCTTTAGTTTAGACACAGGTTATTGTCTGATAGTTACAGTTGAACATTTACACTTTTTTTAACTTTCCTGGTTAATGATCAGAACTATGATGAATTTTCAATAAACTGACCTGATCCACGATAATTAGATTCATTGAGGTGTTTAAATATTATGAGAAGACAGTGAATAACAAAAAAAAACAGTGAGTGGAAACAACTGAATCGATTCATTGAAAACAAGTGAAGGAAGTTACTTTAAGAAATGGTAAGTTGTGTGTGTAAAAGGTAAGTGTAAAAAAACGGGAATACTTTTTTACCATTTTAAAGATGAAAGGTGAATTAAGGTCAAAGGTTTGGAGGAAGGTTGGTAGATAAAGTTAGGTTAAAAAGACGTTAATTCAAAGTTAAGGTTAAAGTATAATTTTACCTACAATTTATAGCAAGTTTTACCGTATATACAGTAAAAAAGGGTGAAAATAATACAATAAAATGAATGTTGCTTAAAGAATCAGTTGGAAAATGTTTCTCCAACAATTTTATCCTTCATGATTATCATCATGATTAACCTTAGACCATTTTTCAAGTGTTAATTCAATTTCATCAGTTTTTTTATAAAACATCTTCTTCAGTCTTTAATTAAGAAACTATCCCCCAAGGCTTCCGTTATGTTACACTTTTTGCTTTGTTTTGATTTATTTATGGTTTCTTTTTGTGTGTTCAGTATTTCTTATCTCTACAAATCTTCTTTTATTTGATTCAGTGTATTAACTATTTATATCATAACGTTATGGAATCTGATTTACTTAAGGAAATTCAAGTTAATCAAGTAAGCCATCATTGTAACCTTGAAGACTCAGCTTTCTCATCTTTCCGTGTGTTTTGATTTTACTTGCAGGCAATAGCAATGATCCAAATGAAACCAGCTACTGATTTAGCCATCGATGCAAGGTTAGTCCAGTCCCTCTCTATTACCTAAGTAAGCTAATCCAACTCAACAGACACCCTTAAATTGCTGTTGTATTATCATCATTATTATTGATAAGTCTTATTTCATTTCTTCTTTAGGTTGCTATTTTTCTTCCTCTTCTCCAACCAAGGTCGACACTATTATGAGAACCTTAACTCAATTGGATATTATAAAAGGACTTGATCATGATTTAACCTTTCATTGTGACCTTAAGGAATTGTTGAAGACAGTCATGATGCTTTGATTAACTTCTCGCAATTATTGTACTGTTAATGTAGGAAGAGACAGATTAAGGAAATGAATATGACTATGAGAAAAACAAAACAAAACAAAATAATGACTCAGACAACGTTTAATTTGTCTATATTTTGCCATTGTTATCAGGGTTAATTATCAATTCATTTGGTTATTTATACATAATATTTTATTATGTTCAACGTGTTGCCTTTTCCGTTTCACCAAATGTAATAATTTCTCATGGCGTTAAATTTACTTCATCTGTCTATTCAATTCATTTTGCTAATGGGTTGTAACAGTATAATTTAACAATTGAACTATTGATTAACGTTGCCTTGAAAAGTGCTAATTTGGAAACTAATGCATAAGCTAATCAATAATCCAGAGTGAACATCGCCCTGTAACCTTGTTCAAAAATCAATGTTCAATCTTACATTGAAAACACTGAAAGCTGGGAATACAAATTTCATTGATCTGCTTTTAAAATTCGAGCAACAAAACGTTTCGTTTAAATTCAAGCCAAGATGAATTAAACTGTCTTTTTAATGAGAATCACAACTTTTTCTAAGAATTGATTGTTAATTACGTTTACGATTGAAATGACCTTTATTCAATCAAGTTTGATGGTCACAATTGGTAAGTTTATCAATAGGAAATCTGACGCACTTTTTTCTTCTACCTGCGCTGTTGATTGAAATGAACAATAATAACAGTATAATCACCATTAAACATATAAGATACAGTTAACACTTGAAACACACAATCTGACCTTACATTGTAAATGTATATTCTGATTAAAAAAACATTGAAAATAAACGTAGCAAAATACACAGCAGGATCTACATTCAGTTAATCACAATTTAAATTGATGATGATAGTTGACGAGAGGGCTACAAGGTTAAGTAGCATTTGCAAATGCTAAAAATATTTTTGGCAAAATATTGAAAAATCTTTGATGCCTTGCTAATAGGCTAGTTACCAAGAATTACGTTTCCAGGTTTACTTGAATTTTTATTATGGCCAAAGTTAAGTTTATTGTTAAAAATTGTTGATAAAGTCCAGGTAATCAAGAAGATGGTGAGAGTGAAAAAATGGATGAAAAAGAAGTGAAAGTGACCATGGCTGAAACACACACGAAAAACCGGATTGGGATGAAAGAAAAAGTAAAAGAGTGATGACATTGAGTCTCTCATTTTTTCTTCTATTCCTTTCATTTCTTTTTCATCTCTTTCTTTACTTACTTTCTGGTTCTATACTCTTTGCTTTTCAACTGCCTCTTTCTTTTCTCTCTCTCTTTCTCTCACACACAATCTCACTCACTTTTGTTTATCCTGCGATATCCAGCGATTCGATGTTGGTTTGCTGAGAAGAGAGTCATTCTTGATTTCTGGTTGATCCTGGTAACTATTATGTTCAACAGTTGATCTTGTATATGTGATTGTTATGTTGATTGATTTTGGTCTCAGTGTTGTTGACCAAAGTCACAATTTGATGATACCATCAACTGAATCTTCATTGCCTTCCAATGTTCCAATACTGTCATCATCATCAGGTACCAGGTTAATCATGACTGTCCCAAATCATTCGGATCTTGTCAGTATCACCGGAGCTTTGATCGTTTTCTCCTTTATCTCATCTTGTGTTATATTAACTTACATAATCAATGGATTCAATCTGCTTTGGGATAAGATGATTCACGGTGAGCTTGTACCTGACTCCAAAAGTGTTTTATCATCATTCATAACTTTCGCCTTTGGTCTTACCTTCTATTTAATTAATGAGATCTCAACACTTTACATTAATCTGAAGACCGGGTTAACTTCATGGATTAGGTGGAAATCAAAATCTTCAAGATGGCCAATAGCAACAACATCTATCTTTAAAAAACGAGTCTAATCAACAAAAAAAACACACCAAGAAAAATGCATCGATCAACCAAACCATCACCACCACCATAATACTACTACCACTACCACCACCACTTTTATCATCACCACCTTTTGTTACTTCTTAATCTTAATTTTTTAATCCGTATCAATTTCGCTCAAGAAAACAACCAACAGCATTTAATTGTTCATTTCAATTATTTATTGAAGCAAATTGAAACACATTATGGATCTTAATTTTTTTTTAAAAAAAATCTCATCTCAATACAATACAATTTCCTCTCGATTACTTATTGAGTTTTCGTGATGAGAGTGATATTTTCACCTTTTAACAATATTCTCCCAATTGGTTTCTTTGTCTGTGTTTTGTGATAAACCTCTTCAGCGTCGTCTAAAACCAGGTTCATGTATTCATCGAAACCAATGATGTGCCCCTCAATGCGAAGATTAACATTCTCGTTCAACCAAACTTGAATCCGAGCGCGATTCTGTAAATACCTGAATATCAGATTAATCGGTTGAACCATAACTTTCTGAATTTTTTGAGACGATGTACCTCCTTTGTAAGACATTGTTATTTCAATATTTGGTATGTCTGTCAACAAGAAAAGGAAAATTGAGTTAATACAAAGAAAAATTGTCCAAACAAACAACTAAATTACTTAGAGTGTTGAAATTAGATAAATTGAAAGATGTTAATATTAACTGTTACAAGAATACAAACTAAATTACCAAACACAGTTGAACAAGAAATTTTAAAATCAAATCGGATTCATTTTCAACACAACCCATCGCAAAGCGAAACCTTGGTTACTTGATGTTACCACAAAGGAAAAGCGCCAAATTTATACTCAAAAAGGAATACAATTTTCATCAAAAAAATTCATGGATAAAATTTTCTTTTAAAAGCAAAATTAATTGTTAACTTCAATTAAAAACTTGTTCAACAGAAATGAAGAACACTGGAATATTGTCTCTAAATCAATAATGTCTAATGATTTTAAACCCGAACTTTTTGAGTAAAATTATAAAGTTTAATTGTGATACTTAAAATTACAAAAATTGTCTCCATTTTCGGTTCTTTTTTTTTATTAACTTTAATCCGTTTTAAATTAATTTATCGGTATACGAAAATACCTCTTATTCACAAAACAATGTTAATTAATTTAGTACACCCATGTTGGAGCTGAATTAGTAAAATTTGTTTTTAGAAAGTGAGTTTGAATTTATTGAAATACAGTTTATTCAAACTGAAATTCATGGATTTCGATCACTGGATCTTATCTAGCTATTTATAAATCACTGATTACTGTCAAAGGGCAAGATCTTTTATTTTATTAATAATTTTAATCAGATCTATTTGATCAGTTACTATTAGATTCGTTGAGTCAATTTTTAGGTTTTGTTAGAGCAAAAAGGCAATTCTAGAGTAATGTTTATCAGAGGATTTATGGATGAAAAATTGGTTTTAGATTTTCCTAAATAATTTAATGAAATTGGTAGTCCGATTGATAGTTGATCAGAAGGGAATAATAATTTGAATTGCTTTTGCTTGATTTAAGTTAATCAGTGCCGGTGATTAAATATGGCGCTTTGTTGAGTAATATCTAAGGTAACCATGCAAACGTGTTTAGTGATAACGCGTGATCAATCCGTTTCATTTCAACTATCGTTTGGTTGGTTAATTTGACATTGAGTTTGCAATCTTCTTGCTGTTTGGTTTAACTTGATCCTAGTACAAATTAAATTTTAATTTAAGGTATTAAATTTAAATCTTTTTTTCATCCTTCCTTTTTTCTTTAGTTTAAAAGATTAATTTTTATTCAATTTATTCCTATTTGCTCTTGTGATTTGACATTTTAATTTAGATGGCTGACTTACCTGATGGAGATCCAACACGAGGAAAGAAAATCTTTGTCCAAAAATGTGGTCAATGTCATGTTGCCGAAAAGGGCAAAGGACACAAACAAGGACCCAATTTATATAATTTAATTGGACGAAAGACTGGCTCTGCTGAAGGGTTTGACTACACCACCGCCAATAAAGAAAAAGGTTAGATTCTATTTTCCACTGCATGTCCTAGTTTCCCTGTACTTGTGTGACCTTGTATGTTTTGACCTTTTCCTATTTTACCCCGTTAATTTAGGTATTACCTGGAGTAGGGAGACGCTCAATATTTATCTTGAGAATCCAAAGAAGTATATCCCCGGTACAAAGATGATCTTTGCTGGTATCAAGAAAAAGCAAGAAAGAGCCGATGTCATTGCCTACTTGGAGTCAGCCAAGGATTGACCTGTTCCATCAATAGCTATTTAATTATCTAATTTAAAAATTATAATTTCACTAGAAAAGGTTATTAGGGAAAATCATGACAGCTCATGGCAAATTGGTGTCACATTGAATCTATTTTAAAACATTGTCCTTTCCTTGATCATCTTATATTAATTTAACCAAATCTTTTTGTTCTTATTCGCTCTGAGTGAATCAAATTTAAGTTATTGTTATGATTAGGGGAGTGCAGTTTAGGCTAATGAATCAGTTGAAAATTAAATTTTCTTTTATTCAATGGAAAACGGAAATTCTCACGGAAAGATAATAAAATTACTAGTTTAATTTGTTCATATGTCTCGTAATTATTCCATTTTTTTAATTTATTATCAAGAACACACCTCTGGAATGTCCTTTACCAACTTGAAAAATTTAAGTTTATCGATTTGTGTGTCTACTCATTGGAATATTCCGTCACTTAACCACTTTACTGATCATGATTATGATATGATGCAATCTATCAGATAATTTCATCAGCTATAATGGCCCATCTTCCGTCAAGGTGTCGCTCGCTATGAATGAATAAACAGGAATACAAGAGTTTATAATCATTCAATTTTAATGAATGTTAAGAAATGAGATGAATCACATCTAATTGACAATGTAAATGAATGATTTCCATGCTTAGAATAGGTCTCCAAATAAATAGTCTCGATAAAGCTGAGTGACCTTTTTCTCTTTGAAATTGTGAATTAACAAAATAAATTACAAGATTCACCATTTGTAAACCGGTTTTGCTTCACAATTTTATAATGAAAAGCCGCAAAAATAATATCATTTGTACTTGTGCTGGTGAACAGTGGATAGAGAGTGAAGATTTGGATATCTTGATGTCAAAGAAGAGGATGACGTCGAAGCTGTTGATGTACCTCTTTTATATTTATCGGCGACCACAAAGTTTGTCATTGGTTTACCAGCAATACCACAAGTTCCTACGCCGACCTTGCCCTCGACTGTATCCGGAGACTTGAAGATGCTTTGTTTCTTTGCTAACGAGCTAGCACCTTTCAAGTGCTTGTTCACGGCCTAAAAAAATAGAAAAATATATTAGTAAAATATAAAAATAAGTAATTTTTTGGATTTTTTCCCAAGGCTAAAAGGACAGTCGTCAGGAGAGAAAGATAAAGAAGTAGAGAGAGAAAGAGAGAATTGAGTACGTAGATTATGGGAAAATCGAATCAAGAATAATGCTCATTATGAGTGAAAAGCACGATACATTTGAAGTATTGATAAGGTTGATCATCAGTACCACCAGGTCAATGTCCTCAATGTTTGTAATCGAATTGATCAATTGTTCCTTGTGCTCAAGCTTTTAATCACTCACAAAAACTTTACCAAATTCATCAGATCATCTGGAAACTTGAAGGGTAGATCAAGCAACTTGATAGTTTCATTTATTTAGGTGGATGAATAAATTGTGGTAAATAATAATAAAAATATACTCATATGAAATAGAGGCTTTTTAAAAAATTGAAACTGTAAAACTTACTTTTTGATTGAACTGTTGCCATTTACTCTTCTCTTTTTCACGTTCTTCTTCCAATTCCTTGATACGATTTTGCTTTTTTTGTTGCTTCTTTTTTAAATAATCTCTATGTTGTTGTACTTGCAAACGCTTTTGTTTCGTATTTATTTGAGAAGATGATGATGGGTCAGACCTGATGCCTTTGGCTCCACGCGCACCCAGCCCACTAGTATCGATTTTCATTTTCTTCTTACTGCCTTGGGTTGGTTTTAATAAAGTGACTAAGCAAACTTCAGATACTTTTGTTTTTCCATTGGGTAAACTAGAGAATATCACATTACATTGGCCATCGCTCATGACATCTTCTATTTCAGCTTCATAGAATCTAGGGGAAAAAATGAGTAAATAATTAGATACGGAGTTTCCTCAGATCTTAAAATGTACTTACTGTCCATCTGCTGACCATGGAGCCATTACAATATCTCCTGATTGAAAATTGTGTCTTATCTCGGAGCTTTGAGGAATAACGCTGGTTTCAGTTTCCTCTTCATAAGTCCCTTCAGCGGCCATGAGATTTTTGGTCAACATAATGACCTCCTGTGAAATGAAGAGAGCAAATCATGAGTATATGATGAATATTTCTATAAAATTCAACATTAAAGGATAACAATATCTTACCTCTAAATCAGATTTCAATTTGAGTAACTCTTCATTACTAGGATCCGCTGCTATTGCAGCTTCAGCCTGTTGAAGTTGAATTTGATAATTACGGAGGTTAGCTGCTAGATCTTCTCCAGAAGACATTTTGGATGATAAATTAAGGAAGTGGACAAAAATTTACTAATGTGACACAAGTTAGACCAACACAAAAATAAACAACAGCAGAAGAAAAATGTGTTATTTCGCTTAATTTATCAGTAGGTGGCGCATCAAATAAGCTTCTTCAATAATCTTAGCAAAGCAGATTAAGCACGAATTACGAATGGTAAAGGTTACTAATTATTAAAATAATAATAAAATACACATAGGACCCGTTTAAAGCGATTACTCATTTTCGCTTAATGATGTAAAACACTTTAATTCATAAAGCTGCTTAAATTGTGATTATTTAGTTCAAAAATGTACTCTCAATGGAAAAAAAATTATATGGTAAATTAGTAAACTAAATTTATCATGAATAAAAAACGCATTGATTGAAACAGATGGTCGCGGTAAATAAAATTTTTATCGAAACATGAATTTAGTGAAAGTGAAATAGCAATTTAAAATCAATACTTTTGTTTTTATTAATGGACCTAACGTTATAATAAAGGGGTTAAATTTTATCCTTAAAGACACGAACAGTTTTACAGAAATAGGAGAAATCTTAGTTAAGCGTCAAATTGAGCGAAATTATTCAGGTTGAAGTATATAATGACAGTAAACTGGGTAAGTATACACTGATGCAGATAGAAAGAAAGAGAGGGAAAGATAAAAACATTTGAAGTGTGAAGGAAAAAAAATGGCATTTTCAGTAGAGACAAAAGGGATCATCTAATGATTTTTAGACAAAATCCTCTGATTAATGTGTTTTTATCCGACCTATGAGCTCTGGGATCAGAAGTACAATTTAATTTTGTTTCATCATGAATGATAGGGTGAGTTTTCGTGTTTTTCATGTTTTATGTATGTATGCATGTATGTAATTAATGTAAGTGTTGTGTGTTTTGTAATGGTAATGGGGAGATGGATAGGAGAGATGGTGATTTGTTGTATAAATTCTTCAAGTTGTACGATGAATGATGTCCTTTTCCAGGTGGACTGAAAAAATGTTTTCTCTTTAGCTTTGCTTTTTATCACTCTACATTTGATTTGAATTGAGTGGTAAAAGAGGTGGCATGATGAGAGAGAAACGATGATGAAGATGACAATGAAGTTTACCAGCTCGGTTTTGTAATAGTCAAAATTTGTATTTGAAAAGACGAATGAAGGCTGGACCGTTAGATCATTTTGTGTAGTATCAATATAGTTTCACATCTTCTTTGTTTTATTTCTTTCATGTATTCAATTCAACGTTCTGCTTTTAGGAGGTTAGAATCTCGATCTGATATAAACAGCGGCAACATCGTGGTCACTATATCCCAAATGTTTAGCATGCTTAAAGACCTCGTTAGTTGATGCAGTAATAGGTAAGGGATGTTCATAAGCTTCACCCAACTGCAAAGCTAGTCTGAGATCTTTTTGCATATGTGTCAATGGCATTTCGGTTGCAAAACCACCTTCAATCATTCCTTTGCCCTTGGATATCAATGTATGACAATTGAGTGGCGAAATTGAAAGAATTTCAAGTAAATCTTTCTGGGATAATCCAGTTCTGTCTGCTAGAGCCATACTCTCTGCTAATGACCCGATAAGATTACCCATAAGCATGGAAATCAAAAGTCCCATTTTTGAAGCGTCACCTACTTGATTACCCAAATAGAAATTATGACTGCTTATGGCTTGGAAACAGGTATTGCAGTCGTCGTATAATGATCTTTCTCCTGCTACTAGAGCACTAAGATTACCGTCCTCGGCGTGCTTTTTACCTCCAGAAATGAGATGCACCTCTAAATAGCGACCACCTCGAGCTACAATAGCTTCATTAACATCATTACTGGTATCTGGTCCTATTGATGTCAATTCTACATATCCTTTACCCGATTTCATTTCAGCTAGAACACCACAATTACCAAAAACGATTTCCTTGACTGCATGAGGATCAGCTAAACATGAGAAAGTTACGTCTGATGCAGCGACGACGTCAGCTGGAGTAGTTGCCTTGGTTGCTCCTGCTTTAATAAAATCTTTACATTTACTTGGAGTCCTATTCCAAACAGTTACTGAATGTCCAGAGTTGAGAAGATTTTTGAGGAGTCTTTGACCCATAAATCCAAGTCCGATGAAACCAAATTTAAGGGATGAAGCTTTAATATTCTTGGCCTTTTCTGATACAGAACCAATATCAAGCTCATTTTGATTGTTAAGTGCATTTGAATTATCAAGAAGATAGTTGGAAGTTCTAGCTAAAATGTTACGAGCAGTCTTACTAGGTGATTTAGGTGCTGGGGAAGATGTACTTGAAATATCCTCTGATGGAGTTGTCTTGCTTCTTTTAACTGGTGGGGTAGCGGTGTCCTCGTCGTTGGCGGCTGGCGAAGATGTAGATGCATTCTCAGTATTATTGAGTCCTGTTGATCTTCTAGCTTTATGTTTGAAAGGCGTACGACTATAATCTCGTTGATGGGACGAGGATGGAGTGGCACTCGTTGAGTTTTTCTCTTTCTCTTTTTCTTTTTTCTTATCTTCTTTTTTGTCTTCTTTTTTGTCTTCCTTCTTTTCTTCTTTCTTTTCTTTTTTATCGTCTTTCTTCTCAGCCTTTTCAGGCTTTTCAGCCTTCTCAGCCTTCTCTGACTCTTTGTTTCCTTCTTTCTGATTTGTTTTGGAATCTAAAGTTGAAATGTGAATGGAAAATAATCAGAAAAAATTAAAAATATCAAGGTTAAGATCTTTTGTAATCAAGATTATACATGATGAAAACGGAAAATTTATGAGAAATGATTGAAAATGGTGATCCAAAAAATAACAAAAGCTGATTGGGAAGAAGCCAAGTTATTATTAAGCAGTTCAGTTGAGATCTGAGAAAGGAAAATTATCTTAGGAATTTTGGCGGACATAAAAGACATTATTTTTTATAAAATGCATATTGGACTCTTGATTGACCTGCAATATCTAAGTTATCTCGAAGTTAAAAACAAAGCCAGAGAATTAATAGTCAGTTGGTTAGATGTCATACACGAATTCGACAATGAAAGTCAAAGGTTAAAAGAACGGTGTCTATAAGATGCGTTCTGAAAAAGAGACAACTCTTTAAAGACCCAACCTCAGAAAGTATATCCTAAGACCTAACAGAATTGGTACAATTCGCGGAAGAAGTGCTTTATACCTCGTTAAATGAATATTGAGAAAAAGAGGAACGGGCACAATGGGAACAAAAAAAGACAAGTGTAAAACAAAAATTGAAACGTGAACATAAATGCAAACGAGACAGGAAAAAGCAAGCGAGGGAAAAATAAGGAAGAAAAAGGTAATACACATAAGATGGCTGGGACTATGGGATAGATATGTGTAATTTATCAAAGAAGAGGGAAAGATGAAGAGAAAGTAGCTGGGAACATGCGTAGGGTGTGTTAGCGCCAAACGGCTGTGACCGCCGATAGTAGGGAAGAAAACTGAGGGAGCAAGCAGAGTAAAGGAAAGGGGGGTAGGAAAAGGTGATAGGGAAGAAATGAATATGATGGCGGTGAATGAAATTTTTGAGGTTACAAGCTGACGATCTTCCTCCGGAAAAATGAACTAACCTCCTGCTGCAGAACTGGAAGCGATCTCTCCGCTTTTAGAGGGTATTTCACTTGACTTAACCGTCTTGGTATTACTTAAATCATCTTTAGGGTCTTTACTTGATACTTCTTCCCCATTATCATCATTATCTACTTCACCACTAGATTCCTGACCTTTTTCGGCGCTAGATTTTTCAGTGAGAGGTGCCATTGGAATATCACCAGTTCCACCTTTTTTAATATATTCCTCCATAGCGTCAATGGCCTCCTTAAATGCATTACTTTTGTTCAATTTGCAAAACTGTTCCTTGAACTCTTTGTAAGGTTTAATTGCTTCCTCAGGTATCCAAGCAAAATTATTTGAACCAAAAAAGTAAACACATTGGGTTGGTTTATTCCGATAATTTCCTGGAGGTCTTTTGATGTTAGGTAACGAGGGGTCAACTATTTTACCAGGCCAAGGGCTAAATCCTTTCATTTTTGCCCAAACCAAATCACCAATGGTATATTTGGAGCCAGAAACGGCTGGTGAAGAAGTTACTTTATTATCCATTTGTGGTCACTTCGTCTGTCAGTTTCGATCAATTTAATTAGATACCGATGAAGGTTTTAAAGTTGGTAATGTATACACATAAATTAGTACGATAAACAGAAACTAACAACAACCAAATTTTCAACAGATTTATTTAAGAAAGATTTGGTTCAATTTTTGAATCAATGTTAGATTTTTAGGCGCCATCTTTCTTTTATTGGCTCAAGAAGTTCATAGTCAAGTTTTAACCGGTCTATTCAAAATTCACTCACCAGTTAACTATTTAAAGATTCAAATTCACTAAATATAACAATTAAAGCACAGATAAAATGAGTTGATTAAATGTCATTCAATAAAATGTCACAAATAAAATAATTAACTGTTGACCAAGCTGATAAATAATTGTAGGAACATTTATTAACGGAAAATTCACTTGGGGTTTTCAAAAAAAGGGGGAAGAGAAAAGCAAAGTTTATTCTCTAAGGGTTGGTAGATGGAGCAAGTATCGATAATGCTGTGAAAATAGACTTGTTTGGCTAATTTCAACGAAAATTATTAATTTTAACTTAAGGCTAACAAAAAGATTATTGTGACAGATGTGACAATTAATAAATTAAGGCGAATATCAATGTAATCTTGTTGCAACTTGAAAATTGCTATTCAATCATTCGGTCCGAAGGTTTAATTGTTATCATCAATATTATTGCTAAACTCATCGAGTCTGTTTCTTTCATTGTTTGATTGTGTTAAAACCATTTTACTATTCACCACTTCAATTGAAAATCTAAAGATCAATCAATCTCTGTAGTATCAACATATTGTAATTAATTTCAGATTAATTGTTATCTCTTCAATCTGACTGGACTTGCCTTCAAATAGTGTTTTTAATATCGTACTTTATTTATTTCCTGTGAGAAGATTGTCAAAATAAGTTCCTTGCTTTTACTTTTCATCATTATTGACTATTACGTATGTTTTCAATATTAAGACAATTTGAAACAATCAGCCGATTCAACAGTAATCAATGGGATCTAATAGTGAGATGTTGAGCACAATGACGTAGATAATGACGACAATCAATTAGAGTTCATCTGTTGATTGGTTTAATAAATTAACTTTGTAGACAGAATCAATAATAGATAAGATTCTGGGATCCACCATAAAATTCTTCATTTTCTTTCCTTGTGAGTGTTGAAGAAGCTGTCAATTTCAAAGATAATTGATTAACACTCATCATCGCACATTCATTATTGCATAATCAACTGAAAATTAATTTTCTCCTTCATTGAAGATTGTCACCCCACAGAACTAGAAGGAACGGTCATCCAAAATATTGTCAATGCTGGTGAATTGTTAATTTTTTGGTGACTCCTGGTAGAGGCTCGACTCGATCATGTCCCTCGATTATGATTAACAAAAGCTAGTGCCCTAGCAACTCTGATTAGCTCAACATTCTAGGAGATTAAAATGTTTTTCATGTCAATTTTACAATGATTGAACCCATCAAATGAGCTGCACGGTTACTTATTTTTCTTGAGAAAAAACATTTTATCAGAAATCTTGGTGTTTATGCAATAACTGCTAACTGTTGAACATTGATCAGTTTCATTCTGCGTGCTCATTGACTCGTTGACACAATTGATTGCTGACAGTTGAAATTTACGAAGGCACTTTTAGCTTGCTTAGAATCAATCAAATACATTGTGATTGCAATCTAAGTGATTGTAATATCTACAGAAAGGACTTTTCAAACTCAAATGACCTTGTCAATGAGCACTAGGCAACAAGCGAATTGATATTTCTGTTGCAGAATTTTCTGATTTAGTTAAAGTTGATGAGACAGCATTTGGTTGCTGAATAAATATTGTCAAGTCTGGGATAGAGTATGGAGAAAAGTAGTCTTTAATGAAAAATGAAAGAAAGTAGCGAGGTATATAATTACGAATTGAAAATGGTCCAAGAATTTATATTGACATGAAATTGAAATTGGAAATAAAATATGAAAATGAAGGAATATAGATTGATTAAAGATATATAGTGGCTCATGCCAGATTGAGTAATAGTTAGGACTCAATTAGAATTGATGGTTCATTCCAAACTGGTGATATTTTACCAGATTTATCTTGCGATGTTGTTGTTGTTGTATTATTTCCATTCATATTGTTTGTCATGTTATTAACTGTTATGTTTCCATTCATCTTTCCATTCATGTTAATCGTCCTTTGATTATTGTCATTCATTTCAACTTGTGAAGAAGGTACTGTTTGTCCAACTGTCTTTACTGGTGGTGATGTTATTGTTTTTTTAGTTGCTTTCGATAATTTATCCAATGGTCCATTTTTAACAACTTCAATTAGCTTCTCATTTAAAATATCATGACTTTTTGTTTCTCTTAAATGTTTACCAATCAATTCAACTCTTTTAATTAATTCTTTATCATTAAGAATTTCATCAATACCATTCAATAATTCACTTTCAGTTACTCGATAAGGTAAGAAAAATTTACCAATCTTCTTGTCAACAGCTCTTCGTCCATTATCATGTTGATCACCAAATAATGGCATAACAATAAAAGGTTTACCAAAATAAATTGTCTCAATGAAACTGTTATTACCACCATGATGTATAACCATATCAACACGAGGCATTATCTTCATTTGATTCAAATATTTTGATCCAACCATGTTATCAGGTAATACAATTTTATCATGGTGTATACCCTTTGATACAATAAACTTGTGTGGTGATTTACCCAATATCCCAATTAATCGACTCATCAATTTATAATTTGATGTTCCAAGTGAACCAAGTGAAAATAAGATAATCTTTGAATCAGCATTCTCTTTAAAGAAACTTTCATCTATTCCAAGTGGTATATCATCACTTCCTCGTACCATATGATCAACTCTAAACCATTTATCTGGAACTGGACCAAATTCAGAGTAATCTAAATCCTCTGGATAAGGATATAAATTTAAATATGGTGATTTACCAAGTATAGAGAAATCAAGACGATCCTCTGACTCTGGATCAATTCCTTTAGATCGGAACAAATCGTCAAATTGTTTTTTAATAACAGCCAAACTATCATTAAAAGCCAAACGTAGTCTCTCAAATTCTGCAGGATCATCATTTATTCCAAGAGCTGATGAATATGGTGGTACATTTGGTCCCCAATAAGCAATCAATGGACTGGTTGACCATAGAACCACATAAGGTATTCCAGAATTAATAATTGCAGGAACAGAAACCCAAAAATCAAATATAATTAAATCTGGTTTCATTCTTTCAAGAATCACTGTATATTGATCATCTGCTTTTAACAAATAATCATAAAAATTTTCATTGCTTGGCACATTTAAATGAATAAATTTTTCAATTGTCTCCATATCAAATACTCGTGATCTTTCCTCCATGAATTTACCCCATTTTTCTTGAGGATCTCTATCAGCTTCAAAACCATCAGCAACAATTGATTCAATACCAAAATTATTTCCAGCAACAGCTTTTGTCCAATTTTTTGGTACAACAAAAATACATTCATGATTATATTTTTGTAATATTTTAGCCAAACCAATACAAGCATTTACATGTCCATGCCTATTGAAAACAATTACATAATAATAATGTAAAAATGTTGAAATATTTCTATATAAATTGCAAGAAAATATATGATAATATGAAAACTTACCCGTCCATAGGAAGAAATGCAATTTTTAGCTTCATCTTTAATTTCAAGGTTTTCGTAGTAATGTTGATATATTAAATAATATTTATCTTGTTGATATTTTTGTTGATGTTTAAATTGATGATGATTGATATAAATTAACAAATTGTAAAATATTACAATAGCAAAACAGTGGAACAGTCAAACAGTAAAATTGAAACTGAAACTGAAAACTTAAATTGTTGAAAATGTTGATGTGAACTTGGTGAAATGAATTCTGAAATGAGTAACCAAGTAAAAGTAGCCAAACTAATAGTCAGAAGATGAAGCAGAAGAAGAAGAAGATAAAGAAGACACAAAAATTGTGTGCTTTTAGAGAGCAAAGGAGAGATGTAAAGATAGACAGTAAGATAGAAAAAGTGAGAGAGAAAGACAGAGACTAACTGATTGATTAGAAGACAAAATGACAGAGTGAGAAGGTAAGAAGATGGATGATAAGAGAGAGAGAGAGAGAGAGAGAGAGAGAGAGATAATTGAACGATGACAATTTAGTTTAAAACAAATAAAAAAAGATTGACTTTTATTAAAATTCAAGTCTAGATTTAACTTGACTTGACATTCGGTTGGGTTAACTTTAAACTGAAATATTAACCAAAATTGTTGCTTCTCTTTATCCCATGAACACACAGAATAATTATCATGAAAACAAATCTATCTTAAACATTATCATCATCATTTGATTATATATCTTGTCATATTATTTATCAACCTTTTCTTCTTCTTCTTTCTTCTTCTTCTTCTTCCCAATCAATCTCCTCCTTCCCTCCTTTCCTTCCTTCCTTCCTCCTCCTATTAACACTTACATTGATTCAAGTGTAAATTCGGCCTTGCAAATTAACTCTTACACATGAAATTAATAGGAAAATAACAAAGTTAACCTTAAGGCAATCCTCACAATAAATCAAGTCAATAATATATTTTTATCATCACATGCTGTTAGACTTATGAATAATTGGTTATGATGTAAATATTTCGTAAATAGTTAATCCTTCAAGACCTGAAATTTCATTGCATCTTCAAATGTTAACATTATCTCGAGTCTTAACAATACAACTTGTCTTCAGTGCTTTCACTTTCAACGTTATTATTGTAAACAAGCAGTTGATTGATTGAACATGAGTAACTCAATAGATGTCAATTAAATAGGTTAATCATAAACAACCAATTGAAGGTTTTTCCTTTGAAAAACATTGTTCTTATTTGATAAACTCAACTGAAAATATCTTCAAAAGTATATTTTATCAACAGCAAGAAAGATATAAACAATTATTGTTATTGATATCCAGGTAAACCCACCAATAAGATGAAAAATCTTCCACTCTTCCTGTTTTTCAACAGAATCATTTCACCTGCAGATTATTCACATTTTTTTTCAAGCCTTACAGTTTGATTGCCTTTAATTGTCCACTTTAAATGTCATACACTGAAGTCAATCTGATTTGTATCAATAAATTTTCAGGGTTCCTTGCAATGAGAAAATCCTTTTCCTTAAATGCTCACCCCTGATGAACGCATTTGAAAAGATTAATTGGTGATTAAATACACGGAAGAGTTTCTATGTTATCTGAATAAGTTCATTGGCTTTCAGGCTTAACTCGTGAGGCAAGTTCATTGGCCATAAATTTTAATACCGATTCTATCCAGTATTTGCAGGAAAATCATGGCTCGAGAAATCATTAACATTGCCATCAAAAGTCAAGATCAAGATAATGAATTGAAGGATATCAAAAATAAAATCAGATATGAATACTGATATCTTGAAATGGTTAATCTTGTCAAATGTTGATCATTGAGTTTATTTATGCAATTTTGCTTAAACCTGAATCAGCCAATGAATTGATATCAGATGACCCTCAACCGATAACCAGACTTAACCAGTGGCTCTCAATGAACCAGGGATAAATGATTTATAAATATCAATGTCTAATTGTCAATGGTGTTTCAATATGTTATTGACAATAATGAGAAACTGGTTAAGAGCTACTAAAGCTGGTGTAAGCCGAAAAGTGGCTAAACCCAAGTGTTTGCTCTAACGAGATTTACTTTAATTTGGTTGGTCAAATTCAATCAGATAGGTTTCTCCTTGAATCAATTGAACTTCGCCTTGAAGCAATTTCAAGTATCATTGAAATTGAGAATTGACAATGCAAATGAAGAGCGAAAAGCCAGTGAAAACCAGTGAAAGTTGAGTGTAAACTGGGCTCAAACCAAATCCAAAATGTGATAAACACAAAACTGCCAATTGTTTACCGTCTCAATACAAGTTGAAGTTGATCAAATAGATTTCATAATTAGAATTGCTATTTGACAGCTGCTTAATCATAATGATTCAAGCTGAAATCAATGGTCAACACATTTTCATGAGAGTTTTAAGGTGATTGGAATAAATGAGCATAAATGAAATGCTGGTTTAAAGGGTTCGCCTTCAAAATATACAACTGTATGTAATATACATATGTAATAACTAAACCTTTTTGGATAAAGCTCAAGTCAAAATAGATGAAAATAAAAAATGAATATTTCTCCATATTATCTCTAGTCTCTAGGCTCAACTTGGATTTATTTAATCAAGGAATTAACACAAATTATTCACCGTAATCCTGAATCGTTTAAATTAAGGTGTTCATCCGCAGAGCTCATCATATGTTTCTAGCCTAAAAACCTCTATTGTTGCATTATCTGGTTTGAAATAGCTATTTGACCCTTTACCGGTTTAAAGATCGATGAATGACCTTATCAAGGTGATTCTTGACTTTCTCATCATTATGATATGGTGTAAATGAGGTTGCCCGATAATCTGGTTAGAAGAAAGAAAGAAAGAAAGGGAATGAAAAAACGTAAATCTCTTGTTAGATTATCAAAGATTAAGAGCTCTTTAAGTATGATTACTATTAAAACACAATTGACAAGAGATACAATTGAATACATGAGAGGATCAATCAAGACTATTGAAGGTTTGGATAGATCAATTCAAGCGAATATATCGTACTTTACTCTATGATCAGGATAGACCTGGACTTTGATTTACCCAGGTATTGTGATTGATAATAATAAAAGGTAAATAATTTTGAGGCCAACCCGATTCAAAGTGACAATTTCAATTGACTTGCCTTCAATAAATGATGTGACGTCAACATTAGATTATTAATTGATACCATTGTTTATAATTGTTGATTAGGTTCCTTAGACTGAAAAGCATATGATTCATTTTCAGGTTTTATCTGACCAAATAGTAAGGAAACATCCGTAAAAGATTTAAGTGGATGAATTAGGGATCAGCTTGGAACGGAAAAATTGCCACTTGTTGACTAATTGTGCAATGAGGTATTTGAACAGATTTACAATCAAATGCACTGATAAATTTATTATTGATTTGATTTATTGTTAGGATTACCTTAAGGTTAACTTTGTTATTTTCCTATTAATTTCATGTGTAAGAGTTAATTTGCAAGGCCGAATTTACACTTGAATCAATGTAAGTGTTAATAGGAGGAGGAAGGAAGGAAGGAAAGGAGGGAAGGAGGAGATTGATTGGTAAGAAGAAGAAGAAGAAAGAAGAAGAAGAAAAGGTTGATAAATAATATGACAAGATATATAATCAAATGATGATGATAATGTTTAAGATAGATTTGTTTTCATGATAATTATTCCGTGTTTCATGGGATAAAGAGAAGCAACAATTTTGGTTAATATTTCAGTTTAAAGTTAACCCAACCGAATGTCAAGTCAAGTTAAATCTAGACTTGAATTTTAATAAAAGTCAATCTTTTTTTATTTGTTTTAAACCAAATTGTCATCGTTCAATTATCTCTCTCTCTCTCTCTCTCTCTCTCTCTCTGTCTCTCTCTCTCTCTCTTATCATCCATCTTCTTACCTTCTCACTCTGTCATTTTGTCTTCTAATCAATCAGTTAGTCTCTGTCTTTTTCTCACTTACTCTATCTTACTGTCTATCTTTACATCTCTCCTTTGCTCTCTAAAAGCACACAATTTTTGTGTCTTCTTTATCTTCTTCTTCTTCTGCTTCATCTTCTGACTATTAGTTTGGCTACTTTTACTTGGTTACTCATTTCAGAATTCATTTCATCAAGTTCACATCAACATTTTCAACATTTAAGTTTTCAGTTTCAGTTTCTATTTTACTGTTTGACTGTTCCACTGTTTTGCTATTGTAATATTTTACAATTTGTTAATTTATATCAATCATCATCAATTTAAACATCAACAAAAATATCAACAAGATAAATATTATTTAATATATCAACATTACTACGAAAACCTTGAAATTAAAGATGAAGCTAAAAATTGCATTTCTTCCTATGGACGGGTAAGTTTTCATATTATCATATATTTTCTTGCAATTTATATAGAAATATTTCAACATTTTTACATTATTATTATGTAATTGTTTTCAATAGGCATGGACATGTAAATGCTTGTATTGGTTTGGCTAAAATATTACAAAAATATAATCATGAATGTATTTTTGTTGTACCAAAAAATTGGACAAAAGCTGTTGCTGGAAATAATTTTGGTATTGAATCAATTGTTGCTGATGGTTTTGAAGCTGATAGAGATCCTCAAGAAAAATGGGGTAAATTCATGGAGGAAAGATCACGAGTATTTGATATGGAGACAATTGAAAAATTTATTCATTTAAATGTGCCAAGCAATGAAAATTTTTATGATTATTTGTTAAAAGCAGATGATCAATATACAGTGATTCTTGAAAGAATGAAACCAGATTTGATTATATTTGATTTTTGGGTTTCTGTTCCTGCAATTATTAATTCTGGAATACCTTATGTGGTTCTATGGTCAACCAGTCCATTGATTGCTTATTGGGGACCAAATGTACCACCATATTCATCAGCTCTTGGAATAAATGATGATCCTGCAGAATTTGAGAGACTACGTTTGGCATTTAATGATAGTTTGGCTGTTATTAAAAAACAATTTGACGAATTGTTTCGATCTAAAGGAATTGATCCAGAGACAGAGGATCGTCTTGATTTCTCTATACTTGGTAAATCACCATATTTAAATTTATATCCTTATCCAGAGGATTTAGATTATTCTGAATTTGGTCCAGTTCCAGATAAATGGTTTAGAGTTGATCATATGGTACGAGGAAGTGATGATATACCACTTGGAATAGATGAAAGTTTCTTTAAAGAGAATGCTGATTCAAAGATTATACTATTTTCACTTGGTTCACTTGGAACATCAAATTATAAATTGATGAGTCGATTAATTGGGATATTGGGTAAATCACCACACAAGTTTATTGTATCAAAGGGTATACACCATGATAAAATTGTATTACCTGATAACATGGTTGGATCAAAATATTTGAATCAAATGAAGATAATGCCTCGTGTTGATATGGTTATACATCATGGTGGTAATAACAGTTTCATTGAGACAATTTATTTTGGTAAACCTTTTATTGTTATGCCATTATTTGGTGATCAACATGATAATGGACGACGAGCTGTTGACAAAAAGATTGGTAAATTTTTCTTACCCTATCGAGTAACTGAAAGTGAATTATTGAATGGTATTGATGAAATTCTTAATGATAAAGAATTAATTAAAAGAGTTGAATTGATTGGTAAACATTTAAGAGAAACAAAAAGTCATGATATTTTAAATGAGAAGCTAATTGAAGTCGTTAAAAATGGACCATTGGATAAATTATCGAAAGCAACTAAAAAAACAATAACATCACCACCAGTAAAGACAGTTGGACAAACAGTACCTTCTTCACAAGTTGAAATGAATGACAATAATCAAAGGACGATTAACATGAATGGAAACATGAATGGAAAGATGAATGGAAACATAACAGTTAATAACATGACAAACAATATGAATGGAAATAATACAACAACAACAACAACAACATCGCAAGATAAATCTGGTAAAATATCACCAGTTTGGAATGAACCATCAATTCTAATTGAGTCCTAACTATTACTCAATCTGGCATGAGCCACTATATATCTTTAATAATCATTCTGGCATAGATTTATTACCATTTGATAATTTCCTTCATTATTTTAATCAAAAACACAAATTACCTCTCGACCTGTTGTATGCGTACCCTTTCATCCTCTTACATTTCGTTTATTTCTATTTAATAACATTTTACTTTATCGAAAATAAAATATTTCCACTTGAAAATCTCTGTTTCTATCCTATTCTTCAATGGTGTTATACTGTAAACTTCACCCCTCTGATTGATTGATACTTTCAAACGTAAATGCGAGATCATCGCTTAATTTGATGGAGTAATAGTTATTGATTCAACAATTGTATGAATTAGTTTACTCATTCATCACTAAATTTGTCTTTGAGTATCTTATCAGGAAGCAATGAATTAAGGAAACGTTGAAGGACCCGATTCTGTTGCGTATTGATTTTTTTTGCAACAATAAGCAATAACAATAAGATCATTGTAGGTTTGAAAATGTTTAATTTATATGAGAAATTTTGAGATGAAATTTGACATAGGTTTTGAACATGCTAATTAATTAGTTAACTATAATTTAGAAGTTACATTTAAAACATTGTTAACACCTAAAGTAGACGGACTTTTGGACGTTTTTGGAGCTGTCATCGACGTCTTATCAGTCGGTGTTGTTGATGGTGAAAATGAATAAGGTAAAGTTTGTGGTAATGTTGTTGTTGATATTGATTGTGAAGATCCAAGTGCTAGTGATTGTGAGGTTGGTGGTGGTGGTGATGACGACGATAATGATAAAGGTAAAGATGAAGGTACTGGTGACGATGTTGATGATAATGAAAAAGCTGATGATTCTGGTGAGTAGGTAGATGATATTGGTGATAAGGTGGTTTGATAAGATGATGGAACTAATGTATCATTAAGAAGAATTGACTTGTTAGTTGTGGTAAGTGTTTCAAGAGTTGAATTGATTGGAAATTGATCGAGAGTTGTCCTGTTACTATCAACGATATCTGTTAAATCCATTGACCTGCCATTTTCAGATCTTAGAGTATTTGAATTTGAATCATTTAGGCCATTCAATAGCTTTATATCGTCTTTTAGTGAATTATTGTGATTAATCTCTTGATAATCCATTTCTTTTGTTAGAGATACATTAACCAATGGACTTTCATTTGGTCTAGTGTAGGCTGAAGAGTTGTTTGAATCTAAATTCAATGATCTCGATCGGTCAGCAGCTTTTTTCATGTCCATATCACTGAGTGGTTGGTAGTCAGTAGTGTTGACTGTACTAATGTTGGAGACATCCTTTAGATTATCATGAGTAAATTTAGGAGCAGATTTAGCAGCATTGTCAATATTTTTGTCAACTGTTTCATCGATTGTTGTTATATTGTTCAAGACTGGGCTACTCAGGTCAAAAGTATAATTGTAACGCGCTTCCATTTTAGATTGGTACAAATGGTTGGCTACAACTTGGTTGATAAAGTCTTTCATGGCAAATATGTTTGAAAAAACGGATGGATGTTTGGTGTAGCTAGTTCTTGGACTAGCGTAAGAAACAAATCCTCCAATAAACCATTCGGTAGAGCTTGATAGACAGACCAAATTGGAACCAGGATCGGGAACAGAGTCGGGAGATTCATCGCTTGGTGAGGCACAAATTTGACGCTGGTTAATGGATGAGTTAAAATGTCTACGGTCATTACACATTGAGCGATCCTGAATTAAGTAGGGACGGGCTTCAGTTTCACCAAGAACGGGCATAAAACACGTTATATCGGAGGCAACATCAGACTCGGGAAGACAAATGGAACTCATCAGACTTGAACTCAAGGGTAAAGGTTGCTTAAGATTTATTAAAGCTAAATCAAAATCACGAATATGAAGATAACGGAATTTTGAAGTATGCGGATGAAGAATTACTCGATCTACAGTTCCATGGAATCGACTTGAATTTGCCTTTACAATTAATGGTTCATCAATGATTTGTCTAGAATAATCAAAAAGAAACAAAAAATTATTAGATAAATGTTTTATTGGACTTCATTTTTGATTTATAAATAAATGATAAGTTTATTGATTATCAAAGTTAATATCTGAATCAAGTATTATTGAATAAGACAGATGGTTAATAAACTACACCATTTGAGTATCAAATGCTTCACCATTCAATGAACTATGTTTTTGATCCTCTCTTTTCCACTATACACTGCCTGGTTCAATGATTTTTAGCTGAGTTTCATCTTGTTTTTTGATTAATGAGAATGTTAATGCTATTGATTTGTTAAGTCCTTAGCTTAAAACAATCAAAGATATTAAAATAGGAAGCAATATGATGAACTCACGCGGTGTTAGCCTTACCTTAAACATTCAGCAGACGATAAAAGCCACATTGGTGATATAATTTGAGCAAGACATTGTTTTTTACCAGTCGATTTGGTTCTATTTGCCTCTATGATTACCATTGATTGGATTTCGTTTGGACTTGTTGCTCGAGTTGCCCGACTAAGCGGAACATTAGAATTGATCGCAGGTAAAGCCAATAACGAAGCTGTTATTGTTGATGACGGTGAACCGGTTGGAGTTGCAACTGTAGGTTGAGTTGAAGTTGGTACCGAAGATGGTGTCGTTTGATTTAATGGAGTAGATGAGGTTTGAGGAGAAGATGAATTTTTCATAGTTTCCTGAGTAGTGGTGGCCATGGTGGTTACAATTGTGTTGGACTTGGTGGTTAGAGTTGATGTGGAAGTAGAAGTTGTAGTTGGAATTGTGGTCGAAGTCGAAGGTGTTGGTGAAGAGGTTATGACTAAGGGAAGAGAGGAGGAAGGTGGAGGTGAGGATGAGATCGAGGGTTCCAAAGGTGTGGCCATCATGCTACATTTGAATGTTTGGCACGAAAGTATCAGGATTGATGAAGAGTTACAGTTTTCAATAGAGATGACACTAGATCCATTGTAGGTAACCCATTCAACCTCTCCTATTGTTTTAACCATAGCTGTAGTGTAATTAATAGCCGATTCAAGGCCCATTTTTTGGCATAATTTGGAGTAATCAGGTTCACTGAGGGAAGATTCATCAGCACAGACTAAAGCCCAATTTCCAGTGGACGGGTTGACCATAGAAACAACATTATTCTCGTCAGTTTTAACTGGAAACAAAAGATTGAAAGATTAGAACAAAAAATGAAACAAATTCAATAGACCAATAAGTTAAACTTACCACAAGACCATTCATCACTTCCATCGACATGACAGTGTCTTTGACCGTCACAAACCAAGGTTTTGTCGATACAATCCCCGTTCCAACATTTGTATTCATCAACAGTACATGCTGTTAATTGTGAAAGTAGAGAGAAAAATATATTAGTAAATTGTGGCGATAAACACATTGATTAGTGGTAGGTTGATTGAATTGATTCCGGGCTTATTGGCTTGTTTTTGTTTCCTTTTAGTGTTTACAGGAAAAGTGTTTTTGATAAGTGAAGCAAATTGATTCTAATTGTGTTCACTATTAAATTACTTTAGCATAAAGATCACAAATAAAGATCAAGTTGAGGAAAAAATGTCAAGTAAAATGACAATTAAAGGATTGAATGTTTAAAGTCTATTGACACATTAAATCGAGTGTGAAATGTGATTGTCGGGAAAAAATTGGGTGACCTTTCAGAACGATGTCTGAATTGGCATTTTAATCTCTTTATAAAAACCAGTTAATTAAGCTTTGACAAGTAATTAACACCATCAATAATAGGTAAGTTAATCATTTAAAGCGTATTTTTGAGCTTCTGTTGGACCAACAAAAGGCTAAGATGAGTTGCTGATAGCTTCATTGACTTTCTCAATCAGTGATCAACAACAGTGAAAAGGTTGCAATTTAAAACAGAAACAATCAAATGCGAAATCACAAAGAAGTTTATCATTCCAATGTCAATAGTTAAGTGATGAAAAGGTATATAATATTCAATTGTCGGGTGACTAATCAAGTGAATCAAGTGAAGAGTTAGAATGAAGAAAAAAATTAAATGTAAAACACAAGATTGCCCTTGGTTTAGTTAGATAAAGACTCAATATTTCACCTAAACTGGAATTGGAATTTCCATTTGCAATTGTGATTGTTGTGTAAATAATGGCAGATTATCTTCAATCCTGAAATCTAAGTGATTAGTAAATTTTCCATCATTTACTATTCAATAACCTGTGATTCCGTTGTTATTGTCAACTCTTGATTTTGACAAAACTCAACATTTTTTCAACCTAAATCAATGTAAATTCAATTTGGTTTTCAACCATTATGTCAATTGATAATATTTCCTTTTCCGTGCTCTTGAACACAATTTACAAATCACTTTTACTCAGGAGAAGTTGAATAAACAATTGAAAAGGGAAAAAAATGAGGAAAAATGTAAATACACAGAATTTCAATTGAGACAATATTTTCAGAAATAATAGTTTAAATAAACGTTTCAATTCAATAATTATGATAATTTGCTAAATTTACACAATTTAAACATTTCCAAAGCTACCTTAACCTAGACTGCCTTGAATGATTATTCAATATGTACAATGGGTTAACAAAAGTATTGGTTTGTACATTAAACTTGGTAACTTGAATTATTCCAGTTTATTCCGAGCATTTTTTTTCTTCATCAACTATTAATATCTTTTAATTGTCACCAAGGAAAATCATTGAAACCACAGAAACAGCTTGAAATCCGTAAGATTCAGATCAATAACAACTTAGATGCTGTTTTATTTTTATCATAAGAGTATCTTAGAGTTATATTTTTTCCCAATCAACATCAACATCTAGGATTTTCAAGGATCACGATTTAAGTTGATTGTTGGTAAAATGTTATTACCAATTTAACAATCATTTAGATTGTCTATTTCAAAATTGGTACTAAATGTTCAATTAAAGTGGGCAAAAAAGTGAAACGATTGACCTAAAGAGAGCAACCATAATACCATTACACTGAAAACTTAATTAATACCTTTCAATGTTGAGGGAATCCTATTCATCTTAAAATGAAATCAATCAAAGATTAGTTTCATTATAAATATTGATAACCTCACCTTTTACCTTTCTCATACTGATGTTAGTTTCATGGTAAAACCATGACAAATCCATTAATATTAAGACGAGCAAGATTGAATGGTCAAACTATAATAAAAGATATGATTTGGGTTATTTTGAGCAAAGAGCTTTGAGCAAAAACCTTTTGCGCTAAGACATTCAAGAGCAAAACTGATTAGAGCAAACACAATTTTAAACTCAGGTTTAGTTTTCGTCATAATCGAGATCAAATTTGAAACTTTCACCGGCTTTTGTTCAATTATGGAAGCAGATTTTTCATCAAACTCAATTAAAAATGTAAATTTCGATGAAAAATCAGAAAATGTACAGCCGATCACTTCGATTTTCAGTTAGATCGACTGCTTTCTGTGGCCGTAAAAGTCAGAGCTTAAACTTATCATTCGTCGATAAAAATTGTTGGTACACACCATCGTTTTAACACTTTTTTCAGTTTATCGACAGTTCTATTGATTTTGACCATTCATTAGATGTTATTATCGATTACAAAAATAATATGATATATTTTTTTGTAGGATCTTGAATGATCTAAAATTTAAGAATGATTTCTGAAAATTATCAACAATTTTTGAGCAAAATTTGCTCAAATCTTCTTAGCGCAAACGGATTTTGCTCAAATCTTTTTGCTCAATTTGACCAACACCAAAGATATCATCTGGTAATCATAGTTTCAACTAAATATCATTTAGAGGTTTAAAGAAACAAACAAAATGAAGACTTTCCTTTTCATCTCAACCTTAGGCTATTTACCCTCTAAACTTTCCTCCCTGCCTTACCCAAACTCTTACCCAAAATTAGGTTAAAGTGAGAGTGGGTCATAACATCGGTGGATATGTACAGATGTATCTTGTTGGGTCACTTTCACTTGATGGCTACAAAGATGTTCATCGTGATTAAGGTTGAATAATGGGATGAAGAAGGCGAAAAAAAGGTACATTAAAAATACACGGAAATATAAATAGCTATCATCTTACTCTCCAGGTAGTAATGGGCAACTTTGATTTCTTTTCATTTCTGGTTATCCATCAATTAATTGACTGTTAGCTGGTCAATTCCTTAGTACAAAGTTTACCGAACCATAAATACATTAAAGAAGCTTCAACTTTGAAACAGTGAGATTTAAGGTTAGGATAAAGTAGTATAACCACATCTCACAGTGGGATTAACCATAATAATTTAACTTAATTTGACCTAAATTCAGTTCAAAAGTTTCCTTTATACTTACAAGACGTTTAACTTTTCCTCACTTCATTTTCACCTCAAGATTAATGAACTTAACATCTCAACCTCAACAGTTTTGACAAAAAAAATGTAATCTTATATGAAAACTATCAAGGAAATTGGATATTATTACAAGACATTTACATGAGAAATCAGTGATTTCAATCACATTTTCACTCAACTTGATCAGAATGCAAATTATCATTCAACTTACTGCAGTTTGATTCATCTGTACCATCAATACAATCCTTGGAGCCATCGCATCGTAACGAGCTTTCAACGCACATATTGTCGCAGAAAAATTTACCAACAGATAAACAGGTTGAATGGTCAACTGTGGAGAGATTGGGAAAAATGATTAAACTCTGGTAGACCATTTGGTTGAATAATTTTTAAACCGACAAAAGGGTTTAAACTTGACTTGGTAACAATCATTGTAAGTTAAATAACAAAGGCTAAAACCAGTAATTGAGTTTTTTTCTGGTTTACTACAAAATTATAATTATAATCAACATAATACGTTGTCCGTATAATAATAACTATTATACCTTTCCTTGAACAATCATTAACAAACCCTTTTCTTCTTGTTCATCTTCATATAAATCTTGTACTTTTCTGCCGAGGACTGAACCAGAAATTGAATGTTTGCTATCCTCAATTATCATTATGTAAAATGTTTCATTTAATTATCTTCTTGAATAATATTATGAAGGAGAAGAAGAAACAAATCAAGTCTTGGCTAAAATCATTTCCAAAGCAAAGGTAATTTAATTTAAATATACATTTGCAAGGATTTTCAATGAAACGTTCAAAATTTCAGCCATTTTCATCTTCTAATTCATTTGTTTTCCCTTCATTTTTACATTGACCGACCATCTAATTTAATGTTTAATGATTATCCAACAAAACTGCCCAACTCAAGGTTATACCTTGAACCTTTAACCTTGCCTGCAGGTAATTTGGGCGAACTATGACCTACTTAGAGCATCATTATTTAGCGATGCCAATGATTATCAAGTCTTTTCTTTGTGTTCGCCTTCTTTTTGTTCATTTACTTACCGCACTCTTGTTCATCCGAATGATCCCGACAATCATATTTACCATCACATACTTGAATAGGCAAAAGACAGGATGATTTATCTGCACAGGAAAGTTGATTTTCACATGAAGGAAAGTAACAGTTTGATTCGTCCGATCCATCATCACAATCCCAAATACCATCGCAATGGTTTTTACGTGAGATACAATTTACTTTTGATTCATTGGCACATTTAAAATTGGATCCACATGAAGTCAGGCAATCAGCCTCATCAGAGCCATCAGCACAGTCTTTAATGCCATCACAGAGGGCTTCAGCAGACAAGCAAGCTTCCTTGTCATGATCAACAAAACATCGTATTTGCTTAACATTACATTCCAATGGGCTGGCAGTCGTCCCAATAATGGACTCCATTGTCGTGTTAACTGGATAATCAGTAAAGGTTACATTGACTGTATTTGTACCATTAATGGACTCGGTCACATTACCAATTATTTCGGGATTGGTTCCATTGGCAATTGAAGTTAGATTGACTGTTTCAACTTCACTGTTTAAGTAAGTTACATTTGCAATCAAACTAACATTAGCCTCTTGTTCCCAGTTTGTAACGTTAAGGATCGGCTTTTCATCATTATTGGTACCATTAAGATTTACTGGATTTACTGGTAAACTAGATTTGGTTATATTTTCATAGCCATTGGAAACGGTAGGATCAGTGTTATTTAAAATGATGGTTGGCTGTTTAACTGGATTCATAGTTGGTTGAGTTGATTCATGGACATTGCTTTCAATTGTTGAACTTGAAATGTTGTAATCCAATTTAGCAGGGTTAACGGTTTGATTGTAATCACTATTGTGCGATACTTTGGCTGTTTCAACGTTAAACTGTCCATTGGTTGTTAGACTTGGTGTTGGGTTGGTTTGATTGTTTGTATAATTGGTTGTAGTTGAAAGTGAATAAGTAAATGAAGTTAAAGGTGTTGTGGTCATTATAATCTCTACTTTTTGGGTAACAATTGTTGAATTAATTGTTGACAATCCATTAATTTCTGGTTGTCTCGTTAAATTACCAGTCCGTGAATCAGTTTGATTAAATGGTTCATCGATAGTACCGTTAATTGAATTTATCAACAAGTAATTTGCTGGCGTTGTTTCGTGCTTTTTGTTTCTCTCATTTGTCGCCTCTCTAATTGAATCAAACCCTGTTCGGGTGTCACTTTCACTTGAATATGACAAGCTGGAGGATGATTGAGTTGTTGATTGTGATGATAATGTTGAACTTTTTTCACCAGATGATGACAGAACAGGTAACGCTTCATTGGACTGTGTTACTGATTTTAATGTTGTCGTCAATACTGTTGTTGGTCTTGATGTTGATGATTGAATACCTTTTAATGAAGCTGTTGATGAATTAGTTACATTTTTTGGGTTTAGGGTTAGTTTTTCATCATTAGTATTATTGTTATTATTATTGTAAACATCAGTGTTAACAACATCCGAGTGTTTAGTATCATTAAAAGCAGACATTGTCTCGTTTGGTGGTAAATTTTGCAAATTATTTGGTGTTAAATCAATGCTACTGCTGTTAACTAACGGTTGACTATTTGAACCGTTGACTGTCAAATCAATGACCATTCCGGTTTCAGGTAATTCAGTGGCAACTACTGAAGATGTTGGTGGGAATAATGTCGACTGGTTAAAACCATCCAAAGTACTCATGTTTTCAGCGTTTTCAATGAACCCAATGGTTATTGTGGTTAAAAGGTTTGGCATCAAAGTGGTTGAATCATTATTCAACATCGGTGTTGACTGTAAATTAGATGAGATAACAACTGAATTTAAGCCTTCATTGATCCGAGCAATTCCATCATTAGTATAGTTGAGTATTTCTCTGGTTATCTTTGTCATCTCGGGTGGATTCATTGTAATGGGTAATGATGGGAAACTGTTGTTGCTTGTTGTTTCCATAACCATCATGGTCATATCTACAGACGATTTGGTTGATGATGTTGATGATAATTCGGATGAATTGTAATGAACGGTAACATTCATCGGACTTGATTGTGGAGTTGGTGGCGTTGACCGTTGAGAAAGGTCAATCGTCTTGCCATCTCGTCTGGCTTGGTTATACAATGAATCTACTGTGAAAAAGGTAATGAAAAAAAGGAAAGTTGAAAAACCCAAAATACAAATTAAATGTTAAAACAAATTGTCAATATCAATGTTTAAACAACTGAACAATCTATAAATTGCAACAATTATAGCTATTTAACAAAATGGTTAATTTCATTGAATCTTCCTTATTCCTCTTTTTTTGTTTGATTAATTCCGTAATATTTACATTAAGGATTGTAACTGAAATTATAATTTTACTAATGAATAATGAATGGCGTAAATGATTTTGCATCCACTTCTTAATTACAATTCAATAACAATTCTTGGATAAAGACAATTGCGCTGTTTGATTGTTGAGCTTTTGTCAATGTAATCAGTTTTTAACAGCTAAACCAATAACATTTCACATTACAGATCAAGTTAATTGTAACATGAAATATCATTGTTTTTTTTGTCTCATAATTTCATGTTTTCGTCATTTTCCTTTCAATTGTTTTCTGGTTGCCACCATTAAAGTGTATCAAAAGAGTTGAATTAACCATTAAAATTGTTACCCAAATCTTGAAATCAGTGAACAAGTTAAGACAAAAAGATGGGTTTACCTGAAACATCTTTATCATCAAAATGAACTGGTTCAAAGGGATGATGGGAAATATCATCATCACTGGTATTGTTGTGATCAAATTCATCAGTAAATTGTAAAGTCCCATTATAATTTGCTGTAACATCTAATTCATTACCAGAATTGACCAAAAGATCGCCAGCAATCACTCGGTTACCAGATTCTGGGTTTTGAGACTAAAAAGAGTGAACAAGAAAAACAAAATTAACATTAATTTTTAGTTATTAATAGATGAAGATGGATAACAATTAAAAATTGCAATGAATCCTTTAAATAACCAGATTTTCAGTGTAAATCCAGTAAATTGTGAAAAGGTTGAGTTCAATGCAGCATTTTAAAGATTACCTGAATTAGACGTAAGCTGTTGTTTAGTTGATTAAGTGAGGTTGAGTTGAATCGATCGGGTAAAACATATGATCGACTGATTGGGTCAAAATGGTGTCGCTGAGGATTGTGACCAGATTCATCTTGTACTAGCGAACCTTCCGAATAATGTGGAGACGGAAACTCTTTACCGGTTCGATTAAATGTAGATGACTGATGTTGTCTCCAGGGTGAGTATGGCATTTCCAGAACAATTGTTCCCATGTAATCGAAAACATCTGAATAGGAAGGAAAAAAGGGAAAACAGTTTAATCAATCAATAACAATCAATAATTGCTAGACAATCACTCAGCAGACAACCAATTTTGACCATTTTTTCACAATTTAAACACTTTATTTGTTTTGTACTTTCATGTCAAACAAACAGCTCAAATTGCTATTAATTATCGTTAATGACAACATTACTTAAACTGATTTCAGACAAACAATACAAATTGCTGAAAAACATTGCCATTAACCATTTGAACTCTAGATTTGATGATTAATGGCAAAATGTGGCATCTTTTTTTTAATCAATATAATTATAGTTTTTGATTGATATTTGATCTTGAAGTGTCATTATTGATTAAAATAGAGATGAAAAACAAATGCATTTATATTATCATTTTGGGGACAATTAAAACAGATCAAAATAATTGAAAATAACTGAAAGCAAGAATTGAAAAGATATTTAAAATTAAATTGTTCCCGTAATTACGGTTAATTTGTCCTGCTCATTGGTTTTAAAAGTGAAATCTATTTCAAGATCATAGTAAGGATTGAATGGCAAGAAGCTATTAATGGTTACATCCCAATTGATGGGATTAATACGTTAAATGATTAATAGTAATTACTGGATTAAATTGTAGCAAATTGATAGTAACCTTCATATTTACAATTGAAAACAACTAACCAACAATTAAAATTATTGCTTATTATTTACACAAATGTAAACAGTATTATGCATTCAGCTGCAGGTTGATATCAAAATCAAAGACAAAAATTACCAATTCTGTTCAATGTTTCACAAAACAATCAACATTTACATAATGTCAAAGTTAATTGAAAGATTAACTTTCTATGGATTCTGATTGTTATGAGATTTAATTTACCAATTTTAATAACTAAATAATAGAAGCAAATATTGTGTGATATAATAGCAAGGAATAGATTATATTTTGATTGTAAATATCATGAGAATTATCTGGTCAATGGAAAGCTATTAATTAGTGAAAATTTTCATTCAAATTTCATTATTTGATCAACTTTTAATTGGGCGTTTGCTCTGCAATCAAAGCTAGTAATTACTATTATATTTTATAATGATAAGCAAATGAATAAGTATACAGAATTGTTCTCAATCAATCATTTAGAAAGTTTAATCAAGGTTAATCAATTCTACTTGACATGATTATTTTTATAGTTAAATCAAGGCTGATGCGTTAACCAGCAATTTGTCATCAATGATTAACTTTTACTGTAACAATGACCAACAATGTTTCCCATTCACCAGTTTTTTTCAAATACAAAGTGTAATCAAAGGCCAATCTCTAGGAATTGTAATGATAACTGAAAAAACATGAAACTTGATGAGCATCATGTAAATGTTTGCCTGATGAATTAATGGTGTTATCTTTTAATTAATTGATGATTAGTTAACAGGATTGCTTTAGGCTCTTCATGTTAATATTGTGATGTTTTATTTAAAATGGTAACAATTGTCATTTAATGGTAACCCATTAATGTCACCTTATTTACATAAATTCATTGTTGATCTATCATTTCAATATTTGGGTTTTTGTTGATGTCTTTTTGCCTTTGTTTGGTTGAAGGGTTAAAGTTGGTCAAATGGTTAATATTACAGGTAACAAGGGTAAGAATTTGTTTTAATTATCATTAACATTCACTGTCGGTAAGGTTAATGTTTTCAAGGAGGAAAGTAGGCCAATGGAGTAACGGAAGTAAAGTAAGGTGATAGTTAATGGTGATGATGGGGAGGAATGTGAAAGACTATGGAAGTAACCCTGAAATCATGATGATGATGTCAATAAGAGTTTCGGACAAATAGCCGGATCTTGTCTTAATTGTTGAAGCAAAATTGCTTTTTTGTTTTAAATATTTTTGCATATTTCCATGTCTTTCACCTTCGTCAGGATAAGACTGGGATTCTTATGGGAAACGTTGACAGATGCTACTGAACTTAATGCTGATGATAATGATGTTGGATGAAGTAAAGGGTTTCATCTTTAATGGTCATTTCTTGTGACCTTAGACATCAACTCTGATGATTTCATGAAAATCTCACGATCCCAAATTAATGGATAACAATGTTTCAATGAAATATTGAAATACAAGACTTGCAATCATCAGTAAATTTTCTTGATTAAATTGTGCATTTAAATGTATTTCAATTGATTCTATTGTAATTAAAAAGGCAATTGTTTCCAATTTTTCAATAATCACAGCTAACTTAAATTGGTCAAAATATACCAATTTGGATTGAATAAGAGTTAATCAGAGACTTGAAAGTGCAATTGAGTTTTCATTATAATCGGCTGATAATCACAGCTGTGATGATTTATAAATATTAACCTTAACCTTTAATTAAGCTTTAATTATTAAATTGCAAGCCAACTGCGATTTGAAAGATAAATTAAAAGTAAAAGTTGAAATATTGGTTTCTTCGGAAACGTTGAAAATTGTTCATGATTAGGTGAAAATGGGAAACAATTTCAACCGCAGTTAGCTGCTATTATAATCATCAATTTAATCATTTCACTCAAAACCAATAGTCAAACAAATTTACTTTAATTGGAAGTGATTAGGAAAACAATTGAACTTATATTTAGCTGTTGAGGTTGAAGTAGACTGATTCATGATGTTTAGTGATTAACATGTTAACAGATAATGTTTATCAAGTTCACAATTTGGCTTTAAGTTGAAAGGGTTTCATTGTTTGTATATCAGATGATTAACATGTCCAATAATCTGGCAAAGTAAACCCAAACTGGTAAATCTAATCCATGTTGGTCAATCAGTTTTTTTTGGTAAACATTTGAAACCAATTTTTCTGTAACTGGATTATCATATTAAGATATTGGTTTACTTTTTGGGATTTTTTGGTATTGATTAGGAGTTAAGAGCCAAAATATAAGTTAATGAGATTCATATTGATTGACAATCAAGATGAAACAAGTTTTAATTGGTTAAATTTAAATAATATTAATAGACTTTCCTGATGGAAAATCATTGAAACATTTTACTGTGAAAATGTTTGCATTGTTTCCAACTGGATTCAAATTAACATTGAGACACGAACAATCAATCAATTGTTTAAAAATCAAGATTAATACATTGTGAGATAATTTGAGATTCTGGAAATGAAATTTACCTGAATTTAGGGTGAAACAGTTTAATTAAATCCAAACAAATGGTTCAATTAATTTCATCAAATAATCAAATGTTGATCAAGACGGTTAAACATACAGACATTAGCTTTTATACAAATTTCTGGATCAATTGTTCATTAAATGGAATCAGATGTTTGAATTTTGTTCATTTTTAAAATCAAATCTCATTAATGAACCAAGAAAAGCTGTTTACAATTGAAATATACCTTGAACTAATCAACCAATTGTTTTACATAATTAGTTGAAAACAAATTGCTTTTTCTCAGAATCACAGTTTGGTTAACAAGAGAAAGAAAAATCAGAAGAAAACTCAGATAATAATGATAATTGTATCTGCAATTGTTTTGATTTGGCTTATTGATCATTGACAATCAAAAACAAAGGTTAAGGCATTCAAAATATAGCAACAATCAACAGAAATAAAACTGAGATTTGATTGTAATTGTATCTGATTGCAAGTGTTTGGTTGGTGAAATGAAATTGGCTGCCGATGAGAGTTACATTTTGGGTTTACATTGGTACTTACATAAGGTGACTGCAAAAATTAATATGGTACTGATGAGGCCGAATAAAAAGCCTGAACAAAATAATCGGCAATTGGCACGTTTACCGGGTTTGATATTTTTTTCCGGATCAGAGATGTTTAAGGTTTCAACTCGCCTGTAAATGAAAAATGAATTAACAATGAAAATGTTGCCAAATGGCGTTTTAATGAGAAACAATGGGATAATGTAGTTAATTAATGAGTGAAAGTGATTATTTGCTTTGATGGTTTGCTTGTTTGTTTTTTGCTTGTTTGTGGTTTCCAAATGAAATGTTTCATGAAAGCCAATAACAGGCAATGAAATTAAATTGATTATTGAACTGATTAACCTGGAACCTTGAGTTGAAAATATGTTATACAATTCAATGGTTCAAAATAATATTAGTATGACAATCAATCCGCTTTCTTTGTAATAGTAAACAATTTATGGGATAATTTTGCTTCTCTATGTCAACATAACAGAATCCGTTCTTCACTTTACAATTATCTTCATCATCTTCTTCATCTTCATCAATAGTAGTTATCGTCATCTGGCTCTTCGTGAATTATGTCAAAACTTTCAAACACTCTTATTGAATCAACCTTGGAAGGTTTTTCCTGACTTATGTTCATTGAAACTTTATTATTGATACAAAGATGAGATGAGATTCAAATCGAGACTCAACTAACACCTAAAGATAGTTTTCATGATTTGAAAGATATTAATTCTGGTTCATTGTCTAGTCTAGGTTTGCATAGGAAGGATTGGGATAAAAGTCTGAAATTGACACGCATTTCCTGATATTAATGGTATTTTTGTTCAATGTAATCATTGCATGCAAATAAATATTGAAATTCATCTTTCATTATCGACATTGTCGATATAAGACTATCAAATTGGCTTACAATTTACCATCACAAACCATTTAAAAACGTAACTAATTGATGTAATCGATGGAAGTCAATTTAAATGTGAAAAATGTATTTTATATACTAAAGTATTGAATTGCTAACCGTATTTGCATTAAGTCATATTTGACTTGCCTTCATTAATATTTAGACGTAAATATTGGTGACATTTTTCCCTTTTTTTCAATGCAATTGTTTGATACAAAATGTGAGATGAATTTTCAACATTATATCAACAGACTGTTTCCACTACATCATTATTAATCATGGTTTAGTGAGAAAAAAATTCACTAATGAATAGAGAAAAGCAGAGAATTGAAAAGTGGTAATTTATACTTACTTTATTGATAAACCTTCCATCATTTGGTCTGTTGAATTGTTTGAGATTGAAATATTAGTTGATATTGTATTGTTAGACATAATTGAGATTGTAATTATTCCAATTAATTGTATCAATAGACGTTAATAAAGGACAGTAGTTAGGAACTTGTTCCTGGCTTTGTATCAGCAGCACATTCAAGCTTCTTCACTTGATTTTGTCTTCCTTTGAATCAACATTGACTTTTGTAAAAGCTCAGCTTTTTTTGAGAAATGTAATCCGTTGGTCAAACCGTTGTTGTTTCAATCACAGTAATTAAATTTTTAAATAATCTTGCCCAATAAATTAACATGTATGGCTTCAGATTTGTCAGAGACATGGACGGACCAATCCAAGTTTGACATAAAATTTGGTTGATGATTGGGTTAAAAAAGGTTGAAATGGTGCGAGAAATAGTCAAATGACAAGGATTACAAGATACAGGTTAAAAGATTGGATACTGAGGTAGGGTTAAAAGATTTTGACACGATGACGATCACAGAAGTCACTGGGTTTAGGTTGATTTAGGCTGAGATAAGGTTTTTATTTCAATGTATCTTTGAAATAAGGGTAAAGATGAACGATGAGTATGATGAAGGTTACTGTTGGCAACACAAATGTCAATAGGCAAAATCGGGTAAAGAATCAAATGAGAATCGTAATAGAGCGAAATTTAGAACCAAATGTAAATTAAAGATTGATTCAAATTTACTAAAAGATAAATGGTTATCGGATAAGGCTAAGAAAGAGGAAATAGAAAAGGTTAAATTCAATTTAATCAATTCGTTATTTTATATTAACTCTATCTTTCCCTTTTTAAACTTGTCGCTCTTTGATTTCTTCTCTTGATTTTTTTCTTCTTGTTCTCTCTGTTATACACTGAACGAGGAAGAAATTCACAATTTCATTGAGAGAAAAAATTGGATAAACGATTATGACGATAATGGTAAAAATGGAAATAATGATGATTTGGGTTTCTCTTAAGATGATTTATTTAAGCTCCAACTGCAATTCCTTGGTACACATTGTTTGGATCCATTTGCTGGGTTAAGGTGAAGGTTGATTAAAAACACAGGAACACAGTTAATTTACATGGCAATCACACATGAAAATAACTAAATTGGTTTATAAAAAAATTGAAAGATTGTTAACTTTTGGGTTTCGGTTAAAATTGTATTGAAAGTGAAACAAAATGGAAGTGAAACAAAATTGTTTTGACTTGTCTTCAGGTTAAATGGATAAATTTAAAATTAAAAAATCAATCGACTGGTTTTTGTTAGTTTTCATTGCGGGTTAAGTCTTGAAGAAAGTTACAATTCTAATTATGATGGCTAAAATCAGTAGACAGTAAAACTTATTCCATCAACAATAATCTATTGATCTTAACTCTCACCAAATTACTAATCTAATGCTCGTTCGCTAACGAAGTTTTTTTATTCAACTTGTAGTGTGGTTGTTGGGTGCTTACAAACAACCAGTCTTGAGGCAACTGGTTTAAAATATATTTTGCTTTTCAGTTTTATAGTATCATGACGGAGGAGGAGTTTTGGTTCACTGTATTGAGAGGTTGGGAAAAGTATGGGGAGATTGTCATGATAAGTGAAGGCTATCGTTGCTATCGATTAATACTGAATCGTATATGTCATGGAAATAGTTTTTGGATGTTTCAAGATTAATTCACTAGGAATAATCTTCTTTTTGAAGTCAGTTGTGATTAGTTTTTCTCTTTCTTTTTTTAAATGTAGCCATTGAAGTATTAGGTGAGAGGATTTCATGTTTAGTCCACAGGTAAAGTTGGTATCGCTGGCTAAAGGTAGAGGTTCTGAAGCTCGGGATACGAGGAGCGTTCTTGTAAGAGGTGACATCTACCTTTACGAAATTGAAGTAGAAAAATGAAATGAACTCTACTGCCATCTGTTGGCTTTGTAATATTGTGTTTCAAAAAACAAAGAGAAGGGACTTGGAAGAACGAGTAAAATGTCTAAAAATGTCTTTCTTGATCAATATTTATTGTGATTAATTTATTAGTTTCTTTCTTAATTTAAATTCATCTTTAGAGATATTTACATCATCAACTTCACGAGCGAAATTAACATGGATCCTATTACTTTGATTAGAACTCAAGCTGATAACTTTGAGAATTTTGGCAAGAAGATAATGGACATGCTGAGTCCTAACATCAAGGAAAAACATGGAGGTACCATTAATCAGCGTTTAGAAGAGGTTCAGATTGTTTTCAAAACAATTGAGCAGCTCATTTCATCATGTGATCATCCTAATCAAAAAAATGTAAGTACCAAAACGACGCTAGTTGGATCTTCTAATGGCTCCATCAATGAGGCTAGCTTTGAAGAAAGTGATGACGAGGTTGTCCAACTGTTACTCTCGATGAAAAAAAATGTTTTCAACTGTAAATGTGGTGAATATCTTAATTCAATCACTGACTGGGATGAGCATCAAAAGATATGTCCATGTTCATCGGAAAAAAGTACGTATTTATCTGTTAATCCTTTATGCCGTATTCAATGGTAAACAAAGCTTACCAATCTTGTGCTTCTCTCTTATAGATATCGGAAAGCAATGTCCACTTTGCAAGAAAACATTTTTATCGTGTGTTGCTCTCAATATTCACTGCACAAAGAAGCATAATAAGAAGAAAATGCGAACAGATTCAGTTATGCACTGTCCATGTGGTCAAACTTTTACTGCAAAATGGAGGCAAAACTGCGTACATAAACTGAACAGCCATGGGCGTGATTGCAAAGCCTTCAAGGTGAAAGGTAAGTTTTCCAAAATTATTCAGTGAGTTCCTAACATTTCTTTCCTTTACAGAGATTCAATGTGATATTTGTAAAAAAGGTTTCATCGAAAGGAAAAGCCTCGAATATCATGGACTCAAAGCTCATGGATTGGCAGTACCGGTCAATAGTTAATCATCTACATTTAATTTAAGGGGCGAGTAAGTTGGATGAATAATTGTGTGTGAGCTCGCGACGCGAGATAATCTTTATTCCCCATTTAAGGTAGTGAAATTTTCAGTTCGACGAAGTTACTCTTATTTTAATCCACAAAAAAGCAAAATATTTCAGCTATAGTTCAAATGATACATCTTTAATAACATAACCACGCTGATTAGATCATTACATTTTTGGCCGTAGTCTTTGATGTTCGAGAACGTTCGGTTTCACCATGACAATTGAGTAGAGGAAATTGTTGGACTATTCAATTTTATTTCTTCCACCATACTCTCCTTCCCTGGATCCTCATTTAAAATATGTTCAATCGGCTAAAAAATTAAATCAAACGACTACGACTAAAAAAATGCGCTGATGTTTACTCAATTTTACCCAAATTTTACTAATAAGCTTAATTCAGAGTACCCACATCATTATGCAATCTTTGGAAAAATTTTCAAGACTTTAATCATGCGATGCAGAATTAAATTATGATCTTATGGTTTTTTTCATAATGATTTAGTTCACAGAATTTTCAACGCAGATACATTTTTGAAACTTCTAGATCGTTCTGTTGATTGTAATCAGGAGCAGCTTTGGCGAACTAATGTGATCATAAATCTCATCTAAACATCATATTCTCATCTTTAATTTTAATTTCTCTCTTATCCTCATTCTCTTCTTTCTATTCTTCTCTTTATCTAACAACCACCTTCCTTTTAATATAAAACTCTTATACTTTGTTTTCAATTATTCACCCAACTCTTCATCTTTGTAACACAATCTTTCTGACTTCTTTTCGCATTTTGCTCAAAAATCTCATTTCTTATTATACAAAGTTTTACAAATATAAAAAAATCATTTAATGGAAATTGTCAGATGAATTAATTAAATGACTTGATACCGATCAATATTTGGATCACTCAACATTTCAATTGTTGTTTCAATTCTCATTTCTTGATCTACCATATTTATCGGGAATTCAATTTGATTACAACTTAGAGCCAGTGGCCATCTCTTTTAAACGTTCAATTAAAAATATCATGAGTTTATGGTCCGATGTAGCTTACAAAATAAAAAAGGTCAACAAAACAAGGTCAACTTCGGGCCTTCAGCTGATTGGCAATCCATTCGAGTCCTTGGTATAAACCTTCTCCGGTTAAGGCACAGCAAGCTTGTATTTGCCAATGATGTTTCTTGATTGACGTTAGACTTAATTGATCTGAAATCTCTGCTGGCGTCAAACACCCTTTTACATCTTGTTTATTAGCATAAATCAAAATAGATGCTTTCTTTAAATCTTCGTGAGATAACATTTTCCAAAGCTCGTCCTTAGATAATTTCAACCTTTCTCGATCAGTTGAGTCGATAACAAGTATTATAAATTCTGTATTACTATAATAGGCACTCCATCCTTGTCGAAGGGACTCTTGACCGCCGATGTCCCACATTATGAAACGGATATTTTTCCAAACAACCTCTTCAACGTTACTTCCTAATGTCGGCGATGTATGTACAACTTCGTTCATGATAAATTGGTATAAAATTGTCGTTTTTCCAGCATTATCTAAACCAATTATGACAATTTTATGCTCTAATTAGTTTGAAAAGGGGGAGAGTTGAATAAAAAGAGAAAGAAAAATACAAATTAATACAAGAACATCAGAAAAAAATATGAAATATTTACCTTCATTTGTAAACAATGACCATATCTTAGTGAAAAGTAGACCCATTTCTTGTTATTAGAGACTATGTTTGACAATTGATTGCTACTTTTAGCAAATTGTATTATGAAAAGATTAATTATATCCATTAATTGTCATGATGTGACAGAAACAGTTTTATAAGAAGACTTGATTTAGATATTTTTTATCTAACCGATTGAATGTAACACTAGAGGGCTATACGTGAAGTAAAATTTGCGCGTAAAATAAATCAAACAATCAATAAAATGATAGAAATTCATTTTGTCTCTCAATCCAGATCCTTCTGCAATTTCAAAAGCAAGTTTACTACCTAACTACATGCTTCCAATTCTTGCGTTAGTTAAAGTAAAATTAATTTCTCACCAGATGAAAAATTCAAGTTCAATCATTACTCAGGACTTAATATACTGTTTAATTAATGAATTGACGTGTTTGTTGAAATAAAATGAACACGAAGCTTGAATATCAAATGGTTCTATCAAAAATACCAACAGAAACTAATAGGTAGGCTTATTGTAGATTCTGTTCATGAGGAAACAATTTGTTGAGGCTCTTCAGAGTTTTACCGCTCATTCGATTTTGAGACTCACAATTGTTAAGTTGATGAAAAAGAGTTTTTGACTAGATTTAATTAAAATAAACTCGTACTGTAATGTCCTGTTGTTGATTGTTGTAGCATCAATTTAATAGCAGCTTCAGCATATTTAGAAGAAGCAATGTAATGTATTAACCTACCTTTTTAACAATACAATGATCAATATGAAAAATAAAATCGATTTGATTATTGGTTATACCGAAAGAATCTAGTTTTGAACAACTCTGATTTTTCACCTTCATTCTTCACGAATTAATATGAAAACTCAAACCTTTAATCAGTCCATTAAACAAATTAACAGGCAACATTAACACATTACTTAGAAGCAAGAATCTGCAAGCAAATTATGAGGATTAAATTTCTTGTTCTCTAACACTTCGATTGTATTACATTACTAAAATGACAGTTAGATCTCATCAGAAATATTGTTCAGGTGAAACAAAACATGAATAAGCGTCAAAAGGAAAGCTGAGATGATATTATTTGAGATGAGGTTGTATACAAAGGAAGAAATGAACTTGCAAAATGAATCGGGTATTAGAAATGGTAATTATTAATATCATTTATATTAGTTGTTCGTAAACGAGTCAAAATTGAATAGTATAGGCCGTACTTGACTTATTCAAGGATTGAAAATGATTTTTGATTATCAAATTAACATTGTCATCTTATAAAGGACAAGTTTTTTATGATGAATATCATCATTGGAATCATTTTGTAATACATAATGGAAAGTCTGAAATATTAGATTGCCAAGTCAGAGATCATTGAATTGGATTAAAACATGAATAATAAATGATGGAAAAAATTTCAGGCTTCTGGATTTTTCTTCATTAACGCAATATCAGAGTCAACCATTTCGCGGACGAGATCAGCAAAGCTAATTTTTGGAGTCCATTTAAGTTTCTCAGCAGCTTTTGAAGCATCGCCTAAAAGGATTTCAACTTCGGCAGGACGGAAATATTTTGCATTCACTTTAACTCGAACGATTCCAGTTTCTTTTTCTTTACCCACCTCATCTAATCCTTTTCCTTCCCATTCAATGTTTTTGCCGACATGTTTGAATGCTTCTTCAACAAACTCGCGAACACTTTGAGCTTTTCCAGTGGCTATCACGAAATCTTCAGGCTTGTCTTGCTGAAGCATGAGCCACATAGCTTCAACATAATCTTTCGCATGACCCCAGTCTCTTTTGGCGTCTAAGTTACCTAGTTCGATATAGTCCAACTCACCGATAGAAATCTTGGCAACACCTCTAGTAATTTTACGGGTAACAAAAGTTTCACCTCTTCTAGGGCTTTCATGATTAAATAAAATACCATTGACTGCAAACATGTTGTATGCTTCACGATAGTTGACAACTATCCAGTAACCATACAATTTAGCAACACCGTAAGGCGATCTTGGATAGAAAGGTGTTTTTTCATTCTGTGGTATTTCTTGGACTTTACCATAAAGTTCACTAGTTGATGCTTGATAAAATTTAACTTTGGTTCCCAATCCACAGCTTCTGATAGCATCTAATACTCTTAAAGTTCCAATTGCATCTACATTTGCAGTATATTCACTCAGCTCGAAAGAAACTTTGACATGGCTTTGAGCTGCTAAATTGTATATTTCATCAGGCTTTATCTCATTAATTATTTTGACCAGACAAGTAGTATCCGTCATATCCCCATAATGCAATTTCATGGATCCCTGCTTGTGGGTCCGAGGGTCTTTGTATAGATGTTGAATTCTTGCAGTATTAAAGCTACTTGACCGTCTAATGATTCCATGTACCTCATATCCTTTGTCAATTAGAAACTCAGCCAAATAAGAGCCATCCTATGCAGGGAATAGAAAACGTGAGTATACAAGCTTCATAGAGTGAAATTATAAAAATATAATCTTACCTGACCAGTGATACCGGTAATCAAAGCAACTTTACGGGTCATGTTGGATTTAAATTTATACTTTACAATAAATGAGACAGTTAAACATATGAATCGATGATCACGGGTGTGAGAAAAAAAAGATAATCTCACTAAAAATTGATTGATGAAAAGTAAAAGGCAGAAAAAATAGTAAGACAATAATGAAGATAAATAATCATTTTATCATCATATAAAGATGGCACTGTATGATAATTAATTGAAATCACAAAAGATAATAGAGGTTAAAACATTTAACAGCAAATAAACAATTGCATAGACCAAGCCAAGTTGCCAATCATTTCTTGTGAATTAGATACAGGCTTGAGTCAGTTACCATAAGACAGCCTGTCAATTAATAGCTATAGAACTTGTTTGATGAGCCAGTCATCGATTCATTAACTCGATTCTATGTAACCTGAATGATAAGCATTGACATCTGTTACAGTAAATCATTGTCTTCACCATTAACAAAGTCATTTGTCACGGACTTAACGCTAAAAGTATCAATAACATCGCCAAAACATCCGCTGTTGCTCATAAGCTGATTTAAAAGCCGAACCAGAGTAACTCGCCGATATCTAACAAATCTTTTTTCATTCAATTGAAAATGGTGCAAATGAATCCGATTAAATCCTTTGTAATTATATCGTCGTAAGTGTATCCTGTTAATAAAAATGAGTAATTGTTACATTTAACAACGCGATGATTTGTAGGAATAAACAGGATTTGAGATATCGATGTTTTATCGTTTACTCATTTTTATCGATTACATAGATCTAAGTTTGTCTGAAATAAACTCAAGTTGTGTCATTATCATATTATCACTCTTTGTTCACATGTTTAAAATAGAATACAATTTCATGATCATTCTCTAATTATTGTCAAAGCTCGGCAAATTAATTGACCTCATCTTGGAAAACATTTTACGATAGCTTGATGCTAGTCTCCTCAGCCGATGATTATATTTCTGGTTTTTGATTAAGAATATAAGTTAAGTGCGATAAGTTAATTCTAATACTGAATTCCATTCCAACTTATTCGGTTTTCTTATTTTAATCAAATGAGATAATCTGTGGTTGGTCCTGATTATCAAATCAATAATTCAAGTTGGTTTTCAGTTTAGTCAGTTTAGTTTAATATAAATCCAAAAGATGGCCGCTACTTCTTTGTTCCAAGTGGGACTCCATCTGGTCAATATTCATCATGTTTTCTCTGGTTTCCGTCTTATTCTGAATTCAGTGATTTTTATCATTGAATTTTGAAGTTTTCCGGTGAAATTAAGTCATGGTGTGATAACCTGTCTTTCATTTAAAAGGTGTTCACACATTAATCAATATGTGTCTATCAATTCTAGCAGTATTATGTTTCATCTTAACCTCAGTTTCATCCAATCGTGTTATTGAGCTTAACGAGAAATTTTTGGATATTTACAAAAGAGATGGGGCCAATCCATGGCTGGTCATGTTTTACGCTCCTTGGTGTCATCATTGTAAACAGTTAGAACCAACTTACGCGTTGGTTGCCCAATCTATTCACAATGAAGACATTGGAGTCTTAGTCTCGAGAGTTGATTGTACAAAATACACATCAGTGGCCACTCATTTCAGTGTTCGAGGTTTTCCAACAATCCTCTATATTCACAAGAATCGTATTGTCGAGTTCTTAGGAGACAGGACACGAGAAGATATTATCGATTTTGGAAAAAGGCTCACTGGGTAATTATTATTGCTGAATTTCATCTTTATACTTAAGTTTTTTTAATAATGATGAACTTTACAACAAAATTGATGATTCTATGATATCCAATAATTATGAGCTTTTTAACTCTGACTGTAATATAATTTTACAAATTTACTTTTTAGTGATGTTTGTCTAAAGTTTTTAATCCTCTCTTTCCAGGCCACCTTCTCGTCCTATAAAAAATTGCAAAGATGTTGATAATCTTCGAAAAAAGCATCAAGTGATTGTAGTTCATTTTGGACCAAATCCGGTTTGGTCGAATTTCTCTGAAGTTGCTGAATCCCTTCATTCATCCACTTGGTTTTACCACTCACCTTCATCATGTGAAAAATATTCAGATAATTCTATTTATATACTTAAATCTTCAAGTTTAGGTCAAGAGATGGACTTGAAATATGGTGAGTTCAAGCTAACCAGTCTCTGAATCAGTTCTCTAATTACTTTTTCATCTATTTTGATTCAGAAAACAAAAGTGATAATTCATTGAAAGAATGGGTCTATTCTAATAAATTTCCTCATTTCGTGAAGATTTCTCACGCCAACCTTAATCAGTTATTACGTTCAGGTAAATATTTTTCTATCCCAAACTTCTTAAATTACGGAAAATATAATATGATGAATTATAAATTTTGACTCAACCATGGAGAACAAAATTTCGAGCTTTTTAACACTGACATTTTATATCGATTTTAAGAGTTCCTAGCTAATAGCAAGAAGTTAAATGAAAATCTTTTTTTTTTGTTATTGTTTTCAGGTAAATTATTGGTGATTGCCATCGTTGAAGAGGTTAAATCAATTGGCAGACTAGCGACGCAACAACATGTCGACTTTAAAAATATGGTAGAAAACATTGCTCATTCTTTTGATGATCAGGACAAATTTGTTTTCTGTTGGACATCTTTTGTTGATCTCATCAATTCCATTGCCATGCATACAATTTCACCGATTCCAAATCTGATCATAATCAACTCAACAACTCTAGAATACTTTAGAGTTGACGGTGAGCCTAATTCACAAAATATTCTTAATCTACTCAAAGGAATCAGTGATGGCGATGTAAATTTACGAGTAAGTTTAAGTCGATTTTATTAACAAAATTCTTGTAAAATCAATATTTAATGTATTTTTTTATCAATTCTAGCCCTCAGGAGGAGATGGATATCACCACAGGCTAATTAGATGGGCTTATGATGGATATAGCTCATTGACAAATATGTATAAGGGAAATCCAATTCTAACATTACTAGTCTTTGGTCTTCCGATGATCTTTTTATCAATCATTTTGTATTCTTCATGCTGTTCCGATGTATTTGAAGCACGAGAGGAAGATGATGAAGATGAAGAAGGTATGTTAACATGGATTACTTTCATAACAAATCAATCATTAATGTCTTTTATTTTTTTATTTTAGACTCCACTCATAATAAACAGGATTAGGATATTACCTTTTCTAAAATAAATAATTTATGTAATCTCAAAACGGGTGTTTATTCCATTGGCGTTACTTTTCTGTCACTTTTAACAATTACTATTTTATTAACTTAAATTAGTGATCGTAAAATCGTGAAGATAGTAATAGTTCCATTAATAAGATGATTAAAATCCAATGTTCCCACCCAAGTCTTGAATTTTATAATTCATTCGCTCAGTTAGAATTGAAAAATCATTGGATATTGAGCTAGCAAAATAATTAGTAATTATTACAAGTTTCACTACAAAATGTCTTAACGAAGCAAAAACAAAGCTTAAAATACCAATTTTCTCCATTTCGATTTGCAAGATGGGTTCAAATTATGATAAGATCACACTCATCATTTAATTTAGTGATTAAATATGGAAAAATATTGTAATTCTATCATATATTGCTGAATCATGGCAAAACACAATTTCTGAACTTTCGGAACCTTGAGGGATAACAACGACAATAGATCGACCACATCAGAAATTAACAAAGAATTGAAAAAAAATCGTGGCTCCAACTCGACCTCTCTCGATTCCAACTCGAGGACATTCACATAAAACAATTTATTGACTTCTGAAATCAAAACTATCTCACAAATTCTTCATCTCTTTTCGCTGACTTAGTTAGTTAGACTGTCTTGCAAAAATATCGTCTGTTCAACCTGGAAATTCAAGATTGGCGGCTAACACTTATGTTCCCTGGAGTAGGCATGTGTAAAGCATGGTTGGAGATTCTCCAATGGAGAATAAACAATTTTTTTTGAGTTTTTCAATTTAAACTCGGAGCAAGCCACGATCTTTATGAACTCCTTTGATATCTTTATTTAATAAGTTTTCCGAAGTATTCCCAACTCTTTCATCTGTTTCCTTATTTATTTGAAAATGTCTCACTCGAAAAAACAATATTGGCTTGTTGAGTTGGATCCAGATGTCGATGAAAAAGATTTACACGGAATCGTCATAAAATTACCAGCTGATAAATCAACGAAAACCGAAGTTGGATCGCTAGTGGTTGAAAGTGAAAGATTGAATCAAGCATCGACGAAAATATTTGCCAGTGAATCTGGAAGAAATGAACCGGTGGCTGGAGTAATAACTGTAGGAAAGCAAATTGTTTATCCTCAACAAGATAACAACATTGAAATTGAAATGGATGATAATAATTATTCAGATCTTTGATGTATAATGTAATTGATTATGCTTACCTTTCACATCTATCATGGTAATAGGTTGGTGCAATATATCGGCGAAATTCACTGAAAAAATCATTCAACTGACTACGAGTTTTAAATAAAAGGCTCATGATGTCCAAATGCTGGTTTACAATATTACAATTTTGCTCGTGTCAAATTAATTTCTCATGGAGTGTAAAAAAGTAAATTTATTTTACTAAATTCAATATTATAAGTTTGATTAAATTCACTTTGTATCTGAAATTTTGGTCAATATTGAACAATTTTCTCATATGTATAATCTATTGGAAATCTCAATCTCGAAGACAGAGAGAAATCTTTGTATCAACTCCGAGGTATATTGAGGTCACTCTATTTTAACCATTGATTTTTGTCATACAATGAAGTTCATGTAATTGATTACATGAGCTTGTCTCAATGTATTGAGCATGGTGATGAAATAATTAAGATTTACATATCAATCATTTTGATAAACAATTCGGTTTTTTAATGTGATATGCTATTTACAGGCTTATTTTAGGACGCGTTCAGAAGAGCTAGATAATCACTGGTGTTAATTAGATAAATATGCTTCAATAGACTAGATTTTTGATCTATATTGAAAACAGTCGCATATCTGCAACCGTTGAGGCTTTATTTATTTATGCATAAATTGTATGCTAGCGGTTAAACGGACATTGGTGTACCAATATAATATTCAGCTTAATCTGGTGATAATCAAAGGTAAAGGATTTCGTAGAGTGTTCAAAATATTTACATGCACACTGAGCTTTTAGCGGCTGTACTTTGGAGTGAGAATATAATAATGTAATAAAAAATGTCTTAATTGTATTGTTCAATTTGAAATCCTTTTGTTGAACATTGAGCTGATTGGTGGCAATATTGAATAGAGATGTGCGGCTTCATCCTTTCTTTCGGTGTCATCATATGTGATATCAATTTAATCAGTTTTAGGCTTAACTGTTTCCCTCCGTCTGACTTGAACATGGACAATTAGACGGCAGACAAGCATCAGAATAAATACAATTGATGGAGCAGTTCGCTCAAATTTATCCTTAATCATAATGTGTGTATAAAGTCCGAGGACGGTTAAAACGAGAAGAATCCAGTTTGCCAATTGTTTGATCCTTCCTGGTATAATGGCTAAAGTGAAACCAGCAACAATCTCAGACCATCCAACAATCAGTCGATAAGTTTTAGGTGATATCTTGATGTTGAAATGAGATGGTATTGGAAACACTTTCGCATATTTAACATAATTACGGCGAATCTCTCGATGCATTTCACGATTAACCGCTGGGGTTACTTTCAATGAGCCAATCAACAAGAAAAACAAGCCTAAAAACACTGAAAGGGTTACCAACACGATGGACTTCATTTCTAATTGTAACACGATTGTTAATCAACAGCAGTACCTTTCTGGTCCTTTGTTTAAGTATAGGAAAATTGAATGAAAAAAAACTGGTAAACAGCAATTGTTGAATGTGGGATTTATCATTGTGGGAGACCAATCGATCGGTAAATGGGTCGATGGTATGGACTTAACATGCGCCTCGAGTTGATACAAAGATTTCTCTCTGTCTTCGAGATTGAGATCTCCAATAGATTATACAAGTCAGTTTAAACATATGAGAAAATTGTTCAATATTGACCAAAATTTCAGATATAAAGTGAATTTAATCAAACTTATAATATTGAATTTAGTAAAATAAATTTACTTTTTTACACTCCATGAGAAATTAATTTGTCACAAGCAAAATTGTAATATTGTAAACCAGCATTTGGACATCATGAGCCTTTTATTTAAAACTCGTAGTCAGTTGAATGATTTTTTCAGTGAATTTCGCCGATATATTGCACCAACCTATTACCATGATAGATGTGAAAGGTAAGCATAATCAATTACATTATACATCGAAGATGTGAATAATTATTATCATCCATTTCAATTACAATGTTGTTATCTTAATAAGATTTGAACTATTATATGGTTCATTTTGTGACAATGATGTAAAATATGGAGATGAATGCAGAGGTTGATATCAAAGCAGATTATGAACAAGTTTAATTTTCTTATTGTATTTCGTGAACTATTCACAATCAATTGCTTAGCCTTCACCTTATTCAATTGCAAATGTTGAATTAGCCATTAAATATCCATATTTGCTGAAGCTTCTTCAACAAGATAATTTGATTTGTTGAAGACATATTCAAATCATGAACCGGCTTGTTTCGCTGTCTGACTGCATTGAAATATATCCACGAGCTTCATGGATTTTTTTGTTTCCAATTACATTATTGTTTTGTTTCAATCGACATTTTTTTCCCTTCTTTGACATTCTATTTCCTTAGATCACTCCATATGAATATTTATGCTATTCATAAACGAGAAATATTATTGTCTTTAGCTGGTTTCTTATCTGGTTTTATACTACTTTTATTCATTGGTTTGGCTGGACCTAATGTTACCAAATTGGACACATTAAAGGCGTCACAAATCTTTGAAAAGGACAAGATAACCAACAAAACAGTCCAACAAAACCTTCTTGTTTCGGGTCCATTTAAGATTACAGTTCCTGAGATGTCAACTTATTCGGGTTACATTTGCCTTTGGATTACTTTTTATATTAAAGGTGAACCTGATTCGGGTGCATTTCAACGGCGATTTACAATCGCAATTAATATTGAGGGTAAACGAAGTAATAACGAGACTAGTAATCCAATTCTTGAAGAATCTTTTGATACTGATGGTGGACATTATCATCATCTTGATTGCAATGGTAACTCATGTGAACCCATTCAGGCCCTTCATCTTGAATATTTGGAATATTCAGATTATTCAATTGAAATTCGTTTCGCTGACCTGGAACATTTTAATCAAAAAAATCCAATCACAGATATTCACTTTACTTTCCAATCAATCAATCCATCCTTTACCAGTTTAACCATTTGGTTTCGTTTCATCTTTTTAGTGATAGCATTCATAATCTCGGTAAGATCAATGACAACACCAAACCCAAATTTGAACCATTACATGAAAATGCTTACAATCATCTTCTTTACAGTGTTGGTTTAACCATTGTCTTTACCGTTATAATTTCACTGATTGGTCAATGGAGCAAAAATGGACTTCATTCTTATTAGTTGCTCTAATATGCTATAACAGTAAGGACGGTTTATTACTTTGCAAAATAATTTACACCAATGTAGCTCAATGTCGAATCGATCCAAATTGATTATTTACATAATTTGTCTTCCTTTATCAGATCCATTTTATCCTTTGATGTATCTTTCCAACTCCAAGATTCCCTACGTTTTGGAGATAGTTTTCCAGACAACGTTTACCTGCTCAGTTCTTCTTTATTGGGTTTGTTTTTTTCATGGAATCCGGCAAAACAATAGATCAATAGCTCGTTTTTATAGTATTAAATTTATGATTGTTGGAACCCTTTGGTTAATCATACTTTATGGAGCAAACTGGTCACGAATTCAGAAACTTGAGAAGCCAACATTAGACGAAGAAACAGCCTATTATGGTTCAGCACTTTTAAGAGTAAGTAACATCTTGTCGATGAATTTGGACTCCCGAAACTTGAAGGAATTAACATTTTGGCATTTCTTGTTCTTCCAGACTTGTAATTTCCTCTTCTACCTTTTATTCATAATATACTTCATTTATCTGGTCTTATTGCTATTAACTGCATTTACGGAGCTTCGTGCCATGCCATATTTTGATCTTCGCCTTAAAATTCAAGCATTCCTTTTGTGTTTTACGTTAACCATATCTTTTTTAGTTGTTATCCTATCCAAACCAACATCAACATCTGATTCGATTCTGGGAGAAACTGACATTACACAGATACCATATCTCCAGCTTTTACCGATGACCTATCAGACAACTTCGTCAGCATCATTTTTATCGATCTTTTCGGTAGCCAATCTTTATATATGTATCTGTGCATACTTTTATTATCCATCATCGGCCTCATTGATGGGTAAGTTGTAATAGCCAAAGATAATTGTTAGTCAAATTCAAAAGCTTACATTATAAATGACTTCACGTCTATTTTGAATTGTTTTTACCTAAAGGATGGATAAATGTTTAACAGTGGATATTAGTTATATTCATAATTAGATGCAACTAAAATATAAATCACTTACAATGTATAGCTTTCGAGTTGGTCGATTTTTCAATGACAACCAATTTTGGTTCCAAACCAATTAGTTTTGTCTTTATTTGGTTGTTGGTTTTGTTTAATTATTTCCTTCCGTTCTTTTTTTGCGCTTTTAATTCAAAAAAACAGATTCACGAGTAGTTCGAGACAATCCAACTCTTTCCATGATCAATGATTCTGATGAGGATGTTATATATGGGTAAGAAGGGTTTGCTTAAATTGTTTTTTGTCTTTTGTATTGACTTGTAAAAGAATTAACCATTTCCTGAAGCCTTGTGAAAACTTCATAAGGTATGATTGAAATATTCATCTGATTGAATGTTTCCCAGTCAAATTATAATAAGGTAAAAAATTCGAGATTGATTAAGCTTAGAAATTTTTTACTTTAGTTATATAAATTTTTAGTTTAAATACATGCAGATGGTTAATAGTTACACGTATTAAATAGTGAGAGAATTAACAATTAGAAATTGGTTTTTCTTTCAAGTGAATAAATATGAATTTATAAAAAAAGGTGTTTTTACACATTTCTAACCGATCTGTTAATTTATGTATACATTTTTTTTTATATTTATAACCATCCACAGGTCTGATGTTGAACAGCCCTTGAATCAATCTAAATTAATTGAAATGAGGAACGATGACGAAGAAAGCGACTAATTAATCAAGATATATATGCTCAATATACTGCTTGGAGGATACTGCGAAAGGATTAAGGAAAATAAGATGGAAAAGATCCAACAGAGAAGAGGAAAAAGCCGGCGTGCAAGTGATTCAAGCTCATTAATAGTTATAAATATAAAAAATATAAAAGGCAAACAAATAAATCTATCTTTGCGAATAAAGTCCTGCCCGGAAAGGCGAGAAAAAGATTGAAACAAAAATGACAAAAAAACTGATTTCTCTGATTTTTTTGTTCTATCTTTTTGTACAACTTCGGGTTCCAACACGAGCAGATGAATTAATTTTAATGGTCACTTTAGGTGGTATCGTTTCTGGTGTTAACGTTTTAATTTGTCCATTTTTCTTTGGCTGCTGGGATTCTGTTGGAACCGAAATCGATGTCATTGATTCTTTTACTTTGGATGAACGACAATTATTTGTAGTATCACCATTATTGACGGCCCTTTTCCTCTTCTTTGGACTATTCACGGAACTTTTATTTATTGCACTTTTAATAGGTACTTTAGTATCTAAATTTTCCACCGGATTTTCACTCGTGATCAAATTTTGCCTTTCGTTTGATGGGCAGGTTTCTTCGATATGATGAGCAGCCTTATTTGATGTTGAACTAGATTTTCGGGTTGATCGAAGAATCCGATCACAGGTAACTTTTGTTTTAACCTTTTTTTTAACGTCTTCAGAGTTATTATCAGAAACTCCAGACTGAGAAAAAGATCGTTTTGAAACTACTTTGCCGTTGGAAATTGGCTGAATCGAAACTTGACCATCCTGAGAATCATTGGTAGCCTTTTTCTTAGGCCTAGAAACTATCACTTTGGTTTGAGACTTGTGGCGAGAAGATGTGGATGATGGATTTGGAGATCTTTTCAGTTGTGAATATGTTAAATCAGATGATTTCTTTGGTCTATTTTCATCTGAACTTGACTTTCTTCCTGAGTTACAAGCCCTGGTTGCAACTCCGGCCCCTATTTTCTTTTCTGCGGTCTTCAATTTCTTCAAATCTTCAATATTTTTGGTTAATTCCGTATATTTAACATTAAAATTGCCATTAACCAGATTATCTTTGCCTTTTCTTTTAACTTTTGAATTTTTCCTTCCATTTGCATCAGTTTTTCGACTACAGTTAACAGAAACAGATGCTCTCTTTCGTATTTGAACTTTGCCGTTTGTTGGTCCTTTATTTGTTTTCATTGAGGTAGATAAATTGCTTTGATCGGATTGATGATTATGAGATTTGATTGTTGAATTTGATTCAACGGTTTCGTTGGCAGTTTTATCGGTGGTAATATCATTGGTTAAAATGTTTATACTGTCTTTGGAGGTAATATTGTTGAGAGCATAAAAATCAAGATGAGGAGGCAACAAGTTGGTACTTCTAAAACAGAGAAAGGTTAAGAAATCTTCAGCTGATGGTTTGTGTTTTGTGAATAATTCTTTCATTGATGAAAAATCTGTATCACGAGGCTTGAGATATGTATTGCCATTATAAGAAATAGATGCAAATTTCCTTTGAGCCATTATCTTTGGTCGTGGTTTATCACAATTTGCACCGTTTAATAGATTCAAACCATTAATAGAATTGCCATTTCCTAATTGAAGGGCACATGGTGCCACAGGTGAAGAGATTCCATTGATATTGTTGACTCCACAGGTTGACTTTGGATATTCAGCATTGTTCGGTGGGTTGTTATTGTTTTGACTTCGGGTCCTGATAATCAAATTGGACTTTGGCCTTTTTTCAGCTGAAGATTTGATCTGGTTAATAGTTTTACAGCAACCCTTGGCTATTTTTGCTGGTATCTCAATTGCTTTGGGTTTACCCATTTTGCGCTTTTGGCTGGCAGTTTTGGTGGTGGCAGTTACAGTTGCGGTTGTTTTGGTTGTTTTGGTAGTTGGTGGCAGTGGTGGAGATTTTTGTGGTGAAGATGACTTTGATAATGATGAGGAAGAGGATGGTGGTGATGATTTTATACTTTTAACTTCATTTTCCGTCCTTTTAGCTCTTTGAGCTTCCAACCGAGAGAGTTTTATAGCTTTCCTGAGATCTCTTTCCTCCCTCTCCAATTGCTTTGAGATTGAAACATCGCCCAAGAATAAAGCCTGTTATCATAGTACAGTAGGTATAGTAAGTGTGGTGAAGAGAGTAAGGAAAATAAGGAAAGCGAGAAAGAGAAGAGAGTAAGGGAAAAGTGAAAACAATGAGGAGAGAAAAACACAAATGATTAAAACACAATTATTAACCAAATTAAATAAATATTGTCACTTAAACTGATAGTCATAACAATTAGAAACACATTAATTAACCAATGACAAAATTTCAAGTTAAAAAAGATCAATTAAAACACTGAAATAAAATAGTAAACAAATGAAGAAGAGAAACTTACCTTCGCTCTCTCAGAGGCTAACCGACTGGGTCTTTGCCTATCAATCATCCTCTTCTATGGCTTAAACATTTGGTCTCAGCTTACTCATTTTTTAAAATCATAAGATGATGTTAAAGCAACTCTTTTTGAAAAATACAGTAACACTTGGTAATTTTCAGAATAATGTATCGAAGTTATCCAATTACTCTATCCATTAGATGATCAAAGGTGAAATTTGATTAAACTGAACAAATAAGAAAGAGGGATTCTGAGAGTAATTGGGAATATTAAAGTGCGAAAAATTGACTTCTCATAATCTCGTGTTAAAATTTAAAATTAAACCAAACTAAAATAAACATTAACTAATGCATTGATGATTCTCACAAATAAATGCTGTTACTGTTTATTAACTTTCTATTTGCAGTATAATTAACAAGTCAAAGAAGACGATGAAAATGATGATGAAGATGAGAGCCAAGCCTATTTCCGGAATCAGAATATGGAGGAAATTAATTGACATAGATACAAACAAGGTTAGTTAGTGGATGAAACAGGATTGTTGAGTATAAAGAGTTGAACCATCGGGCAAACAGTTTCAACTGTAATCATATTAACCATTAAATGTATAAACTAAGTAACACATAGACATGGTCATTAGTATTTTTGCCTTATCTTTGATTGTTTGTCTGTTCAATAATAACACTCGATAAGGTTGCAGCTTACTGCTCATGAAATTAACAGAGAGACAAATTCAGTTCTGATTCATCTCAGATTTTACAAATTTTCATTCAACCTGATCAAAGTACCATTTTCAAATTATACATTTCCCTGGAAATGCAGCTAATTGTAACCAAATCCTAAATTTAAATTGTCTTATTTATATTGCTAATCACCCAGGATAATCATCTTAACTCAATAATGTCTCAGCTTACAATGTTTCATTTGATTAACATTACTTTCGGATGGTAATATCAGTTAGCCAGTTCAACCTTTCGGGTTAACTGTTCGTAAAAATGTCTAACTATAGTTAATTTACACCAATAATCATTACATAAACATAAGACCATCAATTAACCCTAAAGTCAATTGAATCAATAGCCATAGTTATTGTATGAAATCCATTGATTTTGATTGAAAATGATTTGTTTAAAGGCTTGTCTTTCGTCTAACCCAAAATATCAATATTGGCTACTGTTTTGTAAATTGTGTATTAATTAGTCAAAATACAATGGAAGCTCAATCAGTTGAATTATACAAAAATGGGAAATTGTCCTTTATGTGTATGAACCAGTTTTTAATTTGGGTTTGGGTATTGAATCATTTTTACCGGTTTCAGTGAAGCTATTTGACTTTGCTTCAGAAAGGTATTAAAAAATAAACAACTAGCAATTGCAATTGATTTGGACTAAATCTTTTCAGTTAATTGTCTCTTTAAGGTTCCGTTTGATTCAGTTTAATCAGACTGTTGGAATATTTAAACTTCCGTTCCATTTCAACCTTTTATTCTTTTCTATTCCAGTCGGTATTTCATGCCATTGGAACTTTAGTTTATCAACCAAATTTATTGTGGCGTAAAACCTCTTTTTATTCAATCAAGATCAACTTTATTTGGCAATGATTAACATTATTTAGTCAAATATTTTGCTCATTATCTCAGCATTTCTATCAAATCATTATTATCTCGACATTTTCCCGACGACATCATTTTTCAAAACCTTTTCCCTTTCGATTTTTTGACATCAGCTTCGAAAGCTAAACTTGAATACTTCTTTCCTCGGTAATTAACTAAATGTCCTTTTCCATTTTTCAATTTCTTTTTCAGTTTCCTTGTTTTTTGCATGCAGCTTGGAATGATAAGTTACATCCATATTTTAGCTCTAACATTGTTTAAAAGGTTTGTCGTTGCCTACCTTTTTCATTGTTCAATGTGAACATTTTTCCGGTGCGATTCCGATGAAATATAATAATTAGATCAAACTTTTCATTTAATCAGCAATAGATGGAGGCTCATCGAGGCTGGCCCTTAGCTTTTATGCACATTCACTAGATGGTATTACTGCTTATAATGTAAATACTTTTTGTTTAATTAGTTTAATTTAATTCAAATCAACTGATTATTTGCAAGTGTTTAACGAAAAATGTCATGAGTAACATTTGGATAGTTGATGCACTTAGCGATTTAATAAGAAATTTAATTTTTATTTTTTATTGGAAAGGTTAGCATGGAGGATTGAAGTGAAAGCTCTAATTTTTTTGTGCATTGGATCTTAATAATTTTTCATGTCATTTCATGGTTATTACACTAAAATTCGACTTCTAATTGCTAGTAACTTCCTTTTAACTAACATGGTTTAAAATGTCGTGTTTATGTTTCCTGGGCTGTTACTGAAAAGACAATGACCACAATTATCACATTTATGTAGCCATTGACACGAATGGGCAGAAATGGACAAAAATGAATTTGTTTCGCATTTATACTCTGTCTTCTTGTAAGGACATGCAAACTGAATCCATTTGTGCGACTTAAAGATTTCTTGGATGAACAGTTTTCAAGGAAATCGCGGTCAAAGTTGAAACTTCGATCGCCTTTTCTACAGTTGTGTGACCAGATTTTTGCTTGTAACTCATTTAGCTAATGTAACTTTTTATGACTAACCGTAAAACGTACTTATTTTGAGAAATAAAACTTTGCTTTTTCTGTAAAATAGATTAGTTCGATTTTTATTTAAACCGATCACATTCTGTGACCACAAGAGTTAGCGAGCTGAAGCTTGTTATTTATCCATTAAATATGTTTGCGAACATCATAGATTGACTATTTTTATCAATCCAACAACAGTTCTCTTGATTTTGGCAATTAGCCTTAAAACTTAGAACCCCGATATTTCGAGAATAATAGCCCCTACAATCATCATTCTTACACCAAATCAATTCTTTACTGATTAATTACTTCAATCAATCCAATGAATTCCTATTAGCGCATTTAAGTAATGATATTTGGGCTTTAAATGCACGAGCAACAGCGTATTTAACAAACAAGATTCATCTAAACACATATCTTGGCAAATAAACCAATTTTCTGGTTAAACTAGCAACTTGTAATGCAAAAAGTATCGCCAAAGGCTCAAATTTTTTAGTAAAGAGTTGAGACTTTATGAGTTTTGTAGGGAAATGAAAACTGAACACATTGGCGCTATTAAATAATCCATTCGATGGATAGCTTTTGATAAAATCGAGGTCAAAGTTTAAACTTTGATCGCTTTTTGTACAGTCGTGTCACCAGATTTTTGTTTGTAACTCATTTTGCTGATGTAAATTTTCATGAATGACTATAAAACGTACTTATTTTGAGAAATAAAACTTTTCTTTTTCTATAAAATAGATTAGTTCGATTTTTATTCAAACCGACTTAGTTCTGTGACCACAAGAGTTAGCGAACTGAAACTTATTATTTGTCCATGTAAACTGTTTGCCAACATCATGGATGCAATACTTTTTTTCATTCATCAACAGTTCTCTTGATTTTGGCCATTAGTCCTAAAACTTTGAGCCTCGATATTTCGAGAATAATACCCCCTACGATCAGCATTCTTTCACCAAATTAATTCTTTACTGGTTAATAACTCAGTTCAATTAAATAACTTCCTATTAGCGCATTTAAGTAATGATATTTGGGCTTTGCATGCACAAGCAGCAACTTATTTAACAAGCAAAACGCATCTAAACACATATCTTGGTAAATGAAGCAATTTTCTGGTTAAACTTGCAACTTGTGATGCAAAAAGTATCGCCAAAGGCTCAAATTTTTTAGTAAAGAGTTGAGACTTTATGAGTTTTGTAGGGAAATGAAAACTGAACCCATTGGTGCTATTAAATAATCCATTCGATAGACAGTTTTTGATAAAATCGAGGTCAAAGTTTAAACTTCGATCGCCTTTTGTACAGTTGTGTGACCAGATTTTTGTATTAAACTTTTCTTTGCTGATGTAACTTTTCATGGGTAACCATACAACGTACTTATTTTGAGAATTAAAACTTTTCTTTTTCTGTAAAACTGGTTAGTTCGATTTTCAGTTGAACCGATCTTATTCTGTTACCGTACGAGTTAATGGGCTGAAACTTATTATTTGTGCCTTAAAACTAGTTTCGCACACTATGGATTGACTACTTTTATCAATCCAACAACAGTTCTCTTGATTTTGGCCATTGGCCACAAAACTTTAAGCCTCGATATTTCGGAAATGGTGGCCCCTACATTGACCATTCTTTCACCAAACATTGGTTTCATTATGGGCTATAACATTATATGACTAAATATCGAATGGAGTCTGAACTAATTCATTTAATAGTATTTGTGTTTAGTAACCATTCAACTCAATTCAATCAAGTCTATGATCTGTCAACACAAGTAATGCAATGTTATATCTTTTTTTGTAGAATCTTGAATGATTTGAAATTTCAATATATTATAGTCCATAATGCAATCTAATGTTCAGCCGAAGAATGATGTTCGTGGTAAAATACGTTCTCGAAATATCGAGACTCAAAGTTTTCAGACCAATGGCCAAAATCAAGAGAACTGTTGATAAATTGGCAAAATTATTAAATTCAAGATGTGTACCATCAATTTTTATGCATAAATGATAAATTCTAGCTCGCTATTTCATATGGTCACAGAAAGAGATCGGCTTAAGGGAAAATCGAACTTGATCTGTTTTACAAAAGCATGAAATGTTATTTCGACAAATTTGCTCATTTTCTGGTTGCTAATCATAAGTTACTCCTCAAGAATGAATTTCATGAAAAAAAAGACTTCGATAGCTATACAAAAGGCGATCAAAGTTTCAACTTTGACCTCGATTTTATCAAAAACTGTCTATCGAATGGATTATTTAATAGCACCAATGGGTTCAGTTTTCATTTCCCTACAAAACCCATAAAGTTTCAACTCTTTACTAAAAAATTTGAGCCTTTGGCGATACTTTTTGCATCACAAGTTGCAAGTTTAACCAGAAAATTGCTTCATTTACCAAGATGTGTGTTTAGATGAGTTTTGTTTGTTAAATAAGTTGTTGCTCGTGCATTTAAAGCCCAAATATCATTAATTAAATGCGCTAATAAGAAGTTTTTGAATAGAATTGGGTTATTAATCAGTAAAGAATTAATTTGGTGAAAGAATGCTGATCGTAGGGGGTATTATTCTCGAAATATCGAGGCTCAAAGTTTTAGGACTAATGGCCAAAACCAAGAGAACTGTTGATGAATGAAAAAAAGTATTGCATCCATGATGTTGGCAAACAGTTTACATGGACAAATAATAAGTTTCAGTTCGCTAACTCTTGTGGTCACAGAACTAAGTCGGTTTGAATAAAAATCGAACTAATCTATTTTATAGAAAAAGAAAAGTTTTATTTCTCAAAATAAGTACGTTTTATGGTTACATATATAAATTTACATTAGCAAAATGAGTTACATTGAAAAATCTGGTGACACAACTGTACAAAATGCGATCGAAGTTTCAACTTTGGACTCGATTCCCTTGAAAACTATTCAACGGAGAAATCTTTGAGTCGCACAAATGGATGCAGTTTTCATGTCCCTACAAGAAAACAGAGTCTAAATTTGCAAGAAATCAATTTTTGTCCGTTTCTGTCCATTCGTGTCAATGTGTACATAAATGTGATAATTGGGTTCATTGTTTTTGCAGTAACAACTTGTTTCCTGTCTTAAACTTAACAATCAAGCCTAAACAATTCGTCCTTATATTTTCAGTCCAAATACTTTATAAATATTCTGGTAAATTGCACTCTATGTAACAATTTTGCATCCTCTGTTCATTTTGCGATCTTCTTGGTCATACAATGTAATATGGACATGAGATTCTAAATTTGTACGGATTTTAAGTAAAGAGTAAGCACTAGTGTGATTACTTTGACTTAAAAGCTCTCAAGGCTTGCGAGATTTGGTAAAATTGTAGTTGCATGAAAATAAAGTTCATTGGTGCAATTAAAAGATTTTATGATCGAATTTATGTTTGCGAAAAAATATCGCTCAAAGCTTAAACTTCAATTGCTTTTAAACCAGATTTTTTATCAAATTCATTTGTTCTGATGTAATTTTTAATCGTCACTCAGGAACTCATTTCAGAAGATAAAATTTTCTGTTGCTGTACAACGGTCACTTTGGTTTTCGGTTTACGCTACTAAACGTTTAGCTGTTTGTGTCAATATGATACTTTTTAGGTCTAAACTCTAGGCAATCGATTTGCTTTTAGGTAAATTATTTAATTATGTCACCATGAAAATTATATCCATTATGAGCATGTAATTGTTTGAGTAATGAAAACATGATTCAGCTAAAAGGTTGAATTACAGGAAAGGTGTAAAATTGATGAATACAATTGTGAATTGAATACGAGTGTAAAGGTTTAAATGAAGCAAAATAGGGAAACCAAGTTCAAGGCTTGGAGACTTCAATTGATTAACAATTGTCCAACTATTTAATGGTTGCACCAACCAATTCACTATATTTAGCATCAAATGAAACGCTAGATAAATTGAAGTCAATATTAAAAGCATGATATTGGGTGAATTAAAATTAAAATTAGTTGCATGATTCTACTATTGTGAATCTTGATAATCACATTCAAACTGACGGATATACAGTTAGCCGATTTTGTTAAACAATTGAAAATCACTCAGGCCTACAGGAATGATGACGATGAAGAGGAGGAAGATGGGAAATCTTTATTAATATAATAGGACTTCCTTGTGGCCTAGGAATCATGATACATCAAATTTAGATTTCAACAAATCATTTAGTTACTTAAAATGCTCATGATAACATTTCATTAGTAATGATAATCCGTCTACAGTTGGTTTGATCAACATTTACACTCCTTTTATCCGTTGTCCAACAATCTTTGCAAAGTACAAAATAAAGCGAAATGAATTATTCAATGTTGATTAAAAATTGTATTGCCATTGGGATTACCGTGCAATTGACTGTTATTTGTTTATCTACCATTAATTGTCAATATTATGGCGATCCATATTCAGCGCCATCAAGTAAGGACCAATTACATTGGTTGATAGTGCGTTTGTTTATTTTGAATAACTTATTTAGACTTTCAAAAATGATTTTTATTCAATTTAGTTAATCGTTTTGATTATCGGTATGGAAATGGACCCAATTATGGTTCAAAGTATGGTTATCCATCGCAATTTATGGACTCAAATAAACCACCATTTTCTTCCCCTGACTCTATGATTGATGCCAATAATTATTGGAGACACTTTCGTGAACGTTACCCACCAGGTAAGACAAACTCTTGAATATTGATTTATCTATTATTAATCTGACAATTTATACTCAACCAGCTCCACCTCAACCCTATCAACCATTGTCATCTTTGAATTCAGCACCAGGCTTATCTCCATATCCATCGTCAATACTTCCTTATCATCAACCACTTTCTGCCTCCGCTTCTTCACTGCAATCAGGGTTGGCTCAGCTGTCTCCATCGTCTGCTCAATCATCTTTAACTGGATCACCAGTCTCCAGTCAACCACCTTTATCAACGTTTGACGCTAAATATGGTCTAATTCCGGGTCAAGTTAATTTCCCTGACAACTCAGTTACATTTGATCATAGGTTCGGTTGGGTTCCAAGGTATCCAAATTATGCTCTTTCTTCTGGAAACAACTATTACATGTCTCAGGGTCAACCTCACTCATATTCCAACCCTAAAGTTACTCGTGGAACTGCCGAAATCAAAGGGTCTGATAATAAAATCACAGGATCCATTAGTTTTGAGCAGGAGGTAAGAAATATTCCAATGAATGATTCAAAATACAAAGACTACTCTGTATTTTAAACATTTTTACTCGTTTCTTTCTTCAACAGGAGAATGAACATGTAACCATTCGAGGAAAGATACTTGGCCTTTCTCCTGGTGCCCATGGTATGCATATTTTAGAGAAACCTTTGACTGGAAACGATTGCTCATCCGGAGGTGATCATTATAACCCACAGAAAACTGAACATGGCGGTAAATACGATTGGATTCGTCATGTTGGTGATCTGGGTAACATTTTTGCTGATCGAGACGGAATAGCTTATTTTGATCTCACTGATCAAATAATAAGTTTATCGGGAGGTTACTCTGTATTAAACCGAACCATCGTGGTAAGATTTTTACTGATACTTCTTTACCTTACATGAAATAAGTATTAATAGTTACCCATAGCAGTTGAAAAAAGCTGAATAACCAAACAAGGAAAATTATCAAGTGTACAAAAACAGAAAATCATTGTACAAGTCACATGAAATGAATGAATATAACTGCATGACCATCAGAGTATTTAATCAATTTAAAGATAAAAAAAGTTAATACCCTAATCTGGTTTCATTATTAGCAATAAAATCACATGTATTAACCAGATTCCAAGTCCTTGAAGATCATCTCATTTCTATTAACACATTTTTTTGTTTATATTTTTCTTATCATTGCTTTTTTATATCTTGGTCAAATGAAGGTAACTGAGAAAGCCGATGATTTAGGACGTAGTGGTGACCTCGAAAGTAAACGAACAGGAAACTCTGGACCTGCAATTGCTTGTGGCCTAATTCAGTTGGCTAAATTTTAGAATCCATTTTCCACCAAGGACATCAATCAAGAACCATTTGTTGACAAATCTGTACAACTTATTTTTTTACGTTTTCCTCCACTCATCTTCATTTTTCATTTCTTGTATGTTTTTGCCCTTCAATCTTTGCGATTCTTTTCTTATTAGCAAATTGATACTTGTTTTATCATGAATCCTTTTTATCTCAATACAACAGTGAGAGATTTAATCACATGTATTACGAATATTTCCTCAAAGTTGCTTCATAATAAAACTTGATTTCAGGAGAGAAAGAAATTCAAACATAAGATTTCGTTTGGCTAAATCAAGAAGCTGAGTGTTTATACAAGTCAGAGTTGGTCACAGGATTTAATAGAATTAGTTGTGAGAGGTTTTGTCTCTTCACTCGATAATCACACGATTTTGACAAAATTAATCAAAGATTGATTAACTCTTCAGGCAAAAACCTATTGTATTGTTCAAGAGTGGTCAGCCGTAAAGAAAAATATATTACAAATTGTGAGTGATTGCTATACGCAATTAGTGAAGACAGGTTAATGTTGGTTATGAAGGAACATTGAACGAGCTTGATAAATGTGACCATGAAAGCTGATGAGTGTTTTATGTTCAAGATAAAATAAATTTTTACGTTGAGTAAGTATAGTAAATTTTACAGATGGATTCAGGCTTTTACTCTTATGGTGTTTACTCACGCAACAATAAATTATCAGATTCATCAGTAGGTTAAACTATGATTAGTAAATTTTATAGAATTACCCAGATAATTAACATAGATAATTAAAGTCAATTGAAATCTGGCAAATATACAATATTTATTGTTTTCTTTGTACATTAATATTTAAATTTTTCGGTAAATATTGGGTAATATTCGGTAATCAGTGTTGCACTGAATATCAATAGAAGAAAGATAATTGAAGACAGCTATTATCGACTATTGAATATGATTTGAAATTTTCAAACGAGCTGATTGTGTTAGGTGCATTTGCCCTGCACCAGATTTTCTGGAGTTTTCTACTTCATTATTAATTTTAATCATTCTATACCTATATTCATATCATGAAATACAAGTGGATAATACATTGAGTTTGCTGATACTTCTGGCAAAACTGGTAAAATTGAACGAGAAACGCAAACGTAAAAATAACGTAATTCAGATGTAATTCATGTAATTCTAAGAAACAGGATTGATTCGCTTTTAGTTTGATTCTTTTTCTGGTAAATCAACTTATCATTGAAATACAACTTGATGAGTCTTAGTGAGTGCGTAGATAATGATTGTACCTAAACTCAAACTGATCCTTTATTGTAACCAAATGATGATTTTTAATGTTTCGCGTTTTAGGAATTGAGCTAACTTGAAATCGTCTGGGTGTAATGAGAACAATTATTGTATTGTCGGTCAAAATAGGTTTGATGGTTTGTTGACCTTTTTAATTTGTCCTATTTAACCGTATATTTAAATTTTTTACCACACTATAGCTTGTTTAGAGAAATTCATTTAATTTGATTCCATTTGGTTGGACCAAGAGTAAGAAAAATAAAAACAAACAGTTTGAAATACAATACACAAGAAAATTAATTCATGATTATGATGATTTCGCCATAAGGTAGTCAATCAACCATCAACTAATTTGAATGTCAATCTGATAAACAAACAGTAATTAAAACAAATGAAGAGATGATTTGATAACCGAGAAAATGTAATATCCAAGATTATACAAAGGATAAGCTAACCAGAGAGTCTAAGGCAGAGACCAGTTTTTTTTGGGTGAAGGAAAAGGGGCGGCAGCACTGTTTAACCGGAGAGCTAAGCTACCGCAGTTTTGGAGGGTAAATTTTGTATAAAGTAAAGCTAGGCAAAACACTACAATGAAAGATTATTTGTTTTTAATTTTAATTGTTTAATGTCAATAATTAACTGGCCATTATGAATAGGTAAGTGTAATTGATCTATTTATTTTTGTCATTTTATTTAGATTGTTTGTTTTATCTCTATACAGGTTAAAGAAAAATCAGAGCTTTTTGGAGCCAACATCGTCTTCACCATTGCCTTCACTTCTATCAGCATCCTCAAGTTCAACACATTCATCCAGATCTCTATCTCCATCCCATTATTCATCTTCAGATGTATCGTTTACATCATCATCATCAGGATCATTCAAAGACTCACGTCCACCCTCTCCAGTGCTATCACCAAAAGAGTCTACAAAATTGCCATTCTTATCTTCAAAAATGGACAGAGATATAAAGAGCTATAACCACAATTTGTCAATATCTGAGGATATGTTTTCTGACTTTAGTGTTGAAAATCTTCGCAGTGGAACTCCTCATCTCGATGAACTTTTAAGGTCTAAATGTACTGTAGATTTGAAAAACAATGACCTTTCTCAACTTTCATTTAAGCATGTGCAATATATGCTGGATGACAACCAAAAGTTATCTGATGAGGTCTCAGCGCTGAAAGCAAAACTGAATGTTATCAACGCGGATTATGTAAATCTCTCGTGTCAATATCAACAACTTGAATCAAAGTGCCAAACACAAAACAAGGAATTGATTGAACTTGAAGGAAAAGTATCAGCTCTAACTGTCAAACTAAAAGCTGAAAGTGAAGCTAAACTTGAAGTCCAAACCAAATTAGCTTTAGCTGAATCGACAATAGAATCGCTGAACAGACAAATTGGAGAATTAAGTAAAAGTGATTCGACGGCCAGAATACGAGAAAATTACGAAGCAATGTTAAATAGAATACAGCAACAACATGAAAATGAGATTATTTTATTAAAAGGAGAAAACGAAGGTTTGAGATATGAATTGGAAACCAGACAAGCAGAGATAAACAAGTTGAAAGCTGATAGAAATTCTGATAACTTATCAAGTGTGAGTGATCTCAAGCGAAGTTATGAAAAAATCCTCCAAGATACTCATGACAAGAAAGAATATGAATCTATGTTGAAGAAAAAGGATGAAGAAATCGAATCTCTACAAAGGGAAATTATTGGACTGAAAAGCAATACATCAAATCAATCATCAGCTCCATCATTCTCTGATAATAGTTGTAAATGTGTAAAAAAGACACTGTCTCAAAGCGATAGTGATTATGTAGCAGAACTCAAGGAAGAATTTGAAAAATGTTTAGTTAATCTTCAAACTCGCCGAACACAAATTGCCTCACTACAATCCCAATTGACTGGGGTCAAAAAAGACAATACAGAACTCAGAGAGAAGTTGAAAGAGACCGAGAAAAAACTTTCTGAAACCAACGAATTTTTAAGCAGTGCTCATGAACCATGGCTTAAAGAAGTCGAAGCTCGATATGAAGCTCAATTCGAAAGGGATTTGAAAGAAGCCATCAGAGTTATGGATAAAACACAAAGAGAAGAAATGGAAAGATCATTTAATCAACGTTTGGAGGAATATGTGAATCAACTGATTGATTATATCCAATCATTTTCTGACACAGACTACACAGAGCGAGACCAAGATCAAATGCACTTTATTTTTGCTCCTTTGAGGAAACTTTGGACTGCAATCAACTGTAATCTAGATGACCGTCTTAATGAACTTGACCAAAAACAACAATCCATGTTAGAAGCCAAAGAAAATTTGGAGAGAGCTTTAATTTTATCAAGAAGCCTAGACACTTCAGTTCCACAGTCATCTTTAATCCACCAGGAACTAGAAAAGATCAAAGAGGATGGAATGCACATGAAAGCTAAATTACACAAATATAAAAAACATATCCATCGTCTAGTGGAAAGACATGAAAGAAAAATTGAAGATTTGCAGAATCAATATGTCAAAACTATAACCGAAAAGGAAAGAGAATTTAAAAGACGCGAAGAACAACTAATTAAGGAACTGAGTAATGATCCATTAGCTATTTGTCGGAAACTTTCCAGGCATGTCAACTCACATTAATCATTAAATTGTAAATGTAAATGGACGATCTTGTACTTTAGTTATGTTGTGTTTATATTATTTATCTCAATACCATTTTGCACCAGGTTAACCAGACAAGGTTTACAACATTGAAAAAAGTCTAACATTTTGCATGTTATATCGACAACAAATTGCGACGTTTCGTGTAATATTAAAAAGAGAATTATTTATATGTAAAGATGAACAAACGTCCAAAATGACGTGATTTAGATTATACAGCATCTTGAATTTGTGGCGGGTGCGGACTCCTCTTTGGATTTCTGTTCAAATCGGTCCTCTTCATGGAGCTCACCAATTTTATACTTTTCCATTAATGTGCGAGCATCTGTTGAATGACCAACATCTTCAAAATCCTCTGTTGAATCTCCTCCTGCTTTCTCTAATAAAACTTCTTCTCCACCAGGATGCTGATGAAAAATGGATGGAAAGATAAAATTAAATTAGTCCAAAATTGTGGCAAAACAAAAGATAATACACTAAACAATCATCAACAAAGTGAGACGTAGCAGGTTTAATAAGAAATATCCATCAAGATAAATTAGCCTACCTCTTCAAGGAATGAGGTAACATCATAAACACTGTTGTTAATCACAATCCAAGTTGATGATCTATCCTTGTGTTGTTCAACTTCAGATAGACGATATATTTTGGTTTCTTCAGTCATGATGAATGAATAATCTGAACCCGAGTGATGATAGTTACAATAACACAGTAAATGAATAAAAAAGAATTGAATACTTCAAGTATCAAGAAGATAAATGACAAAAAAATTAAATTACTGCTGCGGATGTTGTTCAACCTTAAACTGTTTGCACACTCTCCATGCGGAGCAAGCATACCACGTGGCAAATTTGGAGGAGGATTTAAGTTACCAAAAATTAATCAAAGAAGGGTGTTCCTTTTGTTATTACATTTAACTAATTTTAGATTTGATTTTATCCATTTTGGAATTGATCAGTCATTGTAAATTGAACTGGACTTGACTTTGAGAATGTTTTGAACTTTTCTGTTCATCAATTGAACTTTAATTTTATAACCTCGGTTGTATCTTTTATTGTATTGACCTTTAATGAAATGAATTTTAAAAACCTAATTCTGTTCTATCTTTATATTAATTATCTTGAATAAATTTTATACTGAAGAATTATGAATTTATCACGGAAAAATTGGGTTGAAAGGTTAAGTTTTATGTATAAAATAACTAATGATTAGCGAATTTACATCGAATTTTATGGCAATAAGAATTAAGATTGATCATGATTTGAGATCAAGGAATTGAATAAAATGCATATTTATAAGTATAATTCCTATTGTACAAATAAGCATAAATCAAGATAAAATAATGACTGGTGTGACTTGGGGAGAAGAAATGGTAAAAATTGACATAAAAGTTGACAATGAGAGTTAAATTGATTATCTGAGATTTCAAGACGAGATATTTCCGTAAAAGTTGTAGAATGATTAAAAGATTAAATAGAGAGATCACATAAGGTTACACAGTTTTTTGTTGTTGTGGTAAGGATGAGAGGCTAAAGGTTTAAGAATTGCTCGAACAGCTTCATCGAAGACTTGTTTGACACCTCTTTGAGTTAACGCTGAACATTCAAGGTATTTATAAGCTCGAATCTTTGAGGCCATTTTTATACCTTGTTCACGTTTGATTGGTGCGAGCCCTTGAGAGCTGAGATAGTTAAGAGTTTCATTATCCTCTCTTAGATCTATTTTGGTCCCAACGAGAAGTATTGGTGTATCCGGACAATGATGTCTTATTTCAGGATACCATTTGGTTAGGATATTGTCAAATGAGGAAGGTGACACAACGGAATAACAAATGATGAAAACATCTGTTTGTGGATAACTTAAGGGTCGAAGTCTATCATAATCTTCTTGGCCAGCAGTATCCCATAATCCTAGAGTGATGGTCATTCCCTCGAATACAAGTGTAGCCGAATAATTGTCAAATCTGGTGAAAATAATAAAAATTGTAATTGTTACAAAAGATAGATAAATAAATTGATAATAAATAGATAATCCATAAATATCGCTGAAATGCAGCAAAATCCAATTTCTACTTCTACCGTCATAGGATATTTATCGATAAAATGTTCAGTAAATGAGCCAATATACAGCTATAATTACATTATGCTTTCAAGGAAACACTCGATATCAAATAAGCATATTATCAACGTAAAAGAATATGTAGATTTGGATTGAAATAAATAAGAAAGGCTATCAGCTAAATAGGTTTGGTTTGGACATTGCTTTAGTTATGGTAGGTAGTAAAAGTCGGACTGGTTATTATGAAGGTTGTTAAATATGTAAAACACAAGGATACTTGATGACGATTAACAATCTACTTACACAGTTGGAACATATTCACCAGGAAATTCCTCGGTTGTATAACTAATTAAAAGGCAAGTTTTACCGACAGTACCATCACCAACCACAACACATTTTATTGGTTTATTGATAATGCACTGGTTACTGCTGACGGGAGGTTTATTGTTAACTTGCATTATTAATCAAGTTATCAAGGTTAATCATTATCCAAAATAGTACATCGAAAATGAAAAATTGATGGCACTCAAGCAAACTAAAAATACAAAAAGATTAACACCAAAACATAAACAAGTAAAGGACCCAAGCAAGCTGAAGGAGAGTTCACTGCATGAAGAGCTAGTGACCATAGTAACGAGTCTTTATTTCAAAGAAAAATGTTATTCGAACTGTTATTTTGACCATTTTTCTGTTCAAAAATTTACTTTGAGTGCCTTAACGCTGAAAATTGATCTCAAGTGAATAAATATTTTTGAAAACTCAAACACCTACAAATACGATCGCTAGATAACCAGCACCAGTTTTAAATCCTAATTGAGAATTGAATATCACGAAGTTCACTGATTTTAAAAGCTATTATGGAAAGATAAATAAATTGAGAAACCATGAAATTATTGGTTCTGAGTACTTTAATTGGGAAGTACAAATTATCATATACAAATTTCATATAAAAAATAGATAATACAAAGCTCAGGATGTTGAAAAACCATCATAAAATACTCTAATAAGACCTTTATGAAATTCAAGCTCTTGGTCACAATATTTGCTTTCGATCATCAGTTGGCCACTGTAAAGAAATAGATAAAAGATGAATCATGGTGAGTGAAATGAAATAAAATTTTCGTTTTGATAGGTTAATTTTGATTCAACATACCTTAGAGCGTCAAAAGGCATATTCATGACATCAGGTGAAGAGGTTAACATGATCTGCCAAGTATAGGCAGACTTTTCTTTCACTTCTCCAAATTCAATGAACCATTCTGTGAAAGAAAAGATAACAATAGCAAATAATGATTCCATAAATCATTAATAAGAAAATTCAATTTCTAAGAAAAGAAAAATATGTTTATATTCACATTTATCATTAACTTACCTTCTAAACATTTATTTTTGAAAAGGAGACGCTTTTTCAAATTGAAATTCTCCATGGCTTGAGTAGATGAGAATACTATTTCCATCATAATATCACCAGTCCTTTCATGGATATTTTTTTCTAAATGAACTGTAAGAGGAATGAAGAATTAGATTTTAAATCATAAATAACAACGAAGATGATTAATTTCCTTACCTTTAAAGTCCTCTTTTGTTTTTGTCAAGTCTTCTTTTGTAGACCAGAGAACTTCTTTACTTTCAGGATCTTTCAAGCTTACTCGATGTCTGAAATGAAAAAAAATTGAAATTTAATAGAATTTTCAAAATTTAAAATAAAATTTAACTTACAATTTAAATCCTTCTGCTAAAATTTGTGATCTTTCCTTTTCTTTTTTCTCCTCTTCGCTGATGGATTCACTCATGTTGACAGTTTCCTTTTTAGATTTTGCATAAGGATTATATCTTTTAGATAGACGATTCTGTTCCAAATAATAAAATGTCAAAATAAGTAAAAAGAAATGATTCAATTAAATTCGATTGATAATTAAACAAACAAAAGTACGATTGAAAATTAACAAGCTGAGAAAATAAACACGACCAGATGTAAACATATTTACCTTTTTGGTTACCATGACGATTACCAGAAAATATCACTCAGAATAAAGGAATTGGGAATAAGAATGATTTATAATTGAACAATTAATAAAACAAAGAAAAAACTAATGTAAAATTGTGTGAATTGACGGTGAACTAAAAACGACTAGTGGACTCTGCAAGTGAACAAATTCTAAAAAGAGCTTCGAATGACATTCAACAAAGTTACGCTTTCTTTTTGACTTTCTGACTGTAAAGCCACTTAAAATTAAACTTCTTAAATTATATTTCCTGATTTTTGGCGATACAGAAGTAAAGGAGATAAATTACACGTAAATTGTTCGTATATTTCAGCCATGAATCACTTAAAAAAGAAGATTAAATCGGTTTATATTTAATTTATTGTTATCATTTCATTTGGAATCTTACAGATTTTAATGCGCTTAACAATTTAAGTTGGTTGTTTACATTCAACATACAAATATTGCAAATCACTCGTCAAACATTCCCAATAACAATTAACTTGATCATTTATTATATGATTTTGAGTATATTAATGTTGATGTTTTTTTGTAAGATGATGTCAATTTTAAAGCGACTAGCGAAGTTTTCTTATGGAAAAGGTTGAGAAAAATGTCTAAAGGCAGAAACCTGGAGAAATAATAATATACGATTCCATTGATATTAGGTGGTCAACTAAGTTCGTATGCTTACCAAATTTTTTGATTCCAAATGAGCGAAATTAAGCAAATTTAAGGTAAACGAACTTAGATGACAACCTATTTACTGAATTTCATGATTTCCAATGTTGAACTACTCCAAGACAAATAAAATAAATAAACATTATAACAGTAATCTGGCCATACAGATGAATCCTGTTAAGCTAAAAGGTCCCCGAGTCGAGGACACTTTTCACGCTCTTTTTAGATGCTTCTTTGCCAATGTTTTTATAATATGATATTTATAAGTGAATGTATATTAATTGTTATTTCAATCACAGACGGTTGTAGAGCAGAGTTCACTGTGAGGATAATTGTGAGTACCAATCGATCTGTCACCATTGACAGATTATGTGTGTGTTTGTGTTCCTTCGAGAGTGAAATAGTAATTATCAATTTAAAATTATCCAATATTTTGATGGTTTACTTGGGTCTGTTGTTTCTGTATTTGTTTGTATAAACTGAACAAAAATGAGATTCTAACTAGCCTGATGTATAATAAATATTTATCTGAAAAAGAAAAATACTGAAAAAAGGAGGAAGATTGAGAAGATAAATAAAAATGGAAAGTAAATAGAGGAAAAAAAAGAATAAATCTGAGTTCAGTGGTCCGAGAGATGAGATTAATGGCTATGAACATGGTGACTGTTATCTAGAATGAAAGGTAAAACTGGAATTTCCTTTTTTTACTCTAAATAAAGATGATTGTGGTTTTTTCGTAATTTTTACCACACGCTTTTGGATCGTATACTTGAGTTGATTGTTGATTCTCACTAGAATAATGTGACCTTAGGTTAAGCCCAAAGGAATGTACACCTTTAGCTATTCGAGAAATTGGTGAAAGGATGAGATCTTTTTTCATTAAAATGGGCGAAGATAACGGATTATTTGACAGGTTAGAGGAACTGTTAATGTTAAGCGCTAGACGATTCTCTTGATTTTGACCTAAAGCCATCTCACTGTGTGATGTTTTCATCTTAATAGGAGTTATTTGTAAAGTTGTGGATGATTTTGCACATGATGGGTCAGGAATGTCGTCAGTTTTGCCGATTCTATTTTCCTCATTAGCAGGTAAACCAGATAATGCAGCGCAAGAGGCACTGCTGGTGTTACATAAAGTTCTCGTGGACAAAGTTTCAAAAGACTCGATATCTTCCGAGGATTTGGATAATTTACGGGCTCTTGGTTGATTGGTTGGTGAAGGTGGACTAACCTCGAATCCACTTGCAGAGTCAGATATTTCAATCTGAGGAGCTCGGGGTTGAGATGTTGATGGAATTGAAGGATATTTTCCTCTCAGCGGGAGAGATGTCAAACTTTCCGAGGCTTTTCGATGAAGCTGTTTAAGGCCAGCTTTGTTCATGGCGTCAATGACAAAGTCATCAACATCTTTTAAAAGAGATTTACGATTTTTACCTCTATGACCATGAGAGTTATTAGCATTTCCCGATTCCTCGTAATCCGGCTTCAATGGGGGACTAATTGTTAATATACCACAGCTTTCGAGTAAAGTGTCATTACCAGCTAATGAGAGTGCTGCGGCGTTTTGGAATGGCAAAGATCTTGGTTCTTCACAAAGAGAGCCCAAAATAATGTCATCGGTATCTTCTAAGTCACTACACTCTGAATAGTCCGATGAAAGTGTCCTTTCAGTTAAGAAGACTGATGATGCGTTTGAAGCAATACTTGCTTGTTGATCACGAAACATACGTGTTCGATTTGATTTACGAAGTGATTCATCTTCTGATATCTCATCTGTTGTAACGCCAACAGCTCCTTCCCATTCTTCATCGTAGATATCTTCTTCTGAAGAGGCAACTGAAGTATCAACACCTGCAAATGATTGGATCGACTCGAGTCGTTGTTCACTAACAGTTCCTAGAGCCAAATGAGGATTACTTCGAGCGTTACCAGTCAATTTACCCTTAAAACGAGCCAATTGACAGGAAACATTATTCAATGCTCGCGATCCAACATTTTTTAAATTCAGCAAATTACCATCGGAAATATTTCGAGGAAGTAAGCTTGAACCACTTTTTTGTCCGACTGAAGAATGTGTATAATGGCGAACTTTACGAGGTTGCATCGATCCTTGACTGGTTGGCTGTTTACCAGCAAAAGAGACAGTTTTACTTTTACGTTTCTCTAGTCGACCTTCGTAAAGAGGAACATTCAACGATTTAACGCAAAGAGCAACTTTAAATGATTCACAAATGGCTTTTAAAGAATCAATAGATTCCTGAGGTGTTCTCACGGGTATTGCCATGTTGTTAAAGAAACGAGTATTTGTTGGCCGAAACATATGGAAATAACCAGACTGTCCATTGACTAGGTAATGAAAGCGAATACAGTAGCTTTGTTTTTGTAATTTTGATGAAAGCGATGAAAAAAGTAGTTGCGCACCTGGTTCGGGTCCAAATTCAATTTTTTCTAAATCTTCTAATAATACTTTTTGATACTTTGTGATTCGATCAGTTTGATCATCATACTCAGCTACATAGTAGCAATCTTTGGTTAATATTAATACAGTATCCATTTCAATGGATGGATGACTTGTGTCGTTTGACGGATCAGCATCAATTAAAGGCCATCCACCTAGGATAACCTCATTTTCTGGGATAAGTATTTTTTTACAATCTTCAATGACTTGTTTAACTCGTTCATGGTGTTCAATGTCTTCATCGTCATCATCATCACCATAAACATTTTCACTGTCTGGGCTTCTTAAGTCGCTATCACTTATTGGGTTACCCTGCATCATATCAATCGCAGCTTGTCGATAAGCATCTTTAAAACGATTTTGAAGATACCGTGAAGCTGAATTGTAACTATCCTTAACCATACCAGCAAGACGTCTTTCTCCTGTTCGTGTGTAATCACCTTTGAGGGCATTTGTTCCAGCATATTGTCGACTAATTGAATCACCATTATTAGCCCACATTATTTGGAATATACGACGACAGTTTGGTGGAAGTTCACTATCCGGACATAAAACTCCGAGTTTGGAGAACTGAATATAATAAAGAGTGAAAAACCGATATAGCAAACAAAATAAAATGGATTAATCAAGCTGAATATAAATCAAGGATTAATAATTCGTTAACCTTTTCGTGATTTACTAACCTGAGTATCCATAACTGTTCGTGCGATGGCAGTTTGTGCAATATTTGTTCGATCAAGGCAGTCAATGCAATTGACACGAAATACACCATCTTGTGATTGAATAACTCCTTGGTCATCAACCCAGCAGTATTTCATGTCTCGTATTATATCTTTAATATTTGCAATTAATATAGAAACGTTTTCAAACTTCATTCCCCGACTTTAAATGAAAAAAAGAAACGTCAGTTAGTATATATTTCGATGAATTTTAGAAGCAAAATAATAATAAAAGTTAGAGTTTGGCAAAGGTTTAAATTTCTCATTGGTAAAAAAATAAATGTTCAATAAAGTTACATTAAATTTAATGAAGTATATGAATGAAATTGATTTTCAATGCAAAGTGATTGATAAATGATAAAAACAAGAGGTCACTAAAATCAAAGGATATCGAGAATATTGATTGAATTACTAATTAAGCTAATCAATATGCTTCAAAAATCTGACCAAGAAAAAAAGAAAGAAAGAAAAGAAAGAAAAAATCATCCAGGATAGATGCGAAAGGTAAAATAAAAGAAAGAGTCACAAAGGGAAAAAACTAAATCCTTTTCATTTTGATGCGGAGGTGTATCATGGAAAAAGAGAAAATGTAGAATGTTTCTAGTAATGATAATCTTTCTGTAAGAAACGCAATGAACAGGTAAGCTTTGGATAATAAAAAGTTTTGGGAAGGTTAACGAAATAACTGTGTATGCGTGTAGAATGAATTTGATACAAAAAAGAAAGAAAACGAAAATGAAAAATGAAAAATGAAATTTTGCTCAAAGAGAGTTGAGATGAAAAGAGGTGAAGATAGTTCAAGTGATCGTCAATGTACATAATTATAAGAAAATAAAATTTTAAAACTAAATATCAAGTATAAAGCATATATTGTATACGTTGTGGGAGTAAGTGGAAAGGGAATGGAAACTACAAGTTGTACATGAGTAACAAAAAAGGAATGAAGAAATAAAATCAATAGTCTCTTACCATCTCTCATGAAAATCAAATGATACGTAAGTTAACAAGGGTGAATCAAAATTAACAGTGTGATTTAAATATGCTTCGCCCACTACCCGTTCACGTCCCCAGCGTTCGATCAAATTAATTATGACTTCTCTACCATAGATTGCGAATTCCTTTTGAAAATGGGCTTCAAAGGCTCTCTGTGTTTCCTCTTCTGACCGGTCAATTCTCGGCGGTGGTCGATACGCATGACCTGGTTGACTCCAAAATATGGGAACTGAACCCCGAACTTGCACAAATGAGACAACATGAGCTCCATATTTAAATATTTGTTCGGTTTCTACATAATTTGCACAGTAACCATCTTCGTCAAGACCTCTTCTTTTGTACCGAGTTCCAGCTCGAAATCTTGAGCGGCGTGAAATCAGAATCATTTGGTACTCTCTAAACTCTAAATCACTACCATCTAATTTATCGCCATCAATGAAACAAGTTTCGCTTTGAAAAAATCCCTGAACAACAGGAACAATCCAAAAATTGAGATCAAGCAACCCTGTAATTTCCTCTTCACATCCACTAATAAGAGAGTCCATCATGTGACGGTTCCATATAAATCTTTTATCAAAAACATCCCATGGGTACTTGACATTATCACTAGTACTTTTTTCATCGTGACTGAGCTCGGAATTACTACTCGTTTTATTTTCTTTACGTTCGGCTAGTATATGTTTCATTTGTAGACTGTTTGAGAGATCGCCGGTTGGTGAGTAGTAAAAGGAGTCAGTATTGTTGAACATTTTAAGCACTTCATTGATCAATCTTCTTTCGCCCTTCTCCTTTCCTGGAGCAAAGCTACCACGAGGACTTTTGTTTAAATTGCCACTAGATTTAACTGAAGAGGTTGCACTTCTGATGGAACTCCAGGTTTTGAATACACCTCCTGTATTTCCACCATTACCACTTGCTATACCGCTTAGTGAGTGACTTGAAGTTGTTCCTGACATTTGATTTTCACTTCCATCTTCATGTTCGACATTTGATACACCGGTTAATGGATTATTATCATGAAGTGTACAAGGTTCGAGGGCTATTTCACTTGGGTTAGGATCAACATCATTTAATTGTATTATTGCAATCCGCTTAATCCGATAAACCTCATCCTCTGACCCTTTCACACCAGGAATGGTTCCAACACATTGGTTTTGGCGGATGACAATCAAATTGTCACTGCCAAATTTACCAATTAGTCCATGGGCTAGACCAAGGCAGGTTAAATTGGTTAGCTGATTGAAATCATAACCTGTAAATCGGTACAAAAAAAATACAATTAAATAAAATGGAGAGCAATAGTTGATGTAAAAGTAGGTGAAGAAAATGTAAACAAATGATAAAAAGCAAAAATGTTGGAAAAAAAGAAAGATATAGAAAACCAATAAGAGAAATGAAAACAGTTAACAAGCAGATAACAAGAAAATGTGTATCACATTATTGGTGTATAATTTGATTTGGTGAATGAAAAAGCGCTAACTGAGCAAAAATTTACACAAAAACACCTCACCTGTTTTGAGAAGCGCTTTAGAATCTGGACTATTACGCTTGAACCAAAGGCTAGAGTCACCTCGTCTAAAGATGTAGTAATCAGGAGTAAACAAGACTTCCATCACAGTTCTACCAATTCAAAGACATGAATCACCAAATTTGTAGGTTAGTTTACTTGCCACAAGTAAATTAGTCCAGTTCACAACACATTAGATTATGAGAATATAAACCGATCAGATGATATTAATAAATAACAATTTAAAATTAATAAGTTCAATAATGATGATATTTTGATGGCTATGATTTTGAATCAAATGTGGCTATCAGTGGTAAAATATACAACAAACAGACATTAACCATTAACAACACAACAAATTGAAAAGCTCTGTTGGTTAAAAAGACATGATCAGTAGATTGGATACAGGCAAAAGGCTAATGAGAGTGAAAAGAACCAGGAGCGTCAAGCAAAAAGGAGAAATCACGATAACAGGTAAGAGTAATTGGAATCAAGAATTGAAATTGTTTCATGAGCGATTATACAAAACGATACAATTTATCAATTGTCATTTATAAAGTTAAATTAATAAAGATAGCCTTTTCCTTACATTGATCAGATAATTTTCAATATCACAATGAAAGTTACAGGCTTGTTCATTCATCATTTTTCCCATTTCCAATTTGATCAATTTTTTGCATTTCACTGACTTACATAAAATACATGGGCGATGTCATCACCAATTAACATAGAAACTGAGAATCGTTCATGCATTTTTTATCATGTTATTACGCTAATATAAAACTAACTATTATACAAACTTTACACACCCACGATTATTCATTTATTTTGAAATTAAATACAAGATAAGAAACATTGTCAACTCATCGTGATTCAAATTTACCGGTTCGATAGAGCTGTTGTAGTGAGCTTTAAACGTTAAACTTCTCCATCTGGTAAACTTGTGATCCTAAATTTTTCACTTCAAATCTATTGCCTTCAATTTGTTATCAACAATTACTGAACTGATTTGTTAACTTTACATTATTATTATTACACGGATGCAAAAAATATCAACATCAAATATCAATTTCTATCATGATCGATTATTGTTATAACTTGTTATCTTTTTTACTTTAATGAAATCCTCATCCAACTGAAACTGGCCATTTGACTTGATTTTAAAAAATAAGTCGATTAACATCTTTTCAGATCCATTAGGTAAAGTAATTTCATTCTATTTAATTTATAATCAAAAGTTTTTACTGTATATCACTCCATCAAGCTGTCTCTTATAAAAATCAACAAGCGTGAATGAAATTCAAGGACTTTGAAATTTTCAATTCATTGAAAGCTATCAACAATATTTTTTGATTATTATGGAAACAATAAAGCAAGCTCTGAAAGAGGAAGGAGTACCCAGAGAATTAAGTGATTCAGAAATTGAAAAACTTTTATCTGATCAATGTATATCAACTTTTCAACGGAACAAATTAGAACGTGAAGCAAAGAAAAATTGGGATTTGTTCTACAAACGAAACAAAAACAATTTTTTCAAAGATAGACACTGGACAACTAGAGAATTTACGGAGTTACTGACTGACCAAACCATCGATGAGGACAAACAGATCAGCAGCAAAGTTTTACTTGAAGTTGGTTGTGGTGTAGGCAATTTCATTTTTCCTTTGATTGAAACTGGTTGCAAATACTTTTTCCTAGCTTGTGATTTTTCACCGGTCGCCATTGACATACTTAAACGTAATCCATTATACAATGAAGAGAAATGTAAAGCTTTCGTTGCTGATATAACAGACAAATCAACATTTGTCAACTCGATTGATTCATTCGGGTATATTGGAAATATAGACATAATTAGTTTGGTTTTCGTTCTGTCGGCGATATCTCCTGATAAAATGAGTAATGCTGTTGACAATCTGTTTGAGGTATCTCTATATTTTCAATTTGACTCAAGCTACACATAGACTCAACAAATCCGCAACTCAAGTCATTTTTTTCTTCCGTTCTTTAGGTTTTACGTCCAGGAGGGATTGTTCTGTTTCGTGATTACGGCATCTTTGATCATGCAATGATTCGATTTTCGGAAGGTCATAAAATAAGTGATAACTTTTACGTAAGGCAAGATGGTACAAGAGCTTTTTATTTTACAAAAAGTAAGGTCAATTTTATGTGCAAATTATTTAAAATCAGGTGTCTTATTTCACTTTAATATAAACAGCAGCTCAGAGTTGATCGTGATGAGTTGCAAAAAATGATTTAAATTAACGGGATGAGAATTTACAGTAAAATGAACTTCTCCTCCGAGAAATAGCTTTGTTAATGTTGCACATTTTGATCATTTTTTTGCTTTTTTCAGAGAATGTGATGGAGCTTTTCACGAAGAGTGGTTTTCAGATGATATCAAATGAATTTGTACGAAAAGAGACGGTGAATAAAAAAGAAGGTATTTCAGTTCCTCGGATCTTCATACAATCCAAATTTTGTAAACCGAAAGATTTGTAATCACAATGATTTAATAGTTGATTTGATGAAACATGGATATAAAAGATGATGACCATTGTGTTTTGCAGTTGCTTAAGTTGCGCATAACCAACTCAAAGAGAATTGAAAAATAAATCTTCGAAAATAAGCCAGTTTTAAATTTTTGCCACGAAAAACATCATGTTCCTCCGGCTTCAATGATGAACTGAGATACCAAGGTGCTTTCATGCTCTTTTCTCATATTACCAGTTATCTCTTCATTCTCGACCAGAGGTAAAAATATTTGAATAAATGCTGGAGTATATGGAGGGCTGATAACATCAAGAACTTCTGTTACGAAATAACGAATGAGGGAAACGTCAGTGGCTTGTTTTTGCCAACAAGTCTTCATATAATTTACAACTGGAACTACACAACCACGACTTAAAACATGAACCATTCGATCGATGAGCATTTTTTTCACCTCTAATTGGACCAAAACATCTAAGTCCTCGTGAGGAGACTCGAAAAGATGAATCAAAAGGTCCAATACTTTGTTATGAAGAGTTGTATGACAAGTGGCTACTTCATCCAAAAGAGCCAGATGTAAAGGAGTGTGTTCAGTTGATAATTGAAAGTAATTTCGCTCACTAACTAAATATTTCACCCATTCTATAATTCCAAGAGCTACTACAGGAAATCTTATACATTGATAAAGTGTGTTAAGCTCTGGAAGTAATTCAGATGAACCTTTTTTCTCGTTGCTAAGAATGTTAACTTTTTCGATCGCTTGATTAGTTGGTTTTAATTCTTCTTTGTTTATAGTCTTACGAACTCCTTTTTTCCATGTTTCATGAACACTAGTAGCATAAGCCAGTAAATAGATGTATTTAGGCTTATGTTCTGGGTTTATTTTTGAAGTTGGTCGAAATATAATCGTTAAGAGGAGATCGAGAAATTGAGGAATACGAAGAAGATCTACTGGTGGTGGGTCAGGAGCTTGATATGCTTTGGCTAACACAGTAATATCAGCTGGATTTAAATTGTTCTTACTAAGCATAGCAGCTAAAGCTTGAGTAACTCTTTGGTGGGCCCAGGCTCCATTTAATGCTACGAGAACTGGAGTTGCATTATGTCCATCTTTAGAAGCTCTTTGAGTGACTTCTTGGAGAAGTCTCTTAACTATTGTACCTCCTTTATTTTCTTGGGATAAAACATGAAGAATTGCACAGCTATAGAGAAAAGTGTGTTCACTGTGACACACCATCTTTGTAAACTCATCGATTTGTTTTTTCATATCATCTTCTCCACCGTCAAGAAAATTGTTGACTGAGTTTTTCAAGATGCGAGCGAATACTTCTAATTGTTGCGACGCAGTTGATATACTAGTGATTTCTCCTTGAAAACCAGCATCTGAGATCAATTTGATGGTGAAGGTTAACATAAGACAGTCTGGGTAATCCTCAGCTAATCGATAAATAAGAGATCGCCATGTTGGATGTTCGATCATTTCAGTAAGCCAGATAGGTGTTTTAATAGCTTCATCAGCGAAAATAGAATCAGCTTTCTTAGGATCGAAGCGCTTCATTATCATTTGCTTAAGATGATCTTCAACTAAAGATTGAACTTCGCAAATTTTCATGCCCGTCATGATTAGCCATTCAGCTAAAAGGTTAACTGTTTGGGCAATTCCATGATAATTCTCCGACAGAAGAGTAACGACTTCCTCAGGGTTGCCTCCAGCTTGAAAATATCTTTTCAATTGATTTATAATATCTGGCTCCATAATGAAATCAAGACTAGAAAAATATTTGTGACATTCCTCTCTAATTTCTTTGTTGATAGCATCTTGAGCCTCGGCTGTACGAAAAGATAAAATGTGCATTAATTAAAAAAGTTGTTGAAGCAAATTTTACGATTGAGTAAAAAAAAATTCATTTTTGACCATGAAAATGCATAAGAAAGATGAAATCATAAAATCAACAAGCTCAGCTGATTAAATATAAATATAAGTTGAAGTGACAGTTGAAAGCAATGTCATATGATTCCGATACAGCTCAATTTACTGAAAGTTTCAAATTATCAACTATTTTTCAGACAAACCAGAAGAATTGGTTAAAATGACCAATAGAGAAAAAGCAATTGGAAAAAGCTTTTAAAGCTTAAACTCTAATTTTAGCTTGAAATTGCTGAAGATATGTAAATATTAGCCACAAAGAATAAATAAAATCTAATCAGTGAACTGAAAGAATTGATTTTAATAGCAATCTGAACATTTTCTTACCATCAAGTTTATCAAAATAACTCGATTCATCCCCATCTTCCTCTTCTGTGTCACTATTACTGTGATAAGCAACAGTACTTGCTTCTATCAGCTCTGGTTCAGGTGATGGCGGTTGTGGAGAAGGTATAGAAGTTGGAGGTAATTGTGTTTGCTCTCGAGATTCAAAATACTTGTCTTGTACAATTGTTGCTGGAACAACCGGTTCAACCTTCTCTTCTTCTTCAATATTAGATTTAGCCTCTTCTTCAGCCTCCTGGGAACGATAAAAATGTCAGAAAAACAAGAAAATGTTGACAAGATTCATGACTCAGATAGGAAGAGTAAAAGACCGCGTATTGCTTACCCGTTGAACTGGCTGACTGGTTGTTTTTTTATTCCTTGTACTAACTCGAGTAGGAGCAGTCCGAGCACCTCTCCCTCTCTTTGCTTTAGGCATAGTTTTAAAATGGTTTAACAAATAACAATCAAATAATATCCTGATTTCAATTAATGAATTAGACAGAAATGAAATAAGACATTACATCTCGTTGTAAAATTTCATAAACATGTGTTGAATAAGAATCCTTCTTTGCAAGAGAATAATGATTTTGATAAAAATTTTAATCTAAAGATGGCGTTCCAATCTGCCATTAAAAAAATCGTTCACCGGGTAATTGCTGTTAACTCAACCGGTGGCTAAATTATCTATTTTAGATTAATTTATTAGGAATTGTGAATTTACTCGTTCTTCATTTGTCTCATTAGTTACTCCCTTTTGTAACACTTCAGCTAGTACAATATTTTAGCATCAACCTTATTCCATGTCATCATCAATCGAACCTTAAGGAAACCATAAACCGGTGAGTTCCCTTCACTATCTTATACTTAATCTAATCTTATTGATTATGTTCAAAGGTTGATTTTTTTCAATTTGTTCCTTCATTTTTTCAATTCTTTTAATCCATGTTTTTGTGTTAGATCTCATTTTTGATCTTCTTCGCGAACAAAAAATTAAACGCGATATGGCATCCAGTACTTCTTTTAAGCCAGTTACTCATGTGATATTTGATCTTGATGGTCTTCTCCTTGATACTGAGACTTTATATTTCAAAGCCATAAATCAAGTTGTATCAAAATTTGGAAAGGAATATACACCTGAAATCAAAGTTAAAACCATGGGAAAAACTGGGAAGGATGCTGCGCAAACCGTAATAGATGCACTTCAATTGCCTATTAACGCTGACGAAGCAACGAAATTATTGGAGCCCATTTACTCTGAAGCTTTTCAAAATGTTCAATTCATGCCTGGAGCTTTAAGATTATTGGAACATTTAAAGAAACATTCAATTCCTATGGCAATAGCAACATCTAGTTCAGCTTATTCATTTGGTGTTAAAATAGCTAAACATAAAGATGTCTTTGAAACCGATAAATATTTTCACCACATCGTGAAAGCTGCAGTTGATCCTGAAATAAAATTCGGTAAACCTCATCCTGAGACATTTTTAGTTTGTGCAAAACGGTTTAATCCTCCTGCTAACCCATCCGATGTGAGTTCGAACTTTTACATACTGAAAATCATGCTTTACACAGATTTATTCTAATATTTTTATCATTTTAAATAGGTTTTAGTTTTTGAAGATTCAATCAATGGTGTTAAAGGAGCCCTGGCAGCTGGAATGCAATGTGTCCAAGTCCCTGACCCTATGATTTTGAAGTGGAATAACGTTGAGCCGACAATGATTATAAATTCGCTAAATGATTTTAAACCAGAATTATTTGGATTACCTCCTTTCGAAGATTGATTACAATTCCAACGTAGTTGGTTGAAAAAAAGTTTTCTTTAATCAATATGGTTCGTCATATTGACAACAAATTGCTTGCAACATATCAAGTTAAAGTTCTATTAAAAGATTAAAACTTGTTGATTTAAAACAATTTTTGTACAGGTGTTCGAAAAAGGTGTGGAAGAATGAGAAACTTGAAAAAAAGGTCAGTGTTCTTATGCCTGATAAGCATTGGCTTTATGTTTTGGCAGAAAAACAAAATCATCAGGAACTGGACCAAGAAACATTTCTGAGATTTTAATCCAATCACTACATGATGGTGAAGCCATAAGTGTCTCTAGTTCATCTCGTCCTCGGTAATAAGGAGGTCTATCATTGATTTTCTGAGGTACAACTTCAAGAAGTCCAACAGGGATATAACGATAGAGGAATGATAACCACTCAAGAAGGAATCGTCGTGTCCTCTCGACACCTTCATCATCAGAACCCCACTGTTCTAATCCATAATTTACAAATTTTTGCAGTATTTCCAGCCTTTCTCGTGATGAAATGTCCCAATGTCTTCTTTCTTTAATTTCAGTGAACAACCATGGTTTGATGATTGCTCCGCGGCCAATAAGCACACCAGATACATTAGGATTATCAGCTAACTTTTGTTCATAATCAGTATATGAAAAAACATCGCCTGAGCCAAAAACTGGAATACTCTCAGATAGTTTGGCACATTCATTTACATATTCCCAATTAGCGGACTTGGTGTATCGCTGTTCTCTAGACCGTCCATGAATTGTTATTAATTCAATAGTTTCGTTATCCCAGAAACGACAAATATTTTCAATAACTTTGTCCGCTATGTTTTTATGGGCATGAATTCCAGTTCTCATTTTAAGAGTAATAGGTACCTTGAGGTGAAAAAGTATTGAAATATTAAAATTTAGGATACAAAAGTCAGTAAAATGGTAAAGCCAGAAATAGAAATACCTTCGAAACCTGCGACATTCCATAAGTTATTTCATTCAATCGATTAATCTTGTTCATTAAACCTGAACCCGCTCCTTTTAGGTAAACACAGTCGATTGGACATCCCATATTTAGATCGATAAAGTCAACCGAACATTGTTCAGTAATTAGCTGTGCAGCTTTGGTTAAAATTTCAGAGTTATATCCACAAAGTTGGACACCAAAAATACTCTCACTTTTATGTCTCCTTAATAAAGCCCACTCAGAAGCTTGCCCTTCGAGAATATTTGAAGCCATAGCCATTTCCCCGCAAGTTATATCAGCGCCATATTCTTTACATATTCTACGGAATGGTAAATTACCTATGGTTGTTAATGGTGCAAGGTATAACTTATTTTTAAAATCCACTGGAGTTCGCTTAATATCTTCGCTTTCTAATAACAAAGGTCCAAGAGGTTTTTCACGGACATCTATTGAAAAATTGAAAAAGAAGGTAAGTAAATTTGTATTTAAAGAAATAACTTTGAGTTGTTTTACCTTTAACTACTTTGAGAGATTTACTAAAGTCATAAGTCCGTTTACGAAGAGTGAATAGAACATTTTTATCCAATTGGTTGGTAGTATTGGTTTTCATTTCATCTTTCATGCTTTCCCATTTTTCCATATCAACAATGTTGCTTTTTTTATCAGTAGGATCGACATGTTTGTCACTGAAACGACAGAGAAATCCATAGGGACAGAAACCATAAGTATTAAATGCATAACAATCACGATCGATATTGGGCATCTTTTTACTTAAATATTCGTCAACTTCATGACCATGTTTACATGAGTCACCATAATTACATCCATCTGTGGCCTCATTACCAATACTAGCAGAATATCTCAGACATGGACGCTGGACTCTAGCAGCTTTTCTAACAGCTCTTTCATTAATTTTACGATTCTTGTTTTGACCGCGAAGTTTTTGCTTCTTTCTGCGCTTATTTCCCCCTTTTCTATCATCACCGTTCTCGTCATGTTCATCAAACTGTTCATCATCACAATGATCTCCATTGTCTCCATCAAACTTCTCTTCCTTTACATCGACTAAACGAGACTTATCTACATCCGAGACATGATCCAAATCAATATTTCGAGCACTTTTGATTTCTAAAAGAAATTCCTTCTTTATTGGAGCTTCACCAGGTGTAATCACAGAAATAGGATGCTTATTTTCAATATCAGCTGCTGACATGATGATTAACGGAACAAAATAAAGAATTACGATGTCCAAACAATAAAGAAATGAAAAACTGGTAAAAAGTTGTTGAACAAAAATGTGTTGAGTGAAAATAAAAACATGCACTTTATTTATTTTTCACCTTATTACATGATTAAAGATACCGGATATTAGAGATGAGTTCGGTTACTTTCACACAGTTGAATCAAAATAAATTATGTCGGTGATTCGAATAGAAAGAGAAAAGAAAGAGAACGAATAGATAAAAATTAATAAAAGTTTGAAAGGATTGTACAAAAAGTAACTACAAAACTGTAGATCTCAAACCGATATCATGACCGGAATACTCACTTAACATACCAAAGACAAGAGAGGGAAATACAAATTTTACAAAATAACAAAAGAGAAACAAGAAACCAACAAAAATAGCAGAAATTGTGTGATTAAAAAGCGATTTATTTTTTAACATCATTTAGTTAATTATAACTTAATTACCTGGAGGTGATTTATAAAAATTAAAAACAAGAATACAAACTTTTTTGGCATCAAAGCTCGATGTATTCATAAAGGTGTCTGTCACAATTTGTTCACGAATATTAGTTGGTTCATGAAAATCGCGATTGATGACCAAGACATTTGTGAATCTGTATTACTAGATGAGACAGCGTTGGACAAATGGAATAGGATTTCAAGCTTGTAAATAAACTGTCCAGTCGTGAACATAATTGATCCAGTTCCTGTGTTTGATAGTTTAGAATAAGGTCAATTTATCGCCACAAAATATAAACTACTTACCCTTTCTAGATCATCTAAATCATCCTGGGTTAGTTCATCATTCATGAAATTACAAGCTTTACCAATAAACGAGAAAAGACTATTCAACGTTCTAGAAACCTAAATATTTGCGTACAAAAATATTAATTCTCAATTTAAGAAAGTAAGTGAAAAAAGTTGAAATCTTACAGCACTTATGTCTAATAAAGACTGTGTGACCAATTTAACGACAAAACGATGGTGAGCTTCAATGAGAACTTCAATATCTTGACAAGATTCAGCCACTGAAATGAATTCGAAGTAGAGTCGTTCAATAACATTGACCTAAAATAAAAAAACATTTAGATCAATATACATAATGTATTGTTATTTACAGAAAATCAGCTTCTCTTTGGCTATAAGCTATTTTTACCTTGTAAAAGTAATATAAATGTCCAATAATCAGAATAAGACGATGATGAAGAAACCAATAGATGGGTTTCTTGTTTTTGTTTTTGATCAAACTGCGCCAGCCTTCAGTGAGAGATGATTTAGCCCGATACAAGTTGACACAAAAATTGAAAATCTTGTTGTACCTGCAAATTAGATTGAAAGATAGGTAAATTAAAAATACGAATATCATAAAAAAGTGATCAAACAAAGAATCTCATAATTTACAAACCCAGAGAGGTGATCATTTTTGATTATAGCTTTGACAGTTTCCGGGAATGAAAATTCGATATTGATGGAAGGCCATTTATCTAAATCAGTTGTTTCTGCTAATTTAATATTAATACAACTGGATACTCGGTCCAATTTTTCTGAGTTGAAGAAATCCATCAAAGTGTTGCTGAGTGAAAGCATAAGTCCTAAAAAATTGGAATAATTAGGCTGATGTCAAATTTCAATCATGCAAATATCTAATCAATTCAAGTTAAATAAAAACCTTTTTCAAGTTTTTTTCGATTTGCTGGCTTCTTTTGAATAATCACACAGAAATTATTTATGAAGCAACTGAGTAAATCTTCGTTGCCAGCTAATACGAAATCTTTGATCAATTTAAGATACATCCAGAGATTTTCTTCTGAAACAACACGATCCATTGAAACCTAAAAAATTAAAAAAGTATGATTAGTTAGTCGAAAAATTAAAGATTTAATTTACCTTAGCACAAATGGTACGAATCTCTTCGACTAAACTTTCAAAATCTAGTTTCTCCAAAATAGGCTTCTCTACGATCGCCTGGTATTGCTTGAGTAAATGGGCTCTTTTATCATCAAAAATTTGAGGAAGTGTATCACCTAGAATTAAAAGAAATTGACAATTAAAGTTAAAATGAAAATAAAAAGTCAATGGATATTTACCTCTTGCATTGAAACTTTGGACAACTTTACCACAGAAATAAATTTTACTGCAAACATTTTGACTTAAAAACGATGGTATTAATGATCCAGAAAGAACGATCTCTCCGTTATCATCTTGTTCTATGAAAAATTTGTTTTTTCCTTGATTAACTAAGTGGCCATAAAAAATCCAGCACCAAATATCATCAAACAGTGGTTTAGAAGCCACTTTAAATATTTTCTCAAAAACTTGCCGCGTAAAAGGATGCGAAGAGCTGCATTTTTTGTAAATTTGATCCAATGTCTCCATTGGATTAGCTTTTTTCGTGTTTTCCACTAATTGGAGCATATCTTCAATAACTGGATAAAACCTTTTAAGCGAGAGAAAGGCACTAAGAGATGAAGATTGATCATGGAGTTCCATTTCCAAGTTTCTAATATCCATTTTGTAGAGCCTTATAGCTTCTTTAAAACTCACAAAAAGACATCTTTTGTAAACACATTTTTCAAAATTGTCCACACTAATGAGTTGGTTAATTTTTGAATTTAACTCACATAACTTGAGTAAATTATGAATTTGATCCACTTGAGCGGGATGGAAGTAACACTTAATCAAATCGGGATAAGCTTTGAATATAGAATCAGCCCCTTCCAAGGCATGAATCAATTCTTCGAACGGAATTTTAGGTAACATTGGATAATTTGTATAAACAAACTTTCTGTTGGATGTCTGAAGTTTGAAAATAAAAATAACAACAATATCGATAGCTATCGATATTCATTTACAGACAATGTATCGATAACAGTGAATATTTATCGATAAAAAATGCAGATTCTTGTGACAATATTTACAAAACATCTCGAGATTACGTTTTAATTTCAAATGAAAATGCCTAATCTTTTGATTGATTGACTTGCATAATGTGCTTACCTCAATAATACCGAAAGAAGTATTGTCCGTTTTATTATAATGAAAAGGATGACGGCAAAGTGACTAGTCGCTAATAACAACAATTAATCCTTAATCAATAATCGACGACGGTTTAAGCAATAACAATATTATTCCAATTATCATTTAATATACAACTCAAGTTTGATGATCTTCAATAAAAACCCGGTTACTTTATGATTATCATTTTTTACCGCCAAATTTGAGAATAAAAATTTGAATTTTACATCATTTCTAACACCATCTATCGACATATTCAGCAACCTTTAAAATTTCTGTTTTTCTTTCGTTACTTTTTTTTGAATTTTGTTATCAATTTAATTACAAAGTGACGAGTGAATTGTTTACTGTTAATACCAATCTCTAATCACAAAACCTCGCCGAGTCAAAAGCTGCTACACTCTCAGATAATCTGGCAATTTCCTCTATATGTTCCCAATCGGCTGATTTAGTGTATCGCTTTGCTCTAGATCGTCCATGAATTGTTATTGGTGATAAAAGGTATAAAATTAAGGTTTAATTAAATGTAAGGCTTTAAAATTTTCTGGAGATTTAATTAATTTCATTTAATTTTAACACTTGTCATCTATCGTCAAAACTCCTTGAGGCTTTCCACGGACACCAATGAGCTGAGAGAATGGTGAGAAAATTCATATTTAAGACACAAAATGGATGGAAGATTTTATCTGATTGATTGGTAGAATTGATTTTCATCTAATTTTGATGCTTTGCTTTGCCATTAGTCTATATCAACAATTTATATTTATCATTAGTATCAACAGGTTTAAAATGACTAAGAAATTGGATGAAACATTCTAATAAATCTGTTGAAATAATATCACTAAATTTCATCTTCCTCAGCTATCCTTTGATTCATCATCTGACATAACATTATTGACATTTAATTTCAAAATTTAACTCAAGTTGGGCCATAAATTGAATGATAATTGTTTCAAAATATTACATAAGGTGTGTTGACTTATTGAAGAGATTCAATGGTTTTTTAATGATTTACAGATAATTAACAGTAAACTTTGCCTATTTGAATCAAGTTCAATGAACTTAATAAAATTTAGATCAAGCCAAATAAATCCTGTGATTTTTGTCTTTGAAAAGTAGCTTTTTCAGTTTAAATTGTAAAATCTGTTTCTTCAGTAATTGTTTAAAATTTAATATTCAGCTAACATTATGCAATTTATATTATCTTTTACATTATTAAACAGCTTATTCACCTGTTTTTGATCAATGATAAATATTACCAGAAACAGTTGATTGAATCATTCAGAAAAAACTGATTTTCATGAACCTTAAAGCTAATCATTTACATGTGAATTTGCCTTTCATTAACATTAAAATTGATTATGAATTTACCAAAAAAAGTGAGGAAAATTAACTGATTACAGTTGGTAAACAGTTATTTACTGGATAATTACCATGTAGTATGGATCAGAGAATTGAAAAAATGGCCAAATTTTTCTACAATTTGTATTTTCTTGATCTATTTATTAATTATAGTTGTACTATTAATGGATTGAAATCTAAATTTAGAATCACTTATTTGATTCAATCAATGACTTCATCATTAATGAATCAAGGGCAAAAAATCAGTAAAAAACAAGATAAGAGCAACTAATACACAAATGAATACACAAGTATTGATATACAGTTGAAAATAATAGTTTTTAATGTATTGGCCGTTTTGGATATTTTAATATGAGAATCCAATGAAAAGATTGAATCATCAAGTAAATTATTTGTAAATCATAAATATTACAAAGCTATATCAAAGCGTATAAAATGATTATTTGATTTGAAGCTTGTACTTTTTTTTGTTGTTTTACATTGATTTACGAGATTTACATAGATTATAGCGTATCATCAATTGCGTCAATTTAAAAGCGACTTTCCAGGCGATCAAGATCAGGGTCAGGATAAGCTAACCAAGCAATATGCCAGATTGGTATGGGTTGATATAAGAAAAAAATCCGTGAGATTCGTCTGAACTCGAATGGTTATTGTTGAGAAGTGAAGGCGAGGGCGACGATGATGTTGAAAGCAATGACGATATTGAAGATGACAAGGATTGTGATTGATGGGACAGCTGAGGAGATGGTGATAATGATGTTGCTGTTGAATTGAGGGTTGGTTGAGGGGACCAGGAAATAAAATAACATTGAGATTGATGCGAAGTTAACAGATCTTCAAGTTGATCGCTTTCCCTTTTCAATTTTTTCAGCTGTTCCTTTAAATTGGTATTGGCATTATCCAGATTCTCCATTGTCTGTAATAAAGAAAATTTAAAATAGTCAATTAGTGAGTGAATTATATGAATGGGTCAATCGAGAAGGAAAGCTTCATCAATCAGAATAGACTTCTCATCATACATGGAGCATTCTAGACAGGAATTGATTTTGATGACTGAAAAAAGTCAAGGAATACTGATTGAATCTGATTTCTGGTTGCTGATAAGTTTATCAAATTTTTGATGTTTTTTTTTGTTCATTTTCAAAAACATGATAAGAAAGGCTTGGTTCTGATGTTGAACTAAAATTTTATGATAAAAATTGCCTTTTGATCTTTGCCGTGAACAACAAGTCTCGTGCTTTTGTTTATTACAAAATGCAAAAAACCGGCTAGATGACGAGATGACCGAGATGACTAGTTGAAAGCTTACCTTATTTAATCCAATGAATTTCAGTTTACGATTTTTGCGACATTTTCTAGCAGCAATTCGATTCCTTTCTCTGCGAGACATTTTCTTTTCATCGTCTTCATCGGTCCAGCTTGAGGGACGAGGATCTTGATTTTTAGCTTGGTTCACTTCAATATCGCCTAAACCCAAAGACCGTCGACGGCTTTTGATTGCAAAGCTGAGTGTTGCTTTGATTAGATCGTGTTTACAGCCACCAATTGATCGTGAAGCATCCAATGAGTCAAGACTTGTTGTGGAAAGTGGTCGATGATAATAATCAGATGATAATGAAGAAGTGGATACAGAAGATGAAGGCGGGATTGGTGTTTCAAGTTGGTTGTGGTTGGGAGTTAAAGTTGGTCTATCACTTTCCACCAATTGGTTGTTGAGTGAGGTTAGATTGTAACTGTCATCAGGACTGTTTGAATGTTGACCATAAACGAAGTTATTATTAAAGTATGGTAATTCAGGCAAAGGGAAATCAGTCACATTAATATTGAAATTATTTTGATTCTCAAATTCACCATAATAGTTATAGATTTCAGGATGGCTGGACATGGGATCAAGTGGAGGTGAGTACAGTAGACTGGAAGGATTCAGATCCATATCAGTTTGGATACTTAATGACGGGTAATTTGAATCAATCATGATTCAATGAATCGCCTTTCACCAATATTTACCAATGTTATATATCAGGACAATTAAACACAACTGACAATAGAAGTTAATCCAAATTAAGTTCCTACTTTTATTTGATGGTCAAGTTGAAGATTAAACTGGTTAGATTCTGGTTAACCAATTTTTTTTCTTGGTTGTGTGTAGCACGATTCAAAACGTGAAGTGAAATGAATAGATGAAAAACAATTGAATCACAAAGTGATGAAACTTTAATCAGTTGATAAATCTGACTGATAGATAACCAAACAGTAACTCAAATTAATCACAATCAAGATTGGTAGGAAACAAGTAAAAATTGGTTTTATTTTGTTTTTATTTTAAATTTTGTCTCTTCTCCTTTGATTGATCAAATGATGTCTCTTAATTAACTAGGTTAAATGATGATCCAATTTAGCTACTGTACTTTGATGAACATTTATTTTTGTCAATTAACCCTCCCATGACCAGGTACATTATCGCTTATTGGGTGGCAACAGATTTAAATTGTAATCACATTTTTGTGCTTTGATTCTGCTCGTGAATAAGCGATTGAAAATGTTGGGTTGAGTTAATAGTCGAGAAGACAGAACTATTTAGCCAGAATGATAGTTCCAAAGTTCCGAACCAATTTAATTAATCATAATAGACAGAGTCACAGCGACAGAATTATGATTAAGCGCTTGTTTTATTTATAAAAAAACAAATATTTGTTGTTATTGGATATTGGTTGAAATTTCAGGTTCAAGGCTTATGATGCACAATTGTTGCTCATTATAATTCAATGGAATGATCATTAATATTGAAAAATACAACCTGAATCAGAATTAAATAAACCGATGGCTTACAAGTATCACTGATCAATAGATGGGTTCATCGGTTAACAGCAATGTAAAATACATGAAGATTTAGTGAACTTGAAGGTGATATTCATGGCCTCAAACCATGGCCGTTGTTGGGTTTTGTAGGTTCATTTATAGCTCGAATGGCTTCTCGAATGCTTTATGTTTTTATTATTAGATCACCGATGACGCTGGCTTATGAATTTGATTGAATGCGAATACCTCTACGAATAGTTACACCTAATGTCAGTAAGTAAGTTGATATTTTTATCTTATGACGATAAGTTTTTTCTGTTTACAGCTGATATTCATTCTTTTCAATATTAGATTTTATTGAAGTATAAATTACATGAGCTTTGAAGCCTTTCATGTTGTTATAAAGATCACGGAATCAATCATTTCAATGAAGGTGAAGAGTCAACCGGTTACCTAAATACAGTAGGTCAATATTAGGCCTTTAATGAAATGAAATTGCATATGAAATTGTAAGCAATTTCAATGTAATGGTTGCACACTGGCTGGAAATTGTGAAGATACTAGAACATCAGATAAGTTTAAGATTAAAATAATTTTTCTTTACCAATGGAAATTATTCCGTATCAGGTCAAGGGAAGATTGAATAATATATTGAAGCATCTGGTTGATTTAATTGACATGAAAGCATCATTTAGATTACAGTGTGTAAAGTATTTCAAATATCAAAATAAACATGTTTCTGGAAGAGGTAACATTATAGTGAATTAAGATTTATATCTTATCAATAACCGATGCAAAATAGACTAATTGGTAACTTCAAGAATTTCATTAAATTTGATCTCGTGTAGCTTTAATCGATTCTTATATCGTTCCTGGTTTAACCATGACACAGTGACTCCCATTTTAGCATCAGCTTAATAAGTGATTCCACTTGATTTATAGATTTTACGACACGTGCAAATGAAAACACAGATTAGGTGGGAAATATTTTTCAAAAAATTGTCCATTTTTAGATCTTTTTAACACAAAGGGTTATTCAGATGATTTCTTCTTTTCACGTCTGATGAGAAGGTATAGATTACGGTCAATATGCCAGTCTGAATGATTCTCAAGACTTGTTTGAAGACGAAACAAGAGTCCACCAAAAGAAGCATAAACTGCAATGATTGGTTCATTAGTTGAAATCATTTTGTTTTCAATTTTGTAAATCTTTCCATGCATTATATACTTGAATTTACTATATTCATTTAGAATCGATGAAGTATCTAGCGGATCAACTGTAGATGATTGTCCATTTGCATCATAAACTTCCATATCTGAGTCGTCGTTTTCAAGTTTTCTTTTACCGCTCTGAATCTCTTTCACCAATAACACATTTATTTTTTCACCTTTTTTAACGTTGAAAACAGGTGAATACAAATCCAGTAAGAGATCGGTTTGAGTTTCAATTCCTTCACAGTGGATCCTATTGACATTTTCAGCTACAGAGGTATCACAATTTACATCTAAAACATCAAATACTTCTTTAAAAAAAACATTATTATCCATGTTGACTTCAAAAATAATAACAATATCAATTTTTGCAAGAATAAGATTAATCTCTCCTTAAGAGGGTAAACTGTTATATCTAGATGGCACTACTTTAACGTAACGTAAGACAAAAAAAGAGGGAATTCAAAAGCAACTCAAAGTCGTCAAATCATGAACGTCTTAATAAAACATTGAGTTTTTTTATTACATTTATAGTTAATTTAACATGATACAAGTGGTAATTATTTGTATCATCTTATATTTGAGTGATTAAAAATCTGTGTCACTAAGGACTGAGTTAATATAACCAGCTATCTCAGCAACTTGAGGAGTTTTTTGAATTGTTATCAACATGTAACATGTTGACTCCTCACTTATCCACGAGTTAATCCTTATCCTGGTTTTGTATACATTGAACTTCTAATCCAATTATCCCTTCTATTTGAGTCTTTGGACCTGATTTGAACTTGGATTATGCTTCATCATGAAACAATAAAGGTAAGGTTTGAATATTATCGGTTTCTTAGGAATTAATAGCTTCAGAATGAGCCAGCCTTTTACCCTTGTAACCTGATTTTGCAGTTATTCTAGAGCATCAATAACATCGAGAAAATTATCGGTTAAACCTTGAACTTAATTTACTCATCGGTAAAATTTTGGTGAAGTCAACTAGCTAATGTAAACTACTATTAACATTAATATCTATTCACTTTCTCTTTTCATGCCTTTCATTGTCATGGTTTATCATCAACCTGATAAAAAAGATCAGTTTATTAACCATTATTTATTAGTAATTGATCTTTTCACCGGTTACATTCCAATGGTGCACTTAAGCATTATTGTGTCCTTGCTATTGTTTTATCATCATTTCAAATCACTGAGCCGTATTAATTCAATTGAATTTCAACTAATCTAACTTACCAGTTCACACCATCAATTTGAAAGAAAGACTTGTTGCCAGTTTGAACAAAATATGAAATCACTCTATCTGATTACAATAATAAATTCATTCATGTTGAGTACCTTAGCCCTTCCAAATATTCTAGATTAATCGCAGAAATCAGTAATCATAACCAAATCATTGACCATAAATTCAAACCGTCATTTTTGAATGATTATTCAAAAATGACACAAAATTAAATACTGCTTCTATCAGCTGTTCATTTGATGAATGAAATGAACTTGATTTTGATTTCTAAATGACCCAACAATGAAATGCCAGATGAAAATTATCATAAATTTTCACTGTTACTAACGAGGGCCTAGTCTTAAGGTAAGAATTAAATTTTACCTTGTTAGCTTGATCACCTTTGTACAATAAAAGGTACAGCTTCGTATGCTTAAATACAGTAGTTTATTGAAGGTTTATTAATAGTTGTTTTTAATCATCTATTATTGAAAGATTAACCTAGAAAACAATTGATTCTCAATTGATTGTCAGTTAATGTTGTCCAGTTGAAACTCAGAAACATTTTCATGGAGATTTTTTGTTACGATGGGAAACTTTTAATTTTTAAATCAATGAGTAGCTGACAACCAAATTGCTAATTATCCATTGCCAATATTTTAGATGATTTAATTTTAGATCGATTGAACAGAGATTTGTATCATTAAACTACTAAACTAGAATTATTTAATCAGGTGAATAAACACTGATCAAGGTCTCGATTTCATGTTGCTTATTCCAGTGCTGATCATCACCTTTTTATATAACCTATTTTTTCACACTTGTTTTTCAATTTAATTTTCTAACTATGATTTAATTTGTTGAAATATTGAATTCATGTTTCATTTTACCTTTCTTACATCATGTTTCGCCATGTAAATTGGATCAAATGAGTCTTGGAGCGAGAATCGTGCATAATGATTACAGATAGATTGAAATAACAAATTTAATTTTGCCCATAAACATAAGTATTTGCCCTGAAGCAAAAATCGCTTCAGAATTGCAACTAATATTATTTTTTTATCGTTCTTCGAAGGCCACAACGATTTCACGAAAACTCCTCGGTGATCTGTAATGGAGATAGATTAGCATTGAGACTTTAAATTGTCAACTTATAAAATGCGCCCGTTCGTAGATTCCTTGGGTTCAAGTGTTTTCACAAAAATTGATCTTCGATAATTCAATATACAATGTACATGTACTCACCTTACCTTGAATTTGACTCGTTCTTGATCTTCAGGAATGCTTTTAGTGTTGGTCTGAACTGATTGGGTAAGAAGGTAAGATGAGTATTATATTGACTAACATGGATACAGTTTTATATTATCTTGGATATTTTCAAGCTGGAAACTGTCAAAGTTTATCACTGAGGCGAAAAGGGTGAGAAAAATTAAATAAATCCGCTCAATTCTAATTATTATTGTGCTTCAAATACTTTAGCAGTTCCACCCAAGTATCTCAGGAACCCCTGGATTATCAGATGGAACCCAATAAAGTTTTACATTGCTCAAGCCGTTCTATCGAATGAAGCCACTTTCATTAAAATCGGTGACTGGAATCTCGTTCCCTTGTTGGTAAACCATCAGTTGATCACATTTCGATGCCCTTATCCAACTGATCAATATTATTGATTGCAATTTCAAACAGCAGTCTTAAGCAATTGAATGTTTTTAGCTCTTAATCAAAATTAAAATGAAATTTTTATGAAATAAATATTATATTAGCTATCACGACCATTAAATCGTTTTTCTAACATCATTCTTTATTGAATTCCATAATATTCACAGGACGACATTTGCGGATTATCGCTTCAAATTTCAGTGAATCAACGATATCTTTGATATTGATGCTGAACTGAAGCTATTGTTGCTGATTTATGCTTAGCTGTAGATATCGTATACATCGTGAAAATCTGTAATGGTGCATTAAACCCTCGATATTAATAACGGTATAAACATAATAACTAAACAAATTGTTTCGTTCTTATCAATACATATACCAGGTTTACCATGGTATGATAGTTAGAAATTCAGGCAACCACCCTACTGCAGATTGCAAAGACTCTGTATAATGATAACGAAACAAAAGCTTGCAAAGCTGTTTGAAGTATTTCACCTTGACCAAACACACAGACGGGAAAGCAAAGTTAGAAGCATCCATGCGAATGTTTAAAAAATATGATACTTGATAATTTCAAGTACATAATTACACATTTCCAATACTAATGGTTTTGATAGGTGAAAAACTTCCATGTTCGAGCAAAAATTGTTATGATCGATGACTATACTCACGAATGAAACTATTTCTACCACAATTCATGAAAACATCTGCAAGAATGTTTATGCAGTTCAAGAAAAAAAACACGCATGATTGAAATGAAAAACTCGCGTAAATAAGAATAATGTGATTATACAGCTACAGAAATTGAGTTTGCAAACATTTTTGTATCATTGGAGCAGGTTAAGATAATTTAGATTGATATAACAATTTTAATCAGACAAATGCGCTTTCGATTTGTCTTTAAATCCTATTGTTCAAAATCTTAACCATTCTCATCTTTTGAAAACTTTATCGTTGATAAATTTATCTAAACCTGCTCAAATGATACAAAAATGTTTAGCAACTCAATTTCTGTAGCTGTGTGAGTCTCAATTCAATGTGATCATTATCAGTAATAAGATTGCAAATTTGTAATGAACGCAATGATTTCAATAACGAAAATTTATTAATTGCTGCAAATATGCATACATATTACATATTATAAGCTTTTTCATAAGCCAACAATTAGATGTTGAATCAATTGTAACAGACACAGTTCTGACCAGATCTATTAACCCATCGAGATGCAACAGACTTAAAGTTATGCGACGCTGCTGCTGCTGAACTTGATGCTGCTGATCCTGAAGCTGCTGATCCTGATGAACCTGAACCAGATGATCCTGAACCTGATGAACCAGATCCTTGTCCTGATCCTGAGCCAGATGATCCTGAACCTGATCCTGATGATGCTGAGTTAGGTGAGTTACTGGTTGATGTTGAGGTTGTTGGTCCTGATGATGAATCTGAAGCTGATGCTGCTGATGCTGCTGCTGCTGAACTTGAAGCTGCTGATGATGATCCTGATCCAGTGTTTGATGCTGGTGCAGGTGCAGATGATGAGTCTGAAGCTGCTGCTGCTGAACTTGATGCTGCTGATCCTGAAGCTGCTGATCCTGAACCTGATGAACCAGATCCTTGTCCTGATCCTGAGCCAGATGATCCTGAACCTGAAGCTGCTGATGAAGCTGCTACTGATGATCCTGAACCTGATCCTGATGATGCTGAGTTAGGTGAGTTACTGGTTGATGTTGAGGTTGTTGGTCCTGATGATGAATCTGAAGCTGATGCTGCTGATGCTGATGCTGCTGAACTTGAAGCTGCTGATGATGATCCTGATCCAGTGTTTGATGCTGGTGCAGGTGCAGATGATGAGTCTGAAGCTGCTGCTGCTGAACTTGATGCTGCTGATCCTGAAGCTGCTGATCCTGAACCTGATGAACCAGATCCTTGTCCTGATCCTGAGCCAGATGATCCTGAACCTGAAGCTGCTGATGAAGCTGCTGCTGATGATCCTGAACCTGATCCTGATGATGCTGAGTTAGGTGAGTTACTGGTTGATGTTGAGGTTGTTGGTCCTGATGATGAATCTGAAGCTGATGCTGCTGATGCTGCTGCTGCTGAACTTGAAGCTGCTGATGATGATCCTGATCCAGTGTTTGATGCTGGTGCAGGTGCAGATGATGAGTCTGAAGCTGCTGCTGCTGATCCTGAAGCTGCTGATCCTGATGAACCTGAACCAGATGATCCTGAACCTGATGAACCAGATCCTTGTCCTGATCCTGAGCCAGATGATCCTGAACCTGAAGCTGCTGATGAAGCTGCTGCTGATGATCCTGAACCTGATCCTGATGATGCTGAGTTAGGTGAGTTACTGGTTGATGTTGAGGTTGTTGGTCCTGATGATGAATCTGAAGCTGATGCTGCTGATGCTGCTGCTGCTGAACTTGAAGCTGCTGATGATGATCCTGATCCAGTGTTTGATGCTGGTGCAGGTGCAGATGATGAGTCTGAAGCTGCTGCTGCTGAACTTGATGCTGCTGATCCTGAAGCTGCTGATCCTGATGAACCTGAACCAGATGATCCTGAACCTGATGAACCAGATCCTTGTCCTGATCCTGAGCCAGATGATCCTGAACCTGAAGCTGCTGATGAAGCTGCTGCTGATGATCCTGAACCTGATCCTGATGATGCTGAGTTAGGTGAGTTACTGGTTGATGTTGAGGTTGTTGGTCCTGATGATGAATCTGAAGCTGATGCTGCTGATGCTGCTGCTGCTGAACTTGAAGCTGCTGATGATGATCCTGATCCAGTGTTTGATGCTGGTGCAGGTGCAGATGATGAGTCTGAAGCTGCTGCTGCTGAACTTGATGCTGCTGATCCTGAAGCTGCTGATCCTGATGAACCTGAACCAGATGATCCTGAACCTGATGAACCAGATCCTTGTCCTGATCCTGAGCCAGATGATCCTGAACCTGAAGCTGCTGATGAAGCTGCTGCTGATGATCCTGAACCTGATCCTGATGATGCTGAGTTAGGTGAGTTACTGGTTGATGTTGAGGTTGTTGGTCCTGATGATGAATCTGAAGCTGATGCTGCTGATGCTGCTGCTGCTGAACTTGAAGCTGCTGATGATGATCCTGATCCAGTGTTTGATGCTGATGAAGCTGCTGCTGATGATCCTGAACCTGATCCTGATGATGCTGAGTTAGGTGAGTTACTGGTTGATGTTGAGGTTGTTGGTCCTGATGATGAATCTGAAGCTGATGCTGCTGATGCTGCTGCTGCTGAACTTGAAGCTGCTGATGATGATCCTGATCCAGTGTTTGATGCTGGTGCAGGTGCAGATGATGAGTCTGAAGCTGCTGCTGCTGATCCTGAAGCTGCTGATCCTGATGAACCTGAACCAGATGATCCTGAACCTGATGAACCAGATCCTTGTCCTGATCCTGAGCCAGATGATCCTGAACCTGAAGCTGCTGATGAAGCTGCTGCTGATGATCCTGAACCTGATCCTGATGATGCTGAGTTAGGTGAGTTACTGGTTGATGTTGAGGTTGTTGGTCCTGATGATGAATCTGAAGCTGATGCTGCTGATGCTGCTGCTGCTGAACTTGAAGCTGCTGATGATGATCCTGATCCAGTGTTTGATGCTGGTGCAGGTGCAGATGATGAGTCTGAAGCTGCTGCTGCTGAACTTGATGCTGCTGATCCTGAAGCTGCTGATCCTGATGAACCTGAACCAGATGATCCTGAACCTGATGAACCAGATCCTTGTCCTGATCCTGAGCCAGATGATCCTGAACCTGAAGCTGCTGATGAAGCTGCTGCTGATGATCCTGAACCTGATCCTGATGATGCTGAGTTAGGTGAGTTACTGGTTGATGTTGAGGTTGTTGGTCCTGATGATGAATCTGAAGCTGATGCTGCTGATGCTGCTGCTGCTGAACTTGAAGCTGCTGATGATGATCCTGATCCAGTGTTTGATGCTGGTGCAGGTGCAGATGATGAGTCTGAAGCTGCTGCTGCTGAACTTGATGCTGCTGATCCTGAAGCTGCTGATCCTGATGAACCTGAACCAGATGATCCTGAACCTGATGAACCAGATCCTTGTCCTGATCCTGAGCCAGATGATCCTGAACCTGAAGCTGCTGATGAAGCTGCTGCTGATGATCCTGAACCTGATCCTGATGATGCTGAGTTAGGTGAGTTACTGGTTGATGTTGAGGTTGTTGGTCCTGATGATGAATCTGAAGCTGATGCTGCTGATGCTGCTGCTGCTGAACTTGAAGCTGCTGATGATGATCCTGATCCAGTGTTTGATGCTGGTGCAGGTGCAGATGATGAGTCTGAAGCTGCTGCTGCTGAACTTGATGCTGCTGATCCTGAAGCTGCTGATCCTGATGAACCTGAACCAGATGATCCTGAACCTGATGAACCAGATCCTTGTCCTGATCCTGAGCCAGATGATCCTGAACCTGAAGCTGCTGATGAAGCTGCTGCTGATGATCCTGAACCTGATCCTGATGATGCTGAGTTAGGTGAGTTACTGGTTGATGTTGAGGTTGTTGGTCCTGATGATGAATCTGAAGCTGATGCTGCTGATGCTGCTGCTGCTGAACTTGAAGCTGCTGATGATGATCCTGATCCAGTGTTTGATGCTGGTGCAGGTGCAGATGATGAGTCTGAAGCTGCTGCTGCTGAACTTGATGCTGCTGATCCTGAAGCTGCTGATCCTGATGAACCTGAACCAGATGATCCTGAACCTGATGAACCAGATCCTTGTCCTGATCCTGAGCCAGATGATCCTGAACCTGAAGCTGCTGATGAAGCTGCTGCTGATGATCCTGAACCTGATCCTGATGATGCTGAGTTAGGTGAGTTACTGGTTGATGTTGAGGTTGTTGGTCCTGATGATGAATCTGAAGCTGATGCTGCTGATGCTGATGCTGCTGAACTTGAAGCTGCTGATGATGATCCTGATCCAGTGTTTGATGCTGGTGCAGGTGCAGATGATGAGTCTGAAGCTGCTGCTGCTGATCCTGAAGCTGCTGATCCTGATGAACCTGAACCAGATGATCCTGAACCTGATGAACCAGATCCTTGTCCTGATCCTGAGCCAGATGATCCTGAACCTGAAGCTGCTGATGAAGCTGCTGCTGATGATCCTGAACCTGATCCTGATGATGCTGAGTTAGGTGAGTTACTGGTTGATGTTGAGGTTGTTGGTCCTGATGATGAATCTGAAGCTGATGCTGCTGATGCTGCTGCTGCTGAACTTGAAGCTGCTGATGATGATCCTGATCCAGTGTTTGATGCTGGTGCAGGTGCAGATGATGAGTCTGAAGCTGCTGCTGCTGAACTTGATGCTGCTGATCCTGAAGCTGCTGATCCTGATGAACCTGAACCAGATGATCCTGAACCTGATGAACCAGATCCTTGTCCTGATCCTGAGCCAGATGATCCTGAACCTGAAGCTGCTGATGAAGCTGCTGCTGATGATCCTGAACCTGATCCTGATGATGCTGAGTTAGGTGAGTTACTGGTTGATGTTGAGGTTGTTGGTCCTGATGATGAATCTGAAGCTGATGCTGCTGATGCTGCTGCTGCTGATGCTGCTGCTGCTGAACTTGAAGCTGCTGATGATGATCCTGATCCAGTGTTTGATGCTGGTGCAGGTGCAGATGATGAGTCTGAAGCTGCTGCTGCTGAACTTGATGCTGCTGATCCTGAAGCTGCTGATCCTGATGAACCTGAACCAGATGATCCTGAACCTGATGAACCAGATCCTTGTCCTGATCCTGAGCCAGATGATCCTGAACCTGAAGCTGCTGATGAAGCTGCTGCTGATGATCCTGAACCTGATCCTGATGATGCTGAGTTAGGTGAGTTACTGGTTGATGTTGAGGTTGTTGGTCCTGATGATGAATCTGAAGCTGATGCTGCTGATGCTGATGCTGCTGAACTTGAAGCTGCTGATGATGATCCTGATCCAGTGTTTGATGCTGGTGCAGGTGCAGATGATGAGTCTGAAGCTGCTGCTGCTGATCCTGAAGCTGCTGATCCTGATGAACCTGAACCAGATGATCCTGAACCTGATGAACCAGATCCTTGTCCTGATCCTGAGCCAGATGATCCTGAACCTGAAGCTGCTGATGAAGCTGCTGCTGATGATCCTGAACCTGATCCTGATGATGCTGAGTTAGGTGAGTTACTGGTTGATGTTGAGGTTGTTGGTCCTGATGATGAATCTGAAGCTGATGCTGCTGATGCTGCTGCTGCTGAACTTGAAGCTGCTGATGATGATCCTGATCCAGTGTTTGATGCTGGTGCAGGTGCAGATGATGAGTCTGAAGCTGCTGCTGCTGAACTTGATGCTGCTGATCCTGAAGCTGCTGATCCTGATGAACCTGAACCAGATGATCCTGAACCTGATGAACCAGATCCTTGTCCTGATCCTGAGCCAGATGATCCTGAACCTGAAGCTGCTGATGAAGCTGCTGCTGATGATCCTGAACCTGATCCTGATGATGCTGAGTTAGGTGAGTTACTGGTTGATGTTGAGGTTGTTGGTCCTGATGATGAATCTGAAGCTGATGCTGCTGATGCTGCTGCTGCTGAACTTGAAGCTGCTGATGATGATCCTGATCCAGTGTTTGATGCTGGTGCAGGTGCAGATGATGAGTCTGAAGCTGCTGCTGCTGAACTTGATGCTGCTGATCCTGAAGCTGCTGATCCTGATGAACCTGAACCAGATGATCCTGAACCTGATGAACCAGATCCTTGTCCTGATCCTGAGCCAGATGATCCTGAACCTGAAGCTGCTGATGAAGCTGCTGCTGATGATCCTGAACCTGATCCTGATGATGCTGAGTTAGGTGAGTTACTGGTTGATGTTGAGGTTGTTGGTCCTGATGATGAATCTGAAGCTGATGCTGCTGATGCTGCTGCTGCTGAACTTGAAGCTGCTGATGATGATCCTGATCCAGTGTTTGATGCTGGTGCAGGTGCAGATGATGAGTCTGAAGCTGCTGCTGCTGAACTTGATGCTGCTGATCCTGAAGCTGCTGATCCTGATGAACCTGAACCAGATGATCCTGAACCTGATGAACCAGATCCTTGTCCTGATCCTGAGCCAGATGATCCTGAACCTGAAGCTGCTGATGAAGCTGCTGCTGATGATCCTGAACCTGATCCTGATGATGCTGAGTTAGGTGAGTTACTGGTTGATGTTGAGGTTGTTGGTCCTGATGATGAATCTGAAGCTGATGCTGCTGATGCTGCTGCTGCTGAACTTGAAGCTGCTGATGATGATCCTGATCCAGTGTTTGATGCTGGTGCAGGTGCAGATGATGAGTCTGAAGCTGCTGCTGCTGAACTTGATGCTGCTGATCCTGAAGCTGCTGATCCTGATGAACCTGAACCAGATGATCCTGAACCTGATGAACCAGATCCTTGTCCTGATCCTGAGCCAGATGATCCTGAACCTGAAGCTGCTGATGAAGCTGCTGCTGATGATCCTGAACCTGATCCTGATGATGCTGAGTTAGGTGAGTTACTGGTTGATGTTGAGGTTGTTGGTCCTGATGATGATCCTGAACCTGATGAACCAGATCCTTGTCCTGATCCTGAGCCAGATGATCCTGAACCTGAAGCTGCTGATGAAGCTGCTGCTGATGATCCTGAACCTGATCCTGATGATGCTGAGTTAGGTGAGTTACTGGTTGATGTTGAGGTTGTTGGTCCTGATGATGAATCTGAAGCTGATGCTGCTGATGCTGCTGCTGCTGAACTTGAAGCTGCTGATGATGATCCTGATCCAGTGTTTGATGCTGGTGCAGGTGCAGATGATGAGTCTGAAGCTGCTGCTGCTGAACTTGATGCTGCTGATCCTGAAGCTGCTGATCCTGATGAACCTGAACCAGATGATCCTGAACCTGATGAACCAGATCCTTGTCCTGATCCTGAGCCAGATGATCCTGAACCTGAAGCTGCTGATGAAGCTGCTGCTGATGATCCTGAACCTGATCCTGATGATGCTGAGTTAGGTGAGTTACTGGTTGATGTTGAGGTTGTTGGTCCTGATGATGAATCTGAAGCTGATGCTGCTGATGCTGCTGCTGCTGAACTTGAAGCTGCTGATGATGATCCTGATCCAGTGTTTGATGCTGGTGCAGGTGCAGATGATGAGTCTGAAGCTGCTGCTGCTGATCCTGAAGCTGCTGATCCTGATGAACCTGAACCAGATGATCCTGAACCTGATCCTGATGATGCTGAGTTAGGTGAGTTACTGGTTGATGTTGAGGTTGTTGGTCCTGATGATGAATCTGAAGCTGATGCTGCTGATGCTGCTGCTGCTGAACTTGAAGCTGCTGATGATGATCCTGATCCAGTGTTTGATGCTGGTGCAGGTGCAGATGATGAGTCTGAAGCTGCTGCTGCTGAACTTGATGCTGCTGATCCTGAAGCTGCTGATCCTGATGAACCTGAACCAGATGATCCTGAACCTGATGAACCAGATCCTTGTCCTGATCCTGAGCCAGATGATCCTGAACCTGAAGCTGCTGATGAAGCTGCTGCTGATGATCCTGAACCTGATCCTGATGATGCTGAGTTAGGTGAGTTACTGGTTGATGTTGAGGTTGTTGGTCCTGATGATGAATCTGAAGCTGATGCTGCTGATGCTGCTGCTGCTGAACTTGAAGCTGCTGATGATGATCCTGATCCAGTGTTTGATGCTGGTGCAGGTGCAGATGATGAGTCTGAAGCTGCTGCTGCTGAACTTGATGCTGCTGATCCTGAAGCTGCTGATCCTGATGAACCTGAACCAGATGATCCTGAACCTGATGAACCAGATCCTTGTCCTGATCCTGAGCCAGATGATCCTGAACCTGAAGCTGCTGATGAAGCTGCTGCTGATGATCCTGAACCTGATCCTGATGATGCTGAGTTAGGTGAGTTACTGGTTGATGTTGAGGTTGTTGGTCCTGATGATGAATCTGAAGCTGATGCTGCTGATGCTGCTGCTGCTGAACTTGAAGCTGCTGATGATGATCCTGATCCAGTGTTTGATGCTGGTGCAGGTGCAGATGATGAGTCTGAAGCTGCTGCTGCTGAACTTGATGCTGCTGATCCTGAAGCTGCTGATCCTGATGAACCTGAACCAGATGATCCTGAACCTGATGAACCAGATCCTTGTCCTGATCCTGAGCCAGATGATCCTGAACCTGAAGCTGCTGATGAAGCTGCTGCTGATGATCCTGAACCTGATCCTGATGATGCTGAGTTAGGTGAGTTACTGGTTGATGTTGAGGTTGTTGGTCCTGATGATGAATCTGAAGCTGATGCTGCTGATGCTGCTGCTGCTGAACTTGAAGCTGCTGATGATGATCCTGATCCAGTGTTTGATGCTGGTGCAGGTGCAGATGATGAGTCTGAAGCTGCTGCTGCTGAACTTGATGCTGCTGATCCTGAAGCTGCTGATCCTGATGAACCTGAACCAGATGATCCTGAACCTGATGAACCAGATCCTTGTCCTGATCCTGAGCCAGATGATCCTGAACCTGAAGCTGCTGATGAAGCTGCTGCTGATGATCCTGAACCTGATCCTGATGATGCTGAGTTAGGTGAGTTACTGGTTGATGTTGAGGTTGTTGGTCCTGATGATGAATCTGAAGCTGATGCTGCTGATGCTGCTGCTGCTGAACTTGAAGCTGCTGATGATGATCCTGATCCAGTGTTTGATGCTGGTGCAGGTGCAGATGATGAGTCTGAAGCTGCTGCTGCTGAACTTGATGCTGCTGATCCTGAAGCTGCTGATCCTGATGAACCTGAACCAGATGATCCTGAACCTGATGAACCAGATCCTTGTCCTGATCCTGAGCCAGATGATCCTGAACCTGAAGCTGCTGATGAAGCTGCTGCTGATGATCCTGAACCTGATCCTGATGATGCTGAGTTAGGTGAGTTACTGGTTGATGTTGAGGTTGTTGGTCCTGATGATGAATCTGAAGCTGATGCTGCTGATGCTGCTGCTGCTGAACTTGAAGCTGCTGATGATGATCCTGATCCAGTGTTTGATGCTGGTGCAGGTGCAGATGATGAGTCTGAAGCTGCTGCTGCTGAACTTGATGCTGCTGATCCTGAAGCTGCTGATCCTGATGAACCTGAACCAGATGATCCTGAACCTGATGAACCAGATCCTTGTCCTGATCCTGAGCCAGATGATCCTGAACCTGAAGCTGCTGATGAAGCTGCTGCTGATGATCCTGAACCTGATCCTGATGATGCTGAGTTAGGTGAGTTACTGGTTGATGTTGAGGTTGTTGGTCCTGATGATGAATCTGAAGCTGATGCTGCTGATGCTGCTGCTGCTGAACTTGAAGCTGCTGATGATGATCCTGATCCAGTGTTTGATGCTGGTGCAGGTGCAGATGATGAGTCTGAAGCTGCTGCTGCTGAACTTGATGCTGCTGATCCTGAAGCTGCTGATCCTGATGAACCTGAACCAGATGATCCTGAACCTGATGAACCAGATCCTTGTCCTGATCCTGAGCCAGATGATCCTGAACCTGAAGCTGCTGATGAAGCTGCTGCTGATGATCCTGAACCTGATCCTGATGATGCTGAGTTAGGTGAGTTACTGGTTGATGTTGAGGTTGTTGGTCCTGATGATGAATCTGAAGCTGATGCTGCTGATGCTGCTGATGCTGAACTTGAAGCTGCTGATGATGATCCTGATCCAGTGTTTGATGCTGGTGCAGATGCAGATGATGAGTCTGAAGCTGCTGCTGCTGAACTTGATGCTGCTGATCCTGAAGCTGCTGATCCTGATGAACCTGAACCAGATGATCCTGAACCTGATGAACCAGATCCTTGTCCTGATCCTGAGCCAGATGATCCTGAACCTGAAGCTGCTGATGAAGCTGCTGCTGATGATCCTGAACCTGATCCTGATGATGCTGAGTTAGGTGAGTTACTGGTTGATGTTGAGGTTGTTGGTCCTGATGATGAATCTGAAGCTGATGCTGCTGATGCTGCTGCTGCTGAACTTGAAGCTGCTGATGATGATCCTGATCCAGTGTTTGATGCTGGTGCAGGTGCAGATGATGAGTCTGAAGCTGCTGCTGCTGAACTTGATGCTGCTGATCCTGAAGCTGCTGATCCTGATGAACCTGAACCAGATGATCCTGAACCTGATGAACCAGATCCTTGTCCTGATCCTGAGCCAGATGATCCTGAACCTGAAGCTGCTGATGAAGCTGCTGCTGATGATCCTGAACCTGATCCTGATGATGCTGAGTTAGGTGAGTTACTGGTTGATGTTGAGGTTGTTGGTCCTGATGATGAATCTGAAGCTGATGCTGCTGATGCTGCTGCTGCTGAACTTGAAGCTGCTGATGATGATCCTGATCCAGTGTTTGATGCTGGTGCAGGTGCAGATGATGAGTCTGAAGCTGCTGCTGCTGAACTTGATGCTGCTGATCCTGAAGCTGCTGATCCTGATGAACCTGAACCAGATGATCCTGAACCTGATGAACCAGATCCTTGTCCTGATCCTGAGCCAGATGATCCTGAACCTGAAGCTGCTGATGAAGCTGCTGCTGATGATCCTGAACCTGATCCTGATGATGCTGAGTTAGGTGAGTTACTGGTTGATGTTGAGGTTGTTGGTCCTGATGATGAATCTGAAGCTGATGCTGCTGATGCTGCTGCTGCTGAACTTGAAGCTGCTGATGATGATCCTGATCCAGTGTTTGATGCTGGTGCAGGTGCAGATGATGAGTCTGAAGCTGCTGCTGCTGAACTTGATGCTGCTGATCCTGAAGCTGCTGATCCTGATGAACCTGAACCAGATGATCCTGAACCTGATGAACCAGATCCTTGTCCTGATCCTGAGCCAGATGATCCTGAACCTGAAGCTGCTGATGAAGCTGCTGCTGATGATCCTGAACCTGATCCTGATGATGCTGAGTTAGGTGAGTTACTGGTTGATGTTGAGGTTGTTGGTCCTGATGATGAATCTGAAGCTGATGCTGCTGATGCTGCTGCTGCTGAACTTGAAGCTGCTGATGATGATCCTGATCCAGTGTTTGATGCTGGTGCAGGTGCAGATGATGAGTCTGAAGCTGCTGCTGCTGAACTTGATGCTGCTGATCCTGAAGCTGCTGATCCTGATGAACCTGAACCAGATGATCCTGAACCTGATGAACCAGATCCTTGTCCTGATCCTGAGCCAGATGATCCTGAACCTGAAGCTGCTGATGAAGCTGCTGCTGATGATCCTGAACCTGATCCTGATGATGCTGAGTTAGGTGAGTTACTGGTTGATGTTGAGGTTGTTGGTCCTGATGATGAATCTGAAGCTGATGCTGCTGATGCTGCTGATGCTGAACTTGAAGCTGCTGATGATGATCCTGATCCAGTGTTTGATGCTGGTGCAGATGCAGATGATGAGTCTGAAGCTGCTGCTGCTGAACTTGATGCTGCTGATCCTGAAGCTGCTGATCCTGATGAACCTGAACCAGATGATCCTGAACCTGATGAACCAGATCCTTGTCCTGATCCTGAGCCAGATGATCCTGAACCTGAAGCTGCTGATGAAGCTGCTGCTGATGATCCTGAACCTGATCCTGATGATGCTGAGTTAGGTGAGTTACTGGTTGATGTTGAGGTTGTTGGTCCTGATGATGAATCTGAAGCTGATGCTGCTGATGCTGCTGCTGCTGAACTTGAAGCTGCTGATGATGATCCTGATCCAGTGTTTGATGCTGGTGCAGGTGCAGATGATGAGTCTGAAGCTGCTGCTGCTGAACTTGATGCTGCTGATCCTGAAGCTGCTGATCCTGATGAACCTGAACCAGATGATCCTGAACCTGATGAACCAGATCCTTGTCCTGATCCTGAGCCAGATGATCCTGAACCTGAAGCTGCTGATGAAGCTGCTGCTGATGATCCTGAACCTGATCCTGATGATGCTGAGTTAGGTGAGTTACTGGTTGATGTTGAGGTTGTTGGTCCTGATGATGAATCTGAAGCTGATGCTGCTGATGCTGCTGCTGCTGAACTTGAAGCTGCTGATGATGATCCTGATCCAGTGTTTGATGCTGGTGCAGGTGCAGATGATGAGTCTGAAGCTGCTGCTGCTGAACTTGATGCTGCTGATCCTGAAGCTGCTGATCCTGATGAACCTGAACCAGATGATCCTGAACCTGATGAACCAGATCCTTGTCCTGATCCTGAGCCAGATGATCCTGAACCTGAAGCTGCTGATGAAGCTGCTGCTGATGATCCTGAACCTGATCCTGATGATGCTGAGTTAGGTGAGTTACTGGTTGATGTTGAGGTTGTTGGTCCTGATGATGAATCTGAAGCTGATGCTGCTGATGCTGCTGCTGCTGAACTTGAAGCTGCTGATGATGATCCTGATCCAGTGTTTGATGCTGGTGCAGGTGCAGATGATGAGTCTGAAGCTGCTGCTGCTGAACTTGATGCTGCTGATCCTGAAGCTGCTGATCCTGATGAACCTGAACCAGATGATCCTGAACCTGATGAACCAGATCCTTGTCCTGATCCTGAGCCAGATGATCCTGAACCTGAAGCTGCTGATGAAGCTGCTGCTGATGATCCTGAACCTGATCCTGATGATGCTGAGTTAGGTGAGTTACTGGTTGATGTTGAGGTTGTTGGTCCTGATGATGAATCTGAAGCTGATGCTGCTGATGCTGCTGCTGCTGAACTTGAAGCTGCTGATGATGATCCTGATCCAGTGTTTGATGCTGGTGCAGGTGCAGATGATGAGTCTGAAGCTGCTGCTGCTGAACTTGATGCTGCTGATCCTGAAGCTGCTGATCCTGATGAACCTGAACCAGATGATCCTGAACCTGATGAACCAGATCCTTGTCCTGATCCTGAGCCAGATGATCCTGAACCTGAAGCTGCTGATGAAGCTGCTGCTGATGATCCTGAACCTGATCCTGATGATGCTGAGTTAGGTGAGTTACTGGTTGATGTTGAGGTTGTTGGTCCTGATGATGAATCTGAAGCTGATGCTGCTGATGCTGCTGCTGCTGAACTTGAAGCTGCTGATGATGATCCTGATCCAGTGTTTGATGCTGGTGCAGGTGCAGATGATGAGTCTGAAGCTGCTGCTGCTGAACTTGATGCTGCTGATCCTGAAGCTGCTGATCCTGATGAACCTGAACCAGATGATCCTGAACCTGATGAACCAGATCCTTGTCCTGATCCTGAGCCAGATGATCCTGAACCTGAAGCTGCTGATGAAGCTGCTGCTGATGATCCTGAACCTGATCCTGATGATGCTGAGTTAGGTGAGTTACTGGTTGATGTTGAGGTTGTTGGTCCTGATGATGAATCTGAAGCTGATGCTGCTGATGCTGCTGCTGCTGAACTTGAAGCTGCTGATGATGATCCTGATCCAGTGTTTGATGCTGGTGCAGGTGCAGATGATGAGTCTGAAGCTGCTGCTGCTGAACTTGATGCTGCTGATCCTGAAGCTGCTGATCCTGATGAACCTGAACCAGATGATCCTGAACCTGATGAACCAGATCCTTGTCCTGATCCTGAGCCAGATGATCCTGAACCTGAAGCTGCTGATGAAGCTGCTGCTGATGATCCTGAACCTGATCCTGATGATGCTGAGTTAGGTGAGTTACTGGTTGATGTTGAGGTTGTTGGTCCTGATGATGAATCTGAAGCTGATGCTGCTGATGCTGCTGATGCTGAACTTGAAGCTGCTGATGATGATCCTGATCCAGTGTTTGATGCTGGTGCAGATGCAGATGATGAGTCTGAAGCTGCTGCTGCTGAACTTGATGCTGCTGATCCTGAAGCTGCTGATCCTGATGAACCTGAACCAGATGATCCTGAACCTGATGAACCAGATCCTTGTCCTGATCCTGAGCCAGATGATCCTGAACCTGAAGCTGCTGATGAAGCTGCTGCTGATGATCCTGAACCTGATCCTGATGATGCTGAGTTAGGTGAGTTACTGGTTGATGTTGAGGTTGTTGGTCCTGATGATGAATCTGAAGCTGATGCTGCTGATGCTGCTGCTGCTGAACTTGAAGCTGCTGATGATGATCCTGATCCAGTGTTTGATGCTGGTGCAGGTGCAGATGATGAGTCTGAAGCTGCTGCTGCTGAACTTGATGCTGCTGATCCTGAAGCTGCTGATCCTGATGAACCTGAACCAGATGATCCTGAACCTGATGAACCAGATCCTTGTCCTGATCCTGAGCCAGATGATCCTGAACCTGAAGCTGCTGATGAAGCTGCTGCTGATGATCCTGAACCTGATCCTGATGATGCTGAGTTAGGTGAGTTACTGGTTGATGTTGAGGTTGTTGGTCCTGATGATGAATCTGAAGCTGATGCTGCTGATGCTGCTGATGCTGAACTTGAAGCTGCTGATGATGATCCTGATCCAGTGTTTGATGCTGGTGCAGATGCAGATGATGAGTCTGAAGCTGCTGCTGCTGAACTTGATGCTGCTGATCCTGAAGCTGCTGATCCTGATGAACCTGAACCAGATGATCCTGAACCTGATGAACCAGATCCTTGTCCTGATCCTGAGCCAGATGATCCTGAACCTGAAGCTGCTGATGAAGCTGCTGCTGATGATCCTGAACCTGATCCTGATGATGCTGAGTTAGGTGAGTTACTGGTTGATGTTGAGGTTGTTGGTCCTGATGATGAATCTGAAGCTGATGCTGCTGATGCTGCTGCTGCTGAACTTGAAGCTGCTGATGATGATCCTGATCCAGTGTTTGATGCTGGTGCAGGTGCAGATGATGAGTCTGAAGCTGCTGCTGCTGAACTTGATGCTGCTGATCCTGAAGCTGCTGATCCTGATGAACCTGAACCAGATGATCCTGAACCTGATGAACCAGATCCTTGTCCTGATCCTGAGCCAGATGATCCTGAACCTGAAGCTGCTGATGAAGCTGCTGCTGATGATCCTGAACCTGATCCTGATGATGCTGAGTTAGGTGAGTTACTGGTTGATGTTGAGGTTGTTGGTCCTGATGATGAATCTGAAGCTGATGCTGCTGATGCTGCTGCTGCTGAACTTGAAGCTGCTGATGATGATCCTGATCCAGTGTTTGATGCTGGTGCAGGTGCAGATGATGAGTCTGAAGCTGCTGCTGCTGAACTTGATGCTGCTGATCCTGAAGCTGCTGATCCTGATGAACCTGAACCAGATGATCCTGAACCTGATGAACCAGATCCTTGTCCTGATCCTGAGCCAGATGATCCTGAACCTGAAGCTGCTGATGAAGCTGCTGCTGATGATCCTGAACCTGATCCTGATGATGCTGAGTTAGGTGAGTTACTGGTTGATGTTGAGGTTGTTGGTCCTGATGATGAATCTGAAGCTGATGCTGCTGATGCTGCTGCTGCTGAACTTGAAGCTGCTGATGATGATCCTGATCCAGTGTTTGATGCTGGTGCAGGTGCAGATGATGAGTCTGAAGCTGCTGCTGCTGAACTTGATGCTGCTGATCCTGAAGCTGCTGATCCTGATGAACCTGAACCAGATGATCCTGAACCTGATGAACCAGATCCTTGTCCTGATCCTGAGCCAGATGATCCTGAACCTGAAGCTGCTGATGAAGCTGCTGCTGATGATCCTGAACCTGATCCTGATGATGCTGAGTTAGGTGAGTTACTGGTTGATGTTGAGGTTGTTGGTCCTGATGATGAATCTGAAGCTGATGCTGCTGATGCTGCTGCTGCTGAACTTGAAGCTGCTGATGATGATCCTGATCCAGTGTTTGATGCTGGTGCAGGTGCAGATGATGAGTCTGAAGCTGCTGCTGCTGAACTTGATGCTGCTGATCCTGAAGCTGCTGATCCTGATGAACCTGAACCAGATGATCCTGAACCTGATGAACCAGATCCTTGTCCTGATCCTGAGCCAGATGATCCTGAACCTGAAGCTGCTGATGAAGCTGCTGCTGATGATCCTGAACCTGATCCTGATGATGCTGAGTTAGGTGAGTTACTGGTTGATGTTGAGGTTGTTGGTCCTGATGATGAATCTGAAGCTGATGCTGCTGATGCTGCTGATGCTGAACTTGAAGCTGCTGATGATGATCCTGATCCAGTGTTTGATGCTGGTGCAGATGCAGATGATGAGTCTGAAGCTGCTGCTGCTGAACTTGATGCTGCTGATCCTGAAGCTGCTGATCCTGATGAACCTGAACCAGATGATCCTGAACCTGATGAACCAGATCCTTGTCCTGATCCTGAGCCAGATGATCCTGAACCTGAAGCTGCTGATGAAGCTGCTGCTGATGATCCTGAACCTGATCCTGATGATGCTGAGTTAGGTGAGTTACTGGTTGATGTTGAGGTTGTTGGTCCTGATGATGAATCTGAAGCTGATGCTGCTGATGCTGCTGCTGCTGAACTTGAAGCTGCTGATGATGATCCTGATCCAGTGTTTGATGCTGGTGCAGGTGCAGATGATGAGTCTGAAGCTGCTGCTGCTGAACTTGATGCTGCTGATCCTGAAGCTGCTGATCCTGATGAACCTGAACCAGATGATCCTGAACCTGATGAACCAGATCCTTGTCCTGATCCTGAGCCAGATGATCCTGAACCTGAAGCTGCTGATGAAGCTGCTGCTGATGATCCTGAACCTGATCCTGATGATGCTGAGTTAGGTGAGTTACTGGTTGATGTTGAGGTTGTTGGTCCTGATGATGAATCTGAAGCTGATGCTGCTGATGCTGCTGCTGCTGAACTTGAAGCTGCTGATGATGATCCTGATCCAGTGTTTGATGCTGGTGCAGGTGCAGATGATGAGTCTGAAGCTGCTGCTGCTGAACTTGATGCTGCTGATCCTGAAGCTGCTGATCCTGATGAACCTGAACCAGATGATCCTGAACCTGATGAACCAGATCCTTGTCCTGATCCTGAGCCAGATGATCCTGAACCTGAAGCTGCTGATGAAGCTGCTGCTGATGATCCTGAACCTGATCCTGATGATGCTGAGTTAGGTGAGTTACTGGTTGATGTTGAGGTTGTTGGTCCTGATGATGAATCTGAAGCTGATGCTGCTGATGCTGCTGCTGCTGAACTTGAAGCTGCTGATGATGATCCTGATCCAGTGTTTGATGCTGGTGCAGGTGCAGATGATGAGTCTGAAGCTGCTGCTGCTGAACTTGATGCTGCTGATCCTGAAGCTGCTGATCCAGTGTTTGATGCTGGTGCAGGTGCAGATGATGAGTCTGAAGCTGCTGCTGCTGAACTTGATGCTGCTGATCCTGAAGCTGCTGATCCTGATGAACCTGAACCAGATGATCCTGAACCAGATGATCCTGAACCTGATGAACCAGATCCTTGTCCTGATCCTGAGCCAGATGATCCTGAACCTGAAGCTGCTGATGAAGCTGCTGCTGATGATCCTGAACCTGATCCTGACGATGCTGAGTTAGGTGAGTTACTGGTTGATGTTGAGGTTGTTGGTCCTGATGATGAATCTGAAGCTGATGCTGCTGATGCTGCTGCTGCTGAACTTGAAGCTGCTGATGATGATCCTGATCCAGTGTTTGATGCTGGTGCAGGTGCAGATGATGAGTCTGAAGCTGCTGCTGCTGAACTTGATGCTGCTGATCCTGAAGCTGCTGATCCTGATGAACCTGAACCAGATGATTCTGAACCTGATGAACCAGATCCTTGTCCTGATCCTGAGCCAGATGATCCTGAACCTGAAGCTGCTGATGAAGCTGCTGCTGATGATCCTGAACCTGATCCTGATGATGCTGAGTTAGGTGAGTTACTGGTTGATGTTGAGGTTGTTGGTCCTGATGATGAATCTGAAGCTGATGCTGCTGATGCTGCTGCTGCTGAACTTGAAGCTGCTGATGATGATCCTGATCCAGTGTTTGATGCTGGTGCAGGTGCAGATGATGAGTCTGAAGCTGCTGCTGCTGAACTTGATGCTGCTGATCCTGAAGCTGCTGATCCAGTGTTTGATGCTGGTGCAGGTGCAGATGATGATTCTGAAGCTGCTGCTGCTGAACTTGATGCTGCTGATCCTGAAGCTGCTGATCCTGATGAACCTGAACCAGATGATTCTGAACCTGATAAACCAGATCCTTGTCCTGATCCTGAGCCAGATGATCCTGAACCTGAAGCTGCTGATGAAGCTGCTGCTGATGATCCTGAACCTGATCCTGATGATGCTGAGTTAGGTGAGTTACTGGTTGATGTTGAGGTTGTTGGTCCTGATGATGAATCTGAAGCTGATGCTGCTGATGCTGCTGCTGCTGAACTTGAAGCTGCTGATGATGATCCTGATCCAGTGTTTGATGCTGGTGCAGATGCAGATGATGAGTCTGAAGCTGCTGCTGCTGAACTTGATGCTGCTGATCCTGAAGCTGCTGATCCTGATGAACCTGAACCAGATGATCCTGAACCTGATGAACCAGATCCTTGTCCTGATCCTGAGCCAGATGATCCTGAACCTGAAGCTGCTGATGAAGCTGCTGCTGATGATCCTGAACCTGATCCTGATGATGCTGAGTTAGGTGAGTTACTGGTTGATGTTGAGGTTGTTGGTCCTGATGATGAATCTGAAGCTGATGCTGCTGATGCTGCTGCTGCTGAACTTGAAGCTGCTGATGATGATCCTGATCCAGTGTTTGATGCTGGTGCAGGTGCAGATGATGAGTCTGAAGCTGCTGCTGCTGAACTTGATGCTGCTGATCCTGAAGCTGCTGATCCAGTGTTTGATGCTGGTGCAGGTGCAGATGATGATTCTGAAGCTGCTGCTGCTGAACTTGATGCTGCTGATCCTGAAGCTGCTGATCCTGATGAACCTGAACCAGATGATCCTGAACCTGATGAACCAGATCCTTGTCCTGATCCTGAGCCAGATGATCCTGAACCTGAAGCTGCTGATGAAGCTGCTGCTGATGATCCTGAACCTGATCCTGATGATGCTGAGTTAGGTGAGTTACTGGTTGATGTTGAGGTTGTTGGTCCTGATGATGAATCTGAAGCTGATGCTGCTGATGCTGCTGCTGCTGAACTTGAAGCTGCTGATGATGATCCTGATCCAGTGTTTGATGCTGGTGCAGGTGCAGATGATGAGTCTGAAGCTGCTGCTGCTGAACTTGATGCTGCTGATCCTGAAGCTGCTGATCCTGATGAACCTGAACCAGATGATCCTGAACCTGATGAACCAGATCCTTGTCCTGATCCTGAGCCAGATGATCCTGAACCTGAAGCTGCTGATGAAGCTGCTGCTGATGATCCTGAACCTGATCCTGATGATGCTGAGTTAGGTGAGTTACTGGTTGATGTTGAGGTTGTTGGTCCTGATGATGAATCTGAAGCTGATGCTGCTGATGCTGCTGCTGCTGAACTTGAAGCTGCTGATGATGATCCTGATCCAGTGTTTGATGCTGGTGCAGGTGCAGATGATGAGTCTGAAGCTGCTGCTGCTGAACTTGATGCTGCTGATCCTGAAGCTGCTGATCCAGTGTTTGATGCTGGTGCAGGTGCAGATGATGATTCTGAAGCTGCTGCTGCTGAACTTGATGCTGCTGATCCTGAAGCTGCTGATCCTGATGAACCTGAACCAGATGATCCTGAACCTGATGAACCAGATCCTTGTCCTGATCCTGAGCCAGATGATCCTGAACCTGAAGCTGCTGATGAAGCTGCTGCTGATGATCCTGAACCTGATCCTGATGATGCTGAGTTAGGTGAGTTACTGGTTGATGTTGAGGTTGTTGGTCCTGATGATGAATCTGAAGCTGATGCTGCTGATGCTGCTGCTGCTGAACTTGAAGCTGCTGATGATGATCCTGATCCAGTGTTTGATGCTGGTGCAGGTGCAGATGATGAGTCTGAAGCTGCTGCTGCTGAACTTGATGCTGCTGATCCTGAAGCTGCTGATCCTGATGAACCTGAACCAGATGATCCTGAACCTGATGAACCAGATCCTTGTCCTGATCCTGAGCCAGATGATCCTGAACCTGAAGCTGCTGATGAAGCTGCTGCTGATGATCCTGAACCTGATCCTGATGATGCTGAGTTAGGTGAGTTACTGGTTGATGTTGAGGTTGTTGGTCCTGATGATGAATCTGAAGCTGATGCTGCTGATGCTGCTGCTGCTGAACTTGAAGCTGCTGATGATGATCCTGATCCAGTGTTTGATGCTGGTGCAGGTGCAGATGATGAGTCTGAAGCTGCTGCTGCTGAACTTGATGCTGCTGATCCTGAAGCTGCTGATCCAGTGTTTGATGCTGGTGCAGGTGCAGATGATGATTCTGAAGCTGCTGCTGCTGAACTTGATGCTGCTGATCCTGAAGCTGCTGATCCTGATGAACCTGAACCAGATGATCCTGAACCTGATGAACCAGATCCTTGTCCTGATCCTGAGCCAGATGATCCTGAACCTGAAGCTGCTGATGAAGCTGCTGCTGATGATCCTGAACCTGATCCTGATGATGCTGAGTTAGGTGAGTTACTGGTTGATGTTGAGGTTGTTGGTCCTGATGATGAATCTGAAGCTGATGCTGCTGATGCTGCTGCTGCTGAACTTGAAGCTGCTGATGATGATCCTGATCCAGTGTTTGATGCTGGTGCAGGTGCAGATGATGAGTCTGAAGCTGCTGCTGCTGAACTTGATGCTGCTGATCCTGAAGCTGCTGATCCTGATGAACCTGAACCAGATGATCCTGAACCTGATGAACCAGATCCTTGTCCTGATCCTGAGCCAGATGATCCTGAACCTGAAGCTGCTGATGAAGCTGCTGCTGATGATCCTGAACCTGATCCTGATGATGCTGAGTTAGGTGAGTTACTGGTTGATGTTGAGGTTGTTGGTCCTGATGATGAATCTGAAGCTGATGCTGCTGATGCTGCTGCTGCTGAACTTGAAGCTGCTGATGATGATCCTGATCCAGTGTTTGATGCTGGTGCAGGTGCAGATGATGAGTCTGAAGCTGCTGCTGCTGAACTTGATGCTGCTGATCCTGAAGCTGCTGATCCAGTGTTTGATGCTGGTGCAGGTGCAGATGATGATTCTGAAGCTGCTGCTGCTGAACTTGATGCTGCTGATCCTGATGAACCTGAACCAGATGATCCTGGACCTGATGAGCCAGATCCTTGTCCTGATTTTGAGCCAGATGATCCTGAACCTGAAGCTGCTGCTGTTGAGCCTGTGGTAGTTGAGTTACCGGTTGATGTTGGTCCTGATGAGGTATTTGTAGCTGTTCCGGCACCAGAGCTTGAGGGATTGCTAGAACCTGTATTGGTTGATTTCTTTCCGTTACCTAGTAGCCCAAATAAGCTACTGAAATTATTCGTGTTCAGGCTCCATCTTGATAAACTATTGGCTTCTACAGCATTAAATGCTGAGAAAGCTGTTAAAGCTAAGCACAAAGTTACTAAACTTATTTTCATTTTGTTATTCTTCACTTTTCTATTCAAATATACAAATGTATTTGAACTGATAATTTTCTTTTAGTTTTTTCGGCTTATATACTCAATTTCATGCATAATTTAGCGTGTCTGGTTAAATAATGATTGGTGTTAAACATAAGAGTTTAGTTATGTTTATCTTCTACAGATGAAGTCAATAAGACTCTTTAGTTTTTAATATTATGCAAAATAGTGTTTGTTTATGTATTTTTTTATAATAACAAAGTTAAAGTATTGATAATTCGCTTGATACTCGATGCTGCATAATTTGATCGAATCATAAATCTTTAAATGGCAGAATTAGAAAGAAGTGAGTTCGCAGTTGTTTCTAAAAGCCTTTGCACTCAATGTTATGCGTTTAGTTTCCGCTAAATTTCATGATTGATATCGATTCTTTTTTACAATCTATTTTTTCAGTTTCGTAAAAACTGGTGCAAAATCAACAAATATATTGTGTATTTGTGCTATTTTCAACTATGAAGTCTATCAAACATCTCGTTTAGCTTGTGCTTATTGCTGATTTGAAGTGTATTTTGTATTCAGAACGATGATTTTTCTGTAATTTGCATGAAGAAAATGCAAAAAATATTTGCTCATAAGTCTATGACATTTGATATTTGTGTTGTGAGTCAATTCTTTATCCAATTCATTCAGCTGTCTTCGTAATTTAATTGTGTCAATAATGGTTGTTAACAAGTATGAGTATGGACTTTTCACTTTGCTGATTTGCGACAAATGGAACCCGCGTTCAGTCTCGTCATTTTTCCGGAAAATCGAAACAAATAGCAACCCAAATCTAGAAAAGAACGAAATTTGAAGGTCGTTTTCTGAAACCACTGACTTTTTTGACTAGTCAATGTTTATCACAAGTCGATAACACATATCATGAGGCAGATACACAGGCTTTTCATATTCGTGTACATTTGGCTGAATGGGGCTTGAACGCTCATATCTGTTTAATAGTATATGTCATCGACTTGTAACAAACAGGAACTAGTCGCAAAAGTTGGTGATTCCAGAAAAGGACCTTAAAATGTTAGTCAAATATTTATAAAAATCAAATAAGTATTGAAATTGAACCACCTTGAGACTGGTATTAAAAATTGTTTCTTGTTTATTGGATAAGCTTGTAATTCGGATCTAGAAAGGTTAGCATTATAAATTTTGTAGCGATTAACTTAATTCTAAGATTCTTCAATATAAAGAACAGAAACTTGATCAATTATGTTCACGACTGGACAGTTTATTTACAAGCCTATTTCATTTTCCGAATGCTGTTATCTATTATAGACTAATACAGATTCACAAATGTCTTGGTCATCAATCGCGATTTTCATAAATCAACTAATAAACAAGTTGTGGAGCAACCTTTATGTAAATCATGTACAGCACTCATGCATCGAGTTTTGATGGTAAAACTTTTTAATCTTTGCTTTTAATTTTTATAAATTATCTCCAAAGTTGTTAAATTAACTTAATGATGTTGAAAAATAAACCACTTTTACCTCGTAATAGCACCTAATGCCACTATTTTGTGATCTTTGCCTTTTCTCATTGAAGCTGTTAAAGTTTCGTTCAAATTGAGAAAACATGTATTCGGTTAAGGAAGACTTCAACCTGATCAGTAAATTTAACAAATTTCTATCAATCTATTGAGATGAGAATCCAATAAATCTAATAATATAACGACGATTAGAGGTTAAAATTTTAGTTAAATAATAATAAATATCAAAGTCTGGTTGTTTTTCCCGCCTTCATCGGTCTAGTTACTTAGTTACAGAAGAGTAAGTCGCTTCAATCTCAGTGTAACCACCGAATTGGTGGGTGACAAATATGTAATTGATTCAATTTGTTTGATTGTTTGTATATTTTTTTGATAACATATTGGTTATTATTTATGACAACAATTTTGTCGCATTCTTTAAAATCTTGAATTTCCGCCCAACCCTTTTTTTCATCTAACGTACACTTTTGAAAGGTATGGAATGATTATTGCAAATGTAAGTATACTTTTCTTATATCATCTGTATTTTGTTAATTTAACCGTTTTTATTTGTGTACAGAAATTTGCTCACCTCGATCACCCACTCTACACTTTATCATCGAAATGAAAGCTGTTTATGGTCTTTCATTCATCGTAATTACCTATTCTTTCTAATAAGTTGAATCTCGAGGTATGTTGACCGCTATTTGTCGCTATTCTTGTTTACATTGTAATGTGCGTTTCATTTCACGTATTTCAGTTAACTTTCAAGGAAAAAGATAGATATTTGACCTGACTATACAATCTGGTATCTATCACGTATTCTATCGCAATCACTCATCTTTCACCTCTGCCTTTGGTTTATCACGTAAACAAGCTTCTCTGACATACTTTTGAGACCAAATAATATTTAATCAATTATATGACATGGACGAGCAAATTCAATTGCCTTATACCGGAAAAACTTTTGAATATTTCGGTAAATTTGTTAGTTTACTAGTGTTTCCACCTTTTAAATATGTTCAAACTTTGGTTGTGTTGGGGGTTGAGCCTCTTCCACTTTATGTTACCAAAACACCATTGGGTCAACCAATGTTGGCCTTCCCATCCATAATATCCATCGCTCGTCATATTTCTAAAGAATGTGGATTCTTCCATCTTTATACTGGTTTCCCTCTTATTGTGATCAATCGAATAATTCAAAGTCGTGTTCGAAAATTCCTTGCTCCCTACAAATTCCTCGGTGATCAGGTAATTCTTTAATTGATTCTCTAATGCTCCAATTCAATGAATAATTTGAAACTTTTTCCTTTTACAGAAAGAACCTCCTATATTTGGAACTTATTTCATGGAAAACATAAATTTACCTAGGGAAGATGAAGGAAGCGAAGCTGATGAATTAGAAGATGTCGATGAAGAATTAGAAGAAGATGATTATGAAGAAATTGACGACTTCGAAGTTGAATTCCTTGTTTTAGGTAGTGATGACAGCTCGATAAATAGCGATGATGTGTTGGCAGATTTGGATATTTCGCCAAATGATTCAAACCCACTGACAGAATTTGCAAACTTCTTATTCAATTTATCCAAAAGTATTCTCCAAACAACATGTATTCGAGTCATCTCTCTAACTCTCTCCTACCCCTTTGAAGTGCTGTATATCAGGCGATGTGCACAGTTTGTAGGAAACGAAATCATTTATTCGTCTATCTTGTCTGGCGCCCGTGATATTTATAAACATGAAGGAATCAAAGGTTTCTATTCTGGTTTCATTCCTCGAGCCCTTGCAGAAATAATTGGTATCGCAGCAACTCAGACGCTTTTCTCTGCTCTATTCAAACCCTGTGTAACCCGGGCAAATATAAGATTTTTTTTCAATAATACCACCAGAAATTTAGCCAGATACTTATTGTATCCGTTGAAATTGGTATCTGTGATAATGGCTGTTAAACCTTGTGACAGGTTAGCAGCTTCTAAACTTGATCCTCATTTTTCTCAATGGATATCTTGTTGGCGCTATTTGAATTCTACTGGTCAGTTAAGAAGAGGATATCAAGTTATTTGGAGATATCAAAGACATCTTTCAGTCGACGATTATTTTATCAAGAATTCTCACTCATCTTTATAAGCTTATTGAAGTTAAATATTTATGATCGCAAATATAACCCATTTATTCAAATTATCTTTTGCAAAATTAATAAAAATTCGTTTGATATGCTGATTTGATCTCGATCTTCATTTTGTTCTAATTTTTCCAAATCATAAATTGAATCTATTGAGATTACTCATTCAAACTTTGGATTTGAATTTAAATGATCAAACCCGATTACTCTGTTGTAAATAATCATAATAGGCATTTTAGTTATTTTCAAAAAAGTGACTTTCTTCAAGTTAGACCAATTTAATTAATTGATTTATCAATATTGAATATTTATATGATTTTACATTTTCTATATTGAAACTTAAAAAAGGTTAAGATTTGTGAAATTTACAAATAGGCGATAGGATTTGGACTCTGATGACCAATGATTGACTACAACATTTTTTGAGTGACCCATGGACATTAAATTAATATTAGCACATTAATTGGAAGAAATAAAGTTGTAAAATAATGAAAACAAAGTAAAATCACTACTGTGAGCGATAATGAGTATGTTACAGAATATCAATGAAAAACGCTGCCATAGTTGATAAAGATAGAAGCTTCATTAGGCGTAATCTCGATAAGAAATTTGTGGATGTAAAATTCAAACAATCGTCTTCTGATGGTTTTCGTGGAAATTCGTTGGTTCTAATTGCATGAAGAATAGATCTTTACGTTGGTGATTAAATGGCCCCAAGAAGATGATGGCAGATAAAAAACTTAAATTGTTTTCATCAGCAAAATTTTGGGTCTATGTCCAATCTGAAATGGTTAAATCTAAATTTCTCGTGATTATCATTAATATGGCACATTAAGGTTTAACAATTAATCTGAAGTGAAAAGGAAAAATTATATGCAGAAGGAAAGATATTGTTTGGACTCTGAGTGAAATAATATCAAAGATTATATCATCAAATAATAAGAATGTCAGTGAAAAAGGAAAAGTAAATTCAATAATTTAACTAACTCATGATTAGCAGATCATAGCTTATAAATTATTGAGATGTTGGCTTTCATTTAAGTATGTTATAAATTGCAGAAAACTAGAACGTTGTAGTCATTGATCTGGTTAGCTTTTCTTATCTTGATGAGATAATCTGTGACTAAAATGAATTAGAAACAGAGAAATTTTGTTTCACAAGGTTTGATTGGACTTTGAAAACGGAGATGATGGTTAGGCCTTTCGTTATTTGTAACTAGTTAATTCCATAAGAGCAGGTGAAAAAATGCAGAAAAATTTGTTAACCAATGGTTGACTGGGTGCGAATCAACAAGTGGCAGGAGTTATTGACATATATCACAACAAAAATTATCCTTGATGCAGGAAAGAAAGCTAAATCATAAGTAATTAACCAACATATAGAGGATCACTCAGCTTGGTATCTAAAATTTCTTTGGTTGTTTTAAAATGACCAGGAACAACGAGCTCGAAAAGAAGAGAAGCTCAATCTCAAGAGTCTGATTTGAATGTTTTACGGCTATTACCAGGTAAACCATCACCAATAACTCCATTGCTTTCACCATTAAGTTCATCTTTAGGAAATTCAGTCATGTCATTCTTTTCAACCAAAAGATTACGCTTCTCTTCATCAATAGTTTGTTGAAATTCATACATAGGATTACTGAAATTTTTGCTCTAAAGAAAGAAAAGACAAGAAGTAAATTGATTAAATTAACAAACGCTAATTGTGATATAATTGATTATAAATGAGTAAAGATGATGTCATACTTTATCCTCAGATTTAAGAGAGAAAGTTTGAGTAGGATGCTCTGTTGTATAGCAATCATCTTCTACATCATCACCAAACATTGGATTGCTGATTTCAAGGTTAGCAGCGGATTCATCAATTCTTTGGTGCATGAAAGCTCGGCTTCTGTAATGAAAACCAAATTGATTAAAATTAACATATTTTAAATGATAATACTAGTTATAATGCTAATGATTGCTGTGATGGTTAATAATGATTGATAATGACTGCGACTTTCACATATAAAGAATGTGCTGATTACCTGGCACGAATTCTCAAACCAAACATGATCAAGAAAACAAGAGTTACGACAACTACACAGATAGTTATCACCGTCATGGCAACTTTCCAGTCTGGTGTTTGACGATAATTTCTAGGGATTGAACCAGGTCCAGCCGTAGATGAAGATCTAGCTTTTTCACATCGTTTCCCTTCAGATAAAGGTGGACAACTAAAAAACAATAAATTTGCGTTTAGAAAAATATTGAGCATAAATTTTTATAATTTTTTGAATTTTTCATTTCATACTTACATGCAATAAGGAGTCTTTAGCGGATCAGAAGTAAGTTTACAGAGACCTCCATTTAAACAAAAACCTTTACATCCTTCTGCAATTTGACACCGAGGACCAATCCAACCCGCAGGACATCTAAGATAATTTTTAGATAATAATTAGGAAAAATTAGCATAAATTAAGGAAAAAAGATGAAGAATGCTGAACTTAAACTCACCTACAACTAGGAGGAAAATGACCTCCTGTAAATGTACAATTTCCACTATTGAGACAATAATGATCACAGATTTCATCACCAGTTTTGACTTTTTCACATTTAGATCCTTTCCAGCCTGCTGGACATTCACAATAAGGTAAATCGTCTTTAACCATACAATAGCCGCCGTTGAGACAGATAAAGTTGTCACATTTAGGATCAGTTACTGTTTCACACAGTTTTCCAGTAAAACCTGGAGAACATATACATTTTCCTTCCCCACCGGAGGCCAAGCATGTTGCTCCGTTTTTGCAATTACATATGTTGTATTCACATCTGGATCCGTTGTAACCATTTTGACAATTACATTTAGCTTGTTGTTCATCCATATAACAAGATCCGCCATTTAAACAAATGGACTTACAACCTTCAATTGTACATTCTGCACATCGATCAATTAGATTATGGCCTGTTTGAATAAAAAACAATCATTAGAATGACAAATTTAATAAATACCCTAAAATTTACTAACCGCATTCTTCATCAGAGCCATCAGAACACTGTGAGATGCCATCGCAAAATTGATTAACAGGAATACAAGAACCGTTTCGACAAGTGAAAAAGCCTGTTTCACATGAGCTTAGTTTACATTGCTCGGGCTCATCAGAGCCATCCTTACAGTCATCATGTTTATCACAGACCCATTTTTTGCTGATACATTTCATTGTTCTTTTACAGCGGAATTGACTATCTGAACAGTTGCTAATACAAGAACGTCCATTGGGACCCAAAACATGATCATCTGGACACGAACAAACTCCAACTGCTTGATGAGTTAATCCAGGCCGAAGGAGACAAAGCCCTGAACAGTTGAGTAAGTTGCAAGGATTTTCAAATTTAGGATTTATCTGTCGGAAAGGGTGATAAATATGGATATCCATGGGTCTCTCACTTAAAGATAAGACCTTAGAGCTACTATTACAGTGGTACTTGTGACACATGGCAATGGTGTGTCTTTCCCAATCCGTCCAATAGAGATAATCTTCGAAAAGTGTGATTGCAAACACTCGGCTAATGAAGCGGGAGTTTGCTTTATGAACAATGATGTGTCGGCGGGATCCATCTAGGTTAGAAACTGAAATATAATCTTCTTTGGCATCAGCCCAGAACAACTCACGAGTGATATAATCGATAGTCAAAGCATTTGGCCATCCAAGAGACTCGTTAATTAATCGGAATGAATTACTGCCATCCATTCCAGATTTACCGATATAAGGATTTTCCCCCCAGTCAGTCCAATACATGTAACCCTCACTAGGATCTAAAGCGATTGCTCTTGGTAATTGAAGATCATCTTTGAGAAGGATTTTTCTAAAACTACCGTCCAGCTTGGAAACTTCGATAGTTCTTCTACCTTTGTCACTCCAATAGAGATTTTTGGCAAACCAGTCAACAGCAAGCCCATCAGGACTTTGAATATGAACTGTATGAATTTTTACAACTGAAGATGGTGGTAACAGAGTATCATTATGATCTTTAGAGCAGGCTTTATTTATGCTGCTTCCAGCTTGAGAGACTTCAGACCAGTATATACATTTTTCTTCCCAATCGAAATCAAGACCAATTGCATTTGTTAAATTGTGGACTTTTAAACGTAGATTGTGACCCTTAAGATCAGAATAAGCAATAGAATATCTGTCAGCAAACAATAAATATGGCTCGATATCGGAATTAGCTTTACAAGAGGAGCCATTATTGGCTGAATAGTAGCCTGGAACACAGGAACAGCTATATGATCCATACGTATTTCGACAAATTTGAGAGCACGGGCGATCAACTTTGCATTCGTCAATATCTTTACAGATCTTACCACCGTCAATAGCCTCAAAACCTGCATGACAGCTACATTTATAACCAATGGGCATGTCTTCACAGATTTGTGAACAGTCCGATTGTCTCCATTGACACTCATTAACGTTGCACTTATTCTCATCTGAATAATCCCCACAATTATTTTTTCCATCACAAAGAACATCTGGTAAAACACAATTTCCGTTCGCACATTGGAAATTATCGGCAGGGCAAAGATTCGATGTCTTATTGTTATTTCTACAGAGATCGTCACTCTCATCTGATCCCTCCGGACAATCTGGGACGCCATTACAGATCCAAAGTTTAGGTATACACTTTTTATTCATACACTCAAACTGGTCAGAAAGACACTTTGACGATCGACAGTTTGGTGGCTCATCAGATTTATCTCCACAATCATCATCGCCATCGCAGTAGAACTTTTTCAAAATACATTGATGGTTTTTACATGAAAATTCATTGGGTTTACATTTTTGAAAGTTACAGCCTTCCGGCAAATTTTCATCACTTCCATTAGCATCATGGCAATCAATTTCTCCGTCACAAACCCAATACTGTAACAAAAAGAAGAAATCGTGAGTTAAAATATTTAACAAAAGTTCAAAAATTTGATATTATTTTTATCTACAGTAAACTCTAGATTTTTTTAGATGGTTGGATAGTTTATCTGATCACTTTCTGTAAGGTAAGCTCTAAAAATGAATTAGTCACATGTTCAACGTATAATTTAAGTTTTAAACAATAATGAAAGCTTATAATGCTTTGAGAGTCTCGAGTTTAGATTCACATTCAGTGAAGATAGGAAATAATAATTGCTGCATGAAGAATTTCAATAAACGTGGAAAATTCATTTTTAAAGTAGATTTTTTCAAGCGAAAAGATTGTAAGAAAGTGTTAAAACTTTTGGTGCATTCACATTTACTTACAAGAGGGATACATTGACCAGAGGTACAGTTGAAATAGTCATGAGGACAAACTTTTGAACTACAAACTTCAGGATTTTCATCACTATTATCTTGACAATCATTGTGTCCATCACATTTCCAGTCAGCTGGAATACAATCTTGATTATTGCACTGAAATTGATCGTCGTGACATTTATAAGTACAATCTTGTTCGTCAGATGTAACTGTCGTATTTTCATTGACACAATCATTATCTCGGTCACATTTCCAGGCTTTTGGGATACACAGTCCAGTTTTACATTGGAACCAATTAGGGTCACAAGTACCGTTAGAGTTATTATATTTAGGGGCACAGTTGGCCTCATCAGACCAATCTAAACAGTCATTTTGGGCATCACAAATCCATTCAGGGTGGATACATATGGGAGTACGATTACAGCGAATAAATTCTGCGTTTTCATTAAAACTAATACTTTGTTTGTAGATCTCACAGTCTGGTGGTGGACAATCAAGTTCATCACTGATATCAGGGCAATCAGCATCTCTATCACATCTACGACTTGCAGGAATGCAAGGTCCTCCTGGACATTTAAACATGTCTCCAGAGCAACTACAATTTGCTTCATCACCTCCATCGGGGCAATCAATTTTTCCATCACAAAGCATAGCATCACGAATACATTTGCCGTTGATACAGCGGTAAAAATCAAATGGACAATCTCGATTGGCACACAATTTGAGGCTTTCATCAGATCCATTTACGCAATGACTAATTAAATCACAAGTCAGCTCATAAGGAATACAAACACCATCATCACATTCAAACTGAGTCGAATTACACTTTGCTTCTGCTGTTCGATTATTCATACAACGATGGCCATCTAGAAGAGTACGACCTTCAAAACAACTGCATTGAACTGTCATGTTAAGAGAAACCGAACAAATATCAGAACAGCCTCCATTAATGAAACCACAAGGATTTTTTAAACAGTCATCAGAATCTTTAGCAACCACCGCTATTCCTCTTGGGTTATTGATTTTGGTCAGTATCGCTTTAACATCATTGCCAAACAGTTTATCAGCACGGTAAACTCCTTGACCACCCCAATCAGTCCAAAAGATAAATGAACCATAAGCAGCTGCAGCGAATGGATGTTTAGGAGTCTTGGAAATAATAATAGCGCGGTTAGTTCCATCTAAGTCACATCTCTCTATCTTGTCTAATCGAGCATCGGTCCAGTATAATTTTTGAAGCTGATGATCAATAGTGACAGCATTAGGCATCTTAATTCCTGTAGTTATAATGGAAGTAATATTATATCCCGATAGATAAGCTCGTTGGATAGCTGGCGCATTAGGATTCCAATTGGCCCAATAAACAAAATATCTACAGCCATGAACGGCGATTCCTCTGAGTTTATCTTCAGGTCCGAGATCAATAATTTTTTGTGGATATCTTGCTATTTTTAAGTTAAGTCGATAAATAGAAGAATCATTGTTACTTGTCCACCATAAATCACTTGTTTGACGGTCAAGAGACAAGCCTTCGACATTACTTTGATTTGTTGCAATAACCCTGAAATCAGTTCCATTGAAGAAAACACTATTGATGGTAGCACTTTTAATATCAGAATAGATTAATCGTTTATTCTCATAATCGAATGTGACAGCAATCACATTTTTCATATAGTTGGCATCGGTAATAGGTGGATAAGGAGGTGCTCGATTGACGCTGTCGTCGATAGGATAAAATTCAAGCTGAAGGGCTCGTGCGAAGACAACAAAAGAGTCTGGCGCTTCACAAGACAGGTCATCAGAAGATAAAACGCCATAGTTACAGCCACATCTACGAGTTCCGTTTCCTAAATCAAGACAAATGTCGGAACAGTTTCCGTTATGATTTCCACAGGGATTAGGTAAAACTGTCGCTGGCTTCGGTGAAGCGATCACAATTCCATTATCGTAACCACTGTAATTTGTTGATGTTTTCAAGTCACCATCGTCTTCGGTATTTGCTTGATTAATAAATGTAGTTGATGATAATGGTGTAGTTGAAATGGTCTCATTATAGTCACTAAAATTAGTTGATGTAACTTCGGAGCTATTGACTTGAATTGATGGTTGAACTGATTCCACTGGTCCTTTTGTTGACAAGCTAGCACTAGTTTGAGCCAAACACGATAGTGATGTACTAATCACTAACAATATAGTCAATAGATACATTCGTTCCCAGCTGATTGACACAACTGTATTGGAGATTTTGTGGTTGACCAGACTGAGACACAGAGAAGAGAGAGAGAGTGGAAAGAGAGTAAAAGAACTGAAAAAAGCACAGATTGATCTCAAAAGATGCCAGATGAAATTATTTCAAAAGATTAAACTTTGACACCATTACAAACATCTGGTGTTATTATCCAAATGGGTAAAGGATGAATAAAAAATCAAATTCTATTGATAGATTACATTAAAATTGATATCATTTTGAGTAACAATTAAAAAACAACAACACCAAAGTATGTTATTTTTGACAAGATTTTGAGGAGGATGCAACTGTTTTGCCTTGGACTTGCTCACAAGCTTCTTCTTAGGATAAATTATTGAAGATTACAGAGAAAATATTTTACTGAGCAAAACTCCTTTAGATTGGTATTTTAAGGGAAAAGTGAATGTAATTCTGCCCAGACAGGTACAATTACCTTTGATTGCCGTTGAAAACTAGGCGAGAAAGCGACTATTTATTTAACAAAAACAAGGTTTCTAAGTTGATAACATTCTGGGTGATAAAGCAATGAGTGGTGAGAGAAATCGCAAAAGGATTACAATATTGAAAAGCATGAACTTTGATTAATTTATGAACACAATTAAATCATAATTTGTCATCTCTATGGTTTTAGTGAGTGCTTAACTTATTATGATCCAAATGACTTTGCATTCAGAATCAGACAATTTGAGTGTCAAGTTGTAAATGATGATAAGCATTAACATCAAACGTAATTATAAATCTTAATGATAAAAGATCATTGGACAAACCAGGAAATAGCGTTAAAAAGTATTGACAAACTAATATAAAATTGCTTACTAAGCAGACAATAATAATTGAATATACACTTCAATTTATCTTGTTATTGTTTGTCTCAAGAAATTGAAATGATGATTCCAAAAGCCAAAGCATGTGATGTTGAGCATCAGTTTATTATCTAACCTTAATAGTCAATATTTCATAATAATAATTTGATGGCAAGTCGATTGCAATTACTACCTCATTTGCACAAACTATTTGTTGTTACGTGTTTATCTTGGCATGGAAAGACTATTGTGGTTAATTAATTTCAATACCGAATGATTGAATATTGACTCATAGAATATATTGAATTTTCCCATTGAAATACGCAACATATGTATAATTTAATGTTTATGGAGACTCGAGAGGAAAGATAAATTAAGTTAAATCGCTAATCCGGATGAAACTAATTAGGATATTTCCGTAAAATGATATTTTCAATTCACATCACTATGAACATGTATTACCATGGTATTAATACTTGCCTACTATTGAGGTAACATCGCCCAGACCAAATTGCATTTGCTTCTTTATAAGTTGATTTAAATCAATTAGAGGCAAAATATTCCACTAATCTTGGTCTTTAATGTTTTTAATGTTCAGATCGTTGGTTGATTTTATCTCTAAAAAGATAATCAAAGGCCTCCTTTAGGAAGCTGTATTTAACAGAAAAGTGGACTAATGGATGGACAATATTGTCAAGAAATTTATCAGGATTCATTCCAAAATTGAATAAAAGTTTACAATTTCACAAGAAAATGTCACTTTTGCTTTTAAGCAAAGGAAAGGAAAACAAACCGTTAATGATTGAGTAAAAATGAATGCATTTCCGTTTTCCGGAGATGGAATAATTTAAAAGATACATTAAAGATGAAGTAAAGATGGTGTTAAAAGAGGAGTATAAATTATCTTGCATAGCAAGCTCACACACAATCACACATTAACTAACTCGCCCCTGATATTTGATGCAATTAATTAACTATTGACTGGTACTGCCAACCCATGAGCTTTGAGTCCATGATATTCGAGGCTCTTCCTTTCGATGAAACCCTTTTTACAAATTGTACATTGAATCTCTACAAATGAAAAAAAAAGATTGTTAGAATATATTGAAAAGATTCAGACTATTTACCTTTTGCCTTGAAAGCTTTACATTGACGCCCATGGCTATTCAGTTTATGCACACAGTTCTGCCTCCATTTTGCTGTGAAACTTTGACCACATGGACAGTGCATAACCGAATCTGTCCGCATTTTCTTCTTATTATGCTTCTTTGTGCAGTGAATGCTGAGAGCAACACACGATAAAAATGTTTTCTTGCAAAGTGGACATTGCTTTCCGATAGCTATAAAAAAAGAAGCACAAGATTGGTAAGCTTTGTTTACCATTGAATTCGGCATAAAAGGGTTAAAAGATAAATACGTACTTTTTTCCGATGAACATGGACATGTCTTTTGATGCTCATCCCAATCAGTAATTGAGTTAAGATATTCGCCGCATTTACAATTGAAAACATTTTTTTTCATCGAGAGTAACAGTTGGACAACCTCGTTATCACTTTCTTCAAAGCTACCCTCATTGATGGAGCCATTAGAAGATCCAACTAGCGTCGTTTTGGTACTTACATTTTTTTGATTAGGATGATCACTTGATGAAATGAGCTGCTCAATTGTTTTGAAAACCGTCTGAGCCTCTTCTAAACGCTGATTAATGGCGCCTCCATGTTTTTCCTTAATCTTGGGACTCAGCATGTCCATTATCTTCTTGCCAAAATTCTCAAAGTTATCAGCTTGAGTTCTAATCAAAGTAATAGGATCCATGATGATTTCAATGGTGAAGTTGGTGATGTAAATATCTCTAGTGATGAATTTAAATCAAGGAGAAAACAAATAAATTAATCACGATAAATATTGATTGAGAAAGACATTTTAGATAGTTTACTCGTTCTTCAATTTGAAGACCTTCTTTAGACTTCAAAATCTCCTTCTCTTTGTTTTCACAATACAGTATTTTATTACAAAGCCAACAGATGGCAGTAGGATTGATTTTATTTTTCTACTTTCAATTTTGTAAAGATAGATGTCAGCTCTTACAAGAACGCTCGTATTCTGATCCTCGGAAGTTCCGAGTCGGAACCTCTGATTTTATCCAAAGATGGCAACTTTACCTGCGGACTAAACATAACTTCCTCTCACTAATACTTCAATATATTCAAAAAAAGAAAGGGAAAACTAATCACAACTGGCTTCAAAAAGAAAATTATTCTTCGTGAATTAATCTTGAAACATCCAAAAACTATTTCCATGACATATACGATTCAGTATTAATCGATAGCAACGATAGCCTTCACTTATCATGACAATCTCCCCATACTTTTGCCAACCTCTCAATACAGTGAACCAAAACTCCTCCTCCGTCATGATACTATAAAACTGAAAAGCAAAATATATTTTAAACCAGTTGCCTCAAGACTGGTTGTTTGTAAGCACCCAACAACCACACTACAAGTTGAATAAAAAAACTTCGTTATCGAACGAGCATTAGATTAGTAATTTGGTGAGAGTTAAGATCAATAGATTATTGTTGATGGAATAAGTTTTACTGTCTACTGATTTTAGCCATCATAATTAGAATTGTAACTTTCTTCAAGACTTAACCCGCAATGAAAACTAACAAAAACCAGTCGATTGATTTTTTAATTTTAAATTTATCCATTTAACCTGAAGACAAGTCAAAACAATTTTGTTTCACTTCCATTTTGTTTCACTTTCAATACAATTTTAACCGAAACCCAAAAGTTAACAATAATTATCTCTAATTTTATCGTCATCGTGTCAAAATCTGCTAACCCTGCCTCAGTATCCAATCTTGTAACCCTTATGATTTCATTTGACTATTTCTCGCACCATTTCAACATTTTACCCAATCATGAACCAAATTTATGTAAACAAAAATTTTCAATTGCTTGACAGCTATTGTTATTGAAAAAGTTCATAAATATCGATTCTGTTGTGACTTGAAAGTTTTACAAAAGGTTTCAACCTTGATTTTACAAAACGAAAGAGTTGATTAACACATACAGTAGACGATAATCAAAAGGAGAGTGAGAAAAATTGGCTACAATGCACACATAAATAATTGTATGTACATATCATTTACACACATACAAGTAAACAAAAAAGAAAAGAAAAAACAAAACACAGTTAGTTTGCATTCAGTAGAGATAAGAGTTTTTGATTGTTGGGTCTACCATCGGTCTTTGATTGAGTCCTAAAAATCGTCAGTGCAGAATAAGTTAAGTCTCTTTTACGGTTAAAGAGACGCGATGAAAGGTTACAAGGACTATCATCCTGATCACAGTTGAGAGGTTCAATGGATATCTGGCGAGCATTAAAGTTACACAAGGCCATAGGTTTAGGAGGATTAGGCAAATAAAGGCAACCATCGGCCTCAATGAAATTTGTTTTCTCCGAATGATTTGAATAAGTTGCTGGTAGTGTTGGTGGTGTTGATGTTGATGGTATTGAGCTTTTAGGTTCTGATTTACATTCGACACTTTCGTTCAATTGTCGATTAGGAACAGTTGAGTTTTTCTTTTTTTCAGCTATTAAATTTTGATTAGAAGGCGATCCAATTGGTTTGAACTCCTTGGATTGTAGAGTCGCTGGAGCTGGCATAAACAGTTCCTGAGGATGATTACGAAGATGATGTTGATTTATATGTGAGTTCTGCTGGTCAACCTTTTGCTGTGCTAATGGTGGCTGATTTTTCTGCTGCTTCAACTGTTGTTGTTGCTGTTTCTGTTGTTTCTGTTGCTGTTGTTGTTGCTGCTGCTGCTGTTGTTGTTGTATCAGTTGACGTTTCGCCTCAAGCTCTCTTTGCTTTAATTGTTGTTTTGTTGGTTTCACCTCGATTCCTGCAGCTCTTAGGAGTGCTTCTTTTGAAGCTCTGTGTTCAGCCAAAAGGTCGTCGAAATTCTTGGATCTATCCAAAACAGATCTTCGAAGAGTTAAAGAATGTGTTTTGCATGTTAAACTTCGAGTACACGGTTTGTCCATATCACCAATTTTCACACCACAATGTTTATCCGGGTCATATTCACGGTCTTTACAAGGCAATAGCTTGCCTCGTATGGATGCCTTCTTAGGCAAGGTATTGTTAGTGGACTTAGATTTGTTATTTCCGATAGTGTTACCAATAACGGGTCCCATAGCTCCTGTGTCAGTCTTGTTAGAACTTGATTGTTGTGAAGAGTATCGATTGTTGTTTAATAAATTACCAGAACCCTGTGTTTGGGACGAGTTGGACGAATTAGGAGATGAAGCAGCTGATGAATTTGAACCTAATGCAGCTATGTTATTGAATGGGGAATTGGTTCCACTTTGATTGGGTAAAGATACTGAGGACTTCAAGTGAGCAACAATACTATTGTTAATTGGGTTGATGTTGTTATTGGGCTGACCAAAGGAAAGAGGTGAAGATGATGATGATCCAGGCCCAGGTCCTGACGGTATTGCTTCTAATAGTATATTTTTAATACTATCACTTTTGTTATCACTAGAAAATAAGGATGATCTACCCGCTAAGGAATTTATACTATCACCGAGTCGATTAGCATCACCATTCGAGCCTACCCTGTTAGAAATACTTTTATTACCAGTAAGTAAAACTGAGGATTGAGCATTATATCCGTCTTCCAATAGGTCATTTGTTGAGTTTACAGTTTTACCATTATTGGAATCTATAGAGAACCTATGTCTTAATTCGATATGCTTTGCCAAGGCTTGCGGTTTAATCACTTGACCGCAATATTCACAAACTGCCAGGAAGAAAGGATCATAGGCTGGGCAAAGTCCAAATAAATACATGTCTATTGAAAGATAAGTACATGAAAAAAATTAGTTTTTGAATAGATATTCATCATTAAAATTGATTTTTAAAAATAAAATCATCTTACCTTCTTCTTTCAGTTTCATGGTATCACTAACTCCAAACGAACTGTAATTAATCCCATTTGTGGTTGGTATTATTGTAGAAGATGAATCGCTTTTACTGTCTTCAATATCATCTATGACAGAAAACATGATTAAATCAAGGTTAAGTTTAAGGACGAAGGGTCAAGGTCAAGGGCAATTGCAACGGAAATTTTAAATTTAATTTGGTACTTACTTGAGGAGGAATCCTCGTCAATCCCAAAATCAATGAGAGACCATTTTTGACCCTCCAATGAGAGCAATTTTCGAGTATCAAGATCATAGCAATTGTTTTCCATGTCTTTCACAAAAAAGTCTATTCTAATTGACGATTAAAATCGTCGACATACCAAAGAGAAATTAAAAATTAACAGAAACAGATGATCCGAAAAGCATAGGAACTAAAAATGGTGTAAAAAGGTTGATGTCAATGTATCACAGGAGAGATGAGCCAATGACTGATAGATTTTTGAAATTAAGCGGATTTACCAACTAAACCGATGAATAAATTTACCGATTTACCAATTTAAGCTCAGTTGTGTTGATTCTTTAGAAGCGTTGAGTAATATTACAAATGTTTATAGTTGAAGTTATTGTTTGTTTGGTTCGCTCTCCAGCTTAAAAATAATGTAAACGTCCTTAAAAGAGAGGCTTTTAAATGTCTGATGTATTATAGATCGAAAGTAGAAAGTTAATCACCGGTTTGACCAGTAAGAAATCCTCATAAAGTTGAGATAAGCAATGTAGTACAGGGATGATTCATTGAAGCCCGATTGATTAAACAGATTAAAGTTAGTAAGTGTTGATAAAATAGAAACCTCTTGGTAAGTTAATTGTTTTGCTTCAAATAGAACCTTTTAAGCTTCAAGCCGGTTTCATAGGGCGCTGTCTTCGCAACCAACTTTAAATCTTTAGGCGCTACTATTTAAAAGAGGTAAATATTAACATGGTCACCGATTAAATACGATTAGAAATAATGATCTTAATTAAGATTCTTAAAAATAACCATAAACAAGAGCTATAGATCTTACAATGATAGATAATGCAATATCAGTCAGAAATTACTCTTGCTTTATAGCAATGCAAAAAATCACATTGTTATGAAATCAATTGCATGATTACTGATTCAGGGATAATTTGGTTGCATATTTTAACTAACTAGCTTAACACGCTGAACTATTTAAATCAAAAATTAAAAAATTTCAAGCTTTTATCGATCAATTTCTCAACTTTAATCTAATGTGAATGAAATAAAGAAAGCAAAGTCTATTAAGCAGATGTAATAAAACCATGATAGTCATTATAAAGATAAATTATGATTAAAATTAGATTGTTAGCATCAATCATCACTCATGGGTTTGTATTAAAAAGGCCATTTTAATTGACAATCAAGTAGGAATCTTAAAATTGTTCAGTAAAAAATTCTTACAATAAGAATCTATATCAACATAGACTTTGAATTTCAGCTATCGATGGTTGTTTTCAATGGCTATTTTCCGAGCTTGAAAACATGTGATAAACACACGTTTTTCTTGAACTTCTCAATATTCAAACATCTGATGTTTTAACTTGTTCAATTGAGAAATATTTTAAGCAATTTATTTTCGTGTTATCATCATGGAACTCATACCTGATGAAGATTTCGTCACTCAATGGCTTCAGAAGTCCGATTATGATGAATGTTCAGTGAGTGGCATGTTGAAAAATCAGTTGAACTACTTTACTAATCGTCGTCAAATTGATAAATTTCACTCATGGCTATTTAATTGCTGCCGTCCAGTCAACTCTTCGTTTGGTACTGTTTACCTGCCTCAAGAATTTAAATTAATCTACGGTGCAGTGATCATCAAAGCACCACCATTACAAACAATTCAAACCTGGAAGCTATTTCTGCAGGAGACTATCGTCAATTCACCAGTTATATTGGAACTATTTATTTGTTTTCTTTCACATGTACGAGTTTGTGATGATTTAGTACCGAAAATGATTTTACCACAAGAAAAGTGGTGTATAGAGACTACGCGAGATGTGATATTAAATGTTCCATTTACCGATATTCAGAGTCATGATCAACTCACCATGATTTTAAGGCTGTGTTATTCGTGGGGAAATTTGATCCTTCTTTCGTATTTCTATGCTAAAGAAAAGCCCAACTTACAATTTTCTAAAGCTGCATGGTACGATTTACAGCCGTTACATGATTACTATGATGCTAGTATATGGAAACCAATCGTTGTTGAAATTATTTCAACTGATTCTTCGCTTACCGAAATCATTTTCCAGTTGTTAATTCAAAAATTATCAATCTTGGCCAAAGCAATCCATATTGAGGACGATCCAGAGGTACAAAAATTATGCTCGAAAAATGTGCTATCTACTGTGAGTCGTATTTTGTCGAGGATTGATAAAGAGCCTAAATTGCTTGATTCACTTGATCTTTGGAGATTCTCTTCTTTTGTACCAGATTCTCAGATGTTTATGCTAACCAGAGCAATTGTTAAAAGAGTGGTGCATCACGAAGAAAGCATTAGTTACTCACTAACTTCCACCATCGAGAAAGGATGTGAAAAATCTGTGTTTGTTGTATCAATGTTAAATTCAACTATTGAGCAATTTGCATCCGCCTTTCCCAGTGAGCACAATTTCGGTAGACTTTACAGTTACTTATGTGAGCAAAGATTTTTTCCCGATTCATCCGAGATACTCAATGATGGAGAAAAAGAAGATTTAAAAAATTATATAGAAAATACATTCCAGGAAAAGGAAGCAATCAGAATTCCAGAGACAACACACAAAGCATTTAAAATTCTTGATTATTTACCACTTGAGCATCTACAAGGCGAATCACAGTTAAAATGTTCAGTATTGCTGATTTCACTGCTGTTTTCATCGGACTTTGATTCTGATATTGGTGAATTATCCGCCAATTATCTGATTTCTATTCTACAAAGCCAACATTATTTCTGGTTTTTTCAAATTTATCCCGCATCCGATTTCTTTTCGAAACTTTTTCAAAATATTTGTTCTAAAGACTCCGTTCATGAATGCTATGGTAGATTCATCAATGCTATCATCAAGAAGTATTTCTCAGACTATAATGATAAGGCAGAAATCTCTATCTTGAAATCTATTTACGATTATGTTAAGTGTGCTAAACCGCGTACCAAATTGTGTTTGAGCACAATTTTATTAGAAATATCAATGGATTCAGACCCACTCTTATCTCAACTGCTTGTTAAAGATTTACTGGTTTCATTGAATAAATCGAAGAAGGAAAAGTTTACCCCAAAAGAAATCAACAGTACTTTGATGGTTATCATGGAATATTTTTCAAAAAAAAGTTCAGCTTCAAATGAAGGAAACGCTGATTTGCTCCGACAGTTTACTTCATTATGCTCGAAGTCATTATCCAAATTTTCACTTTATGATATGGATTCAATCAACTTTAAATCTGATGTTGTTCTATTGACCTTTCTATGTAAAAAGTCTAACAGATTGGATACGTTATCGATATTTGATGAAGATCGTCCTTTATGGTCTTTCTTGTTTCCAGATTATCCTGAAATCAATGAGGAAACCGATGTAAATATTGACGAATTCATGAACCAGGGAAATATTTCTATATGTTTAAGAGCAATACCAGTAATGTCAAAGCGTGTTTTTGAAAATTTAGCAAAAAAATCCGGTGATCTCGATGGGCATTTGAACTATTGCTTAAAAATTCTGAAATGTGAGACATTAGAGTCAAAGAAAATAATAGCTATCCATGCATTGAAAGGGCTGTTTGATAGACAATGGACCAAAAAGGATGCTAAAGATAATCAATTGTACCAGTTTATTGCTTCTAGTCTCGATGAGCTTCTTCATTCAATAAATGAGCTGATTTTGGGACAAAGCACTTGCGATTCGATAAATGCTCATTTAATTTCAGCTTGTTGTGATTTAATTCAGGATATTCTACGTGTTGGAAGGGACCTGTTAACTTCACCAAGATTATATTATTGTTTACAAGTTTGCTCGTGTTTACCACTTCAACGGTTGATCAAATTACCTGCTATGTACTCCAAGGTCTTGATATCTGGTCAATCAATTGTTCATCAGTTTCTTCTTAATTACAATAGCATGGCAACTACAAGCATGGTTCTTATAAAAGATTTGCTGCAAAATTATTTGATTACCTTGATTCAAATTTCTGACCACTCTATTTTCACTGCCTACAGTAAAACAGATCAATCATGTGTAGTTGATGGATCAGCTAATTTCAACAAATTAATCTCGCAGCTAACAAACGATTTTGCTGATGATTTTACACCTTTTGCTCCTCATTTGATCACATGTTATATACACCTGAATCATAAATTTAATGTCCACCCATTGGTTAAACAAAATTTAACCCTATGTATCTATAGGTTATTTAATGTGATCAAATCTAATCAAGATTGGAAGAGCATTTATGATATGATCCATTGCCGTCTTGACGAATCTGGAAGAGAATTTTTCAAAATTTTGTACGAAAACTATGAGAAATTTTATGTTTTCAAAGGTCGATTCTAATTGTTTTGTAATTTATATTCTTAGTGCCTTTAGAATTATTAAAAAAAGCTTAAGATTTTCCCATAAAAAGTAAAATCTTTACACGCTCAAAACATTACATGATAAACAAAAGACACATCCAAGAAAAAATTATCATTAGAATGAACTTTGGCTCATCTTGAGACCATTTCCTTTTAACTTGGGAAAATCCTGTTTACTATCAGTTGATGCCTCATTGATGGTCACTACTCTTGCAATATATTCTGTTAGATGTTATTCAGAATACCCAGAAATACGATGTCTTTATGGCAGAACACAGCATTTCATTTTAGTCAACTGACGATATTAGGTTGCAATATATATTTTAGTTGTCAAATTTATGCTCCAAGTTTCAATTCTAGGTATATAACAATTTGCAACAGTTTATTGTCAATTGATTTTTTATTGATATATTGTTTTGAGCAATGTCAATGAGAAAAACTTGTGAAGTTCAGTTTCAATAAATCACAATTTACGCCATCAAAGCGAACTACCAAACTTTTCTCCTTTGCGATGTTTTTAATTCGAATTGAGGTTTTTTTACTACAGCTTTTCGTTGAATTTTCGCACGAACGCAGCTTGATCTCTGATTAGATTCTGACTATTTTTCGCGAAATCAATCTTGACATTCAATCGGCCATAAAAAAAAATTAAAAATCCTTCTAGTCTAGTCTTTTATTTTTTCTCTCAATTTGACATTACAAGTATCAAATGGATTCAGCACTTATCAGGATTTTAAGGCTCGTTCTCACAAAATTTCGACCGATGAACAATCAAGACTTGGAACTGGAAGAATGAAGATTAACTCTATTAAACAATAGCTCTAACTTGATGGCAAATGATGGGTGTAAAAATTATGGACACACAGAAACTTTCATAAGCTCATCTCTCGATGGCAAGATAATCATGATTTTAATATTTTTTATTTGCCTAGTAATTTGAGAACCAGCAACTAAACTGTTTTTTGGAAGAAATCTTGTTTTCTAAATTGCTTGGTGTTCAGTGGTCGATATAAAATGAGTGTATTTGAAAAAGACAGAATATCTGCAAGCTTGATTGTATTCATTGAGATTTGCTCGATCATATTTCAAATCTGGGTTTAACGAAAATATGATAGAATAAAATTTAAAAGTACAAATAAAAGTATAAATGAATTGAAATTGGAAACAAAAAGTAGGTTGATCAGCTCATGGTATTATTCATATAGCAATAATAATAAACATAATAAATCATAATAATAATAATAATAATAGAAATAATATCAAACGAAAGCAGAAGAAGAAAACAATTAGAGCTTGGATCATTAATTTCGTAAAGTATTTCTCTCTGACTTTTTGATAATGAAAATTGTGATTTGCAGTTCAAACAGGTTGAAAAGGGAAAACAAAATTAATGTTAGAAATCATGTAAAACATAAGATTGGCAAAATGAAGGAGAGACTGGGTAGCATTCAATTAGTTAATTAATTATGCTGGGGCAGCCCTGATTAGACTAATGAGTTCTTGATTCTTTTGTTTTGTGGTCATCCATACACTTGGGTTGGTGGCAAGTTGACGGTTTTTCCTACAGTTTGTTAACAAGAAGCAGTTATTAAGATGACGATGATGATTGTGATTACAACAGTTATTGTATTAATACAATGAATTTTACAGTACGAAATGGAAGAGTGAAGAAATATGGCGAAAATTTTGTTGAATCAATAATAACTATGGTGAATCTTGCATCATTTTATCTTTCTCAACAGAAACCTTTCATTGAAATTATGAGTATTGATAAGTTACAATGTTTTGTTTGTTTGTTTTTTGTTTTAATCATTGTAATATGATTGAGTTTCTAAATTTTTTCGTCTCAAGAGGTATTTCTGTATTTTGATTGTTGGATTGGTGGGAAAAGGGTTGGGTGAAAGTTTATTAAAATCAATATAAAAGGTTTTATTTTTGTTATTGACTCGTTTTTTGTTATGCTATCTCATTAAATTAGTTAGAATATCTAATCAAATAAATTAAATGAAAAGGTCAGGATTTGACTTGATTGAAAAATCTTCGATTGCTCCAATTTTTTGTCTATACCTCAAAGTAGTTAGATTTTTTCCTGATTTCGGCAATCAATTCGGTCATAGAAAACATAATTGAGTATGGAAACACAATTATTTAGGAGCAGAATGAAAGTCAAGGTTTAAGGTCAAGGATTATAAGAGAATGGCAAATTTAAATTGAGTGTTGGGTCATGATAAGATGAACATTGAGATGTATTGATATTGATTGGAAACTAGTATAGATCTGGTTTGTTTGTTTTAACATTAAATAATTCTTCTCATATTCTTTTTCTGCTCATACGTTTCCATATCAAAATGAAAGGAGGAGATTGAAGTAGGGCTAACTTGAAGTAGAAACTTTTTTTGGCTATAAGAAGGAAAGGTTGAAAGGAAGTTAGAGGAGCGAAGGATTAGATCATATTAGAAGTATGAAGTGCAAAGTTAGGTGAAGTAAATTATGCACATCAATGAATATGGAGATGATAAATCTTGATTGATTGCTAAAACATGGAGACAAGTTTCAATCCATCCATTTCTCTTATTGATAACGTTGACTTGATTTTAATTGGCTGGTGAAAAGGGTTTGATTAAATACATCTTTTGTCCTTTTGGCGTAGTATAGATGGGCGCCTTTTTATAATGTTCAATCAGTTCATCGAGCGAGTTAAACCTTCTCTGACCAATGCAATATACACCACTGTCAAAATGTACACGGAAATGTTTATTTCTGCCGGGAGCTTTAAGAGACACTGAAAAATCGCCAAACTGAAAAGAAAGATAAAATAGTTATGATAATTGGATAATTATTCTGAATTATTTTCAAGCTTGTTTGAACTTACATTTGTCTCACTATCTCGAATAAGAAAATCACCATCAGTAGCACTTTCATTAAGCATTTGGTCACAAATACTTCTTGAAATTGATCCAAAGTACCATGGTTTTGCTTGCAGGTCATTATGAGCTCCTCCGTTTTTGTACGGGCCACTCACAGGTCCTGATGATTTCGCAGTCTCTGAGAGCAACAGTTTTGCCAAGTCTTTAGCGACTCCAGAGACCATTTGATTGCTATTAGACACATTTACGGTAGTTTCTTGTTTGTCACTGATTAATTGAACATAATTCTTAGGAACCAAACCAGTATCACCTGAAGCGTTTCTTGCCATCCACCAATCTGGATCATTAGAAGGTTTGTCAATTATTTCTAATCTTTCACCACGTTGAAAACTCAATTCTTCTTCATTTTGAGAGGTGAAAGAGTAAAGTGCAATGACCACTTCGAATTCAACTGTTGGTTGATTTCTATTGAGACCATTATCTACGGGTACCTTGTTTACCATTGAACAACCAGGAGCACCAACATCACTGTTGACACCGACATTATTACTGTTTATTCCACTACCATTACCGTGTCTGCCATTAAGGATGACTTCTGGTTTGTTTTCTTTGACAATTGGTACAGCAGCTGCAGGCTCTTCGAGAACATAATTTGATGGAAACCAACCAACGACATTATCTATTTCTCCTTTCCACCAACCATCACTCGATTTTTCCAGCACATGAATACGACTTCCTTTGACTAGAGACAATTCATCTGATTGTTGAGCTTCATAATTGTATTTAACCAATGCTATCGATTGAGATGGATTTGATGAAGATGATGAGGTAACTGGATTGGCACAAATTGCGGCTTCTAAGTCCGGAGATCGATTTAAATTACATCCACTGGTCGGTGAGCCATTTATATTGATATCAACCGTTCTGCTTGCTACTGGGGATGAGACTGGAGATGAAATACTGCTTTTTGACTCACTACGTTTTCGTACTTTCTTTCGTATACTATCAAATATTGATGGTTTTTCTTTTTTAACATAATTTGATGGAACAAATCCGGCTTGATTTTTAGAGTTAAGCACTTTCCACCAATTTTTAGTATCATCTAAAAGTGTAAGCTTTTCATTTTTCTTCAAGTCCAATTCCTGAGAGCCTTGAGCAGTGTAATCGTATTTCGCTATCACATAAACTTCTTCTCCGCCTTTGCCTTTTTTAATATTCATTGTCATTTGATTTTAAGTTTGAAAATGGTGAATACAGGCGAATCGACGCACTTAGTCAATATCAATGGAAACAGCAAAACCAAACAGTTTAAAGATGAAACGAATCAATGACAAATAAAAAATGATGATCTCCGGGTCCTTTTTGAACTTAAAGTTGTTATCACACAGCTAAATTTGTTAAAATGATGATCACACCTAAAGCTGCAAGTTGTATTGGCAAATTGCAATGCAACACCTTTTCCGGATTGATGCTAATTTTGATCCTTTTTAATACTTTGTGGTTTCTGAATATTATCTCTAAATATTTTATTTATAAATTGAAAGTCAGATTTTGTCCTCTACGATTTGTGGGTGTTCATCATAAGTCGTCATAATCCTGAATATAAGAGAAAAATAGAAGAAAGTGTTAGTTTTTTTGATAATTTGATTTTTACCACCAAAGACTAGAGCAAACAATACACCAAGATAAATTAAAGATTGAAACAGAAATAATGTAAATAGGAGATCACAGTATAATTTTATAAATGTCAAGATGAACATACATCTGGTTTTAGTTTATATAACATACTACGGAACTGATAGTGATGATGATGGTGTGAAGTATTAGAAAACATAGATCAATAGTGATGGAAACATGGAAATAACAAATACCACAATAAACAAGATAAAAATGATAGAATAGGAAGAAATTACATATTAATATAGAATTTATTTTATCTTTCAGGTCTAGGCATGAAAAGGCATAAAAATATTCAAATTCACAATTTCACTATAATGAATAAAGAGAACTCTAGAACAGGCTTAATGATAATCAAACAGTTTAAAGGGGAGAAGAGGATAAAGATAGACAGTTATGATTTGGTACTCTTCTGTGATAGGGCTGGATGAACAACACTAAAAAAATACATATAACTTGTTATCTTCATGTAGCAATGAAATGAGACATGGTAAAAACAAAACATTGTCAATAAACAGACAGTGAATTACACTACATTTAAACAGGGTTGCTTATTAAATTATGTATGCGGCGAGTAAAGGGACATTGACTGAGAGAAAAATTACTCATCTTTACAAAATCAGAACATGAAATTATTTCAAGACAAGTCAAGACGAATCCATTACCTGTTTTTTTATTTGGAAAGCAGCCTCTTGATGTATCCCTCTTCTAGCCTTAATACTATCTTAATCTGTACTCTAAGCTGGTGATGTTTCTTCGGTCACTGATCATTATACTCATCCTCATCATCAATTTGAGCAGCCAAATTTTCGAGTCAACTAAATTTTCTGCTGCTCTTCCTTTTCTTTCAACAGCTTCAATATTTGTTGAAGTTCATTAAAAAATAAGCTCTGTAAAAGTAGAAATTGGCCAAGACAGTGAAATCTATAAAATGAAGCTGATGGGGGACATCTTGTTCAATGAACTTTGACTGAAAAAAAGGAATGAGTACAGAAAATAGAAATCTAAAGGACGAGCTTTAATAATAAAAAAGAGGAAGAAAAGAGGAAGAAAGAAACTAAAACAAGGAGGCAACCCAAAAAAGACAGAAACAGACAGATAGATAGGTAGACAACTAAGCAAACACGGAACTTTAACTAGCATCATACATAACACACTCACCAAACATAGAGTATAACATTTACATTGAGAAATTGATAAGTAAAAATAATACAAACCTTTGAATTGGTATCAAAGAGGCAAGCAATTATCATAGCACGAATCGAAAAGATGTGGTCATGAGAAGTTACTGAAATTGTCAATTGCATAGTATTTCAAGATTAAAGAGGGTAAACCACAATTAGGACACACCTAATTAACAAAAACAAATTGTATCACCTATCATTCGGCATTTCTTCAAAGTGATCCACCAATTTGAGACTCACATTAGAAAATAGGAAAAGACACCGCGCATGTCCAGGGACTCATATTGCAATTTTTTTGATTTTTGATGTCCTGACATTTCGTAACTTGCAACTACAGTTCATTAATTTAATCAGCTGAAGTGTTAAATCTTTAAATGGACTCAAGGTAAAATAATGAAGCAATTGCTCACTGATCAAAGTTTGATTTAGTACTCAATTCAACTCAGACACGCTGTTGAAATCGGAAAGATTCATACTCATTAGATAATATTTAAAAAAAATAATGAACTCTTCAAACAACCGTTTTAATTGTTGCACAAATGTGTGGTTTAAAAATTTAAAGCTTTTGTCCATTAACGAATACATTTATTTGCAATTTATTATTTCTCTCTCACTCATTCACTAACATTTAGAAAACTAAAAAATCATGAGATTGGTTAATTGTTGTTAAATTAAATAGTTTTACTAGTGATTTGGAGAGAAAAAACAATCTTGTTCTATGTAAGTGTATGTAATTATTGTTTTTGATCTCATTTGTTTTTCTTCAGGAATTCAACAGATAAAAGCATGGTTTTTGAAACAATTTTAAATGAAATGACGTGACGTGAAGACAAAGAGTTAGAGTTAAAGACAGAATAGATTTTGAATCTGAAGATGACATCAATAAAATGAATGATGGAAGAGCTGATGAACAAAGAAGCAAAGCAGAGCAATGGGTGAAGAATTTGTAATATTAATATTAGCAATGATTTTAAGTAAAATTTGGAATCAAAAGAAAGCACATCCAGAGCATCTTTAATGAAGTTTCTTGTGAGCAGTAGTGAGCTTGTTTAAAAAGGTTTTTCGATTGCTTGCTTTTACGCTTTTTGTTAAAAAAACATAATTAACGTGACAGAACGTTGGAGAGCTAAAAATAGAGAAAGCTGTCCGAAGAGAGGAAGTATGTGTTCACGAAATTTCTTTGGCTGAACATTCGAAACAAGCGTTTTATGAATGTGTATTTTAGGTAAGTTTGTAATTCTTAGTTTGTGTGTTGGGCTTGTGATGAATCACGATATTGAGGTGAGATGTTTTTCATAAAATGAAAAGTTATGATGCTGGTGAATAGATAGAGACAAAATATTGGAGGAAGATCGAGTTGTCTTTCCATCATCAAACTTTTAGTTTTCAAATTTTTAATTAGATTTATAATCCTTGATCTCTAGGTCGTACCCAAATAATAGATGAATCATTCACACCTGTGGAAAAGAAATAGAAAAAGATTAGCAATTGAATTTCAAAGATCATCTGATTAACCACATTTACTTACTTATGGCAGATTTAACTTTTGCATAGATCTCCTCAGGAGTATCTCCAGAAATGATGGATGTGAAATATTCAGCGAATTCTTGTTCCAGCTTCATGGCTCTTTCATAAAGCTTTTTAGCTTCATCCTCGGCCAACCTTTTATTCATATCCATTAAGGAAGAAATTGATCTGGGTTTAATAAATATGGCTATGGGTTGAAGTCCGGCTGCCTGTAGTCTTTTAATTGCACTTCCACTAACATCAAGGATACAATGTTTACCAGCTTCAGCAACTGAGCGGACAGAGGCAACAGAGGTCCCATAAAGGTTATCGTTGTATTGACCGGCCTCAATGAATAAATGGTTTTGAATATCTTTTTCCATTTGTTCACGACTTGCAACAAAATGATAATCTCGTCCATCAATTTCGTAATCACGAGGAGGCCTGGTGGTGTGAGGTACACAAGATTGAAATCTTTCAGGAAATTCCGAAATAAGATCATCATTGATTCTATCTTTTAATGGTCCCAGTATGATGACAGGTCGTCTATAATTAATTTCCTGTTGAATAACATATTCGTACGAAAGTACATTATCTTCTTTATGGTTATCCACTTCATTTGATGGATCAGCTTCCGACTGAAAATGAACATAAAACAAGTGTAAAAAAAAACATTAATACAAACGAGGAATAAAATTTTAAATTACATTGTTAAATAAAATTAAAGCCAATAAAAACTCACCAAAGATTCAACTTGATCTTTAGTTGGCGATCTATCGTCTCTTTCATCACTCTCATCTTCAGTATCTCGTGATTTCATGAAAGGAAATTTTCGTGAAAAGGAAAAGTTTTTCTTTTTCCTATCAATAGTGCTCATTTTACCATCAGAGCCCGATTTTTCTTGAAACTTAACGTATTTCAAACGTGCTCTTTCTTTTTTTTCTACCCTTTTTCTTGAAGGGATGATTCCTAATTCAGATTCTTGACCGTCTGGTAAAGCTCGTCTTGCTTGCCACCATTCATCATCAGAAGCATTTATAACATGAAGTATATCACCAAAACGGAAAAGTAATCCTCGACTTGGCAAGCCAGAGTCTTTCATAGGATCATAATCGAAAAGAGCACGGACAAAAAAGGATCGCTTGATTGAAGTTTTCAGGCTTCCTGAAGCATTTAAAATAATATGTTCTCTCATATCATGAATTTTCGCCTCGAATCGGTTATATTCTTCAGGCCTGTACTGAACGACTAGAGTAACCGTTTGACCGGCTCCCTTGAGAGCTGCTGCTGCTTGTTCATGATTAGCATGCCTCAAATCAAAACCATTAACAGATAATATTTGATCTCCGCGTCTTAATTGGCCATTTAAATCAGCAGGTCCACCAGAAAGTATGAAAGATATAAAAATACCCTCTCCATCTTCACCACCAACAATATTGAAGCCAAGACCTGTTGAGCTTTTAGTTAATACCACGGTTCTTGGTTCACGAGTTGAATAATCAATTTCTTTATCCAATTTTCCACCAACAACGTTCATAATCTCCTGTAAATAAAACCAGTAAAAAATGGAATAAAAAGCTGAGTTATCAATCAAATGAATAAAATTTTCGATTCTCATACCTGGCCAGTAGTGCTGTAATCAATAGGTTTATTCGAATCAGGAATAGATGGAGATGGAGCCATATTATACCCAGTTGGAACCATACCAAACGCTGTTTCTCGTCCTTCTCTAATAACACCACCTTGTCTCCACCATTCCTCTTCAGTTCCTGGGCTCTTTTGGTATTCAGAAAATAAATTTTGATTATTTATTTAGATTAAAATAGGTTTATTGCATGAAGCAAACCTTTTTGAGTCAAGGTATTCTTAAAACTCAAACTAATGTTTAAATATGAATGAGGCTTATATCAATTTTAAGCTTTTGTATTGCTTTTAACGACTCAAAAGAAGATTCCATAAAAAATGTCCATTAAAATGTTATGGTAGATTAAAGGAGGAAGTCGGAAATTGCCACTGACTAGAATCAATTATCGATTTGTTCAAAAGACAGATAATCTAAAATCTGAAACCAGAATCCATTTTATTGTATCACTTAAAGTTACTAAGAAATCGGTAATTAAAGTCAGAAACTTTGAGAACGTTTTGTAGCCAACCCTTTGTCATAGAGAAGAAATTCTTAAAGATTCAGGTTCTCCTTAAGCTGATCTACATGCAAAGTTACTTTTAAAATATTTTCACGAATCTCTGGCTCCGTATTAGGCCAAAACCGGACAATTCAACATATAATTGATTCTAGTCAGGGGCACTTTGTTTTGAAGATCAGACTACCTTTTTTCTGGTGAACAATGTAACTTTGTATCTTTTTAATTATTATCATAATACCCAATGTTAGTTAGGTCACATTGGATCATTAAAGTTATGAATGGTAAGTTGAGTTTTGACAAGTGGTTGCTTTTTAATTTTATGCAAGTTTGTTATGTTAATCTGTGATTAATGGATGCACTGAAGGATATTATGCAAAGTTGATGAGAGAAATTTAAAACAAAAGGAACAAGATCCAGAGATTTTAAATCAGGAAAAGAATATGAATGGATTTCATGGATGATTGAATAGAAACAATGGTTGAACAAGTGAGGATTTTGCTCTCTCTAACTCAAACACAAAAAAGTTGGCAAATTTAAATGAATTAAACTCAAGAGAAAACCTAAACCTTGAACATGTTAGCTTGATTGATCTTGGAATAAATGGATTTAATTACCTTCTGAGGGAAACCAGTGGTTATTGGACATGAGGTAAGACATGTAGATGTTGATGGAAGAGTACAGATTGGTTTTACTGGGTTAGGTGAATGGCTACGATTGGAATAAGATTGATAAACGGTTGGATCATTTAGTGTTGGCCTCACATTTCCTTTCAAAACAGTTAATACAACTCGATCAGCGGTTGATTTAAGTGTAGCAACAGCTTCTTCATGAGTAATATTTTCTAGATTTTTATTATTGACAGCAATAAGTCTATCACCGACTTGTAATCTACCATCAAGATGAGCTGCTCCGTATTCCATAATTTTGGTAACATAAATTCCATTATCACCTGGAATGTGTTGATTCCCAATCCCTCCGGCAATGCTAAAACCAAGTCCTTTGTCACCCTTAAGTAATTCAATGACAACATCTTTGCGCCTTTTAACAACAAGTCTCACTCTATTTCCAGCTTCTTTCAAAGCTTCAACGGCAGCCGGATGAGGACAGTTTATCAAATCTATGTCATTTACTTTAAGTATAATATCATCAACTTGTAACCGTCCATCTAATGCTGCTGCACCACCAGAGATTATTTTGGTTACATAAATGTTTGTATCAGTATTAACGGGTAAATTTTCATTTCCAGTTACTCTGATATTAAGATTAAATATTTTACAAAAAGCATTAAGAAATTGTTGAGATGAAAAGATAGAAAGGAAAGGTTTTTCATGGTAAGCAAATTGTTAAAAATTGATGGAAAGAAATCATCTGAAAGTGAAAACTACTTACGGTCCTATACCTCCTGCTATTGAAAAACCAAGACCTGCATTGCCTCTCTCTAAAGTTATTTCTTCATATTCCCAGATTGGATGATTTGTAGATTCACATTTGAGGTTGATCACTGAATTAGTAATATCATCAATAGATCTTGTTGGATGATTTTTCGATGGACTAGGTCGACCCTGAAGTTATAAAGGATAAATAATTTATATGAACATGAAAGATTAGATAAAGTTAATCTAGTAAATAGAATAAATAAGATATTGCTAACAAACTGATCGTTTATTATCAAAATGAGTCAAACTTACTTGATTAGGATCATGAGGGTAAGATAAATGTGAATGAATTGAATGAGAAACTCCAGAAGAATCCGAGTAAAAATTGTTAGTCTCGTGATAACCTCGATGAGCCGGTGAGTTTTGTATACGAGAATCTGAATTTATCTGGTTACCTTGACCAGGTATTGATCGTAAATTGGTCACTTCCTCGGAAAGTTGTTCTTCAGCTACTTGTCTCTCGATACGAGAAATTGCATCTAAACTAGAGACAATGTTGAAATTAAAGTTGTCTATCGAGGGCAATGGTCCTCTATAATCAGACGAGCTGACATCCTCATCACTTTGATAGCCTCTAGAGTATTTTGTTTGCTGTCCACCCACATCCGCTCGGTTAGGTACTGACCTGGAATGAGGTAGTGGCTGAGCAAGGTCGACTTCATCAATTGGTGGAGCAATAAGTGGGCTACTCTCCCATTTTGAAGCTATCTGTAAAGTTTCCGCGGTCTTTTGTTGAACACTTTTATCGTCATTTAGAAGGGTAAGTTCATAGAATTCTTGAATATCAAGCAATGCTTGAAACAGACGAGATTTGAAGATTCTTAAAACTCTTTCAAGCGCATTCCTTAATTGTTTGTCACGAGGAGATAGTAACTTCGAATGGTATTCCTCTAAAAGTTCCAAAGCTCGGTGGGCCTCTTCTTTACGGACAGGCATTGTTACTTGAATGGCCAGAAGAAAAAGATGAATACATCTTCATGCACATAGAATGAAAGAAAAAATTGTGTTAAATAACATTTCAATATTTTAAGTTACGAGTTGCCAAAATGAGTAATAAATCATCTTTTATCACATCACCGAACAGTAAATAACAGATTAGATAAGAATGATCATTTAAACTAGATGATGAGTTTGAACAATAACCAAATAACTATTAACTATGCTAAAAACAGCATTTAACATTGTCTGGTTTTTTACATGTATCATCATGCTCGGAAAACACATCACTTCACAACAAATGTTTGGTTGAGCATATATTGGTTGAAAAGAAAACGCTTGGATTAATTCTTACCGAACAGAAAATGTAAAACATTATCCGATTGAATAATCTAATTTTTTTAAAGGTGGATACATGGAGATGGAAATGATTTTCAATAAAATAAATATAGATGATACAAATGTTTTACCATTTTCAAAGAGAAAGATGAAGAGATGGGTTATGAGGCGGTGGGCATGTCATCAACAAAACAAGAAGAATTAACAAGGAAAGATAAGGTTAAAAGCTTATTCACTGCAAAAATTGTGTATTCAAATTACAATGAAGGTTTCCAATATGCAAAAGATGGTAATACTCAAATTAACTATTGTATTTTGAAAGAAAGGTAACAGACTAAAACATTGTTATCTCCGGAACCCGAAGCTATTCAATTGAGGTAGTCATATGGTGAGCAGCTCAGTCGAGTCAAAAATTTAACAGCTCACCGCCTTAGTTTGGCAGCTTTCTTTCGTGGCTGAGCTAGTGATGCACCTTTTTTTCCGTTTTTCATGTTTCATCAACTAATATTTCTTAAAAAATACCCGAATAGCCTAATAAAATCAATTTAATATCTAAATTGGGGAATGTGTTTCCATTGAACCGGAAAAGATGCTTCACTATTTGCGAGTTGCTAACAATATTTTACAATAATACAGACAATAATGATTCATCATTGATGCTTCAAGATGTAAAAATTTTAAAAAGATAAACATCACTGTTAATTACATGTGAATTGAGTGTGTACTGGAAACTGATAAGAGACTGTGATGATAGAAACTTACTGTCAGCAACATAGAGCAGAGTACGATTTAAACAGGATTCATCATTAGTTGATGCATGTAAAAAGTTGAGCTGAGAAAAATTGTTTATCTTGTCGAAAGTAGAACACAAGATAATTTCAAGACTAATCAGGATGAATTCATTGCCTGTCTTTTTTCTTATTTGTTGGAAACCTCTTGATGAAACCTCTTCTAACCCTTATACTTTATTGATCTAGACTAATCTGAAGATATTCATTAATCTGCGAATTTCTCGCCTTTACCTTGATTTTGAGTAATTAAATTTCTGGCTCTGTCAATCTTCCAAGTTTTTTCTTCCTCATAAGCTTCCTCTTCCTTAAGAAACAACGAACGAAAGGAACTTTATTATCAATTATTACTAATAACAGCCTAGGCAAAAATAAATCATCTGTAAAACATAGACAATGGAAATAATACTAACCTTTTGATTGGTACAGTAAACAGCGAATTATAACTGGTGTACAGTTGGAAACGAAGTGGTCATCAGGAACCAGTAAAATTTATCTTGCATTGCATATCAAAATTACATATGACAAACTACAATCAGAGCAAACCTGATTAAGAAAAAACATATAAAATTTCTCTGACAATGAATGAGAATCTACTAAATGTCTATTGAAAGTCGATAGATGTCACCTCCGATTGAAATAGAGGGAAAATTATGGCGAACAAAATTCTGATTATAATTTAATAAAGAAATCGGAATTTGATTACAATCTATTTTAAACATTTTAACTTCTACATGATACATTTGACCTCATAGTTATGACCATATGATCTTATGGTATTCTGGATCACCTCGATAGTCAATTTTCTGATCTCATAATTTGAAGATTCGTTGAAATATAATTTCTGAACTATTTGTCCAAAAATATTAGTCCAATCCAAATTTAAATCTTGAGTATTTAATGAAATTAATCATCTCGGTGATTAATTTTCAATTTCTATATTGATATTAAAAGTTTTTTCAACAATTTGCTTCACAAATAGATATTTTCATTCAAAGCAAAGTTCTTTGAAATAGTCAGACGAGGACCAAAAGATCAAAAGTGATGCAATATGTAAAATGAGTGCCTAAAGTAACCCTTTAACACCAGAGGGATTCAAGTTGAACCCTATTTCACCCAGAAAATCGTGTGGAGCGTATTTATCTATTATTATATATTTCAATTTAAATTGTTTATCTTTCTTTTGTTGATTAGTTAATATACATCGATTAGATTGGCGACGCAACTAAATATTCTACGGTGTTCACTCAAATCTAAATATTACTTGGCCAAAGATCATACATCTAACAGTAAATAGAGAATTTAGACGCAATGGATACACCGCGTGAGTATGTTTTGAAACGCAGAGATGGAACAATAGTTGTCAGTAGATATGGATCCATTGGCGCAGCAAAGCCCGGTCAGTATCCTTCTGAAGGTATCGGAAACCCACCCGCTAAACCAGTGCTCAGATTGCCTCAAGGTTCATATGAACTAGATAATCTGAAAGCGAAAGTAATGTCTGGTTTCAATGACTCCCGGCCCATCTCACCCGATTTGGTAAATTTGTTTCTTTACAAATTTTTGGAAACCCTCAACGGTAATCGCCTGTCTGCAGAATGGACATCGTTTGGAATAACTATTGGACGAGCAGGGCAAACAATGAAACCCATGGATTTAGTCACTGTAGTATTTGATTTGCCACAAATACAGTTTGATGCTAAGATTAACCCTACTCCTCCAATGGCAGTTGCCCTACTGGCACTAGGGTCATTTAGGTTGGCAAGGTGTAATGGAAGCAAGAATAAGCTTATGGATGAACTGAAAATTCTTTATGCCCGTTTCTCTGGAGGAACTCCTTTCCCAAATTTTGATAAAGTTCATGGTATGGTCTTAAGCAATGACAAAAACTTTCAAAAAATTTGTGCAGCGGTAGATATGTTTGTGGATAAATTTGTCAATACAGAAATAACTTCTCTAGGTTTAGGAACACTCGATTCAAGATATAATGGATGTACAGCTCTTCTTATAACCCGTCACATCGAAGAAAAATTTTTCGGAGGTTCTGCCTGCATCAATCGATGGTTATTGACCAAAACTTTGGTCAAGGAGTACTCCAATTTAACTCGTCCGAATCAAGAAATTGACAAGATTGATTCATACATGCCCTACATTTTAGACTTTGGTATTGTTACAAAATCTCCTTATTCTGTCAAGCTAAATCCCTCCATTAATTTGTTGATTAATATTGTCGGGACCTTTATGCAGCTGCCAAGATATTACAATGCCAAAAAGCTTGATTGCCCAGTACACACGGATATATTGAAAAATGGGCTTTTTATTGCCTACGCCATCGCAAAATCTGGGAATCCAGAAAGACAACTGGTTGGTCCTGATAACAGTATAAATCCTGAACCAGCCACTGCAGATCCGGATGCATGGATTGGTTGGTTTAAACGTTACAACTTCTTACCATCAAGCGAGATGAAAAGCTTTGCCAGGCACCGAACTTCAGGAATCACTTTTGCTCAACAGACTGTCGGAGAATGGGTGAAGAATCAATATTATCAATGAATATCTAACTTATTATAAGTATATAAATATAAATGACCTTAAAAAGTTTTATGTAGTTTTCGTTACCGCATTTGCTTCCAAAAATCTTTAAATGTTTAAAATAACCCTCAAACATGTAATAACCGAAAAAACCATATGTGCCTTTAATATGTAATTAAAATCAAATTTTTGCTTACAATCAATAGTTTGAAATTAATTTTTCTGTAATTTTTGAGCTAGTGTCATCTAACTGCAAGATTTGTAACTAGAACATGTGGCACTCATCCACTAGTCTTTTTCTTTCAATAAAATAGAAGGAAAATTATGGCGAACAAAATTCTGATTATAATTTAATAAAGACATCGGAATTTGATTGCAATCTATTTTAAACATTTGAACTTCTAAATTATACATTTGACCTCATCGTTATGACCAAGATCTTATGGTATTCTGGATCACCTCAATAGTCAATTTTCTGATCTGATAATTCGAAGACTCGTTAAAATATAATTTCTGAACTATTTGTCCGAAAATATTAGTCCAATGCAAATTTAAATCTTGAGTATTTAATGAAATTAATCATTTTGGTGGTTGATTTTCATATTTTATATTGATATTCAAAGTGTTTTCAATAATTTGCTTCATAAATAGATATTTTCATCACACAAAGACGATTTCAGTTTTAATGTCGATTGTAATTCAATGCTTATGCACTTACAATATTTTACTATAAAAAATCTTGTAAACTCTTTTGAAATGATAGACAGAATAAATTTTCATTTTTATTATTTGATTGAATTGCATTGAATATTATATTGTTGTTAATCGCTATCAATTTCATTAAACTTCCTAACCTCGATCTTATCGCCCTTCTCCCATAGAACGTTTTTTAGACTTCTATATTTGTAAATTAAACTGTTCATAATCTAATAATTACATTAGTTAATTGCTTAGAATGTTCGAGTTATTGTCAGCGCCTGTAACAATTTCTCTTTGCGTTGTTTTGTTCCGAACAATCGGGAATAAGAACTATCAAGGAACAGAATAAAACAAAACAAAGTTCTTTGAAATAATCAGACGAGGACCAAAAGAACAAAAGTGACGCAATATGTAAAATGAGTGCTTAAAGTAACCCTTTAACACCAGAGGGATTCAAGTTAAGCCAAAGAGTAATAGCGTTATACTCTTTATGTTAAGCCCTCTTTCACCCAGAAAATCGTGTGGAGAGAATTAATGTGAAATATTCCCCCAAATAATCTCTTTCTTCCTGTGTCTCTTTTTTAGAGTAAAGCGTATTTATCTATTATTATATATTTCAATTTAAATTGTTTATCTTTCTTTTGTTGATTAGTTAATATACATCGATTAGATTGGCGACTCAACTAAATATTCTACGGTATTCGCTCAAAGCTTTAATATTACTTGGTCAAAGCTAATACATCTAACAGTGAATAGAGAATTTAGACGCAATGGATACAACGCGTGAGCATGTTATGTTTGACGAACATGGAAATCGATTTGTCAGTACTTCATTAGTTGGATTGGTTGGATCCATTAAAACAGGACCCGGCCAGTATCCTTCTGAAGGTATCGGAAACCCACCCGCTAAACCAGTGCTCAGATTGCCTCAAGGTTCATATGAACTAGATAATCTGAAAGCGAAAGTAATGTCTGGTTTCAATGGCTCCCGGCCAATCTCACACGATTTGGTAAATTTGTTTCTTTACAAATTTTTGGAAACCCTCAACGGTAATCGCCTGTCTGCAGAATGGACATCATTTGGAATAACTATTGGACGAGCAGGGCAAACAATTAAACCCATGGATTTACTCACTGTAGTATTTGATTTGCCACAAATACAGTTTGATGCTAAGATTAACCCTACTCCTCCGATGGCAGTTGCCCTACTGGCACTAGGGTCATTTAGGTTGGCAAGGTGTAATGGAAGCAAGAATAAGCTTATGGATGAACTGAGAATTCTTTATGCCCGTCTCTCTGGAGGAACTCCTTTCCCAAATTTTGATAAAGTTCATGGTATGATCTTATGCAATGACAAAAACTTTCAAAAAATTTGTGCAGCGGTAGATATGTTTGTGGATAAATTTGTCAATACAGAAATAACTTCTCTACGTTTCGGAACACTCGATTCAAGATATAGGGGATGTACAGCTCTTGTTATAACTCGTCACATCGAAGAAAAATTCTTCGGAGGCTCTGCCTGCATCAATCGATGGTCATTAGCCAAATTTCTGTTCAACGAGTACTCCAATTTAACTCGTCTAAATCAAGAAATTGACAAGATTGATTCATACATGCCCTACATTTTAGATTTTGGTATTGTTACAAAATCTCCTTATTCTGTCAAGCTAAATCCCTCCATTAATTTGTTAGTTAATATTGTCGGGACCTTTATGCAGCTGCCAAGATTTTACAATGCCAAAATGCTTGTTTGCCCAGGACTCATGGATATATTGACAAATGCGCTTTTTATTGCCTACGCCATCGCAAAATCTGGGAATTCAGAAAGACAACTGGTTGGTCCTGATAATAGTAAAAATCCTGAACCAGTCACTGCAGATCCGGATGCGTGGACTGATTGGTTTGAACGTTACAACTTCTTACCAACAAGCGAGATGAAAAGCTTTGCCAGGAACCGAACTTCAGGAATCACTTTTGCTCAACAGACTATCGGAGAATGGGTGAAGTTTCACTATCATCAATGAATATCTAGAAATATTCATGGTCTTAAAAAGTTTTATTTTAGTTTTCGTTATCGCATTTGCTTCCAAAAATCTCACACGAAAAATCCCCCGCAAAATAATACATCAACATAGTATTAACACGACAAGTTCAAAATTAAATGTTTAAAATAACTCCAAACATTTAATAACATAAAAAACCAACAGAAAAACCATTGTACTTTTAAAATGTAATTAAAATTAATTTTTTGCTTACAATCAAAAATTTGAAATTAATTTTGCTGTAATTTTTGAGCTAGTGGCATCTAACTGCAAGATTTGTAACTAGAACATGTGAGTTTTTTGGGGAGGGAATAAATGTGGCACTCATCCATATTCCCTTTCTTTCAGTGTCTCTTTTTTAGAGTAAAACGTATTTATTAATTATATTTCAATTTAAATTGTTTATCTTCCTTTTGTTAATTAATTAATCAACATTGAATGGATTGACCATACCGATATTAGTTTAAATAGTTGTCAGTGACTGTATCTTTCTTTTGTTTAAACATGGAGGATGTTCATTTTCTTTCGGAGGCCGAGTTGAAGGAAAAGTCTCGGCAATGGCAACAATTACAGAGTAAAAGGTATGCTGATAAAAGAAAATTTGGAACTCAAGATGCCCAGAAAGAAGAAATGCCACCGGAACATGTTCGGAAGATTATTCGAGATCATGGTGATATGACTAGCAAAAAGTACCGGCATGATAAGCGAGTTTATCTTGGAGCGCTTAAATTTATGCCTCATGCTGTTCTTAAGCTAATGGAAAACATGCCTATGCCTTGGGAACAGATTCGTGAAGTTAAAGTATTATATCATATTACCGGTGCTATTACTTTTGTTAATGAAATTCCTTGGGTTATTGAGCCTATTTACATTGCCCAATGGGGAAGCATGTGGGTCATGATGAGAAGGGAGAAACGTGATCGGAGACACTTCAAGAGAATGAGGTTTCCTCCTTTTGACGATGAAGAACCTCCATTAGATTACGCTGACAATGTTTTAGATGTTGAACCATTAGAAGCTATCCAGATGGATTTAGATTCAGAAGATGATGCACCTGTCGTTGAATGGTTTTACGAGCACAAACCATTAGTTGATTCTAAATATGTGAATGGTCCTTCTTATAAGCGTTGGAACCTCTCGATACCTCAGCTTGCTAATCTCTATAAGTTAGCTGAGCCTCTTATTACTGATCTTTTAGATGACAATTATTTTTATCTTTTTGATTTGAAATCATTTTTTACGGCCAAAGCATTGAACATGTCTATTCCTGGAGGTCCAAAGTTTGAACCTTTAATCAAAGATATCAACCCAGCTGATGAAGATTGGAATGAATTTAACGATATTAACAAAATTATTATTAGACAACCTATCAGAACAGAATATCGAATTGCATTCCCATATCTTTATAATAATTTACATCACTTGACTAATTATGTCCATCTTTCTTGGTAAGTTTTATCATATTTCAGGTTGAACCATAATCATTATTGTATCATTGCGGAACAAACTTCTGCTTTTGTCAAATGACTTATGGAAGACTAATCCAATAGATGCGTATCAGTTTCTTATGCGAAAGACTATAATTGGCTGCTGACTCTATTAACAAGTTTTTTTATTTTTCAGGTATCACACACCCAATGTTGTTTTCATCAAGACTGAGGATTTAGATTTACCTGCTTTTTACTTCGATCCTCTCATTAATCCCATTTCTCATAGTCGCATCTCTACCAGGACAATCGAACCAATTCCTGATGATGATAAATTAGACGATGATGAAGTTTTCACTTTACCTGCCGATGTAGAACCCTATATGAGCACTTTTCCTCTTTATACTGATAATACTGCTAATGGAATTGCGCTTCTTTGGGCTCCAAGACCTTATAACTTGCGTTCTGGAAGGTCTCGTCGAGCCATTGATATTCCTCTGGTCAAATCATGGTATCTAGAGCATTGTCCTCCTAGTATGCCTGTTAAAGTGAGAGTCTCTTATCAAAAGCTTCTGAAGTATTTTGTCCTGAATGCACTCAAACATCGTCACCCTAAACCTCAAAAGAAAAGATATCTATTCCGTTCCTTCAAAGCTACGAAATTCTTTCAAACAACATCTCTTGACTGGGTTGAAGCTGGACTTCAAGTTTGTCGACAAGGTTATAACATGCTTAATTTATTGATCCATCGTAAAAATCTTAACTACCTGCATCTTGATTACAACTTCAATCTCAAACCCGTTAAAACATTGACAACCAAAGAACGAAAAAAGTCTAGGTTTGGTAACGCTTTTCATCTTTGTCGTGAAATCCTTCGTTTAACTAAGCTTGTAGTCGACAGTCATGTACAATACAGATTGAACAATGTTGATGCTTTCCAACTTGCCGATGGACTTCAATATATCTTTGCTCATGTTGGTCAATTGACTGGAATGTATCGTTACAAATATAAATTGATGAGACAAATTAGAATGTGTAAAGATTTAAAACATTTGATCTATTATCGATTCAACACTGGTCCAGTTGGTAAAGGTCCTGGATGTGGTTTCTGGGCACCCGGTTGGAGAGTTTGGTTATTCTTCTTGCGAGGTATCACACCATTGCTTGAAAGATGGCTCGGTAACTTGCTCTCTCGTCAGTTCGAGGGACGTATATCCAAGGGTGTCGCCAAAACTGTGACTAAACAAAGAGTAGAAAGTCATTTCGATCTTGAATTGAGAGCTTCAGTCATGCATGATATTCTTGATATGATGCCTGAAGGTATTAAACAGAACAAAGCTCGTACAATTCTGCAACATCTAAGTGAAGCTTGGCGATCATGGAAAGCAAATATCCCATGGAAGGTTCCTGGATTACCTATTCCTATCGAGAATATGATTTTGAGATATGTTAAAATGAAAGCAGATTGGTGGACCAATACAGCTCATTACAACCGAGAAAGAATTCGAAGAGGAGCTACCGTGGACAAAACTGTCTGTAAAAAGAATCTTGGTCGTTTAACAAGATTATACCTTAAATCTGAACAAGAAAGACAGCATAATTATCTTAAAGATGGTCCATATATTAGTGCTGAAGAAGCTGTTGCTATTTATACAACCACAGTTCATTGGCTCGAAAGTAGAAGATTTTCACCTATTCCTTTCCCGCCTTTATCTTATAAACATGACACCAAACTGCTCATTTTAGCTTTGGAACGTCTTAAAGAAGCATACAGCGTCAAAAGTAGACTCAACCAATCGCAAAGAGAGGAACTCGGTCTCATTGAACAAGCTTACGACAATCCACACGAAGCTCTTTCTCGTATTAAGCGTCACCTTTTAACTCAACGAGCTTTCAAAGAAGTCAGTATTGAATTCATGGACCTTTACTCCCATCTTGTCCCTGTATATGATGTTGAACCACTGGAGAAGATTACTGATGCTTATTTAGATCAGTATCTATGGTATGAAGCAGATAAAAGAAGGTTGTTCCCTCCGTGGATCAAACCCGCTGACTCTGAACCGCCGCCATTACTTGTTTACAAGTGGTGCCAGGGTATAAACAATCTTAATAACGTTTGGGATGCCAGCGAAGGAGAATGTAATGTTTTGCTTGAATCTAAATTCGAGAAAATTTATGAGAAGATCGATTTGACGCTTCTTAATCGTCTCTTGCGACTTATTGTTGACCATAACATCGCTGATTACATGACTGCTAAAAACAACATTATCATTAATTACAAAGACATGAATCATACTAACTCTTATGGAATAATTCGGGGTTTACAATTTTCCTCATTTATTGTTCAATATTACGGTTTGGTGCTTGATCTTTTAGTTCTCGGTTTACAACGTTCTAGTGAAATGGCTGGACCACCAGCAATACCTAACGACTTCCTCCAATTTCAAGATACAGAGACCGAAGAAGCTCACCCAATTCGACTTTACTGCCGTTATATCGACAGGATTCATATTTACTTCCGATTCACCGCTGAAGAAGCTCGTGATCTTATTCAACGTTATCTCACTGAGCACCCAGATCCAAACAACGAGAATATTGTTGGTTATAACAATAAAAAATGTTGGCCAAGAGACGCTAGAATGCGACTTATGAAACATGACGTCAACTTAGGTCGAGCAGTTTTCTGGGATATCAAAAATAGATTACCAAGATCAGTTACGACTGTTAACTGGGAAAATAGTTTTGTTTGTGTATACAGCAAAGACAATCCAAATCTTCTATTCAACATGTGTGGCTTTGAATGTCGTATCTTGCCTAAGTGTCGTATGATTCAAGAAGAGTTCACTCATAAAGATGGAGTTTGGAATCTACAGAATGAAGTTACCAAAGAAAGAACAGCTCAATGTTTCTTGAGAGTTGATGAGGAATCGATGCAAAGATTCCATAATCGTGTGCGGCAGATTCTCATGGCTTCAGGATCAACGACTTTCACAAAAATTGTTAATAAATGGAATACTGCTCTCATTGGTTTGATGACTTATTTCCGTGAGGCAGTTGTAAATACACAAGAGCTTTTAGATTTATTGGTTAAATGTGAAAACAAGATTCAAACTCGTATCAAAATAGGTTTGAACTCGAAAATGCCAAGTCGATTCCCTCCAGTTGTGTTTTACACTCCAAAAGAGCTTGGAGGATTGGGTATGCTTTCAATGGGTCATGTTTTGATTCCTCAAAGTGATTTGCGTTGGTCTAAACAAACCGATGTTGGTATCACTCACTTCCGATCTGGTATGAGTCACGACGAAGATCAAGTTATTCCAAATTTATACCGGTATATTCAACCTTGGGAAACTGAGTTTATCGACTCTCAGCGTGTTTGGGCTGAATATGCATTGAAACGACAAGAGGCATTGACTCAAAATCGACGTTTAACCCTTGAAGACTTGGAAGACAGTTGGGATCGTGGTATTCCTCGTATTAATACTCTATTCCAAAAAGATCGTCACACATTAGCTTATGACAAGGGTTGGCGTGTGAGAACAGATTTCAAACAATATCAAGTCCTTAAGCAGAATCCATTCTGGTGGACTCATCAACGTCACGATGGTAAACTTTGGAATCTTAACAATTACCGTACAGACATGATTCAAGCTCTTGGAGGTGTCGAAGGTATATTAGAACACACATTGTTCAAAGGTACTTATTTCCCAACATGGGAAGGTCTTTTCTGGGAAAAGGCCAGTGGTTTTGAAGAATCAATGAAATATAAGAAGTTGACAAATGCTCAAAGATCTGGTCTTAATCAAATTCCAAATCGACGTTTCACTCTTTGGTGGTCTCCTACTATAAATCGAGCCAATGTTTATGTTGGTTTCCAGGTCCAACTTGATTTAACCGGTATTTTTATGCACGGTAAAATACCAACTCTCAAGATTTCCCTCATTCAAATTTTCAGAGCTCACTTGTGGCAAAAAATTCATGAAAGTATTGTCATGGATCTTTGTCAAGTCTTTGATCAAGAGTTGGATGCTCTTGAAATTGAAACAGTTCAAAAAGAAACCATTCACCCGCGTAAATCATACAAAATGAACAGCTCTTGTGCTGATATATTACTTTTTGCTGCCTACAAATGGAATGTTTCTCGAACATCTCTACTCGCCGATTCAAAAGACACCATGGATGGAACTACCACTCAAAAATATTGGATCGATGTACAATTGAGATGGGGTGACTACGATTCTCACGATATCGAAAGATACGCTCGAGCTAAATTTTTGGATTACACTTCAGATAATATGAGTATTTATCCATCACCTACTGGAGTTTTGATCGCTGTTGATTTGGCTTACAATTTGCACTCAGCTTTTGGTAACTGGTTCCCTGGTTGTAAACCTTTGATACAACAAGCGATGGCTAAAATTATGAAAGCTAATCCCGCTTTGTACGTATTGCGTGAACGAATTCGTAAAGGTTTACAGCTTTATTCATCTGAACCAACAGAGCCTTACTTATCATCACAAAATTACGGTGAACTTTTCTCAAATCAAATCATTTGGTTTGTAGATGATACAAATGTATACAGAGTAACTATTCATAAAACCTTCGAAGGTAATTTAACAACTAAACCAATCAATGGAGCCATTTTCATATTCAATCCAAGAACTGGACAACTCTTCTTAAAAATTATTCACACAAGTGTATGGGCAGGTCAAAAGCGTCTAGGTCAATTGGCTAAATGGAAAACTGCTGAAGAAGTTGCTGCTTTGATTCGATCTCTTCCAGTCGAAGAACAGCCTAAACAAATTATCGTTACTAGAAAAGGAATGCTTGACCCATTGGAGGTTAGTTGAATGTTTCATTAACTTCTAATAATTAATCTTTAATAACTTAATATTTCACGTGGTCAAAGCTACATTTTCAATATTGATAGTGTTCTAACCTTTCCATTAGCTTTCTCTAATTAAAGAATCTTTTCTTTTTTTCAGGTTCATTTACTGGATTTCCCAAATATTGTTATTAAAGGTAGTGAACTTCAATTGCCGTTCCAAGCTTGCCTTAAAGTTGAAAAGTTTGGTGATCTCATTCTTAAGGCAACTGAGCCACAGATGGTTCTTTTCAATCTTTACGACGATTGGCTCAAAACCATTTCATCTTACACGGCATTTTCACGTTTAATATTGATACTTCGAGCTCTCCACGTTAATAATGAAAGGACCAAAGTTATTTTGAAGCCAGACAAAACTACAATCACCGAGCCTCACCACATCTGGCCTTCATTGACTGATGAAGAATGGATCAAAATTGAAGTCCAATTGAAAGATTTAATCCTTGCAGATTACGGTAAAAAGAATAATGTTAACGTTGCTTCTCTTACTCAGTCAGAAATCCGTGATATTATTCTGGGTATGGAAATTTCTGCACCTTCAGCTCAACGTCAACAAATAGCTGAAATTGAAAAGCAGACTAAAGAACAGTCCCAATTAACAGCAACTACAACTCGAACTGTCAATAAACATGGTGATGAAATAATAACATCAACTACCAGTAATTATGAAACCCAGACATTTGCTAGTAAAACAGAATGGAGAATTCGAGCTATTTCCGCTACTAATCTTCATCTAAGAACCCAACACATTTATGTTTCCTCAGACGATGTCAAGGAGACAGGTTATACTTACATTTTACCTAAAAATATTCTTAAATCTTTCATCATCATTTCTGATTTGAGAACTCAAATAGCCGGGTATCTCTATGGCTGTTCTCCTGGTGACAATCCTCAAGTTAAAGAAATTCATTGTATCGTGATGCCTCCTCAGTGGGGTACTCATCAAGTTGTTCATCTTCCATCACAATTACCAACTAGTGAATACATCTCTGATTTGGAGCCTTTAGGCTGGATTCACACACAACCAAACGAATTGCCACAACTTTCTCCTCAAGATATTACTACTCATGCCAAAATAATGAATGATAATGCAACTTGGGATGCCGATAAGACCATTGTTATCACTTGTAGTTTTACTCCCGGTTCATGTTCACTTACTGCATATAAACTGACACCAACTGGTTATGAGTGGGGTCGAAATAATACAGATCGTGGTAATAATCCCAAAGGTTATCTTCCATCTCATTACGAGAAGGTTCAAATGCTATTATCTGAAAGATTCCAAGGTTTCTTTATGGTACCCACTCAAGGTTCATGGAACTACAATTTCATGGGTAAGTTTTTATTCAATAATTTCAATATCGCTGAACGTTTGTACTCAAACGTTGGCTTGTACTCTTACGGGCAAGATCTTATTCTATATCATGTTCGATAATAGCTAAGCCTAAATTAAAGTCAAGCACATAGTGCTGATCTGTTTCCTAATTGTGTTCTGATCAGTCTCCATGCCTGATGACACGTCAATTGTCACTCAATTCATTTATATTTAATCAAATTTGTTTATTTTTCAACAGGTGTAAGTCACAGTGCAAACATGAAGTACGATATAAGACTAGGACGTCCAAAAGCTTTCTATCATGAGGCTCATCGAACAGCTCACTTCTTGAAATTCAGTACAATCGAGGAATCAGAAAATATAGGTGTTGATCGTGAAAACCTTTTCGCGTAAATTAAATACAAGTGTATCTTGTTTCCCTTTCGAAATTCATTAAATTGTGATAATTCCGTCTATTCATTAATGTAAGTAAAACATTTATTCGCTATTTAACCTATTTAAAACTTATTACTATCAAATGTTTATTGCATATAATAATGTGTTACAAACGATATAAGTTACCCAATATTTGAATGTTAAATTAATAAACAACTGATAGTATCACTGTTCGGCCATTCTACGGTATCCAATCCATTTTTTCATGGACTGTATATTCATGTAAGGCCCAGATTAAGGTTCAGACCTTCATAGTACTTTCTAAATCAAAATGATAATTAAGAAAGCCTCCCGGTGTTGCTACAAATAATTAAATGAAACTCATCCCAAAATATGTTTCTCTTTCTTTTCTGCAGGAAATGTCATCTATCAGCCACCTGAAATAGATCCAAACGGAACTTCATTCTGCATCAACTGTAAAACATCCCTATGTATAGACCACCATTCAACAAATAAAATAATTACTATTGATTAAATAAAACAAGCTTCTACCCATTTTAATTAACGGTACCCACAAAGTGATATTAATTTATTCACCAATCTTGAATATGCATGATAAACTGTACAAGTCGCGTCATACTTGCAATTTCACCAAACTAACTTACTAATGCGTTTAAACGATGAGCAAATATTTCATTAATTATTACAAGATAATTTGTAAAAGGTCAAATTTAATTTTAATCATAAGAAATATAAAATGAAAAATAACCAACTTTGCTAAATTATCAGCATAAATATAACATGATTGGTGTGATCTAAAAATCAGTTGAAGATCAGCAGCTAATATAACGCATTATCAAGCAACAGTTATGATAACTTTTCGCCAGTAAATGTTGCTCACATTAAAATGAAAATATGAACCCTAAAAATTATTGTGGTGGGTTGATGTAATAACTACTGCATATTTTATGAGCCTAACCTCAGAAATTTAATTTTTGTTAACTTTTTCTACTCTTACAGATTTTACCAGAAAGCAAGTTGATTACTGGAGGAAGAACCAAGATGATAATGATGGAGGAGACTTAAATGTGAAACTGTGGATCATTTAAAGTGTGTCAAGCTCAAATGTTACTCGTGACTTGAAATGGCGATGGACTTATGACGGAATTTAGTTGGTCTTGTAAAAGGCATCAAACAGGCCAACGGATCCTACCTTATCCAGGCCACATTTTGAATAACAAACAACGCAAATGTTACAACCACTAAAAGATCCAAAGTGAATCAAATCGTGATTCTTTCAGCAAAAATGGCATAAAATAAAAGTCTATAGAGGATAATATGCTAAAGAAGCGCGAGATGATAATGGTGATGCTGATGATGATCCTGGAGATGGTGAACTAGAGAAGAGATGAAGAGCCTCCTAACCCATTGAGTAGCCCGGAGGGTTTAAAGGGAGAGACTAGGTTAACATGTAATGATAATGATTCCATTTAAATGGTAAATTAGGCGAAAAGCATGGAAAAGAATTAAATAAATGGCTTAACATCGTAAATCAAATTGAATCAAGAGTAAAAATAATGTTTAATCAGAAAAGTGAAATATTTATGCATTACAAATGAATAAATATATTTATATAAATAATCAGTTAATAGTATCAATGGCCAGACTTTTTCAAGTATTTTCATTACTCTCAATCTACCAATACAATGCACTAAATCAGTCTTCTTAAAACAAACCAGTACAATCAGTAATTTTAAATTTGTTTCAATTTTAATTTATTTTCAATTCAAAATGCAGCTGAGAAATGGTTAAAAGTCGAGAGGAAAATCACAAAAATTGATTCCAATCACTCTGAAATTGTTTAAATTGCAATACGATGAAGCTGATTACAATGGCTAGCCTCATAATCATTTCTGAATGGCAATGAGGCTCAAAATGAATAAATCTTAAATCTTTCAACCTGAATCAAAGTCGTTTCAAATGAAACCATTACCTTCCTTTTAACCTTTCATCTGTTAGGCCTTTAGTTAATCAAAATAAACTGTTAACACCAGCCAATATCAGCCTTTATTGTCATCAACTGTCTTCTTTATCATGATCAACTTGATCATCACTCTACAACTTGTTTTACTCCATTTATTATACTTAAATGTTTTTAATAAAATATGCACATTTCAATCTTCTTCTCAATCAACTACAGCTTTTAAAATTATCAGCAACACATTAAAAATGGCCTTTCACCATTATACTAATTTAGTTTGACGATGTTGTTGTCCTAGAATCAAAAAAATTGTCACATTTTTAATCAACAATTCAATTTGGGTCATTTGGCTGTAAACAATTTGCAAATTATTTCACTACATGTTGATCAATAAATTGGGTTTCAAATGTAAAGTGAAAAATAATACCCAAAAAAAAGATTGATGATCCAAAGTAAATGTCAATATTTACTCTTAACCATTGTTATTCAATTGTCAACCTAACCAAGTTAATCATTAGCATCTCATTTGAAATGAAAATAAAAATAAACCGAAAGGCAGCTTAAACAATTAGAGATCAAAGTGCTAAATTGCACTTTTAGCTTTAATAAAATGCCTCCTGTAAAGCAGCTTCAATTACAATTATCATTTTAATTGAAGATGATAGTTACTAATGAAAGAGATGCAAACTCTCAATTATCATCTTTAATGAATTAACTAAACGTGCATTTACATTCTAATTAGTTAAGGTTTAACTTTTCTAATCACATTTCTATTGGTTTGTAATAATAGTTGTACCTTTAATTTTATGTATTATTTATAAACCATTAAATTGTGTGTAACAAAATCCATAACAGTTTATTGTTTGGTTAAGCATCAATTACAGGTTGCAATTGAACTCCATCAATTTGATCCTTTTTTAATGGTCAATAATCAATTTATTAGTGTTCATTGATTATGGTCAATTTAATTGGCAATAAATTTGTGTAAATAAACAATTGTGACCATTTGTAACCAGGAAAGTTGAGAGTTAACTTAAACTTGAATCTTAGGTCTTGAACTTGACATCAATTCGTGTTCAACTGAAGATGGGAAAGTCATGCAAATTTAATTGCATTGTTGGTTCAATTTCACGATTTACTGTTTTTAAATCATGATCTAATCATCATTACCCGATTCCTGTTCTTAATCATAATCCAATATATTAATACATCTTTTGGCCTAAAATTATTAACAGTGAAAAAATGTGAAATGACTTAACATTAACCGTTTGTGGAAGTATGAAGACTCAAATAATTAACTTTGATTCTTTAGGAGATTGCAATTGAAATTAGGTGAAACCACATTTTGATCATTTAACATTTTTTTGTTTAATTTTTGTATTACAAGTTGTTTTGATTAAATTAAGTTTATCTTTTTAGGATCAATTTTGTGTTACATTAAGTGTTTCAAAAAATAAAACAAAACTTGAAATAGTCGGCATTCAGTGATGTCTGCCTTCATTTCATGGCATTTCAGGTAAAATGGTTTCCTGGTTGATCCCAGAGATGATATGATGATTAATTGAAGTGGACAATTGGATGATTTTGGTGGTTATTCATTTGATTAAACTAAAGCAGTTTGTAAATTTGGCCAAAAATATTGTCTAATTTAAATGGTGAGGTGAATGATGGCTTCTTATTGGATGATTGTGATGGAGGTGAAGATGAAGATGATGAGGAAAATGATGAAGTAGGTGATGAAGTCAGACGAAGACCTAAAAAGCAAGGTAAAAGAGAAAAAAGAAAAATCGAAAAATTAATAAAAATTGGAAAAAAACTGGCAAAAATATTTAATAAAGGTCAGTGTAACTGTTATGAGAACCGTTATTGACCTTTCCAATGAAAGATTAAAGGATCAAAAGGTAATCATAACAAGTTAATCTTAATCGTAATTAATGATAACATTTTTTCAATATAACTGAATGTTAAACGCGAAAAGCAATTGTAACACATTTTTAGCAATTAATAACATTATCAACATTTGAAAGTCAATGATCATGGAATGGATGCAATTAAAATTAGACTAATTATAAAGGTTAACATTTCAATTGAACATTTTAACCGATAAAATTGGGAGTGAAAAGTCTGAATATATTATACTTCCTGAAATGGTTTTGTTTGCTAATTTTGCTTCTTAATAGTAATTTAATATCTAATCATAACAATCATATTTTCCTTGCGGATACAAACAAACCTGAACCAATGAAGACGATGAGAATAGACCATTGAAATAGGCTGATGCCTTGGGTCATCACAGTTAATATAATTAACCTTCAAAAGGCAAGGTTGACCAGCTAATTTTCAAGTGATAATTGGAAAAGGAAAATGTGATTTCAAACTTTCTTTCCTAAAAATAACTCTCATTTTTGTTTACAAGGATCAGGATGATCCTCATTTTAGACTGGCTTCATGATATGAGGATGATCATCACGATTGATAACATCATGTACAAGCGTGTGGATAAGAGAGAGAGAGAGAGAAAGGTCAGTAGGTCTGTTATATTTTCCGAAACTGATTGGCCCTTGGGGCTGCTCCAAACAGGTAAACAGATTTCAAGTTATGCATTGGTTTTAACAGTTAAACAACATTTGATGATAATGGTGATGATGATGATGATCCGTTAATAAGTTATTATTAAAACGGGAAAAAACAGGGTAACTTTTTATATTCCTCTGCTCATAGTTTCTGATCGAGTTTCCATTAATCAGAACAAGATGAAATCACTTCTTTTTTTCTGCTCTTCAACTTCAAACTTTCATGAATAATTTAAAAATCATTTTCATCTTGTTTACTGGAAAAGGCTGATAAATGTTGATAATGAATAACATGCAATTATTTATTCAAGTAAGAGAAAGAGAAATTCATATCAACATCAATTTAATTGGAACATCATCAACATCATTTTTTAATAAGTTAAGATAGATCGACCTAAAACTTGATTGTTGCTTCAATAGGCTAAAGGGTAATCATTTATCACCATGAAAATGTATTTTAAAATGTTTCTAAAATGTTAACATTTGCCAGTCAATTTTCAGTGAAATCATTTTTCACTCATTGAATTTGATCATGATTTTCAAGTTGATTTGTTAATGATTGATAAAAGATTTGAATGCGTCTGATGTTGACTCGTTTTAAGTTGATGAAAAAGATCGATACTTACTGCTGAGTAAACCAGACCCTTTGCCGTTTGTTTTGATGACAAACTTGGCCGGAGATGAGCCTGAAGCATACAATGAGCTGAGTATTGAAGAGGCACTGAATTTACCTGGTGAACTTATTGAAGATAATCCTTGAAGACCCTGTAAATAGGATGAAGAGATGAGAGGAGTAAAATGGTTAAATCAATACATCAATACAGTTTGTGGTTAACTGCACTTTAAAATGGTTTTGACACAGAAAGGAAAGTTGACCAGATTTGATTGATTTTGTTTCTTCTTTTGTGTATTAATTATTATTCAAGTTTAATTTTTGTTTTTTTTTCAGGTTAAACTGTTTTTAAATAATTGTCCAAAAGTTTATTGCCCTAAATTTAAGCTGAGATTGCCTTTGGGTCTTTTGGCTGCTTGTGTTGCTGAAAGTTGAATCAATAAATTATATTATGTATTACAATTATCATGAATTATAATTGTAATGAGTGGAACTTTGTTAAAATAATAAAAACTGATTAGGCACAGATTAGCTATTAAAGGTTAACTGACCAGGCTATTTGATGATGTTAAAGGTTGAATTGGAAAGTTTTGTGCAGCCATAATGTTATTAATTGTCGACTGTTGAAAAGTGAATCAACTAATTTTGAGGTTAAATAGTTGAGCTAAAATTGTTTACCTTTTCTTGTTTAAAGATAATCATTAGGTTTGAAATAAATTGCATCTTCACGAGCCATTAACAACATTAGAAGAGTTTTGTTGGACTATTAATATTGAATCATTCAAAGTCAAATTATGAATAAAGTGTTAGAAGAAATTTGACTTTTCAAAAAGCCAATCAATCAAAGTTTAGTTAGCTCAAGGATAGTTTAATAGTTATGTTGATTGATTTAATAAAATGTGATTATCTGATGAGATTGAGAACCTTTTCCTTGCTAAATTTTAGTTTTAACAAGTTTTCTATCTTTGGAAACATTTCAATCAAGTTAAACAAATTGAATCTAATGGGTTAATGGTAATGGATGGGTAACAGTCAACAAATCAGCAAATAATTTTAAATAATCAAATTATTAATTACCTTGTACAGTGAGAGTGGAGAGGTTACTGAGGGGAATCTTCGTGGACGTTGTTGAGGTTCATTTTGCATGTACTTTGGTGGTGGTGGTGGTGGGTGAGGGCGAGGATGATAGGGTTTATTACCAGGTTTACCATACATGAACCCATAATGTGGTGGCGGTGGGAATGCAGGTCCACTGGTGTAGGTATTGATAATTTGCATTGGCATTGGAGGCTGTTGTTGAGGATACATTGAACCTGGGAAGGTTAATGGCCGTGGTTGTGAGGATGGAGAGTAAAGTGGTGATGAAAATGATTTCATCATGGAGCCATAGAGAGATGAGAGATCAAGAGAAGGACTTGAACCATAACTATCGCTATTTGAAAACGACAGAGGCAAGCCAGAGGCAGCTGAGATTGATGATGAGCCTACATCAGCAGATCCTGAAGGTGAAAGGTAGGATGAGGAAAGACTGGCTGATGGAGATGAATAAGTTGAGAAACTTGAAACACTTTCTGGTCCATTTACAGCATCGGAAACAGTAAATGTTGTTGGGTTGAATGAAGATGAGCTTGGCATTTTAGAGAGGGAACTGAGAACCTCACTTGATCCATAAGATGATCCGGAGGTTGATGTGTGAGCCACTGAGGGTGAGCTGGATAGAGAAGCGATATCGTAAGACGAATCGCTTGAAATACTTGATAGTCCAGATGAACCATAAGATTGACCAGAAGATAGGGAATCGTAAGTGGAATCACCGAGTGAACCAAGGCTTGATGAACCAAGGGAAGAGGAATATTTAGATGGACGAAGAGATGATAAACTGGATGAACCGCTGTATGGCTCAGATGAGAGAGATAATGATGATGAGTCATATGAGGATAGTCCACTATATCCACTCATAGGTGAGTCAGAGCCACTTGAGTATGAAGACAGTCCAGAAGATAATCCAGAAGAAGATCCTGAATCATAGTCTTCAAGGGAATCTGAGTTATCATAGCTGGAGAGCTTTATTTTTTTAGGTCGTTCTTTGGTCAATGAAGCATAATCTTTCAAAGAAGAAAGATCTTTCATTGATGTTGAAAGATCCTTAAAACTAAAATCACTGAGTGATTTGATTCCACCGTAACCCTTTGAATCACTGCCAAACGACAGGGAACTCAAATCTTTAAGACTTTCGTAATTTTTAAGCGATGAGTAGTCATTAATAACTTTTAATCCACTAGAGCCCGAGTTGCTATCACGAATTTTGTTTTTCAAGGAACCATAATTGGCAAGAGCGGCTTTGATTGCGTCGGTATCAGGCTTACCATCAGAGTCATCACCAGAGTATGAGCTTGAATCGTCGCCAGAGTATGAAGAGAGATCAAATTTATAATTATTTGAACCCTTGTTTCCTCCTTTTCCTCTACCTCGACCTTTGCTTGAGCCTAAATTACCAGAGTAACCTGATTGCCAATCATCTTGATCACCATCATATGAACTTGTCAATGATGGATAATCATTTCCTTTTTGTTTTCCATAAGATGATTCAGAGTCAGATGAGTATGATGGGGACTTTGATTTGCTACCGGGATAACCTTTAGAACCCTTTGAGTAACTAGAGGAATCATCTTCATTATCATCCTCATAACCAGACAAAGATTCAGGAGGAGATGGATATGAATCGTCTTTATTTGAACCATAATTGTTAGGATTATTGTTTCCTTTGTATGAATCACTACCTTTGTAGGAATCACCACCTTTGTATGAATCACCGCCTTTGTAGGAATCACTTCCTTTGTTTCCTTCATAGCTTTCTTCGTCAAATCCGCTGTTCTCTGGGCTGGAATCTTTACCTGAATAACCAGAGTCAGATTGATTTTCATTGGAACTGGATTGAGATGATTTACCCTTTGTGCCCATATAATTTGATTCTTTCATTTGAACATAAGGATTATTACCATTATAAGCAGATCCACCATTGTTTTTGTTTTCATATTTTTGTTGATCATATTGATTAGAATCTCTGTTGTAAGATGATTTACCACCAGACGATGTTGAAGATGGAGAGGCATAACTTTGAGAATTGGAATTAGAGTTATCATAAGATTGACCTGATTGTCCATAAGATGATTGAGAATTGTAAACAGGTGAATTAACTCGATACTCGTTGTTCTTTTGATCATTTCCATTATCACCATAACCTTTTACACCATCGTACTGACGAGGAGATTGGTAATTTGGTGTTGCATAGCTAATACTTGGTCCAGGACCAGAGTAGGTTTGTTGAGTTTGTTGAGGTGCTGATTGCTGTTGGGATTGCTGGACTGGCTGCTGAGCCTGTTGAGATGACTGTTGAGCTTGTTGTTTATCGTCTTTAAAATAAAAAAAGATATTTTTTTCATTATAAAAGGTAATTCCCTAACATTATTACCTATTTTTAAAAAGTAATCAAATACACTTACCATAACTGCCTTTATTTTCAGCTGCTTGTAGAGCCAATTTAACTGGAATTGCTAGAATAACAGTCTTCTTAGGAGCGCCTGGAGCACTTTGAGCATTTTGAGAGTTTAAAGCGGTTTTAACACCGTTATAATCCCCATTATCGACCACTGCACCGTAATTCAATTGAGATTGTTGAACTGGGAGTTGAGGGTGTTGTTGTTGTTGCTGCTGCTGTTGTTGCTGCGGTTGCTGTGTCTGGTCATAATTAAGCTGAGATTGGTGTGATTGACCATAATTTAAAAGTTGATAAATAGGTTGCAAAGATTGAATAGACTGTTGAAGAGATTGTTGTGATTGCGGTTGCTGTTGAACTTGCGGTGGGGTTGATTGTTGAACCAAACCATAATTGCTATAAGTTTTTGCCTGATCAGCAACACTAATGGGTCCATTGGCATAAGCTGAAGAAGCAACACTATTTACCGCCGGTCCAGAATAAGCCGCCTGCTGATATTGAGCCGCACTCTGAAGCTCTTCACCGCCATTGGATGATACAGAAGTGGGTGATGATGGGCTTGATGGAGATGCACCATAAGGTAAAGCAACTGAGTATCCTGGATTTGTAGCATCTGAATATTCCTTTGATTGGACCACATTAAAAACTAAACTTGAGACTAGAAAGCATATGAAAGTCCTGGTCTATAGTATCCATTGATACAATATGAAATAAAAGGAAACAAAAAAAACGATTAATTGGTGTTCATACAAAATTAAGCAAAAGTTAAACAGTGAAAAATACAAGTAAAATTGGTTAATTATATAAATATTTTACTGCTGATATTGTAAAATTAATAGAGTTAGGTTAGACAGGATTAAAAAAATAAACATGAAGATTAGCGAAGAAAAGGAAGAAAACTCACCATCATGGGCTTATTTGCGCCCATTTTGAATTTGCTAATAAATTGATGATAAATATTAAAAATCGAAGAGAAGTATTTTAAATCAGTTTATAGTTAACTAACTTTAGTTGTCCACTTTATAAAGTAAAATACGAAAATACATGAAAATTTAAAAAACTATCTAACTCAACAAGTGCACTCATAGGGTCCAAATAAGGTCCTCACTTAAGTTGCCCCACGATTTTATAAAGATTATTTCAAGAGCATTCAATACTCCGTATCATCCGCCTATTTCGTCTTTTATCTTCTTTTCTCTCTTACAGTCTCGTTGACCCACTCTAACGGAAACTTGGGGCTAACCTTCTCTTTCATCTTCATCTTTCCAATTTTAGAGACAAACTTGTATCAAAAGTAAGGTAATCTCTTTCTCCTCCTTTTCCAAGGAGGAGGAGATGATGAGGATGCTGAGACATGAAATAAGGTGGCCAACAATCTTCTTTATCTTCATCACTAAAACTATGCTGGACGCATCATCTGTTCAAAAATACATTTTCAGTTGATAATGATGGTTGAAACAATTGGAAAACATTCAATCAAGAGCATCACGCATCCTTTTCAAGCCATAATCTGGTCATTAACTAGACAAAATTGAAACTTGATACATTAATCCAGATATAAACGGAACCGTCTCTAAGTTGTCCTGAACGCTAACTTTCAATATTCGATCTCGTTGGCTTTAATAGTGGACGGGAAGATCACTGACTGAAGAAGAAGCTTTACTTTCGTCCAAATTTCTGTTTACCAAATAATAAAGATGTAAATGGCAGTTCTTCTGTACAATAACAACATGCATAAATAAAGTTTTACAAGTTCAAAAGCTCTTGTCTCTATCCAGCAATAATTTAGCTAATTATGAATTTGTTTTCTATCTAATAAGTTGAGAAAAATACAAAACAAACAATTTATCAGTAAATTAACTAACTTTAAGTTAGCTCCTACATTTAAACGAATTATTACTAAAAGACACAATCAACACTGATTTTCACAAATTGCATCAAGAACTGAAAAACGATTGGGTCAAAATGGGTAAAAATGCATTCTGTTCAAATTAAAACTCTGTTGGTTTGTAGGGACATGAAAACTGAGTCCATTTATGCAATTTAAAGATTTATCTGATGAACAGTTTTCGCGGAAATCGAGTCGCAAGTTTGAAACTTCGATCGCTTTTTGTACAGTTGCGTCATTAGATTTTTGCATGAAATTTATACCGATGTTGTAACTTTTTATGATTAACGAAAAAATGCACTTATTTTGAAAAAGAAAACTTTTCATTTTCTGTAAAACAGCTAAGTTCGATTTTTGTCTAAACCGGTCGCATTCTGTGACCAAAAGAGTTAGCAAGCTGAAACTTATGATTTATGCATAAAAATTGTTGGTTCACATTATGGATGCAATACTTTTTTGCATTTATTCATAGTTCTCTTGATTTTGGCCATTGGTCTTAAAACTTTGAACCTCGATATTTCGAGAATGGCATCATCTACAATCACCATTCTTTCACCAATTTAATGCTTCACTAATTAATAATTCAAATCAATTTAATAACTTGCCATTAGCGCATTTTAGTAATGATATTTGGGCTTTAAATGCACAAGCAACAGCTTATTTGACAAAACAAACTCATCTAAACGCATATATTTGTAAATGAAGCAATTTTCTGGTTAAACTTGCAAATTGTAACGCACAAAGTATCGCAAAGGCTCAAACATTTGAGTAAAGAGTTGAACATTAGTGGGTTTTGTAGAGAAATAAAAACTAAATAAATTGATCCTATCAAAAAATGCACCCGATCAATAGTTTTCGCAAAAATCGAGGTCAAAGTTGAAACTTCGAACGTCTTTTGTGCAGCTATGGAAGCAAATTTTCTTATAAAACTCATTTAACTGATGTAAATTTTGATAACCGACCAGGAAATGGTGTTATTTTGAGGAATAACATTTTCTGTTTTCGTAAAACAGATCAAGTTCGATTTTAAGTAAAACCGACCTCATTTTGTAACCTTAATAGTTAGCGAGCTGAAACTTATCATTTGTCCATAGAAATTGATCGTAGACATCACCAATCGAATATTTTCAACCATTTATCAACAGTTCTCTTGATTTCGGCCATTGGCCCCAAAACTTTGAGCCTAAATATTTTGGGACTGGCATCTCCTACAATCGTCATTCTTTCACTAAACATTAGATTTTATTATGGGCTATAATAATATCTAATTTAATACTCAATAAAATCTGAAATTATTTATTTAATGATGAAAATCCTTCCAACTGATAAGATTTGTGTTTGGTAACCATTCAACTTTATAAATAAAGTCTAGGATCTGTCAACATAAGTAATCCAATGCTATAACTTTTCTTGTAGCGCCTTGAATAATTTAATTTTTGTCAATATTATTGCTCATTATGCAATCTAATGTTTGGTCAACGAATGATCATTGTACATACCATTATTCTCGAAATATTGAGGCTCAAAGTTTTTAGAAAAATGGCCAAAATCAAGAAAACTGTCAATAAATTGAAAAAAGTATTTAATCACTAATGTGGACCAACAGTTTCTATGGGCAAATGATAAGTTTCAGCTCGCTAACTATTAAGGTTACAAAATGAGGTCGGTTTTACTTAAAATCGAACTTGATCTGTTTTACGAAAACAGAAAATGTTATTTCTCAAAATATGACCATTTTCTGGTCGGTTATCAAAATTTACATCAGTTAAATGAGTTTTATGAGAAAATTTGCTTCCATAGCTGCACAAAAGACGTTCGAAGTTTCAACTTTGACTTCGATTTTCTCGAAAAATATTCATCGGATGCAATATTTGATAGAACCAATGGATTCAGTTTTTATATCCCTACAAAACCCACTAATGCTCAACTCTTTACTCAAATGTTCGAGCCTTTTGCGATACTTGTTGCATTTCATTTGCAAGTTTAACCAGAAAATTGCTTCATTTACAAAGATATGCGTTTAGATGAGTTTGTTTTGTCAAATAAGCTGTTGCTTGTGCATTTAAAGCCCAAATATCATTACTAAAATGCGCTAATGGCAAGTTATTAAAACGATTTGAATTATTAATTAGTGAAGCATTAAATTGGTGAAAGAATGGTGATTGTAGATGATGCCATTCTCGAAATATCGAGGTTCAAACTTTCAAGACCAATGGCCAAAATCAAGAGAACTATGAATAAATGCAAAAAAGTATTGCATCCATAATGTGAACCAACAATTTTTATGCATAAATCATAAGTTTCAGCTTGCTAACTCTTTTGGTCACAGAATGCGACCGGTTTAGACAAAAATCGAACTTAGCTGTTTTACAGAAAATGAAAAGTTTTCTTTTTCAAAATAAGTGCATTTTTTCGTTAATCATAAAAAGTTACAACATCGGTATAAATTTCATGCAAAAATCTAATGACACAACTGTACAAATAGCGAACGAAGTTTCAAACTTGCGATTCGATTTCCGCGCAAACTATCCATCACAGAAATCTTTAAATTACACATATGGATTCAGTCTTTATATCCCTACAAGCTAACAATCCTCGTTTCTTTTCAGTAACGATCCTTTCAACGCATATGTTATGAAATTCATAAGATCAAATCTCTGTGAAATATTGATTAAACAGTGGCTACAAACGACTGTACAAACATAATTACAGTTTTAAACAACTCTTAATAATGAACCTAAAATTTTAACTCAACAAGTATTTTACCGTTCGTTTCGTTTCAATATGAACCACAAGATGGAGACGTTTATTATTTGGATTGACCAAGACTTTCATGAATTGTTTGCTATCAATTAAAGACCAGAAAATAAATCTACTCGTTTCAAAACATAATTATGGTTTGATACATCAACTAGTAAATTAAGAGCGGTGAACATTAAACATTAAACTCATGATCAAGCTGAAAATAAGCTAGAATGAATTTATCAACAAGAAAAAGGTTAATAAAGCAAACCAAAAGGTTGAAAACAAAATTTAATTCAACACAAACCACTAGTTATACAATTACTAATAAGAATAAATGTTCATTGATTAGTTTATTGTGCAATGAAAATTCAAATTAATAAATATCTAATTGTACCTTAAGAGTTACAAATTGATGTGGCACAATTGTTTATCATAATTAATTTGACAATCATTAGTATGGCAAAAAAACGAAACAAAGCTAATGTTATTCAACAATATTTAAAAATATTCCGGTAAACTGACAAGTAATTATCGTTAGTAACCAATTGTGCCAATCAGTTGCTTCCTAAACTTATTCAGTTGCCATGAATTAAGCTCTATTGTTGCTTAACTAATGTTGATCAACATAAGTCACACATTTAAAGCATAAACTGAAGGCCTAACAAGATTTTTAAGGTTGCTTTGGTTGAATCTGTGGGTTACACCGAATGATTTTTTTTATTCCAATTATTTAATGTTTGATTTTTTCCCATTTTCAAATTGAAAACAGCAATAAGTGATAATCAGGTTTATTATTGGGATTGAGAAAGTAACTTGCACTTGTTGGTTACATTTTTCATTCATTATTATAAAATGTTGGCTTGTTGATGAGTTGCGTGTTGATACCAATGTTAGTTGCACGAAAGACTTGAACCAATTTTTGCTGTTTATGCCAAAGTAAATTGTTGGTTATAAAAGTAATTGGTATTATTTTTAATATATAATGATAATGATAAAGATTTTTAATGATCTGTAATCATAATCATAATAATAATAGGCCTGAGAAGTTTAAGGTGAAGGTCGTTCAACACCTAAAAGTAAAAGTAATTGAATGTGAACAGGAACAATGTAAGAATCCTTTTCCTTGTAGCGTTTGGCTTTCCTTTTTCACTTGCTTCACTTCATTGTTAACTGCTATCATCATCGTCATCATTACCATCATCATCTTCCTCATCCTCGTCGTCAACCAACAGTTTGATAATCTTGTCAGATTATCATCTTGTTACAGACAATTATAATTTCATCCAAATCTTTTGTTGATTCGCAACCTTAACCCCAAAATAAAGTGATGCAGATCACTTTCTCCTTGATCTTTTGATTAAAGGTTTCAAATGTTATATTTTGTGTTTCTAATCATTAAATTTCCCTTTAAATTGTGTCCTTTTTAAAGCAATAATATTCACTTTGAATCAGCTAATCGTGGTTTAACAATTTAAATGAATACTTTGTATACAATTCTGTATTCATATCTTCATAATGAACAGTGAAGTTATACCATACTTGGTCATCCATTGAACCGTCCGATAATGATGTGCAGTAAAATAATCCTGAACTGTCCATTTGCAGAATTTCAATTGTCAGTTCTAATTGACTAGAGATAACAGTTTAACAGTTTTCCGTTGATGAATTATTAACCTCTCGATTGAGATCAGAAACATTAACCTGTCTTTCGGAATCGTATCAGTTTCATCATTTAACCTTTGTTTAAATGTTCCCATTAATGGTTATTAGAGTTGATTGAAACGAGCTTTTCAATAATATCCTTGACTGGAGTAGCAATGGACACCTTCAGCTATATCATTGACCCGAAGATTGATTTTGGTATGAGTGCGAGCTTAAGAATCCTATGTAGCTCAGGGGATTGGTGGTTTGCCATTGTAATAGTTATTTGCTTAACCAGAAGCTTTTTTGCTTTATTACCACATCTTTTGTTCATTTTCTGAAAGTTCATTTTCACCTTGAACAGTGAATTTGAATGTATCTTTGATTCCACTCCTTGGTTGTCTTGGTTGTCTTTGATGTCGTTTAGTAGGTCTTTTCCTTTCAAATTAAAGTCAATCTATTTGATTATTTCAGTTAATTCCCTCTGGGTTATTCCCTGTTCCAACTTTAAATCGGTCGTTTTACGTTTCTAGGATGGGAATTTCAAGCCAAAAAGTTAATAAGCATTTTACCAAAAAAACAAAAGGACATTCGTTTAATTATCAAAATATACTCACATTCACGTCACTTTTTCCTTGCCAGATAAAGATAGTAAAGATGATACTATAGCAAAATAAGAGTGAAGAGTGTAAGAGTGAAAAGTTGATGGTCATCGCTTTCACCAGCTTAATTGCTATCAAAGAGAAACAACAAAACAAAACAATCAAAAAATTAGAAATTAAGATTATATTGTTATAAGAAAAAAGTGTAACTTAACATTTAAATGTGAGTACCAACACTGATTGAAAGATTCAGCTCTTCAGGTTATACAACAGTGATCAGACAGCATAAAATATTTCCTCCATATGATTGCTATACTTTACATTTCTAATATGCAATTACACTTGATCAAATTGAAAACTGAAAATTATAATAAAATAACAAATATATTATCATTTATTATTTATGATGAGATTGCTTTATTTTCACAACCTTTTCCCTGTTAATAGCAAAAAGGCGCAAAAAGCATAATCTTTGTATTAGCCGCACAGCTGACGACCCAGCCGATCTTAAACTTACGAGATTGTGTCTTTTGATTAATTAAACAATAAACTTGCTGTTTAAATTGTGCTTCACTGGTGCCAGAAATTAATTCATTTAATAGACGGTGTTTTTTGTTGTTTCTTGGTTTGACGGGTGAAGAAGGAAAAAGGTAAAAATTGAAAGGTAAAAAGGTAAAAAGCAAATTATACTTTCATTTAAATTAAGCAAGTTGATCAACATAAAGAAGGAAAAGTGATGCTGAAAAGGTAAGTTTTAATAAAAGGAGAAAGAGAAAGGTAAATTCATGTTTAGGTGAACAACGAACATGAACTTAAACTGAATTAACTAATTCTTTAGCAAAAAGTTGAGGATATTTTCCTGTTTATCTTGAGCTCCTTCTTGACCTTTAAGATCAAACCAACGCCAACAGCAGCAACAACTAACATCGTTTTATGGTGTAAAACAAAAAGGATGAAAGGTAAGAAAATGTTTCAAATTAAGGCTGATGATGATGATAATCATAATAATAGCTGAAATTGTTGATTATGTTGAAATGGTTTGGCATGGTAAATGATATTGATATGGACGAACGATCATTATTTGACTGTTAAACATGGCTATACTCAATCCTTACCTGAACAGCTTTGTCCTCCTCTTTTTCATCATCATCTTCTTCCTAATATTGTTTGCCAATCCATTTTTTCACTCACCAATTGATCAAAGTGATGTTGATTTGTCCAACCATTCAACTGATTAATCACCAATAATTATCATCAAGAGATACACAGCAATCAAACTAAACTCTCTACCAAAAAACTGCTAACCCTTTGTCTTTCACTTTTACCTTTCAATTGTTTCAGATAATTCACCATTTTTTCCTCTTCTTTCGCCTAATAAGTTACATTTGGTAATCATTTCTGATTCACAATTGACAGGACAAAACAATCAACAATCACACAAAAGACAATTTAATAATTTTGGTTAATCAGTGAAAACAAAAGCGTAAACAAGTGAACAATGAGACTTGGAGTTAACCAGAAGTAAACAAATAAACCAGAAAAAAACTGGTTCATTCGATTCTTGCTTTTTTCGCAATTTTAACCAAATTTTTGCCATTCAATTCTGGTTCGTTACCCTGAATCAAATGATTACATTAAAGGTTTAAAGTATGGATATGAATCAAAGTGTGAATCTTAAATGATTTCAAGGTATTCCTCAACCTTGCCGATTGTAGTTGCCATTAGACTTGAAATCAACTCACTTGAACCCATTTTTTGGTTTCTCCAAATTTCCTTTAATTTTCCTTTTCTCCAGAAAATGAATTAACTTGAATAATCATTCATAATCAATTGTAATCGCTCAAGGCATAATTGTCTTTGTAACATGTTGGCATTGATTAAACAACAACACACGTTTGAAGAAACGTTAAACTGTTTGCTTGCTCAATTGAAACAACACTCAAGCTGAATTCATATTCACTCATTAACCGGTAGAAGTGTACGTTCAAATAATCAATTTCATTTATTTATTTTCAATTAATTTTAAGAGGATAAACTTCCTTTCTCATTATCATCATCATCATGTTAATCATGATAATCAGTCATCATCCTTTTACCCTTCATTCAAAATGTTACAAGTTTTGTGAATCCAGCTTTTTACTGATTACCGCATTTGCAAACCCTTTACTCATTTAATCGATTAACCATTCATTATTAACTATTAACCATCAATACTTGAATAGTTTGTAAATTTACCAGCAATCTTTTCACCCGATTAACAATTAGTATTCCTGGTCCTTCATTGCTTATTTGGTTTTCATTTTTTCTGGTCTCCAAATCTGGGTTCATCTTTCATTACAATCAAGGTTAACTGTCAATTGACAATCTATTATATACATTCACAGTTAGGTATTTTTAATCAAGGAAAAGTTAATTGTTGTACTAATCAGAAACAAAAATCAAGTTGAAACAGCATGAGATGTAACTATTGTTTCATCTATTATTATCAAGACAAGAGGAAGAAAAGATTCATATATTGAGAGGAAACAAACCATTGCCAATTAAATTGTTTAGATCAACAATTTAAATAATCAAAATCAATACAATTAATAACAATGACAGTTGACAATAAAATATAAGATGAAATGGGCAACATTGAGAATAGGTTAACCCAAAAGGTTAGTCTTGTTGGGTTACAATGTAAAGACAAGTTGGCTTCTCGATCAAAGTTGAACTTGCCTTTTTGATCTGAAATATTAAACTGGTTTTGTTTCATCAATAAATTGTTCTTAAATTATTCAATTAATAAATACAATTTTGTTAACAATTGTTTCTTTATTGTAAAATTGTTGTATTATTTAGGTTTTTTTTGTTTTGCATAATGTTTACATTTGTTTAAGGTGATGGATCAATTGATAATGTAATGATTGTTACATGAAAATTGATTTACGCTTTTCTAATTTGCCTTGCTTCAATTCATGTACAATTAATTTTAAAATATATGCAGTATAATAATAATTAAGGTGATGATGAAGAGTAAAAAAGATGGAATGATGATTATGAAGAAAGATTAAGCTTGATGACTTATATTAGAGTTGATTGTAGTTACATTGGATTTACAAGTTGATTGAGCTTTCCGTTGTTTTGATGATTGAAGTGATGATTTAAAGGATTGATTTTTTCTTGATTTTCATTGTTTAAGTCTTCTAAATTGCTTGTGATTGTCAACAGGGAAATTGATTATGATTTATTGGCTCACCTACAATGTTTAGGGTCAATCTTTGAACAAAATGATTGAGAGACAAAAAATTGGTGAAAAAAAACAATGAAATTGACGGTAATTAGACGATATTAAAGACAGGTTGATTTGAATGAAGTTGAAAAAATTATTGATTCACAATCAACATACTTGATTGTTTCACAGACAATTTGATTAGCTAGCTGACTTTAAGGGAATGATAAACTCAAGCTTAAAAAAAGGTTTTGGAGTTAACCCAGTGAAAGTATTAACAATCAATTGCAATTTTGGGATTGATTTGGTTTTTACAGATAAAAAATTCCTAACCATCATGACATTTAACATGATAATCAGGATAATAATTAGAATCATCAATGGAATGAATGAAATAAAAAAGGTTAAACAGAAACATCAGGCAAAGCCTAAAGTCTGTTGGTGAAAAGGCTTCAACATTTTTCAGTCTTTTTCGTCTGGATTGGACAAAATTTTGGTGAAAAATGTTTAACTCGGAGCGAAGTTGAATTTTAACGAAACAATTTATAATAATAATATAAATGATGTAATAAAATTTTACGAACAAAAAGAGAGAGCAAGAGAAAGAGAGAAATAAACAACAATTCAACACCAAACGGTAACAACGACGGTCCTACCAATAACGCTGGGGGTAATTAACGTACAACGTTTACTTGGCATTAATGATACTCACTTCGGATCACTAATCGCTAATCACTCGGTAACAGCAATATTAATATAATAAGTATCTTTGTAATGTCACCTACTTTTCTCTCTTTCGTCTTTCTCTTTCTACCTTGTCTTTTTTTTCTCTTTTGTTTCCCTCTTCTCTTTCCGAGTCAAATTTACCTTTCAAAATCGATGGTATAAAATTTATATTGTTGAATAAACGATGTAATGAGAAATGTTCATTACAGCATTCAAATTATCGTTTTTCGTCGTCTACAATTAAAAATAATTGAATCCCTGTTTTGTTTTAAATCGTTGCAGATTCAGGTTTCTTATGAGGATTTAGCCTTGGCCGTGGATGGTGAAGATGCTGTTGTTGTTGATGATGATGATATAGATGATTTAGATGGTGGTGATGGTTTGAGATATGAATTGATGAAAAATGAGCAAAACATAGCGAGAACCAAAAGAGCCTGAGGTAAAGCAATAAGGAATACAAATTTTGGCACTTTACATGAAGGAAGGAAGGCAATGTAGACACAGTGAATGGAAACCAGAGCAATTTGAATAATCTGTAATTGGGTGAGATACTTTTTCCACCAAAGGTAGGGTGTCACTTTGGGTCCAAGAGTTGACAAAGCATAATAGGTGTACATAACCATGTGAACAAAGGAGTTGAGGAAAGGCATGAAAGCAGCCGACTCGGAGGGTACATATTTAAAGCCCATCCAACAGTTGATTGGTACCAATGAGTGGTGGATAACGTGAAGAGCCGAGACTTGGTTATACTTTTTACGGAAAACAAAAAATATGGTGTCCAAAAGGTCAACAAATTTGGACATTACAAAAATCCAGGCAACACTGAGTTTCAGTTTCATCTCGTTATCCCACTGTGATGGATCGATTGGATTACACTGCCAGGTTCGAATTCCAAAACGGGTAAACATGGCGGAATAGATGAAAAAGAGTCCATTCAAAATAACCAAAGCAATGTTGTACCAAAAGATGGTTGATCGTAAATCATAAGGAGCTCGTTTGGACATAATAGCAGGTCCAAGATATTTAACAAAGATTATGTAAACTGCAGTGATTGCCAACACAGTCCATGGGCCACCATTCATTAAAGGCATATTGGAAACTCGAGGATCACCATAGACTTCCCAAACATCATGGTAATAATAGTTGAAACGGTCAACCGTTTCATTGGTTCTCATCATACTTGCTGACGCCGTTGTTGCTGGTAAAGATTGATCAGATGATTAATTTGCTCTTGTTTTAGCCCTTCCTCTGGTTAGCTGTTGTTTTAGCCTGTTTAGCTTTCTTTTGTCTCTGTGTGGTTTGTTCACAAATTGAATAATTGTTAAATTTCACTGAATTAAGATTAGATTTGGTTGGAATAAATTATAAACACGATAACACACAAAATTTGATGTTATTTGTTGCTGGTGTTAATGTTGTTA